>NW_026521803.1:13542000-14750500 GCF_021234435.1 Artibeus jamaicensis | reverse complement strand
TTTCCACTTCTTGGTATTTATCCAAAGGACACAAAAACACTCATTCAAAAAGTTATATGCACCTTAATGGAGAAAGACAAACATCATATAATTTTCTTTATATGCAAATCTAAAACACAAACAAAAACAAATAAAAAACAATACAAAATTAAAACAATCATAGATACAGAGACCAGACTAGTGGTTACCATATTGAAAAAGGGTTGGGGGAGGTCAAAATGGGTGAAGGGGATTGATTATATGGTGTTGTGTGGTAACTAGACTTAGAGCAGTTAACACTTTATTTAAATACACATATAGAAATTGCATACCGATATTACCACAAGTAAGTAAATAGTCTCCAGAGAGATCCCTCACCCCCTCCCACCATGCTTGTACACAACAAAAGTTTGGCAATTTATAACACCTTTCACTGGAACCCGACCATATTGGCACCTTTATCTTAGATTTGCAGCTTCCATCATTATTAGAAATAAATTCCAGTTGTTTAAATAAACAAGTACATAAATAAATAAAAAATACTTGATAGGCACAAGAATGAGTGCAAGGGAAAAAGAGAAGGTCAAAGATCCTTGTCAGCATAACAATTCCAAAGTATTGTAATCCATGATATGTAAGCAAACTCTGTGTGTGTGTGTGTGTCTCTCTCTCTCACACACACACACTGTTTTCTTTATTCATCAAATATTTTATGAGCAACAACCCTATAACAAGCATCATTCTAGGCTTCTAGCTCTGGAAATAAAATTAAGGAATGAAAAGGAAAGTTATTCTCTTATGCACTTTACATTCTAGTTTAAATAAAGAAAGACATGTTTACTGTAACAGATTATGCTCAGAGCTATGAAGACAAAACATCAGAGCAAAAGATAAGAGTGAAAGAAGTTGGAACTAGTTTAGGCGTTTTGTTTTTTAATTCATAAGATGGCATTTGAGCAGAGATGTAAAATGAGATGGAAATAAGCATTACAAATATTTAGGTGCACGCAGTAGAAATGAGGATGATAGAATTAAAATATTGATATATGATATCATGAGTAAAGCAAGCAAACAAAAAACATAATCACGGAATCAAGAGTAGTTCATGCCATTCTGGCAGAAATTGGATAAAAAGAATAATCTGTTAAAGCCACAGAGACTATTTTAAGAAATAGAGTATCTGTGTATTAAAAATACCATAAAATTAAAAAAATGGCAAACATTTATTTATAAAAGGAATAGAATATACCTTTCTTTGGACAAGAAAGACTCAGAAAGGTTCACCAAAACTGGATCAAACACACTTTAAAGCAATGTTTATTCAAACAAATTATGGTATTTTCAGACAAAAAAGAGAAAAAATCCAATAAAATATAAATAAAGAAATAAACAACTGTATATACTACTAAAAAGCAAATTATAGTATCAGGCCCTTCTGGCTTAAGGCAAATATTAGAAAATATACAACAAGCATCTTTTAAAGTTTTAGAGAACATACTCCTATAAACCTGTGCATTGCCAAGTTCTGCTCATGTGCAAGCCCATTAAATATTTCTCAGATAGGCAATGACTATTTTGTGTAATTTTAGAGAAAAGATAAGATGATGAAATTAAAATAAAATACAACTCTGGAAGATGCTGCATATTTGAAATAAATTTGTATACTATGTGGTTTTTTGAAAAAAACTATTAAAATTATATAAAGGTATATTACATATTATAAACATATATCATCATTTCTCACCCATGTCATCCTGTCATCTTCATTATCATCACATGAATGTAAATACCCAACTTAATTCAGCAAAACAACTGAAGATGGTAAGATAGAGGACACCCCAGTTAGCTCATATCCCCCCAGGCCGCATTCCTGACACAGGCAGACCGTGGGGAGTGAATGCAGGCCTCCAGGCTTTCCCGAGGGGACTTTGGGCACAGAAGCCCCAGGCCAGTGTCCAATTCAGGCCTCACTGAACACTCACCTCAGTGCCTGCTGGCTCCAGTGGCCCTAAGTGGGTCTGGATATCAAGCTGCTCACATAGCAACAAGCTGCCAGATTTTTCCAGACCCAGGCTTCTTACTAGGCAGACACCTCCCCTCTCCAGTGGCCCCAGATGGCTTCCCTCAGCTCCATTCAGCTTCCTCAGC
Source organism: Artibeus jamaicensis (assembly GCF_021234435.1). NCBI lineage: Eukaryota > Metazoa > Chordata > Mammalia > Chiroptera > Phyllostomidae > Artibeus > Artibeus jamaicensis. The sequence goes on along the minus strand of NW_026521803.1, from coordinate 14,748,373 downwards.
AACAAGCTCTCCTCAAGTTTCGGTGAACCCCGGCCCCCAGCCCACCCAGGTGCCTGCCTGCTCCAGTGACCTTAGGTAGCGCTCACCACTATAGGTGGCCTTCTGAGTTCCAGGTTCTCCCTGTATTTCTTTAAACTCAAACCTGCATCCACCACTGCACCTTCAGACTCTGGAGGCTCTGTCGACTCAGAAGCCAGGCTTACCCCATTGGTCTCTGGTGCTGGTTGGCTCGTGTGGATCCAATGAACCCAGATCCCAGGCCCATGACAGTAGATTCAAGTGTCAGGCATGCCCCGGTGAACCCAGGCTCCAGGCGGGTTTCCCTGTATGAAACACAAAGCCAGCCCACCTGCTGACCTGAGCCCCAGACGTACCTGCCCAAGGACTCCAGCAGCAAAACAGCCATGGGCACAGCCAGAATCTCTGGAAGGCTGTCTGGTGAAGGGCTTTTTCTGCTGAAGCCAGTTTTTAAACACCAGAAGAGGTACCTACTTCCTCAAATGTGCAGACCCCAAAGTGAGGCTGCAAGGATCATGATTTAAGGAAACACGATACTCCATAAGGAAAATGACAGAACACAATGATGTACCCCTACCCCACCCCAAACTGGCATCTGTGAATTGAGGAGAGAAATTAGCCTACCTGACCGAGGCTGTCTTCTCTTGCTGGATTGGAGATTGGAAAATGCCAGCCTTGGGCTGCCAGCTTCCAGCTGTTCTCAGCGCTCTCCTTAACAAATCGGTTTCCTTTCTCTCTGCCTGGCTGTGTTCTCTTGGGGTTTTCTCTTGTGTTCTTTCCAGGGCCTGTAATTGTATTTACCTGGGAGGAGCAGGGAGGTAAGTCTAAACAATTTTTTCCTGACCAGAAATCTGCAAATACTTCTTTCAGAGTCCCCTACCATAGAATCCAAATATAAAACTATTCCTCTTTCTCCATATAATTTTGCAAAACCAGTTGAGGGGAAAGAAATAAGATGAAAAAAAAGGATTACCGAGACTTACATGGGCAAAATAAGGGGTAGATTTATTTAAAAGAACATTAAGAAATCAATGCTGAGTATTGTTTCTAACTCCAGTTTTTATGTCTTGGTGAAATTCAAACCACACTGGTGCTTGTATTCTTTTGGGAAAGTTTGTGTCAATGATTTGCTTTCTAAAAAACATTTCTTAGCCATAGAGGAAGAAATATTTCTCTCATTTTAAGAAGAAAATACTTTTCTTCTTAAAATATATTTTGGACAGTTTTTTAATTGAAGATATGTCATGAAGAGTAACTATTACTTGGATTCACAAAGTCCAGTGATTTGTCCAATAACTACACAGTGGTTAAACTATTTATCATCTAACTGAGAAGATATATTAAGGGTTTTACTTATCTATTCAATAATGATTACTCCTAGCTCAGGTCATATTCCATCGTCTTTTAATACTCTGGGTACAATATTTTTCCTCTTGCAATGTCAAGTAGACTTTTAGAGACCTATAATCCTGACATCATAGCTTTATAGTTTACTGCATTTTTGTTAATTTGTCAGTTTGTACCAGTCTACTGATTTTCCTAATATCCAGGAGGGAAAATAAGTCATATTAACTTAAGGGTTAAACACAGGTACTTCTAAAAGTTTACAAAACTCAACAATACTACCATTTTTTCTTTTTCAGAAAAAAAATTCCTGAGATTTAAACATATAAATGATAGGTTAAATAGCTTCGTTTTATTATACATGTTACCTCTTTAGAAATTGGTTACATAACGCATCTCTATTCTGCCAATAATCTCAGAATTTTGTATCTAATAAAAATACATGACTCAGTAGAAATAAGTGTAAAAAATCCTCTTTGCTAGTTTTATGGTTTTCAAATTCTCTTGGCATTTTGTTTTCTTGCACAAGACATCCTGCCTACTGTGAGACAGACTTCTGCCATCTCGTGAGTCATTCCTTAAAGCTTCTGTGAGAGTTCTACTCAGGTCAATGTCTAAGGTTCTGAGAAATTTTTTGGTGTTAGATATAGTGTTAAATCAATCTCTATTTTTGTCATGATGACTAAACAACTGTGGTTCTTATTTGTCAATCTGCTTTGCTTCATTTCAAGGATGTAAGTTGAGTACAGTCCTTATGAGGGAGACCTAAGCCTGTCCATCAGCTCTTGCTGTCTATGTGGTAGTACAAAACATTACACAAAGTGTAGCGACTAAGAGTTCAAATCTTAATTAACCAGATAATCTCTAAGAAATTTCACTTCACAGATGTCACAGACCCTATGTTGACAAACGATTCAAGAGATGCCCATGTCATTATCCATAGCAATGATTCCAGGTTTTCTGAAATTATTAATAACCATATTTTTTCACAGAAAGAGGGAAATATACAAGTGGAAACCAGAAAATTGCAATACATTTTTAATTTAATATTTATGCATAGAGAATATAAGAATGGGCTTCTGTTCAGTTTCAAAAAACAGCTGATCTCACATGCCTTCAAGGCTTCTTCGTCTGTGGTGGCTATTCAGTCACTTGGTCTCTTCTTTGCTCCAAGTGCCTTTATTCCAGGAATGTGATTTAGCAAAGGTAGTGAGATCATGGAAAGCTGATAGACATTTTATTCAATGACTCTGAAGAGATATGTCCCTTATTACAGATTCTATAAGTCCCACACTTATTGAGACTTGTAATTTAAAAAGTCTCAAACTTCCTCAGCTCTCTGTGGAAAGAGAGTGTTTGTTTGTATTGTTTGTTTGTTGGTGGGCTACAATTATAAAATCCATACTATATATTACTCAAGTTGTACAGTTGACTACTGGTTGAGGCAGAACCATGGCAAAATAAAATCAATTAACATACATAAATATTTATAATAGTATCTGGCATAGAGTGTGCAATAATGTAAATGCTTACATTTAATGATATCAACCATTTCCTTTCTATTGTGGCCAGACAAAAATCAATCACAGTATTATCACAATAAAAAACAATACAGTAGCTCCTACTGATCTTTGTTGAGTTAAATGTGAACAAAATAAACCCCCAATCAATTTCACAGCCAAGAATTAAAATCTATCTGATCCTGATGCCCGTGTACTTAAGCATTGTGTTATTTTGCGTATAGAAAGCCCTACATTTATCCCCTGCTTCCTGCAGAAGTCTGAAGAATACTGCTTCCAACTGATCAGCAGTTGTTACAAAGAGAAGAGCATAGGAATGCAGGAGACTATGTTATGCATCAAGATGAGAGCCATGCAGCAACTTCTCAAAATAATCCCTCTGTTTATCTTTCTTTCAAAGGCAGTTTATTCTGGCTTCTCAAAATATAGAACCACCCAAATAATTGGGATTAAAAAAACACAAGTCTTTGCTATTGAACAAGCAGAGAAAACAGGAAACTCTACTTGGAAAACAATGGTGGGCAAGATTGTCTGTGCTTACCATCATGCCTGGTGCAAATAATTTCTCATCATTTATTTTCCCTGAGCTTTACACAATACAAGTTTAATTTACACACAAATACTTCTAAAGCATATTTTCAATTAGCAATAATCGCGCCTCGGATAAACCTCATTGGCTACGATACTGCCACTGCGCAAAGCTCTAAAGCATATTTTCAAATGTGTTTATTTTCTGTAGAATTCTAAATTATCAATGATAACAAATGCTAATATAATGAAGGAAATGCCAATTATGCAATCTTTTTATTCAAAAAGCATCATTGTTAAGCAAGAAGAATTTCTTTAATTGTTGATGAAGATCCAAAACAACCTGTATTAAAGTCACACACACACACACACACACACACACACACACACTGCACAGATTTTTCCAGAACTTGTGAGCCATACATGGTATCGATACTGAAAAATTTCACTCAGGGTGTTTATAAGGATTGCCAGAGGATACTTATTAATTTAAAGTGCATTAATACAGCTATCTCAGAAGAAATGTCTCCTTTCTAAAATACTGATAAAACTCAGAAGTCATTGATGTTTACAGTAATAGAAGAAACTATTTTGAGTATACTACTTCAACATTATGAAGTTTATTTCATTGCCAGTATGACTGAATTTATCAGCACCATTGATGAGAGACCCGTGTTTTCCCATGAAGTGGAGAAACAAGGTAGAGGGAATGAATGGATGCACATTGTCTGTGTGGACCACTAGCATCAGCCGTAGCATCACAACCAGTGTTAACACTGCAATCTTGAGCTTAGTGATGCTATAAGTCCTTTTCCACCAGCAAAAGGACTTATAGCATCACTAAGCAGTATCTGCACTTCACTAATTTGTCAGAGATAGAAACCCTGCAAATAACAAAAATGTGGAAACACTTTGACATGAAAGTGAAGTGCTATTGGTGAAGGTGGAGGCATGGAAACCCGATTAGTATTATAGACTGGGGATTGGAATTTTCAGATTCTCACTCCTGAATACCAGAGCTTTTGATGATAAAGGTGTCAGGAAATCCAACATCAATCCAGAAGAGCTGACATAATTGAACAGACACTAGATATTAGAAATTTGAGTAAGAGATTTGCCTATTAGTCTGGCCTTTCATCTTTCTATCTGAGGTGGAAATACTAGAAATTTTGAAAGAGAAGTAACATGCCTGCTCTTTTTATTGGACACACTAGTTCCGTGCAAATCATTAATTATTTCTCAAGTAAATTAAGACATTAAAAACACAAGTTTAGTAGAAAATATGAGATAAAAATTAATATAATTTTCAGTGTGCTATGATGTACCAAATCAGAGTATATTGATATAAATTGTTGATCACAAGAGCAAGAATATCAGTTTTTTTCCTTGCTTAATTCCTTATCTTTGTCACCCAGATTCCCTAATTCCCCCTCATAGTGTCACAAAAAGGTAAGATTTCCTTCTTTTTAAAGCCTGAGTGTATTCCATTTTATAAATGTACCATAGTTTTCTTATCCACTCATCTACTGATGGGCACTGGGCTGCTTCCAGATCTGCTAGAAATCTTTTCAGACGTTCCTAATACAAAGGAAACACAATTCATTATAGGTTGCCAGATGAGAATATCTTAAAGACAAGAACAAGATGCAATAAAAGAGAAGTTTTTTGGTATCACTAAATATAACAGCTTGCATTACTGCATACTCTATTCAGGTACTATTAAAACATTATGTTCCCCAGGTAATATTAATTTTGTCAATTGATTTTTATCATTCAAAAAATCTGTGGTTTAGGTATTATTATTCTCTTTAAAAATGGGAAGATTGAGGCAATAAAAGTTAAGAATCTTTCCAAGATGGTATAGATATAATAAGCAAAGGCAAATTCAAATACGTTTCTTTCTTATTCCAAAGTTCATAATGTTACATATTTTACTGAACACAGCTTACTCTATTTACAGATTTAAGATTTACAATATAAGATTTCTTGAACTCAATAATATGCACCACAATGTTCATAGCAGCACAATTTACAATAGCCAAGAGCTGGAAGCAACCTAGGTGCCCGTCAGTAAATGAATGGATCAAAAACTTGTGGTACATATACACAATGGAATTCTATGCAGCAGAGAGAAAGAAGGAGCTACTACCCTTTGCAACAACATGGATGGAACTGGAAAGCATTATGCTGAGTGAAATAGGCCAGGCATTGAAGGACAAATACCATATGATCTCACCTTTAACAGGAAGCTAAATAACAAAATAAACAAGCAAACAGAATAAAAACAAAAGACACCGAAATAGAGAACAAGTGGGCAGTGACCAGAGGGGAGAGGGAAGGGAATTTAAGGGGAAAAAAGGGGAGGGATTTTGAGGAGCAAGTGTGAAAGACACAGGGATGAGGACTGGGGAGGGGGGAATGGGAGGGAGGTGGGGAGACGGGGCAGAGGGGGCTGGGATGGCAGAAATATACAAAAAAACTGTACTTGAAAAATAACTAAATAAAATAAAAAATAAATAAATAAAAAGAAAAATAACTAAATAAAATTTTAAAAAATAAATAAATAAAAAAGAAAGGAAAAGGCAAAAAATAACAAGACAATTATTTTTTAAATGAAGGCAACCACTAACAAAATTGATAACAGATATACAAATTATTCCCATTTTGAATAATTTTAAGTTATAAATTTATAGTGTGGCAATAATAACCTAACAAGATAATAATAAATTTGCCATTTTCTTATGAGAACTGTTAGAACTGCTCATACTCATACTCGTAAGATCTGTGAGAACTATTCATACTCATACTTCATTCACGAGTATGAATGACTGGGTATCAGGTCTTGAAATTACCCATAAAATACTCAGCTAAGCACTAGGAGTGAACCTGTAGATAATGAAAAACAGAAATTTTACCCCAGTTAATGCTGCTTCTTAGTAAGTCAATAGATTTCTGCCCAATAAAAAGTGAAATGAATAAGGTTCTATTGCACCCTCTTCCCCATTTCTCTACCCCAGCTAGTTTTATTGATATCTTTCCTAAGTAGACCTAATAACAGCTGCTGAGTCCATGAGTCATTTCCAAGTATGTAAGTCACAGGTTGTTCATTAGGAGAGTCTACCTAGCAGCTGCAGTGCACAGATGTAGTAAGGCACAAATATCACCAAAAATCAAGTGCTTCTCTTCAGCTAATATTATGAAGAAATAATGCCAGTCAGTTACAGAGCTCCTGAAGGATACTCCATTTAGAAGTACCTCTCTTCAGGGAAGATTAATTTGTCAGTTCAGTCATATATTTCAGTGGTATGTTTCCCTGCACTATCTCAAATTTTTATTTCTTTTTAGCACAATATATAAATTCAGTACTAAATAATATGACAGAGTAGCTTTGAAGATAAAATATGCTATCTAAAAATAGCATGTATCTTTTTAATAATATATGGAAAGCATAGCTAAAGCCATCTGAGAACATTTTTATGTGTGTGTGGTTAATTTGTGTATGAGTTTTTGGTTGGATCATTGAGAAAAAATTATGGATTAAAAAGTAATGAGCAATGTTGAAATATCTTTTTAACTGAGTTTCCTGGGGTATAGATATATAGATGCATGCTATTATAATATTATATTATTGTAATCAGTGCAATTAAATTTCAACTCAGTGGTATTCCCTAAAACAATAATTCACAGATTTTTGAGCAAAAAGCAATTTTTAAATGATGATATTATTCTATTTCATGCTTTCAGAATGTGTCAGATTGGTTGTCAGTTTCACATGATATAAAAGACTTGTTTGTTGTTCTGTGGTTTTCATTCTCTTAGAATTTGAGAAATCTTTTCCAAATTTGGCTGTTTCATCATTTATACATAATCATTACATTTCTTTTAAAGGCCTAGATAATGATAATAAAATACTATGTTTAGAAGTACTGTTAAAACTCTACTAAGGCAAAGCATATTTAGAAAATAACTTTATGCTAAACATGACTTTACCTTTTATCTAAGCTAGAGGAAACGCCACCTTATACCCTGTTTCCGATCTGTCCTGCCCATGGCAAGGACCTGTAGCATCAGCTTTAACCCAGTAGTCAGAGTGCCATATTGAGTATGTCTGTCAGTGAGTCTTTTTAGATTTTTATTTATTTATTTATCTTTAGAGGGGAAGGGAAGGAGAGGAGAGAAACATCAATGTGCGTTTGTCTCTCCTGAGTCCCCTGCTAGGAACTGGCCTGCAACCCAGGCATGTGCCCTGACTGGGAATCGAACCGTGCTCAATCAACTGAGCTATGCCAGCCAGGGCTGAGTATGTCTGTCAATGAGTCTTATAGTTTCCAAAACACAAAGTGGTGGGAGGATCTTGGCTCACCTCTGCTCGCTCACACAGGCATTTGTTTTCTTATCTCATAATGAATTTGTTGCTAGCAAAATATATTTCCATTTTTTAATTTCCATCATTTTTATTGTATGGTTTAAATACAATGTTAATCTCTCAGTTATTCATATGTAGTTGCTTTAAAATTATACTTTAAAAATTGTTGTGCATTCACTGTAAACAAATGTGAGGATGTTACCATCCACTACCAGTGAGATTTTATCTTTCAGTGATGAAGTACTGGAGTCTGTCCAAACAAAGCTTACAATTAACTTGTTTTTTAAGTAGCCTTGAACACATAGGTTCTTTAAGCTATGTATATATGTTGATTGTCTTACAGTGAAATCACTTTATCAAACTCCCTTCTGTCTAGGCAACCTTTATTCTCAAGTCTAATAGCAAATTAGAATTCCAAACTATCCAGATACACCTGAAAGGATTATAAATAATTGTCTGGAGAGTAAGTTATTGAACCTTGTTTTACTTTCTTACAAAACTATTTTTGCCTTTAATTTCACATTATAAAATTACCCCAGACAAAATAATATGGGGACTTGTGATAAATTAGTAGACCTTAATGTTAATTACCATATTTTATATTGCTCCTTACTTTTCTGCATATATGCCTCTCCCTGCCGTCAGGTGGTGTGTGTTTCCAGGGCACACCCCATGTCTTGCACGTGGTGCTTTGTGTCCAAGCAATATGAAATCGCTACATTGTGAATATCATGAGACTATGGAGTCATTTAGCTCAAAGCTCTCTTTGGTCTCTGTCTTCTCATTTCCTAGTTTGCTGTTTGGCACATAGTGGGGAGTGCCAATAAGTGTTTGCTTAGTGGCTATTAACACAAGTAATCGTTGAATTATTTTGAAAGTGAATAAATCACAGTACGGGAGTACATTTCATTTACAACCTTACATAAAATAAATTCTCCACAAGTGCATGAAATTTGATATAAAGTTCTAATGAAGCTGAAAGATCCAAAGGATTGTCATTTATAATGAATATAAAGAATAAAGTGATACCTACTAGGGAGATAAAAATTGTATATCATTTTCTTCTGATTTACATTTAAAAATTTTAAACATTGGAATCCTTTGAAGCTTTATCTCTCTGTTTAATATAATTTAGCAATGAATTTTTTATTTCTAATATTTCTATAACTCTGTCATGCAACAGCATACTTTGAATTACAAGCTATTTCTAAGATGTAATGCCAAGATTTTTGTTCTCTTTTATGTTAGTTTTCCTAGTTTTTTGAATTATATAAATTTATGTGAAAGAACATGTAAAATGATTCATATTATTAACTTAAATGATTATGTTTAAGTTTTTAATTATATGATGTATTATTAAAGTAGTAATCCTATAGGATCAATATATCATAAAGGCTATAATAATCTAATTTAAAATTGAGGTAAATTCAGATTATTTATGCTTAATTAAAGAATTAAGGAATTTGTTAAAGTTAATAGCAATAGAATTTAATCCTTTAATAATATAGATAATTGTAGGTTTGGCTGGGGTTGGGGGGAGTGGTGGGGAGAAATTGCAGACAACTGTAATGGAACAACAATAAAGTAATTAAATATAATATAGATAATTGTCAAGAAATAGCTTAGTTTTTATTTGGCTCTTCCTTCTTTAAGTCAGGGCGGTAAGTTTACAGTGCCCTTTCACATATAGAATTTCATTTGATTATCACATCAGGTTGTACATCGGACCTACATAGGGGTTCGCATTTTCATTTTATAGCTGAGACAGAAATTTCAATTGGTACAGTAGTCAAAATATTTTGGTTATATTTATATGAACTACAAAAAACTTTAGGGTCCAAATGTATGTGTAGTTCATTAGAGAGAATGAGGTTTTGCTCACATTCAACAATAATATGTATGTCATGAACAATACAGGTTACGGCCCATTTTAGTTCTACTGGATCATGTGCTACTCTGTGTGTGTGAGACTATAAGAAATTACCTTCACCTTGTTAACAATTTTTAATGTATCTAAGCAGATATATGTAGAGTATAAAGCCTTATTCATAACAGGCATCTACAAGTGTGAGATATTGTTTCAAAAAATAAGTTGTTATTCTACAATGATTTGTATCTTCTTTATAATGAAAATTATTGATTATCAATTTCCAGACTCAACAAGCGCCATTGCCATTCCAATGCATGTGGGAATTTACTTCTAAGGACCTTAAGATAGAAATTCATGAAGTCATAATATGTAAGAAAAAATTTTGCCTTTCCACCTCATCTCAACTGCCACCATTTAGCCCTTTATTTAGTGTTTTTTTTCTGTTCTTTGTATAGGACTAACTGCAGACTGTTGAGAGAGACATACTGAAATGTGAATAAGTCCATATAGAATAAATCATGTAATAGGTAAATACTACATAAGATATCTGTAAGGAAACTGTTTACAGGTGTGCTATGGCCCAACCTGCAAGTCCAGGAAAGTCTTTGATTCTTGTAACAGTAGCTCAGTGGACTTAAAAGAGTATATTAGGTATAATATAAAAAAACTGTAGCAAAAATAACTTGCAGTTCATTTCTGATTACTTATTGAAAAAGCAGTAATTGATTAGTAAATGATAACCAGTAATATTAAGCTACACTAGAAAATGGATACTATTCAGTACCTCTGGGGAAATATGTAAGTTCAAGGGACCCTGGTGTGTATAATGTTTATGAGCTGGAGGTCATCTACAACCTATAAACTTTGTGGCTTTTCACCCTACCCATTCCCTGTACAAAGTGGAGGACATTGGACACTGCAGGAGACCCACCAGAACTTTGCTATGCTGTTGCTATTCCTGCTGCACTGTTTCAATTCCTTTTTCAAGTCAGATAAACTTGTTTCGGGTAAAACATATTCTATCTAATGCATTTGATGATCAATTTCAACCTACTACAATTATTGCTGATAGAACTGAACGTTGTCTCGTCATACAATTTCTCTTTAAAATTATAGTTATCTAAAATATTTCTCTATCTCAACAAAATATGACAAATACTTTTTGATGTAAGAAGACATATTCTGGTTTACAATTTATAAAAACTGAAACAAGCAAAAATGCACAATGTGTTTGAAACACTGATTTTCAATAAACCGTATAGAAACTACAGAGTATTTCTAAAAATACAAATAGGAACCAAGTTCTACCCAATGACTGCTTTGCTTCTTACCTTAACATCCACTGTGTGCCAATGCAGGATGGCAACATAGACAAAGCCCAGCAAGATTCTTGTCTGAGGAGACAGAACTGAGAATCTGGGGAGACCAAGGTGTAAGTTTTCCAGACAGAGTACTGGAGAGGAGAGAGAATGCCAGAGAGCTACAGAGAAGATGCTTCAAATATTCAGGTAATTAGTGATCAGCACATACATGTGAGGCAGGTTTAAGAACTCTTAAAGAGTTAATTGGGCCTGCCTATCACACAGGTCCAAGAATATTACTTGTTCCCTCTGCTCTGAATGGAAACCCCTGTGATAAGTAGGTCATTGGATAATATCATCAGACGTGTCTTACCTTACTTAGTATTGGAGAGTAATTTTCCCTGGACTTGGCAATGCTCTGGCATCACTTAAAAATATGTTTTAAAAAATCTCTGAAAGAATAAATCTGTCTCCAAGTAATTTAACTCCATCCCAGAATCAAGCTTCAGAAAAGTTATGGTAATAATAATAAATATTTGGCACCCAACAAGAATTCATAATACCTGAAAAAAAAAACAGAATAGTCAGGGAACTAGCAGGAAAATACTATCTACAATTAGCAGAAAAACAACCAACCTAAATCAACTGAGAATTGTTTCACATATTTCAATAGAGTGAGAACATTAAACACAGTTATTAAAAATGTTTGTATACATTTGCCTGGCTGGTGTGGCTCTTTTGGTTGGAGCATTGTCCTATAACCAAAAGATTGTGGATTGATTACTGGTTGGGGCATATACCGAGGTTGTGGGTTCAGTCCTAGTCTAGGCACATAAGGTCCTGGTCCAGGATCCTGTAGGAGGCAACCAATCCCAATGCTTCTCTCTCACATCAATGTTTCTCTCCCTTCCTCTCTCTCTAAAATGCAGTGAAAAAAAGGCTTTGGCTGAGGATAATAGGATTATACATATATATTCTATGTACATTATATATATATTAAAAATTTAAATACAGACATGTACATTATTAAATACAGACACATATGCAAAAAAGATGGAAATTAACTTTCTAGAAATCAAAACTGCTATTGCAGAGATAAAAATAATGGGAGAGGAGTAAGGGTACAGTACATATTGTAGAATAAAATATTAGCAATCTTGAATACTTGACAATGCAATTGAAAATGAAACAGGAGTTAAAGTCAAAAGCACACAAACAAGCAAAAATAGATAATTAATATTGGAGAAACTTCAAAGGCCCAATACTCTATGGATTGATAACCCTGACAGTAGGGGAAAAAAACTGTTTCATACTAATGTTCAAATAAGAGTAGTTCAAAATCAACAGACACTTCCCCAAGGAGGACATACAGAGGATCCAGAGACACATGAAAAGATGTTCAATATTGTTAGCTATCAGAGAGATGCAAATTAAAACCACAGTGAGTTACCACTTTATACCTGTCAGGATGGCCATCATAAACAAAGCAACAAACAACAAATGTTGGAGAGGGTGTGGGGAAAAGGGGTCCTTAGTTCACTGCTGGTGGGATTGCAGACTGGTACAACCATTATGGAAAAGAGTATGGAATTTTCTCAGAAAAATAAAAATCGACCTGCCTTTTGACCCAGCAATTCCACTGCTAGGATTATATCCTAAGAATCCTAAAACATCAATTTCAAAGAACCTATGCACCACAATGTTCATAGCAGCACAATTTACAATAGCCAAGAGCTGGAAGCAACCTAGGTGCCCGTCAGTAAATGAATGGATCAAAAAATTATGGCACATATACACAGTGGAATTCTATGCAGCAGAAAGAAAGAAGGAGCTCCTACCTTTTGCAACAGCTTGGATGGAACTGGAAAGCATTATGCCGAATAAAATAAGCCAGGCAGTGAAAAACAAATACCATATGATCTCACCTTTAACAAGAAGCTAAACAACAAAACAAACAAGCAAGCAAAATAAAAACAATGACACTGAAATAGAGAACAGGGGGAAAGTGACCAGAGGGTAGAGGAGAGGGAATTTCAGGAAAAAAAGGGGGAGGATTTACAGGAACTAGTATAAAGGACACATGGACAACAACTAAGGGGGGTAGAAATGGGAGGGAGGTGGGGACATGGGAGGGTGGGCTGAGATGGGAGTAAAATACAGAATACTGTAGTTGAAAAATAATTAAATTTAAAAAAGTCAAAATAATAAGAGTAGTTCAAAATCATCCTGAGTGAGTACTGAATGTGGGAGGGAGAGGTGGGTAGGGCAGGGGAGAGTAATGGGGGGAAATGGAGACAACTGTAACTGAACAATAATAAAAATGTTTAAATATATGGAATATGTTTGATGAGTGTTTGACCTGCAGAGATTTAATTGGCTGTGATTCAAATGTTTCTACGGACATCAACAGATACAAGATGGCCATTTTAGAAGCATTTGTCTCAAGGGTTTGGAACAAACTGAATTCGTTTTGTAAAAATTTAGGAGTTCTGAATGTACCTTCTAACAAGTATTCCAAAGTGAACTTCAATAATAGATAATGAACTTGGTGTAACATGCCTATCTTATAGGAAAAACAGAATTTAGCAAGGATGTGCAGAAAGGTGAATCCTCATGCACTGTTGGTGGGAACACAGATTGGTCATGCCACTATGGAAAAGAGCATGGAGTTTTCTCAAAAATTTGACCCATAATTCCACTTCTGGGTGTTTATCCAAAGAAACCGAAAACACTAATAGGAAAGAATATATGTGCTGCTGCATTCAGTCCAGTATTATTTACATAGTCAAAATATGGAAACAACCCAAGTGCCCATCAATAGATGAAACCATCATGGTACCTTATGCAATAAAATGTTACTCATAAAAATAATGAAATCTTACTATTTGCAACAGCATGGACGAACATGGAGAGTATTATGCTAAGTAAAATGAGTCAGTCAGGGAGAGACAGATGCTATATGATGTCACTTATATGTATAATCTAAAGAACAAAATAAAGAAACAATATTGAAGCTGATTCACAGACAGAGAGTGAACTGCTGGCTGCCAGAGGGGAGGGGCCTTGGAGGACTGGGTGAGAGAGTTAAAAGATTAAGAAGCACAAATAGATAGTTACAAAATAGTCACAGGGACCTAAGTGAAGCATAGGGAATATAGTAGATAATATTGCAATAACTTTGTATGCTGCCAGTTGGGATACTGAAAATATTGAGGGGAACACTATGTAAAATATATGATTATCTAACTACTAAGCTGTACATTGAATGCAATACAAAATAACATTTTAAAAAAGACATTATTTGTAAGATGGCACTATTTTTTTGGCCCTGACTTAACCTTTAAAAAGAAAAACTTGCACAATTGATATTTATAAAAAAACATATTAAGCCTCACAATAAATATTTCTAATCAAAGTTTTAGAATATTCATGTTCACTAGACTATGTTGATTGTGCTTTAGTTATATTGGAGAAATGTAATGGGGAAAATCTAAAATGAGAACTAAAGAATAATTCTGAAATTGTAAAGCACTTAGAAAAATAAGCCAAAACTAATCAACTATTTGTAAGGCTGTTATCTGATGAAGATGCGTTTTTACATGCAGCTAATCAAGAATCTGCTTTAACTACATTGCTGATAATATTGTCCAAGGCTTTTAACCTAAAACTTATTTTTCTTAATTTTTAATTTATTATCATATTACTGATTATTTGTATTGCTTTAGAATTGTGGAAGATATAGAACATTAAGAATATTTCAAAGTAAAATCAATGGTGCAATGCAAATTTGTGGAAAATTGAAACCATAAAGTGATATCTAAAGGGGAAATAATTGCATGGAAACAATCATGTGTGAGATATACTGTCGGTGGCAATCACTGGAATGTTGACAAAGAATTAGGAAGAACACTAGGCCAGAGTAATCCTGTCCACGACTCATGGAAAGTGGTGTATCTGAATAAGCCCAATATAAGTACGAACATAAGTACTGTTTTCTAAATTTAGGATGGTGTAAAAAAAAAAACAACTGTAGCTTTAATCCCATGTCTCTAGAGCTGAAATGTAACTTTGTAGCCACTTGCTGGCTGTATTTGTTTCCTAGGGCTTTTGTAACAAAGCACCACAAAATGGGTGCTCATCAGTAAATGAATGGATTGAAAAACTGTGGTACATTTACACAATTAAATTCTATGCAGCAGAAAGAAAGAAGGAGCTTCTACCCTTTGCAATAGCATGGATGGAACTGGAAAGCATTATGCTGAGTCGAATAAGCCTGGCAGTGAAAGACAAATACCATATGATCTCCCATTTAATAGGAACCTAACCAATAAAACAAACAAGCAAGCAAAACATACCCAAAGACACTGAGAGGGACATACCCAAAGAACAGGCTGACAGGGACAAGAGGGGACAGGGGTGGGAATTCCAGGGGGAAAGGGGAAGGATTCACCGGAACAAGTATGAAGGACACATAGACAAAAACTAACAGGGGCGGAAATAGGAGGGAGGTGGGGAGCACTGGGGGGGGGGGTGGGCTAGGATGGGAGTAAAACACAGAAAACTGTACCCGAACAATGATTAAATTTAAAAAATGGGTGCTGAAAACAACAGAAACTTTTTGTCCTACTTCTGGAGTTAGAATTCTGAGCTTGTGCTTTCAGGAAATTTGGTTCCTCCTGAGGGCTGTCAGGAAAACCTTGTTGAAACCCCCCTCCTAGCTAGGTGTTTTTCTGACCAGTCTTTGCAGTTCTTTGGCTTGTAGAAGTTTCAACTGGATCATTTCCTTCATCTTGATGTGGAGTTCTCCCTGTGTACCTGTCTACGTGTCTAAATGTCTACATTTTTAAGAATATAGCCCCATTGAATTAGGTCCACCCTTATTGAATCATCTTAACCAGATCATCCATAAAGACTATTTCCAAATAAGGTCATGTTAACAGGTACTGGAGGTTATGGCTTCCACATCTTTTAGGGGTATCAAAGTTAAATCATGACACTGGTTAATTGCACACATTTAAAGTATTTACTTTCTTAATAATAAATTAGTTAATTCTGTATTTATTTATTGGTGTGTATCTTTGGGTATTGATTTCTTTTTTAAATAATATGATTTTAAACATTTTAATATCCTCTATGTCTCTACCCAATATTTTCAATCTTTTGTCTTGTTGCATAAACCTATGACATACTTACAATAATTATTTTAATGTCCGTTTTTAAGTCTACAGTTATCCTCATTTTTGATAGATTTTATTTTAGATAGAAAATTTTGATAGAAAATATTTTTGTCTAATTATGTCACAATTTCTGATTTCTTTTCATCACTGGTAAATTTTTGATTAGGTACACAGCTATGTCAATTTTGCCTTGTAGAATCCTGAATACTTTTGTACTCCTATAAATACTCCTCCACTTGGTCTAGATTGCAGTTTAGCTATGTGGCAAAGTTATAGGGCCCTAATTTTAAGTTTGTGAGGCAAGAGAAGTGAATGTTTCAGGTTAGGTTAATATCCCCCATTAGTAATGCAACTCCTGCTTCTGCAATCCATTGAACCCTTGTAGTTCTTTCAATTATGAAACACTTCATTCTAAATGATGATGGTAATAGAAGCTACCACTGGCTTTGCCAGTTCCAGAAAGTTCTTCCTTTAATCTCTGTTTGCTATTTTTTTCTGACTTGGAGTTGTTGTGTATTTTAAGAACCTTTGGATTTTTTTAAAACACTATGTATATACACTATGTATATAATGATTTCCACATTGAATGTTGGGGATTACATAGGACCAAACCTCTTCAAGAGGCAGTGGTCCTATGGTGGAGAATATATCTTCAATATAAAAGTTTTATCAAATAAAAACTATAAAAATGGTAGGAAATAACACAATCAGTATTCATGTTGAATTCAAAATATTCAATAATCTATCATCCTGGAGCTGTATTACCATGTCACGGCTTCACAAATAACTTTTAAATAGTTCACCAGTAAAGTCAGAAATACTACTCATAAATTTGAAAAACAAAGTTAAGCATTATAATATTATGAAGATCAATACTGTATAACCATTTCTGGGAAGATGGTTCTGGTAATGAAAAAGACTTCAGAAGTTAGTTTGCAAGGTTATTTAATGGGTTACTATTTTCTCATTATTTTAAGCCCGTTGATGTTGAGATACCAAAAGAAATCCTCATCCTATATTGCAACAATGAAATGAGCAAAATTGTTATTTAAAAAATCAAGCAGAGAATGACAGTTATTCCAAAATATTTCTTAAAAAAATCTATCACACTCACTGAAAACATCGTGCACACACACACAACAGAGTGATTTTTACTGCTGACTCTGGAGTGAGTGCTCCGCTTCCTCATAGAAAGATGGAATGAACACTTATTTTATCATTCTTTATTACATATTATCAGCACAATGGATTATTTAATAGCCACTTCTCTAAAAATGGCATTTAAGTAATTTTTCTATCTTTTAGCAGATATAACAATGAATTTATGACCTTTTATTAATTCAAAATATTACAATTAGTTACAATCCTTTTCATATTTGAGTCAGATGATCTCAAATTTAGCTAATAATGATTATTTTAAGCTCTCTCATGGATACTTTCCCAGAATTTCTTGGTACTTGTGTTCATATTCAAGACCACTGGAAGGCAAAAATATACCTGCCATTGACCTGTAATAAGTCATTTCTTGAAATACGCCTAGAATCTTGTAGTGAAACCAAGGTCTTTTATGTAAGGTGTGACTGTTATTAGTTAATGTCACTAATTCTTGTAAATTTCAGTATATATATATATATAATCTATTATAGAAATTATTTTATAATATATAATATGTATACATATTAATATAATTATCCATTAAATATATTGATTTAATAAGAGTAATAGAATTTTTGAAGACGTATTTTGGAATAACATATATTAATATAGTGCACACATATTTTATATACATATAATATATAATATATTACATATATTGTATACATGAATATTTGACATATGAAAACACAAATATATAGTATGTAATATTTATATGAGATATATGATTGAATATACATTTTATACAAAATATATTATATATTGTTATATACAATAGTATATATACACACTATAACATATATATAGTATAGTACATAGGAATATATACTATAATATATATCATAAAATCATGCATGCTATATGTGAGTATATAGCATACCATGAAATATAATGGTATATGTTTATATATGAATATACATATTTATATAATATGAAAATATGATATATGATATGATATATATGAAGTCTGTCCAGAAAAAGTCCATCCATTGTTAATATAATGAGTATGATTTTCTTGACACCAATATAAGTTTGCACGTCACTGATGTAACCTGGTAGCCAAAAAGAGTGGATTGGAAAGCATATGCATGTACAATGATGACTTTACTAGTCACTGGGGGCAGTAGACACTGTTGAGTGACCAAGTGTGTTGTGTGGCTTTTGAATTCAAAATGACTGAGCAAGTAGAGCAACTAATTAAATTTTGCATCAAGCTTGAATATTCCTCCACAGAAACTATCAGAATAATTTGGAAGCCCAGAGCTATGGGCAACTGGTGATTGGCAGCTTCACCACAACAATGTACCCACTCTTGCATCATGTCTCATGCATGGGTTTTTGGTGAAAGATCAAATCACCCAGGTGACTCAGCACCCCTAAAGCCCAGATTTGGTGCACTGTCACTTATGGCTTTTCCAAAAGCTAAAATCATTTTTGAAAGGAAAAAGATTTAAGACCATAGATGATATTCAGGAAAATATGACAGGGGCAGCTGATGGCAATTGGGAGAACTGTGTGAAGTCTCAGGGTGCCTACTTTGAAGGCGACTGAGGCATTATTGTCTTATGGACATTTTTTTTATATCCTGTATTTTCTTCAATAAATATCTCAATTTACATAATATGTGCATGGATACCTTCTGGACAGGCCATGTGTGTGTATGTCTATTACTATGATGTGTGTATGGCTATTACTATGAACATGGGTGTGGATATAAACATATTATTTTATATACGTATAATCATTTATATTGAGAATTTAAAACTGCAATAAGCAACTACCATATGTCTTCATTAACATAAAATACTTATATTCCACATTAAATATAAATATATTATATGCACATATTTCATATTAATTATACATGTATTGTGTATAACTGTCTAATATAAATTACACCTAGCTTATCTCTATCCACTGAAATATTACGTTTTTGTATATACATGCAGAAAAAAATACAGGTGGCATACAATCTATAATACTCTACCCCTAGATATTTTCCTGAAATAATATATCCTGGAGATCATTCCAAATAGTATATTGTGCCTTTTCTCATTATTTTAGGTATATGTACATATGCACATTCATACAATTTTATTGTCTATATATCACAATGTATGTAATTTTTCCCTATTAGTAGACATAGCTAATTTCCAAATTGACAATATTAATATAATTCCAATGTAAACAACAGTTGGCATGTATTTGTATTACTTAAAGTGTATGTTTAGATTTATTATCATTATTATTATTGTTATTGTTATTATTACAGTTGTCCCAATTTTTCCCCTGTGGCCCTCATCCACCTAGCCCAGCCTCTACTCCCACCGTCAATCCCCACACTATTCTCCATGCCCATGAATCATTCATACATGTTGTTTGACAAGTCCCTTTCCCTTCTTTCTACCATTACTTCTTCTCCCTTCCCCCCAGTCAATGTCCGTCTGTTTCATGTTTCCATGTCTCTGGTTCTATCTTGCTCATTAGGTTACTTTGTTAATTAGATTCCTCTTATATGTGAGATCATATAGTATTCGTTTAGGTTTTTTAATTGGAAAATGCATATGTAAATTCATAATCTACTGATAAATTTACTTATATAACATTATGCCATTTCACGAATTGACCAGCAATATATGAATCTGTGTTTAATAGCGTCTTGCCAATAGTTTATATATCAAACTTTTAGATCTTTTCAAGATACAGTATTTGATGATTGATATTCAAGTTTAGTGTGCTTTTTACATCTAGCAAAATGAAGATAAGCATGTTTTCATATTGTAAAAGGGCTACTTGAAAAATTTGAAATATTTTAAAAGACAAATCCTTACAAAGAAAAAATATGAACAACATTTTAAAAATAACTGTAAAATTTTTAATGTTCAAACTATTGAAAAGTAACAGTTTACTATAATTATGGAATTTATTATAAACCACTTATTATAAGAAATTTTGGAAGTTATTCCTGGCGGATTTGTTAAAGGCCATGTCATTTAGGATTCTCAATTCTATTTGTCAGTGAAAATCACCAGGGGATTTTAAAGAAATAAGACATTTTAAGTTAGGGACTTGTTACAGAAAATGTTAATAAGATATTTGGGGGTGGGGTTAATCATATGGATCAGCAGTCATTAAAATAAAAACAGGTGATTATAATGTGCAAGAAGGGTTGATAATCACTGGTTAAATACTTACATTTTTAAAAAATAAGTTAGCTTGTTCAAGGTCAGTTTTTAAAACCAATATCAACTATATTACAAGGTCATGGTAATCAAAACAGTCTGGTACTGGCATAAGAACAAACACATAGATCAATGGAACAGAATAGAGAGCCCAAAAATAAACCCAAGTCTCCATGGTCAATTAATATTCAACAAAGTAAGCAGAAGTATAAAATGGAATAAAAATAGCCTCTTCAACAAATTGCCCCACTAACTTATCTTGACCACCAATTTACACCATACACAAAAATAAACTCAAAGTTGATAAAATACTTAAATATAAGTCATAACACCATAGAAGTCCTAGACAAGAACATGGGCAGGAAAATCTCAGATATTCCATGCAGCAACATTTTCACAAATATGTCTCTTAGAGCAAGGGGCATAAAGGAAAGAATGAATGAATGGGACTAAATCTAAATAAAAATCTGCCTGGCTAAAGAAAACATCAGCAAAATGAAAAGGGAACCAACTGTATGGGAAAATACATTTGCAAATGATACCTTGGACAAGGGTTGGATCTCCAACATGTATGAAGAACTCACAAAACTCCACTCCAGGAGGACAAACAACCCAATAAGAAATGTGTGACAGAGATGAACAGACACTTCCCCAAGGAGGACATACAGAGGACCCAGAGATATATGAAAAGATGCTCAGCATCACTAGCTATCAGAGAGATGCAAGTTAAAATCACAATGACATACCACTTCACAATGGTCAAAATGGACTTAGTAGCCAAAACAACAAGTGCTGACGAGGCTGTGGAGAAAAGAGAACCCTAGTGTAGGAATGCAGACTGGTGCAGTCACTTGGAAAATAGTATGGAATCTCCTCAGAAAACGAGATATGGAACTGTTTTTTGACCCAGCAATTCCACTACTGGGATTATACCCTAAGAATCCTGCAACACCAATTCAAAAGAACCTATGCACCCCAAGGTTCATAGAAGCACTATTTACAATAGCCAAGAGTTGGAAGCAACCTAGGTGCCCGTCAGTAAATGAATGGATCAAAAACACATGGTACATATACACAATGGAATACTATATAGCAGAAAGAAAGAAGGAGCTCCTACCCTTTGCGACAGCACAGATAGGGCTGGAGAGTGTTATTGTAAGTGAAAGAAGCCAGGTGGTGAAAGACAAATACCACATGATTTCGCCTATCAGTGGAAATTAATCAACAAAACAGACAAGCAAGTAAAATATAACCAGAGAGTTTGCAATAAAGAAAAAACTGACAATAATCAGAGGTGATGGTGGAGATGGTTAATGGGGAAAAATAGGGGAAGGGTAATCAGGAAACATGTATAAAGGACCCATGGAGAAAGCCAAAAGGAGTAAGATCAAGGGTGAGATGAGGAGGGGTGGGAGAAAATGGAGATAATTGTACTTGAACAACAATAAATAAAACTGTGATGTTATATACATATAATAAAATAAATATTTCTAAATTTGAAGCCAGTGAATTTTGAAAAATGTGTATTATCTATGTAGCTGTTACTTCAAAACCTGACATCTGTTCACTATTGGGAATATTAGGTAAGTGCCTCTTTTACAAAATGCTACCTTAAAAATTCTGTTTTTTTTTTCAGTGTCTGCTACATATTGCATATTCACAAACTTGGGAATATTTTTCTTTTCAAAAGTTCCTTAATAAGTAGATATTAGAAAATAGCAAATATTTCCCACAGCAGTAAATCATTAAGAGTATTCGTGTTCTCAAACTGTCTCCCACATCATTACTTAATCTAACATGTGGTAATAAAACATAATAGGAAACAACTCTCATGGAATATTACTAATTAGACAAAACAGAAAACAATAAAATATAATAAGAACTCATTTTAAGTTTATTTTGATGCTGATATGCAATGATTATTAGTAGACCCAAATGAGTAGAGAATAAGTAGATGGAAGAAAATTGGTTTACATTTATTGAAGAAGAATTTCAGGCTTTCTAAAAGGGCTTTAATGCATTATTCTTATTGTCTTTGTTATTATTATTTCTTTTTCTTGGCTCAACTTTTAAAAATATTGAAACAACACCCACTAATTTTATGTTGCATTGTTATAGATCTGGTACATAAGACACCCATGGGGTTTTGACCTAATGAACTGACTGATCTGGCACAACCGAGGTTATTAAATAATCCATATTGTTGCACATCAAATAAAAATAATATTCAGTAACTCAGCAGAGGAGAAAAGCTAGTTGAGTGAATATTTTAATATTGTATAATGAGTAGAGAAATAGTATTTCTATGTCAATAGTTTTTTTGTCATCTGCTCCTAAATCTTTATTTAGAACAGAAGTGAATTGTACATAAGAAAAGCAATCTGATAGTAATATTTGAAGTTTGAAGTACAAGAAATAAGTAAATAACATGATAAAGGGGAGTAAATTGTCTCATGTCTCAGGTTTGGGAAATAATGTATGATACTGAACAGGCATGAAGACTCAACAGAATACAAAAAATGGTTAGTTCTAACATTATGTAATCTCTAAAGAAGACAAAAAACCCAAGTTATTGTAAGTAATTCACTGTTTACAGTTAATAAAAAATTAACCTCTTGGATTTAGAAAGCAATTTTAAAGTTTATTTTGACAAAACACTATCAGCTTAAGTAGTTTATTTTGAGAGATATATACTTAATGATAAAATACTTAAGGATGTGTTAATTTCTAAAAACATCCACCTATACTTTTGGAAACTATAATCTATAAAACCAAATATAATCATTTAAAAATAAAGAAGAAATGTTTACAGATAAAAATCTCCGAGAACATTTGAAGATTAGACTTGTACAAATTGTTTTTCCAACTGCTAAAATTTCAAGTAGTGCTTTATATAAGATGTTCAAGGTCAGTATATATTTCTGTGAGTAATTAACTCTTCTTGTTTCTTTTCTTATATTTTGGGTTTAATTTGCTGTTGTTTTTCTAGATACTTATGTTAGAAACTGAAGTCTTTGATTTGAGACCTATTTTTAATGTGGATATTAATAAATATAGGATTAATTCTATTTATTTGTTATCTGTATGTATATATTTTATTTGTTCCTTTTCTCTCATTTCTACATCTTTTCTAAAGATAATTAAATACTTTATGTTAATTTATATTTTTGATGGTATATTAATTATTTTCAAGGGAAAATTGACTGGATGTAGTGAAACTGTCATTGAAGATTTTACTCAAGATTATTGCAAGAGGGGAGAGAGATTGAACTCAAGTCCATTGAAACAGATAGTGCGAGGGTTTCTAAATGCTGGAATGAGCTAGGAAAAATACTGGAGTTTGGCAGGAGGAAGTTGATCATTGAGACTAGGCCATCTGTGTTTGCTAACTTCTGCTTCCAGAAATTAGGCTCCTGCATTTCCACAGAAACTACGAGATAGGGTCCTGAGTGGTAAGGCTGGCAAAGTCTGGGAGGATATTTATCTAGAAAGGTCAGAGAAGAATTTACAGTTGCAAGCTTTTTAGAGTAAATACTCTAAGAAAAGGGAGATAAGGGACTTCTAGTGAGAAAGAAATGTCTCTAAAATTTAGTTAAGCTGAGGAGAATCTTAAAACCAACTTGTGAGTATAATCCTTTATTTGGTCATTTCAGTGGTTGCTTTAGCACACACCTATAACTCTCAGTCTATCTTTAAGTGATATCCTACCACTTTAAGCACAATATAAGAAAGTTATGATTGCATATTTGCATTGCTCCGTTCTTCTCCTTTTGCTATTGGTGCCATGTATTTTATTTGCATTTATGTTGTAAACCCAATCCTGCACTTTTATAATTTCTGTTTAACTTAATTCTATTTTAATAAGATTCACTTAATAAAAATTATGAATCTTTATATACACGATCAACATTTCTGTCCTACACTCCTTTGTGGCAATGTATATTTTGATGTTGCATCATTTTCCTTCAACCTAAAAGACTTTCTATAATATTCTCATAATGTAGATCTACTGATTTATTTCAGGTTTATGGACAGTTTATAGATAATTTCTCTTGCTTTGTTTTCCACTTAAGTAATGTTTTTCTACAACATCCAATCGACTACTAATCATCTACAGTGTAGTTTTCATAACATCCATTTTAATTTTTATTACAAACAGTTCGACTTGTGTTTTTTAATATCTCTAGTGCCCTACTTAAGTTTCTGAGCTTATTAAATAAAATTAAAATAACTCTGTTGATACTCTTATCTTCTAATTACGATATCTCTGTCACTTTGGGATCTGCTTTGATTATTTTTTCCATTATTATGAATTGCAGTTTTCTACCTTCCTTGTGTGTCAGGTATCTGTGTTTGCATGCCACTAATATCAATAATTTGTTGGTTGTTTGTATTCCTTTCATTATTTTTGAGCTTTGCTTTGGGTAGTTATTTGGAAGTGGTTTGATCCTTTCACATATTGCTTTTAAGACGTCATTAGGTTAGCTCATAGCTTAGTCTCTGGACAATTATCTTCACAACTTTTACTAAATTTTCTGATTCATCTATTCAATGGCTTGAGAGTCATGAGGTTTCTTCTCTACCCCGCAAAATCAGGCCCTAGGTGAGCACTGGATACCATTCCCTCTACTTGTCTCATATGGTTTTTCTTCTCCCCAAGGCTATTTTCCCACAGCATGATTAACTGATTAACATGCAGCTACATACTCAAGGGTGGTCATCTTCAGTCTCTGGAATGTTCTCTTTATGCCTTTCTTTCTTCTCACAAACTCTGTCCTTTTTTACTCTACGTGTTTTGGTTTCCGTGTTCCCTCAGCTCAGTCTCCTAAATTTTAAGTGTTTGCCAGGTGCCCTGTAGTAATGGCCAGAAACTCTCTCAAGAGGTAAGCTGATAGAATTTTAGGGCTCTTCTCGTTTGTTTTCCAATTCTCAGGGATGTTTATCTTTCTTTTACTATGTCTAGTTTTATGCCTAATGTCTTAAAGAACACTTTTTAAAAATACTTTGACCATTTTTTGGATCATTTCAGGTAGGAGGTTAAATCTATCTTGGCCAGTGATAGAGTCTCACATATATTTTTCCCAAGCTCTAGTACTGCTAATGGATTTTTTTGTACTCAGACTAAATTCCCCAACTCTCTGGCCTCATAAAATAGTATCAATAAATTTTAGTAAAATTATATTGGAATATACACTTTAAATTTAAATCTCAATATTCCCAAGATTCTCCAATACTTTGAGGCTGCCTTACTATTCAAAAGGTAAAGGACAGTACCTTGTATATTGGGATTGAAATCTATCAGGTAAGAGGGTTTTGTATTGAAGATTGGCTTGACTATGCCAAAACTTGTTTTAACAAATCTCAATTAAAACTAGTGAAACAATAACTTATGGTGGAGTTAATTATCATCATGAAACAAAGTTTCTTAGGTTATGCATAAAGAAACAGATCTTTAGTTAAGCACACATTGAATGCAACTCATGTTTAACAGGTGACTTTTTGTATAAATAAAGAAACATTACCACTATTCCTAATTTAAAAATCCTTGCCACAGTCTCCTCAAAATCACTGCTTCCTTCATGGAGACAAAGGGATATGTCTACGTGTATAATATAAAACACTCTTACTTCTGCATGTAAAGAATGGAATTACATTCTGAAATGATGTTATTTATCTCTACATCTTTTCAACATGTTCAATCTCAGAGGCAAATGTTGTTTAAAATACTTTTTCCAATTTCTCTGGAGGCTTTCTTTTGAAGGTTAGTGAATGCCAAAATGTCATCCTTTGTTTTCTTCTGATATCTATCCATTTTGTGAGATTCCGCATATCCTACTTTGAAGTGATGCTTTCCGCTGTCTCTGTGCTGGTCGTACCCCCTTCTAGTCCTGCCTGCTTTTGACTCTTCTCAGCTTCCCTTTTCTTTTAGTTTTTATCGTGCATTTCCATAGAGTCATATGCTAAAAAGATGTGACGTGGCTGAGAGCTTTCAAAAGTCATAAATTGAATAAGCTCAGGAACTTGAGATATCTTGGTATCTTTCCTAAATGCTGCCATTTGGGCAGTCAGTTACATAAACTTGAGAAGACATGGGAACATAATAAAATTATGGGAAATACTGACTGGAATGCCAGAAAAGAGACCCAATATTAATTAAATTGTGGTTGCATTATTGATTTTGTTCTTTAAGAACATGCTTGAACAAAAGTAAAATCTATCATTCTACAATAACATTTTAAAATCAAGTTATAAACCATGTTATAGTAATATTCTGAAACATAAATAACTTGATATGATATATTCTATTTAATTTAATATCAAAAGTAAGAAAAAAGGAGAGTTCAGTTGTAAACTTCAGACTTCTACATTTGTGGGCCAGTTTACAAAGTAAAACTACTACAAAATATTATATCGTTAAAATTAGAAAATGTTGAAGTAGTACTTATTAAGTGTTTAATGTGTCAATAATCAGAGTTAGCTGCTGTATTCTATAGTATTATCATCTTAGTGAGTCATTGAATGTATGCATAATAAATTGTCTATTTAGCTTAATATAAAATAAGTTCTTCAAACAATGTTGTTGAACACTTTAAAACATTGCAATGTCATTTACAGATGAACTATATAAAGAAGTCTTCCTGTTGGAATATAACTCTTTAATTCACCAAATGATTGAAAAGATACTGCCAAAAATCTTTTGAGAAAAGCATAGCAAGTCTAAGCAGCATATAGTGTTAGAAAGCTCAGGGAAAATTGAACAGAATTCTGAAATTGCTACATTTATAATCCTGGACACATCAAAAAGGATGTGTGTGTGTGTGTGTGTGTGTGTGTGTGTGTGTGTGTTTAAAATAAATACACGTACTTTTAAATATATGTGTTTTTAAAAACTTTGGTGCCAGTCACTTATGTGTGGATTATACATTCTCACTTGGTAAGCCCCAACATAAACCTTCTCCTTTAATATTTTTCAGCCTTTTGCTATCTATAAACTTAAGGCAGTTTGTTGTATTTGAGTTTTTGCAAACCCTTCCTGAAAGAGGATGCCTGCGTTCAAGAACATAGCCTCTGCAAAAGACACCGTGGTGAACATAATTTTGAAAGTGCCTGAGATCTGAAGATGGGTGCCCCCGGATTCAATTTCTGGTTCATGACTCATAAACTCTGTTACATTACATAATAGTGGGCCTCAACAAATGCTAGTGTTCTCATCTATAAAACAAATAGTAACTATAGGAACGAACATACAATCTGCATAAATACATGATGTGAAAAATATTTCATGTTGTACAAGATGGATACATAGCTGTCACCTGCACATTTTATTTCTCTTTTTGCTCCTCAAGGAAACAAGGCAAAAGAAACTCTGAACACATCTACTAATCCATTTACACCCAGTTGCAATATTTTGTTCTATCCCAGTTGTATCCAAGCACCATCAATCAAGCTATTCTTATATACCATTCATGACCTCCACACTGAAGGCCAGATTTGGACTCCTGGTAAGTATAAATGTAACTGTAGATACATAGATATGTATTACTTAGTGGCTCATCATATTAAACACCATAGAATTCCTCTACAGTTACATTTTCAAAATTTTACTCTGCAGACTCTATAATAAAATAGTTTTCTTGTTATTCTGCTGTAACATACACTATGTTTATTTCTTTGCAGTAAAAGTGTTTAAACCTACCCAGATGCTAAGTAGGTATTAATAACACACAGGAAGGCAAAAAGCTTTAAAGTGTCTACAGAAATTTACTGACAAATATCTGGATGCTCCGCAGGATATTTTTTCTCTACAGAATTTTCAATTGGGCAAATTGTGGTGCATCATCATTCAACATACACTTTCAAAAATCAGGAAAATTTTGAGTTGATTACCCAGAGTTGCTATAGCATGAAACCACTTCAGTACTGGTATAATAACTGGTTTGATTAGCCTAGCCACATACAACCAGTATCAACTTTAGAAAGTTATATAAAAATAGCTACTTGAAACTTAAAGGGTTATTTAGAGAGTGACCCAAAAGGCAAAAATTTAAGGGAGGTTGATGTTAGAAGAAATCAAACTGCTCTGAATTTGCCATTGTACTTGTTGTTGCTGTTTGAGGGAAAATGCAGTCCTTATTGTGTAATACGAAGAGAGAAACTGCATATATGCTCTGCATTCATCCTTTTCTGACCACTGAAGCACATGGAGGAAATTTCAAATTTCACGGAAGAGAAGGGCCATCTGGAAATCTAAATGAAAAGAGCAAAAATTACAGTAATGGCTCACCATAGGAGAGATAAAGCTTGAGATTTGAATTGAATAAAGTTCCTGCCATATAAATTAAAAAATATATTGAAAGAAGAAAATAGAATTGAATTCTAACAACTGTATACATGATGATAAAACCTATGCAGAAGCTAGAGGAAATGATGGAAATACTGAATAAAGAGATGGATAACTTGTGAACAAAAGTGAAAAGTATAAACGCAAGGACAAAATGGTAATACTATGAAATTAAATACAACATATGTAAAATAAAGACTGCACTAATTAAGTTAGCAATAGATCATAGGTGGCAAAAGAAAAAGTGAATGTACTTCCACACAAAATAATACAATTATTGAATTGAAAGAACAGAAAAATACAGGATCTTTTTTAAAAAAAATGAAAAATGTTTTAAAGGTCAGCGGGAGAAAATAAATTTAATTTCACATTCTGGAGAAGGAATATAGAAAGAAAATTGGATATGATTGTCACTTGAAAAAATTATGCTACTAATTTTCTGAATTTGCTGAAAAACATCTTACAAATCAAGGATTCCAGAGAATTCTAAGCAGTTGCAATTAAATGTAAGCCACATGCAAGTGGCTAAAACCCAAAGATAAAGGGAAAAGTCTTGAAAACAATGGGGGAAAGAAGAAAAATTTGCATATAGAAGAAAAGTGATACAAGCTTAATTCTAGGAGAAGATATGGAAGTCCAACCAACAATGAGCATTATCCTTCCGGGGTGGAGGTGGGGTGAGCAAATAAAGTGATCAAAATTGTCAATGCAGTATTGTATATCCAATAAAAATATCTTCTGTAATATGGAAAGCTGACAACTGTAAGGAATTAATAGACAACACAACAAACAGGTGAGAAGCCATTCAGTATCAGACAGAACCACAGTTAAGAAAAACACAGAATGATGTAGAAGATCTGATCAACAGCATAAAATGCCAAACTGCAAACTGCACTTTACCAAGTACATACAGTATTTCCCAATGTCAAACAAATTCTGGGCCATGTAAGTCTCATTGAATTTCTAAAGATCTCAAATTTACTGATTACTCTAACAAAATTTAATTATATTACAAATCATTAACAATACAATTTCCCAAATCACTAAACTTTTTTAAAATCACTTTTATCATGATGAACGTTCATGAGCAGTTGAAAACTATGTGTATTTGCCTCTTGTTAGGTAGAATGTTTTAGATCAATTTTTAAAAAAACTGTTGTTTAAGTCTTGTATATCTTTTTTGATTATTAGTACATTAGTTCTACCAATACACAGTAACCTACCAATAAATAAGAGGAGCCTTGATATCTCTAGCTAGAATTATTTCTCTTTTCAGCTGACTTTTGCTTCATGTTTTTTAAGCTCTATTATCATGAGCATTTTTTAAAGATTTTATTTATTTATTTATTTTAGAGAGGGGAAGGGAGAGAGGAAAAGAAGGATAGAAACATCAATGTGTGGTTGCCTCTCACATGCCCCCTTACTGGGGACCGGGCCTGCAACCAGGCATGTGCCCTGACGAAGTGGAACTGGCAGCCTTTTGGTTCACAGGCCCATGTTCAATCCACCGAGCTATGCTAGACAGGGCTATTATTATCATGAGCATTTTTATTTAGAATTTTTTTCCTTGATGTATTCTTTTTCTGAAGTCCACATTATCTGGTATTAATATAAGCCTCTAAGGTTTATTTTTATTAGTGTTTCTGTGAATTATGCATTATCTTTTACCTTTTATCAGTCAGGTTTTTATAGCGATAATATACATATGCTTAAATTTGTTCTTCTTTAGCCGTACAGTCTAATGAGTTTTGACAAATGCATGGAGCCAAGCAAGCTCTACAACACACCATCTATGCAATGATATGTGTGTTCAACATCCCAAGTCAAGTCTCTCTCCATCACTATTTATTCCCCCTATATACTCCTCCACCTCTCCACACCCTTCCTCCCCCCACCAATCACCACACTGTTGTCCATTCCCATGAGTTTTTTCTCTTTATTTTTTTCTCAGTCTCTCCACAACTCTACCCTCAACCTGTCAGTTGCTCTCCATCTAAATCTGTCTCTATTTTGCTTGTTCATTTTGTTCATTAGATTCCAGATATGAGCGAGATCTTATGGTGCTTATCTTTCTCTAAGTTGTTTTTTCTACTTAGCATAATGCTTTCCAGGTCCATCCATGCAGTCACAAAGGGTAAAATTTTTCTTCTTCTTTTTGTAAATGACTGAGTGATATTTCATTGTGTAAATGTACCACAGATGTTTTATCTACTCATCTACTAATGATGCTTGGGCTGCTTCCAAATCCCAGCTATTGAAAATAATGCTGTGATGAACATAGGGATTCATGTTTTATTTCAAATTAGTTATATTCTCAGAAGTGCAATTGCTGGGTCATAAGGCAGTTTCATTTTTAATTTTTTTAAGGTAACTCCACGTTGTGTTCCACAGTGGCTGTACCAGTCTGCAGTCCCAACAACAGTGCAAGAGGGTTCCCTTTTCTCCGTACTTGACAACACTTGTCTGTTGATTGATGGGCTATAACCATTATGACTGGAGATTATGACTGGAGATTATGACTGGAGTGCGGTAATATCTCATTGTGGTTTTATCAGCGGTATCAGCACATATGTTCTACCATTCAGTGGGTTGACTTTTCATTTTGATAATGTTTTTTTGCTGTGCAAAAATACATGCCAATAAAAAGAAAGAAAGCAAATTACTTTCTTACACCCTATATGAGAATAAACTCAAAATAGGTTAAAGATTCAAATGCTAGATTGAAAACCATAGAAATGATAAAACATAGGCAGTAAAACCTCAGTTGCTTCTCATAGCAATATTTTTTTCTGACATACATCCTTGGGCAACGGAAATGAAAGAAAAAATAAAAAAATGGAACTACATCAAACTAAAAAGATTTTTGTCTCTGATTACTTTCATTTAGCACTACCCTTTTTTGTTTGACCTTATTACTGTATTATAGTAAGTCTCATTATCTGTGAATGACATCTGTTCCTTTACAAGTTTGTTTACCATAGATCAGTTATGGGTATTTGTGTTTTCATTTTTGAAAATAGTAAACAAAATTACTATAGATGTTTTTATGCATTTCTTTGTATTGACTTTCCTTTTCATTTCTCATGAGTAAATGCCTTCAAGTGAGATTGTTGGGTTACATAAGAATTGTTAATATAAAATTATAGGCGTCTGCCAAGTGTTTTCCAAAGTACTGTATTTTGTGTTTCTACCAGCATTTTGAAATGCTTCGGTTAATTTGAATATTCAACAGAACCTGGTTGTTGTGAGTGTCAGTTTGTTTTTCCCATTTAAAAGTTTACCTATGGTAAAGGGCAAAAGATTTATACAATCTGAAGAGAAACCATAGCAATTCCACTGCTAGGATTATATCCTAAGAATCCTAAAACATCAATTTCAAAGAACCTATGCACCACAATGTTCATAGCAGCACAATTTATAATAGCTAAGAGGTGGAAGCAACCTAGGTGCCCATCAGTAAATGAATGGATCAAAAAATTGTGGTACATATACACAATGGAATTCTATGCAGCAGAAAGAAAGAAGGAGCTCCTATCGTTTGCAACAGCATGGATGGAACTGGAAAGCATTATGCTGAGTGAAATACACCAGGTGTTGAAAGACAAATGCCATATGATCTCACCTTTAACAGGAAGCTAAACAACAAAACCAACAAGCAAGCAGAATAAAAACAAAGATACTGAAATAGAGAACAAGGGGACTGTGACCAGAGGGGAGGGAATTTAAGGGGAAAAAAGGGGAGGGATTTAGAGGAACAAGTATGAAGGACACAAGGACAAGAACTAAGGGGGGTGGAAATGGGAGGGAGGTGGCCAGCACGGGGCAGTGTGGGCTGGGATGGGATAAATAGAAAACTGTACTTGAAAAATAACTAAATAAAATTTAAAAATAAATAAAAATTTACTTATGGTAAAAGCTATGTACTGTTACCTCACTGCATTTCTCTGATGACTAGTTATACTGAACATCTTATGTTTAGCTGCCTAGAATTTATTTAACTATTTTCTCACTAAGTGATAAAAACAAACTAAATTGGTTTTTTGCTGTTTTTTAAATTTTATTTGATTTTATTGATTACTAAATTGTTTTTAATTATTGAATTTTAAACATGATTTCTGCATTCAGAATATAAGTGTATCATCAAATAATAATTGTGCAATGATCATTTCTGGTTATTTTTAAACGTGACTTTTAAAATGTAAATATTTTTCTTTCTATTAAATTTATTGATGTGACTGGTTAATAAGATTATATAGATTTCAAGTATACATTTCTATGATACATGATCTTCTTGTTGCATTGTGTGTCCTCCACCCAAAGTGAAGTCATCTACGATCACCATAAACTTGGACCTCTTTACAACCCATACCCACTTTCCCTGTGATAGCCACCACTCTGTTGCCTGTAGATACAAGTTTGTGTTTGTTTTTCTTGTTTATTCATGTGTTGCTTCTAGTGTTATATTCCACATATAAGTGAAATTACATGGTTTAATGTTTTCTGTCTGACTGATTTTGCTTAGCCTGATAGCCTCAAGATTCATCCCTGTTGGTGCACATGGCAGTATTTCACCTTTTGTTATGGTTGAGTAATAGTCCATTGTATATGTGCCTTGCATCTTCATTATCCAATCGCCTGTTGAAGGACTGGTTGTTTTATGCCTTGGCCATGTGAATAAATGTTGCAATAAACATAGGGGTGCATATGCTTTTGAGAAATGTTTTCAACATTTTGGGGTAGATACCTAGAAGAAGGTATCTATATTAAAGTATAAATATTTTAACTTTGATGAAGGCCAGCTTATTTTGATCCTTTTTTTGCTTGGTGTTATATGTAAGAAATCATTGTCTAATGTGGGAGGAATAAATGTGTTATGTAGTTTTCCAAAAGTGAATTGTTTCAGATTTTATATTTATGGAACATGTCAAGCTACTTTTTGATATGCTGTTAGGTAAGGGTAAAAATTCATTAGTTTTTAGGGCTACATTTCTGATTATTTAGCACCATTTGTTCAAAAGATTTAATTACCTTGGAAGTTTTCTTGAAAATCAGTTGAATTTGTGGGTGCATTTCTAGAGTCAGCATTCTGTTTTATGCTGTAAATATCTATTCTTGCATTCTTAAATGTTTTAAACATATAGTAAGTTTTGAAATCAGATATTGTGTATCCTCCAAATTTTTGGTTTTTTCAACATTGTTTTAACCATTTCTAAGTTCTCTTTACTTCTATATGCAAACTTTTGATAAGAGAAAATTAAAACATTTAAATGAATGAAGAACTATGTATAGAGATTAAATAAAAATCAAATTAGATTTCAAGCAGCATTTATGTTGAAACTGATATATGCATATTAAAATGCATATTAAGTTTTCTAAATAAAGCTTAATATGCATTTTATTTCATATTTTTATCCTATGGCACTGTCTATGACTTTCAGTAAATGTTGACTAGGAGCAAGGAGAATGAAATTCTTCCCTTGTTCCTAATTTAGGGGAAATGAACCCAGTCTTTCAACATGAAAAATAATTTTGGCTTCTGCCTAGGTTTTCACAGCTGCATTTTATGTTGTAAGGAATTTCCTTTTATTTCCTGTTTGAAGATACTTTTAAAATTATGATAGATGATAGAGGTTTTAATTTAGCTGTCAGTATGGAGAATTGCACTGCTTGATTTTCAAATGTTGAAAAAATGTTGCATATCTTACATAAGCCACACTTGGTCATAATATATTATTAATTCTGTATTTTCCCAGATTCTTACTAATGCTTTTGTTAATGAAGTTTGCATCTAAGTACATTAAAATATTTGTTTGTTGCTAGTTATTCATCTCTTTTTTCCTTCTTTTTTAAAAATCTCTTTCTCTCTCAGTTCTTTTCCTATAGCACATAGTCAGCAACCCAGGCCTTTATTTGATATTTTCTGGGGGCAGCAGCACTTTAATTTTTATGTATTCATTTACTTCTCACATATGAGTAAAATATATTTATTTATTTTAAGACTCAACATAGACTTTATTGATTTATATCTCACATATGAGTGAAATTTATTTATTTTAAGAATTAGAATAGACGTTGTGACTCTGACCATAGCAGCCTTAGGCCCATTGCTAGCTCTCCTCTTCCTTCCAATAGTGGAGCTGGAAGAAGGAAGGAGAATAGATCTAAGTCTAATGAGTGGAGAAAACCCTAGTGGCATTTCCTTAAAGACTAACGAGCGAACGATACCCATCATCGCTGCTACCAGTCAGCATTGTTTTGCAGGACTCTGAATACCCACCTTGCATTTCATTTGCTCTTTATCCCCAATTGCCGACTGACACCTCTCCCTTTCTTTTTGCCTTATAAATATGTGTAGTTTTAGTTTTTTCCCCTTAATCCAAAATTTGATTACAGGCTCCCTCCAACATTTTTTTTACTATTTTCAAAATATCTGGGGAGTGTTTTTAGATTAGCCTTAAGTCATTTACAACTCTCCACGCTGCCCTCCTTTACTGTGATGAGATGGGAGAGGGTACAAAACATTCTTAACTCACAGTTAATATAATGTTTGGTCTCTTTTGGTGTAACAAGAGTACAGTAGTCATGTAGTTTTATTTTTCCCTTTGTATTTTGTGTTGGTGGATGTACCAGGAGCTGTGACCAAGGCAGTTGCCTGTGATTTCAGTTCCTCACTGGACTCCATTATCTCTTAAAGATATTTCTAAAATAATTATAATACAGAATTTATCACTTCTTAAATATTTTATTAATTTTTATGAACAAATTTCTTTAATATCCCTTGTGTTGCAGATATACTAGTGATGAACTGTATCAGTGTTTGTTTTTCTAAAGAAAAACCTCAATTTATATAAGTATAGAATTTTAAGTTGCCGGGTGTTTTCTTTCATCCTTTAAACATTTCACTTCCTTGTCCTCTAGTTTCATGTCTGGCTAAAAGCCTACTCTTATTCATTTTATTGTGACACTATATAATTTGTATTGTGCTCTGGCTACTTTCAAGATTTTCTATTCATTACTCCTTTTAAGAAATCTTACTCAAATATGCCTTACAATTTTTTTCTTAATGTCAAATATTTCAAACCACAAATTTTATTCCTAATGCATCTAATTTATACAACTCTCTGAACAATAATGCCACAAGCTGTTGAAAGTTAAGATTCAGTAAATTAGATTTTGTAGGGAAAATTATACTAGTGAAGTGTAATGAACTCAACACATGTCTTACATTCTCAGCTTTCCCAAGATAGTTATTTAACTTGGGAAAATAATTTATCTTCCTTAGATTAAACTTCAGACAATATTTTTCTAACCTAAAGTGTTAAAAATTATTTTAATTTTAATCACTTATTTAATATATTCGTTTAAGCAGTTATCAGATGCAAGTTCTATGTCAGATTCTAGTTTATATGCTAGTGACATCTTAGTATAAAAAATAAGGACCTTATTTTTTATACATATTTTTTATTGTCGTTCAAGTACAATTGTCTCCATTTTCACCCCACCATGCCCCTCGGCCCCACCCATCCCTGCCCCCGACTCTCCCTCGAACCTATCCACTTTGGCTTTGTCCATGTGTCTTTTATACATATTCCTTGATGGCCCTTCCCCCATTATCCCTCTCCTACCTCCTCTATGGCCACTGTCATTTTGTTCTGTAATGTATCTGGTTGTATTTTGCTTGCTTGTTTGTGTTGTTGATTAGGTTCTACTTATAGGTGAGATCATATGGTATTTGTCTTTCACAGCCTGGCTTATTTCACTCAGCATAATGCTCTTCAGTTCCATCCATGTTGTTGGGAAGGATGAGAGCTCCTCTTTTCTTTCTGTTGCATAGTATTCTATTGTGTAAATGTACTACAGTTTTTTGATCCATTCATTTACTGATGGACACTTAGGTTGCTTCCAGGACTTAGCTATTGTAAATTGTGCTGCTATGAACATTGGGGTGCATAGATTCTTTTAAATCGGTGTTTCAGGATATCTTATACTTTAAGATATTAAACAATAAAAATGTAATGTAGTGAAGAATTGTAGAGGAAACTTCAGTACATATTACTAAGTAAAAGTAACTAATCTGAAAAGGCTACACACTGTATGCTATGGTCTGGATATTTTTGTCTTCACTAAAATTTGTCTTGAAGTTCTAACTCCTAACGCTTGTGGTATTAGGAGCTGGAGCCTTTAAGAGGCTTAATTCATGACAGCGGTGTCTTCATGAATGGTATTAGCACCTTCTAAGAGAGGATCTAGAGCAATGCCCAAGGTGTAGTTCTTTGTTAAAGCAGCTCAAACAGACTAAGACACTCCAGGATTCCAACTGTATCACTTTCTGGAAGAGGCAGATCTGCAGAGGCAGTAAAAAGATAAGCAAGTGCCAAAGGTTATGGGGAAGAGAAGGATGGATAGGTGGAAGTCAGGGGATTTTTAGAGCAGTGAAAGTACACTGAGGACACTGAAATAATAATGTCTTTTTACATGTGTTGAAACTCACATTATATACATCAACAATAAATTATGATGTAAACTATGGACTTGATGGTGGGTTGATGAAGGTTTGTCAATAGTAGCAAATGTACTGCTGTGCCGGGAAATGTGGATGATGGGGAAACTACATGAGTGCGGGGTCAGGGGGTGTATGGGAAGTCTCTGTGCATTTTACTCTTACTGCACTAAAGTCTAAAGTCTATTAAAAATGGAATAGATGTCAGGTAAGCTCTAAGAGAAAAAATGGGTGAGGTGATGAGCAGTTACAGGCTACAATTAGGTAGTGTAATCAGAGAAGTCCTCTCTAATGAGCTGACATTTTAGCAAAGATTAATGTTATAATGAGAGTGACTAAGTGGATATTTCAAGGAAGACTGATCAAGGTGAAGGGGAGAGCAATGGCAAAGGGCCTGAATTTGGGCACATTATTATTTTAATGAACCTCCCACCCTGCTCAGTAAATATTACCAACCAAATGCACCGTGGGCTGTTACATCCCTGCAACTACAAGTTGAAAAATTAACTCATGACATTTGCAAATATAATTATGCCAAAGAATTGTAATATGCAGAGTTACACTATCATTCAAAAGAACCTCTAGACATTTCAAATAACAGAAGATTGTGGGCACAACTGCTAAAATAAATTACATCACTAAGAAACATTTTGGAAAAATGTTTTTAACATTTAAGATTCTAAAATAAATAACTAAAAACATTGCTTTGAAAGCACAGTTCTAGTTTTAAAAACATTGTCATATGAATGTTATTTTTCTACCAAATTTTCCATGCACTAGGAAAAAACAGTACTTATTTCACAACAAATGATTATATAATTTTAATATTACAGAATTATCCAAATTAATTTAATCACAAATTTCTATGCTTTAATAAAATGTTTTGAGAACTTACCATGAGCCAAGTATTTTATATGTATTTTTGTGTCCACAGTGCTATTATGCAATATGTATCACCTCTATTTTATCGATGATAAAACTGAGGATCAAAAGAATTATTTGAAGTTAAGGTGAAATACTTATGTCTATAAAACTGACTTGAATAACCAGCTCTTATGGTTATATCATAGATTTATACTAATTTGTGACAATATATTCATTGAAAATGAAAATATATTTATATAGTATATGTAGTGGAAACATAAGTCTACATAAATATTGCTATTGATTAAAGTAAAGTTTTATAACAGTCAACAGTTCCAGTAGTGTTATCTCATATAACACCTTATTTGAGTAGAAAGATTTTAGTAAGATAAGTATATCAGACATTTCAATACTAAGTTTACATATTAATGCCCAGAAATGAGGTTCGGAAAAGTCCCATAGAAGTTAAATGTTACACTGTAATTTGAAAGTGTATATATATAAATGTTACATATATATACATATATATATCATACATATATAACACGTGAATAATAACGCTCAAATTAAAATCTAACTTTTTATTTGTTCATTTGTTCTTTTACTTTTTATCCCACATATGAATGAAATCATATGGTTCTTAACTTTTTTCTAACTTACTTTGCTTAGCATGGTAGTCTCAAGATCCAGTTATGTTCTTGCAAATGGCAGTATTTCATTTTTGTTATGGTCAAGTAGAATTTTATTGTATACATATATGTAACACATCTTTTTTATTCAATAATCTATCAAACAACAATTTGTTTCCACATCTTGGCCACCATGAATAATGCTGCAGAGAACAATGGGGTGAATGTAATTTTGAGATTAAATGTTTTCCAATTTTTTTTGGTAGATACCCAGGAGAGGGGTTGCTGGGTCATATGGTAGCTCTCTTCTTAATTTTTTTTTAGGAGAATCCATACCATTTTCTATAGTGGCTGTACCAGCGTACATTCCACCAGCACAGAATGTGAATTTCTTTTTCTCCACAACCTCTCCAACACTTATTACTCTTGTCTTATTGAGAATATCCATTCTAGCAGGTGTGAGGAGGTATCTCATTGTAGTTTTAATTTTCATTTTCCTAAGAGTTAATGAATTTGAGCTTCTCTTGTATATATCTGTTGGC
Source organism: Artibeus jamaicensis (assembly GCF_021234435.1). Taxonomy (NCBI): domain Eukaryota; kingdom Metazoa; phylum Chordata; class Mammalia; order Chiroptera; family Phyllostomidae; genus Artibeus; species Artibeus jamaicensis. The sequence goes on along the minus strand of NW_026521803.1, from coordinate 14,709,036 downwards.
CATTTGAATGGCTTCTTAGAAAATGTGTCTTTTCAGGTCCTCTGCCCATTTTTTAATTAAATCATTTGTTCATTTGGTGTAGAGTTGCATCAGTTCTTTATATATTAACCTTTTGTTAGAACTGTTGTCTCACATTTTGTCTTGAATTTGATCAATTACCTTTTATGTCTTTTGGCAGTTCCTTTCAATGTGGACCAGTATTGTGGTTATCAGAAAGAAGTGGGATGATGGGGAGTTAGTAATGAGTAAAGGAGGGCAGATATATGGTGTCAGAAGATTTGACTTCAGGTGGTGGACACACAATGCAATCTATACAGACTATGTATTGTAGAGTTGTACACTTGAAATCCATATAATCTTATTAACCATTGTCAGCCCAATAAATTTAACTTTAAAAGCAGAAAGGAGAGTATGAAGAAAGACAACATCGGAATGCCAGAAAGAACTGAAGGGAGAAAGTGCAATGAGAGGAGGGAGATGGGAATGAGGAGGCATAAGGTCAAGAGAAGCAACTAGAAAAGAGAGAAAGAGTTTGAGAGAGAAGGAGAAATACAGATAACAGGGTTTGCTCAGGAGAAGGTCGAAGTGGAAAGGAGAAAGTAATGGAAAGAAGAGGGGGGCACTGGTGAAAGAGTTGTGTCAGAAACAGGATGCAGGAGCATTGTTCAGTCGTCATCTAGTTCTGGTTACGTGTGAGTCTTAGTTTCCTCAAATGTAAAAGAAAAAAATAGAATTTTTTAATTAAAAAGGTATATTTAAAATATAAGTCGTATCGTTTGATAACGATTTGTGAACTTAATTTTGAAATGTTAAAATGATAGTTAGTAATGGGTATAAGGTGAACAGTTTTCCTAAATGCAACCCAATTATTCTAGATGCAGGTGCCTTTTGTGTGACATGGATTATTTGCTGAGACTAACATGTAATCTGGCTGAATCCGTTCTCATATGATTAGTTTATTTCTAGTTTCATACAAATTATTATAAGTATGAAATAAAATGGATTACTTTCTTGAAAAATAAGGTTTTTTGTATTAAGAATCAGTTAATAAACAAATCTGGAATAGAGGTTACCAAGCCCAATTTTAGTTTGAATGCCAATTTTAAAAATTTTAAGTGAAAAATTCTTCAAAAAACTCTAAAGCATGTCTCACAGAGAGAAGACCAAACTCCCAGAAAAAATCAGTTATTAAAGAAGCAAACATGACTAAGTTATAACAGAATTCACAATGAATTTTGGTTGCTTAGACTATTATTGAGTTCTCATCCCACCAAAGAATTTGCTTGTAGACACTTCAAATTGCATTCATGTTTATGAAAATTATTTTCCTGTCCAAATAAAAAAAGCAAATCTGTTTGCCTCATAATACAAAGTGAAAAAATATATTGGATTACACTTTTGCTTTATTTATCTAACTAATATTAATTGAGGAACTCTGAGTAACTTAAAAGAAACAAAAATAAATGATAAATTATTTGCTTCTTAGTAGCTCTCCATTTCAGATTTTCTAGAGAATTTCTCAATTTCAGCACAAAATTATATATTTTAGACTTGTGATTATCTTTTTATATTTATCTTCATATATTTCTATGTATGGAAATATATGCAAATTTGGAGATTAAGGTATTATTTATTAATTGCAAGGGCTGAATAAACAAAAATGCCTGATTTTATAGGAAGTATATTTTAATAATTATGAAGATTCACTAATCTGCATATAATTAGGATGGTGTGGAGTCAGCTGGTAGTTGGTGGAGGAATATACACAACAAGAAGCCTTCTTTTCCTGCTGTTTCTCCAAATTCAGTTTTGAACACTGAATGCATAATGGTAATACATTCCCCACCGCATTTTTTATGTTTTTTCATCAGTCTTAATATTTGTTGTGTCAGAATGTTATTTTAGAAATGATGAAGAGGAACTATTTTTAAAGAATGTAGTAATAAGGGGGATAAATGGTTGTGGAAAAATACAATAGAAAAGAAAAATAAATAACAGAAAAAAATAATGTGATTAAGATTCAATCCTTCTAGTTCCCTTATCTGTTTCAACAGCAGGTTTAAGGTGAGAAAGTAGCAGGTGGCTTATTAGGCCAAACCCTGTTAGGGGTCCATGAATTTTAGCATTGTTCGCCAGGGATTTGGAAAAATATTTCAATAAAATGTAGGTATTGACTTGCAATCAACAGTCTTCTAAGGACTCAGGAAGGATCCAAACCTTCTATAAAGACTAATGCAAGAAAATATTCATTTGACACATATTATATCTCAATCACTGTGCTTGGGGATCTTATAGCTACTTCATTTAATTCTTTAAACAGGTATTGAAACAATAACTCTTTGTCACATTTTTAATATAAGGAAACTGACCTTAAATAATTTTCCTAAGCTTGCAAAACTTTAATGTAATATAGTATGAATTGCAACATATATTATTTTTATTCTATATTCACTATACTTTTCATACATCATCATTGCTAAATCTAATTGATTAATGAAATGTAAAATATTGATGTCAAAGGATTCACACCTTACTATGCTTTTGTAGCAAAAGCTTTTTATTTGGGATTTTTCAGGACATGAAAATCATTATAATAGATAATCAGAGTATTATTTGGATGATTATGGTGTATAATGAAGATAAATGCTTATATCATGCTTCTTATTCCTTGTATTCAGAAGACTAAAAAACCACAAAGTGGGAGAAAATGAAGTGTATTCTAAAAAATGATTCAACAAGCAAGGTGCTTTGAAAATAGTCCTGTTTTGTATAAGAAACTGAAATTATAATTTAAATTGTTGTTAATGTACTAATTGACTTATTTTGTTCAATGTTCACTAGAAAAATAATCTAAGTTGTAAAATATAGAGCAAAGTTCTCTGAGAAATATAGAAAATCCCTTCATTTTTTCACTTTCATAAGCAACCCCAAATCACTAAGAAAACAATGAACTAAAATAAAAGTATTTTTGTATGAACATATGTAATAATAGCAGTAGGAAATTATTTAGAAATTTACTTCACATAAAATTTATCTTAGGTTTTATTAGCATCCATTTTAGGGATGTGATTTAGGGATGCTGAAAGCTACCGCGATTACCCTAAATACAATGGGTAATAAAAGGGAGAACTAGGAGTAGAACCCAGGCAGATTGGTTCTAGTGGCCAAAGTTTCACATGAACCCATGTCATATGCACCTTTTAAATAATAGAAAACAACATAATCAATTCAAAATATGAAATGAAGTTTTAAATACTTCTGTTTTCACTTTTTTTCTGATTTCCCATTCAATACATTTGTTTACATTTCCTGTAATTACATTGCAAACTCATGTAAGTTATATTTTAGCATGACATGTTTAATATGAAGTATTCTTTCAGCCCTTGGTTGGTGTGGCTGTTTGCTGGAGCAGCAACCCGTAGACAGAAACAGGTGGGTTCCATTCCTGGTCGGGGCACAAACCCTGGTTGTGGTTCCATTGTCTCCCTAGTTCTCTCTCTCTCATTCTCTTTTGTAATGAAAAAAAATGTTCTTGGGTGAGGATAAATAATAAATAAATAAATGCAAAAAAAGAAATATAAAATACTCCTGCCAAGTTTGATTATTAATGTTGACAAGCAGAAAAGGTGAAAATTAAAAACAGAAAATTCAATAAAAGTTTGAAAATAGGATGTTGTAATGCTTGATTGAGGGGTTTGTTTCTTTCTCAGGTGGCAAACTCTTCCCATAGACATAGGTATTATTGAAAGTATATATATATATATATATATATATATATATATATATATATATATAGTGAAAACCAAGAAAGTGTCCTAGATCATCAGTGAAATTTTACTCTTTCTTCTGGATAATAAGATCTTAAAATGTCAGATTAGTTTAGGTACTACTTTTGTGAACTAGGTCAACTTCCCAAAAGGTTTAAGAATCAAATCTGCTTAGGTCTCTGTCATTACTTCTATTGTCATAAACTGACTTTTCCTAGGTTTTTTCACAATCTGTGTTTGTTGTGATTGGCAGACTTTTCTCACTAGCTGACCATTGTTTATTAATATTAGGGACAGTTCTCACTGATAGAACATATTAGTGATACAGGGTGCAGCCAGGGGGCCCCGAAAAAAAAGATTTGGAATGGTGTCCAGAATTCAAAGTGTATAGGAATAATGGAGAGACATGCAAGATGTCCTCCCCCCTCCCCCCCCACAGGTGTGAGTTGGGGGGAAGGGAGAGTTTTGTACAGCCACAGCCTTGCAGCTAATCCATGGCATTGTCTTTTAACATATCTATAGCCTTTGGCAGTCACTTGGATATGTTAAATGGCTGTGGCCAGGCTTGGAGCTAAGGGGATGAAGTCACTTCCCCCAGGATGTAACTGGGGGCAGGGCCCCCAAGTTACAGCGCCTGCGTGAGAGCTTGGAAAAGACTGGCTCCGGGACATGAGGGGATAACTGCCCAGGTTAGGGGAGTCACGCGGTTTCAGCAGAGGACCCCCTCTTGGTGAGGTGAAAGGGGGAGAGCCACGTGGTTTCAGCAGAGTGAGGACCCCCTCTTGGTGAGGTAAAAGAGGGAGCCACATGGTTTTGGCAGGGTAGGGACCCCCTCTTTCCCGGGTGAAAGGGAAAACCACGCAGCTTTGCCAGAATGGAGATCCCTGCAGCCCGGTGAAGAAGAAAGCCACATGCTTTTGGTGGAGTGCAAAGCCCTGCAGCTTTGGTAGAAGAGGCCCACGCGGCTTTGGGGTGCCCCCTTTGGACATAGGGCCTGAAAAGCAAGAGAGACTTTGATTGGGACTGGGTACAAAGGACGCTTGCCAGTGGACCATGAGAGGGTACCTCAGTATTTTGGATTAACTGGAGATCCTGCACAGTGACACAGCTGATGGTGCCAGCGGCCTGCAACCCAGACGTGTGCTCTTTTCCTGATTTACGGTACCCGGAGTTGGGACAGTGGGAGAAGGGAGCGCTGTGTGGGCGTAGGTGTACAACCTAAAGGACTTTGATATTTTAGTGGAGGCATTAGGCCTGAATAGCATTAAATAAACATTTTGTTTCCTTTTCACAAATCTCTGGCTTTAAGAGATGTCTTTCCAATTGGCGGCGGATGGAGGAGCCCAGTAGATTTTAGTATTTTGTTTTTGGGAGGGGCCCCTGTTGTATAGCAGTTTTCGGCATCCCTAGGTGGGCCGAATATTGTATTGCCCCTCCCTCGGACCTCTTGTTAGGTAACATTAGGAATAAGCTACAGACAGTACATATAATCTCTGTTGAATCTGCACCAAACTTACTGACCTAACTCTGTAAGTAATTAAAAGTCTTCTTAAAACAAATATAAATAAGCGAGAACAGCAAAATAGAGTTAGAGAGTGATAGGACTGATTTAGGTCAAGTAACATTTGACCAGCAAAGGGGATTATGTGTTAATGTGTGGGGATATTGTTCTAGGCAGAGGTAATAATTCTAAAAAATCTAAGAAAGGAAGCATGGTTAAAACAGAGAAAGGAGAAGAATGAGTGACAGAGGATGAAATAAGAGAAATACCCAAGGGCAAACGGTGCATGCCTTTTAACACAGAATAAGCAATTTGATATAAGTGTGAAGAGGGAACACTCAATGTTTTGAACAAGAAAGTGACATTTAAAAATAATCTCTCTGGAGATTAAACTATAAGAAGAAAAAGTGAAAGCTCTTAGCTCAGTTAAGAGACAGTTGTCCTAACCAAGGACAAAAAAAGAAGGTGCAAAATTTTAGCATATGGACTTGTTGTAAGGTAGCAGTGTTACAATCTTTGATGGATTGAATGTGTAGTGAAAAAGAAATATATTAATTAGTAAACTATATGATTTTATTTAAGTGACCAAATCAGTAGTGGCACATTTACTAGGAAGAAAAACACTGGAAAAGGAATAATTTGAAGACAGAATGAAAACTTAAAAACCCAAAATACTAATTCAAAAGAACATAAGCATCCCTCTGTTCATTGCAGCATTATTTACAATCACCAAGATATGGAAGCAGCCCAAGTGTACATCAATAGATTAGTAAATAAAACAACTACAGGGTATTTACAGAATGGAATATTGTTTGGCCTTAAAAAAGAGGAAACTTTTACCCTTTGCAACAGTATGCAAAGGCCTGGTGAATATTATGCTAAGTGAAATAAGCCAGTCTGAGAAAGACAAATACCACATGACTTTACTCATATGTGGAATCTAATGAACAGACTGAACTAGTAAGGAAGACAAAGACAGATGCATAGATGGACAGTAGGGTGACAGACAGCTAAGGGGGGAAGGTTAGAGGATGGAGGATATAGCAAAAAGGGAAAGGGACTCATGGACACAGTCAACAGTCTGGTTATTGTTGGGGGTGGGGGACGAATAAGGGGACTAAATGGTAATGAGAAAATACAATAAAGATTTTTAAAAACTTAAGAAACTATATATTCCAGAAATAATTCACTCATTCATTAATATTATTGTATCATCACTTTGTTATTAGATGAGACAAATGGCAGCATATCACTTTATAATCTTAGTAGGGAAAGGGGATAATATTATTTCTTTTTACTGGTATCACATTCCAGTGTTATTACCATCATTATTACAAATTTTATTTGTTGTGCACAATGTAAATTTTCTTCCATAATTATTGCTGTCAGGAGTCTTACATATAATTTATTTTTATTCCTACCCACCACCACCCTACCCTCTGGTAACCACCTAACTGTTGTCTGTGCCTATGAGTTAATTTTTTTGCACATTTGTTGCTTTCAATTTTATATCCCACATATGAATGAAATTATACGGTCTTGATTTTTTTCTGTCTGACTTATTTCACTTACCATGCTGTTCTCAAGATCCATCCATGTTGTTGCAGATGGCAATTCTATTTCATTTTTTTCTTATGGCTAAGTAGTATTCCATTGTGTATATGTAGCATAGCTTTCTTATCCAGTCCTCAGTTGAAGGACACTTTTGTTGTCTCCACATCTTGTCCAGCCTGGGTAATGCTGCAATGAACATAGGAGTGCATATATCTTTGCAAGTAAATCAATGCCAATTTAAAAATAATGATAATTCAGATATTAAATGTAGGCAGAATTGAAATATATATATATATATATGTGAAATACACACACATATATACATATATATGGAGAGAGAGAAAGAGAGGAAAATATTAATCATGTGGGAGAAATTTCAATGATGTTCTGTCATATAAATGAGAAGATTTAGTGTATCATAGTGAATATTATTTGCAGCAGTGAACTCTTGGTTTGATGTTTCCATGAGAAGCATTAGTGTTTCATTTGTTGCTCAAAAAATAACACTTTAGTATTATAAAGGTTGGGCTATTTTTTGTAGCTTATTATAAAATACAGGTCAAGTTTTTCAAAATTTGGGACCATTACTCGGACACTAGGTCATAGCATAGCACTGGTGTGTTTCACCAGCTATTGAAGTATCAGAGTTCGTAAAGCAGCAAATGATGTAGTTGCATTTAAATTAAATAAATATGTTTTTCTTAAACTAAGAAAGAATAAATCTAGAAAAGTGTAACCTCAAGGCTGTCTAGAAAAGTGTAACCTCAAGGCCAACAGAGGCACATTAGGGCGAGGCTATAGCAGTTGTACTTAAACTGCACCTGAAATTCAGTTATATAAATGTGTTTCTAGTGGTAACTACTTTCATCTCTTTTCCAAAAGCATCTTATTTTCAAAGTTATCTTCTTAATGATGATATTACTCTTCTCTGATTATCTTTAATTCTTGCTATATTTTATATCTTTGTTGAAATAGAATTGATATACAAAAACTGCACTTTAAAAAATTCTCAACTGAAGACATATTTATTAATTTTAAAGAGAGGGGAAGGGAGAGGGAGTGAGAGGGAGAGAAACATCAGTGTGAAAGAGAAACATGAATTGGTTGACTCTCACACAAACCCTGACTGGGGGCCAAACCCCCAGCCCAAGCAGGTGCACTGACCTGAATCAAACCCATGACCTTTTTGTTTACAGAACATATGGGTTGATGATCCAATCAACTGAACCACATCAGCCAGGGTGTCTTTCTGTGTGTGTTTGTGTGAGTGTTTGTTTTTAAGTTGAAAGGTAATTGATATACAAAAACTGCACATTTTAATGTATATAATTTGATGAGTTTGAGCATAGATACACACCTGTGAAATCATCACCACTATCAAGGTAATAAACATATTCATCCCCTTCAAAAGTTTCCTCCTGCTCCCTACCTTTTTCTTGTGATAAGAACACTTAAGCCCTGGCTGGTGTAGCTCAATGGATTGAGCGTGGGCTGCAGACCAAAGTGTCTCTGGCTCGATTCCCAGTCAGGGCACATGCCTGGTTTGCAGGCCAAGTCCTCACTTGGGGGCACACGAGAGGCAACCACACATTGATGTTTCTTTCCTTCCCTTCCTCTCTCTCTAAATATAATTTTTAAAAAAATAACACTTAAGATTATTTTCTTAACAAAGTTTTCAGTGTACAAAGAAGCGTTAACTTTAAGCACTGTGTGGTATATCTAGCATATCTCTAGAACCCATTCATCTTGCATGATTAAACTTTATATAACCTGAAGGACATTATGCTAAGTAAAAATAATAGTTATGGAAAGACAACATTCTTCTTTTATTGGACAAATGAAGGGGCTAGCATTTTTCTCCTTTAAATTAAAACCCATGGCACTGTGAGCTACTCTAGGAAAAAAACTCTCCGAGTAGTTTCTTCACTTTGTGGAGAATCCTGTGTTTTCCCAACCCTTCTGTGAGCTGGAGGTGTGTTTCCATGACATCCCCCCTCTTTCCACCCACCACAGAAGCCTGGGTCAAATCAACTACTTGGTGAGATTTTGCACTATACTCTACACTTCTGTTATTAAATTCAATCACAGATAATAATTATTTGTTTTGAAAATGCTGATTTGCATTAGTGAGCATTCCCCTTCTCTTATAACCGAATTACGCATTTCTCTTCATGTAGGCCCAACCCAGATGATTGATGTCAAGGATACTGGTGAATTTAATGCCCAGGAGAGGTAGAAATCCAACAGCTTCCTCTCCAGGAAACAATAGAATCGCCCCTTTCCTTTTCCTCCGCCCCTTAGTTGGTAGGGGTGGAGGGTGAGCTGGGTGATCTTTACAATGTCTTCCAAATCAAAAGTTTTATAATGATATTTGCAAATGAGAGATTTCTGTAATAATACATTCTTAAAACCTCTATAGAATATAAACTGGGAAAATATTTTCTTTCCAATAAACTTTTGTACACATGCTAAAGACATATATAAAGTCACACCAGCAAAATCTTGTGCAGTAAAGCTTAAAACCAATCATTTAAACAGTTTGTGATTGATTTTGGGAAAAAATCAACTCTATTCTGTGTTTCTAATTACATAACAGTGCTCTTTAATTTTGGAATGTATAACCAAACCTATATTTCCACTCTTTAATACCGTTTCTGAGTCATGATTAAAATGTGTTATTATATATATTACATACTCGGCCATTGAGGACCCAAGGGAAGCAATTATTTGGCTTGGTATTTGACTGGCAGAACTATGAAAATAATCACTATCTGCACATTCTTTAATTTTATAACCACTTTTGTGTTTTTCCACTTGTAATAATAGTAATTATTATTAATAATGCATATTGTACAAAAAGGAAGAGAAATAGAAACCAACCTCAGTATGATTATATATTTTCAGTCCTCAATTCAGTAGACAAATCATTTAGTCTCTACTATGTGTAAAGCATTATGGCAGCCCTGGTGGGGCATAAAAATGATATAGGCATTATCCCTGTTCTGTGTCAAATGATATTCAAGTATAAATAATCGTGAACACACAATAAAATGCATATTATAGGCACAACACTATGCCTGTAACACTATGCCTGTTTACACACTGGGTTAGTGGAGAAACTTATGTTTTATCATGGAATGCATTATGGAGAAGTAAATTTTGAGCTCAGTATAAGAATTGAATAATTGAATTTGTCAGTGCACTGTTGTGGGATAAATATATATATGTGAAGAAGCACAGGAGATGAGATAGTGGGTGTGTCTTCAGGGAATTGAGAGTATCCCAGGGTATAACAGGAACTGAATAGGAGACAGAAGCTAAGAGGTAGGTTAAAATCAGAAGGGCAGGGGAAATGGTGGAAGGGAAATGGAGACAACTGAACTTGAACAACAATAAGAAAAAACAGAGCATCTGCTATGGCATGCTAAGCTTTTCAGTTTTTATTAAGTATTAAAGAATCTAGAGCAAAGCTTTAGCATAAACAAATTGAGTCTTAGAATATTAACTTTGTGAGAATTATGAACATTTCTTTCTTCAAAAAAGCAGCCATTGTCTAATATAAGCAAAACAAATATTAGAAAGTTTGAAGGACTCATGAACAACATTAAAAGTGGAAATATTAGGCTCAGAATTAACAGCAAATATGGGATTTCTGGAGGTGATTATAGAGGTTTTATTGATAAATATCTAGTAGCACATTTAAATAAAAAGTAAATATAACATCAAAATAACAAAATTAAATAATTTCACAGTAAAATAATAATAGTAATAAGAATATGAACTGAGGTGACAGTTAGTGAGCTGATGTAAGTCATGCCAATTTTGACATCACAGGACATAAGTAATTAGTACACATTTAAGATGAAACTGGGTGAAAAATTGAGACTGAGTTTATATATACAATATAGTCTACATGTGAAGAGGGACATACACACACGGGGGTACCCCCCAAGAACAGATTTATCTTCTGGAGGGTGGGCTCCTTACAGGACACGCTTCCCCAGCTCTGTGAGTACTTCAAGGGGAATCCATCTGCTTGGCCTCAATGAGTTTTTTTGAAAACTCTGTTAATGCATTTGCCCATTTCAGGAAGGCCGATTTGTAAGCACATTGGCCCACAGCCCACTTCAGAGTTCAGCAGTTTTTGACTCAAAGGAACGTGACTCCCCTGCCCCACCCTCCCTATTCACTGGATCTCCTGAATGGCTCTCTTTTTTTGTTCGTTTGTATCTGGGTGAAAAGAGTCCTCAAATGGAAGTGTTTTGCCAATGAGGAGAAACAACAAATGGCAGAAGCACTAAAGTCAACAAGTCAAAAAAAAACCTGTTTTGAGCAGTGGAAAAATGTCTCAACAGGTGTACTCTCAAGATGACTGAAGTTTAAACATGTAAGAATAAATACACAATTTTTAACAAATAAATTCTGGGTTTTGGGGGCCCTCCCTCATGTGTGTGTTATTTGTGTTTAAATTTACCAATTTAAATTATTATTTAAAATAAAGAGATCCTGTAATGCTTCAAATCAAATTTTTGAGAATAATTTTAAAAAGCATATAATAAAACAAATTTCAACTCAAATTATAAAATTAAAAAGATTCAATCTCTGCTGATTTTCTCTTCTATAAAGTTTAAAATGTTTACCTAGGCTTTTCTCAAATTTCAGAATAACACATAAGTGTATAGCTTAAAATTAATCTATCAACATAATGATGCTTATCATTTATAAAGTTAAAGAGTAAACTAAAGATTTTTTTTAAAGAAACACAGTATTTCTTAGCTCCAACCTTCCTTACTCTCCTCAGTATTTATCCTCTGAAGCAATTTTGTTTAGCTGTTTCTTCTGGCAATTTTAAGATATCTCTAAATGCTATCATAATATCCTTGCAGGTATCAATTTTAGATACTATCTCTTGACTTGCTATTTTTGTAAATGAGGATTTAATGGTTTTATGTCCACACATTATCTACCTCCCTCCTTGAATTTTCTCAAATCAATAACAATATTTAAATTACACACCTGTGAAACTGTTATCTATAGCTAATATTTTATTGGACTCATATCACCAATTTCTTTATTATGTTTCCCGGAGATTTTAATACTTTTCTCATTAGCTTACTTTTCTCTGTATCAAGTGCTATTTCGTGCTAAAACTTTCAATAATCCTTCAATTTTCCAAAAGGCCAATCTCCTCAAATAATTCATCATTTCAATTTCTGTTTGGTGATACTCTTCCCGGACAACTTCTTCTGAGGTTGGTTGCCGTCTTAGCCTCATGAACAATGGCGTACTCGGAACATCTCTTTGATGCCATCCTTACATTCTCTCGGCTGTTCCCTGCATTGGATTCTTACACTTCTGAATGTCATGTCTTTCAGTTCTTGTGGCTTTATACCTGTTTTGGTGGGTCATAATCTCCAGTAACTTCATAAAATTTAAAGCATCGTCTAGAGTCAGAGGAGAGAGCGATGCCAGCTGCATACAACTAGCTCGCACAGCACCCTGGAAGTGCCGCAGGTACACACCGTAATACACAAGGGGGTTCAAAGTGGAGTGGTATAAGCCACGCCCCAGGAGGCCTCCCACTGCTGCCCTTGAGCCTCGTGGAGGTGTGGAAGGCCTGGCCAGGTCCCTGCAGCCCTGGGCCTGGCCAATGCAATCCAGCATGACCACCCGGGGCCTGAGCATCCGCATCCCTGAATTTTCTTTTACTAAGTGACGAACAATGGCCCCATACCCAATCCGCACTCACGGCCATCCACACAGTTGAGTATCAGGCCCTTTTTTATTTCTAACTCTATTCCTCCCCGGAGGGAATGGGAGACCCCAATTGCTAGATTCCTCCAACACCTACTCTTTCTTCCTATCAAGAGGATTTTTTACTAAGATAAGAACTGTGCTCATGAAATGCAGGACAGTAGCCAAGTTGGCAGAGCTAGGGCAATTCAGAACATCTCCTCTTTTTCTCTGAAAGGGCCCTCACAGCGCACACACCACGTGTCCTCTCCACAAGCAGTGACTAATGGGTTTGAGTTTCTCACATGTCCCTGCACAAATTGTCAACGGGCATATACTTTAAGGTCAATTCTGAATATGTGACTATGTCAAACTTTTATTGTATGAATTTTATATGTCTTAATATCATACAGCTATTTACATGATAATATATAATTTGGGGGCTGAAATTTTAAGTTTTTCAAATATGGTTGAATACAATCTAGTAGGAAAGACATATTTTAGGTAGGTGAAAAAACTTATTTGCCCCTTCAACATTTAAACTGGATTATTCCTAAATTATGGGAAATTCTGCTAAATTTATACGACTTAATGCCACACAACTTATAGTGGAATTGCAAAGATTAGAAAAATGCTGAAATTATTGTTGTAATTTGATTTTGGCTTTACAGATGTTGTGTGTTGTACTGTGTAAATATTCACTTCAGGAAAATTGTACTTGTAATATTCATGTCTTTTCTATAACCATTATGCATGTCATTCTTTGTAAATATGAAATTATGCTGTAAAATAATTATGTGATAATTATATTCACCTATTAAGAATAGCTACTTAATCAAAAATATAGAAAAACTATAACATTAGTCAGTCTTTCCAACAGTTGAAATGATCATGTCATTCTTTATTTTTACAGGTTGATTGACACATTTAAATAAGATTATTATTGTGATAACAAAAACTAAAGAATAGACATGATTTGTAAGCTTATGAGCAAAACAGCCTCATGGAGTTTCTCACACCTGTTCCACTGCTTAGGGCTCAGGTGTCCTTTAGTGCCACTCAGGTGTTGTGAGCACGGTGTGCCAGCAAGGTATTTCCATTAGGAGATTTTCTTTTAAAAAAACCTGAAAAATTATATAAATATTCTAGTCATTGATATTTGGTATATTTAAATGGAATATTATTGCTATTCTATAAAATAATAATTATATATACGTAGCACATTATGTATCATATGTTAAATAATATACATACATGTTATATAAATTATATAAATATTTCATGTAACTGTCTTGTCAAAAAGGTACACAATATAATTATAATAAGTTTAATAATGTTATTTATCTTCCCAAATATCATGGTTTAATGTATCTCTGGATTAATTCCTCATTTTTTAAATTTGTCTTTGTAATAGATGTACTGTACAGAGATGAGCAGAAGTATGTTTACAGTTGTTCATATGGAAGAATACGAGCAGTGTATGATTATTTCAGTAGCTTTATTAACTCAAAAGAATGTCACTCACAACTGTACACCTACATTTTTGTTCACCTCTGTACATGATATATCATCTAATGTGCTATATGGTATTAAATACATTGTATATATCTTATGTAACTTTCTTGCCAAATATACATAGTTGAATTATAATGAGTTCACAACTGGTATTTATTTATCTTCTCAAATGCCATGGTTGGCTGAGCATTCACTGAATTAATGCATCAACTCCTAATTTAATCTAAGGATGTCATAGTTTCTGCCACCTCATGTTCTGAGTTTGTATTACTTAACAAAGATTCTTTGTGCTTTTCCTAACAATGAAATCAGTATAATTTAGTTCTGGAATTCTCGAAATAATAATTGCCTGGAAACCAATGTCAGAGAGCTTGTAACAAATGAAAGCTCAAAGATGGATAAATGAATGAGTCTTGTACCATTGCTGATATTTGAGTTTCAAATATTTAACACAATGTGCTGTAGTAGCATTTCAGTTGGGGCCTTTCCTATCTGTTTACACACCTTATTTTCAGTGTCTTTGAGGACTTTATGTAAGGTAAGGGGTACTTGTTAATTCTCAATTAAGATTTCTTTTGGGGGAAATAAACTAAGAATTTTCTGAAGAATGAATAGTTGTTACTCAAAAAATATACGTTATATTAATGGTTTACTTATTGGGTTGAATAAATATGTATGTTTATAGTTTTCCTTATTAGCTTATTAAAATTTTATGTGATTTAATATGTTTTACTAATCATGGTCTCAAAAATATTGTTGTCACATAATTGTATTACCTCACCACCATTTTAGCTTAAAAATTATTTCATTACACTTGGGTTGCTTCCAAATCTTGATTATTGTAAGTAATGCTGCAATGAACATAAGGTTGCATATATTTTTTTGAATTAATGTTTCAGGTTTCCTCAGATATACACCTAGAAGTAGATTCATTGGATCATAGAGCAGTTCTATTTTTATTTTTTAAAGGAAACCCCAAACTGTTTCCCACAGTGGCTGCACCAAACTGCATTCCCACTGCAGTGCACAAGGGTTCCCTTCTCTCCACATCCTCACCAACACTTGTTTTTTGATTTGTTGCTCACAGCCATTCTGACAGATATCAGGTGATATATCATTGTGGGTTTAATTTGCATTTCTCTGATGATTAATGCTGTTTAACATCTTTTCATATGTCTATTGGCCATGTGTATGTTATCCTTGGAGAAGCACTTATTTAGGTTCCTTTGACCATTTTAAACATCTTATGGTATTGAGTTGTATGAGTGCTTTATATATTTTGAGTATTAACCCTTTATCAGATGTAGGACTAGGGAATATGTTCTCCCTTTCAGTGTGTTTCATTTTTGTTTTATTGACTATTTCTTTTTCTGGGCAGAACCTTTTTAGATTGATGTATTTCCATGTGTTTATTTTTCTGTTTATTTCTCTTGCCCAAGAAGCTATATCAGAAAAAAATATTGCTACAAGAAATGTTTTGAAATTTTACTGCTTTTCTTCTACTATTTTTATGATTTTTCAACTTCAGGTCCTTGGTCTAAGTTTTTTCTTATGTATAGTATAAGAAGGTGGTTTAGTTTCACATATTCATTCAATTTTTCCAAAACTATTTATTGGATAGACTCTCTTTCCCTCACTGTATATTCTTGCCTCCTTTGTCAAATATTAATTGACCATAAGGTATGGGTTTATAGATGGGCTCTCTATTCTCATCCCTTAATCTATATGTCTGTTTTGTTTGTTTGTTTGTATGTTCGTTTGTTTTTTGTTTTTTGCTAGTACCATGCTTTTTTGATCACTATTGCCTCTGAGTATAGTTTGATATCAGAAGTAGCATGAGTTCTTCAACTTTCTTCTTCTTTCTCAAGATTGCTGTGTCTATTAGGGATGTTTGTGGTTCTATATAAATCTTTGGGTTATATGTTCTAGCTCTGTGAAATACACCATTGGTATCTTGAGAGAAATTGCACTACTTCTATAAATTGCTTTGGGTAACAGGGACATTTTAATGATGTTAATTCTTCTCATCCATAAACATGGTGTACAATTCAACTTATTTGTATCTTCTTCAATTACTTTTTTCAGTGTTTGTGATTTTCTGAGTACTGGTTTTTGTATTCTTGGTTAAATTTATTCCAAGGCATGCTTTTGACACAATTATAAATGAGATTGTTTTCTTAGTTTCCCTTTCTGATAGTTCATCATTGGTGTATTTATTGTGTATCCTACACCTTTACTAAATTCATTTATCAGTTCTAGAGCCTTTTGGTAGTATCTTTAAGGCTGTCTATATACAGTGTTATAGCATCTGCAAGTAATGAGAGTTTTGATTCTTCCTTTCCAATTTGCATGCTTTAATTTCTTCTTGTTGTCCAATTGCTGTGGCTAGGAGCAATAAAATAATGAAGGTGGACTCCTTATGTTGGTCCAAATCAGAAGGGGAAAATTTTTAGTTTTTGCTCATTGAGCATGATATTGACTGTGGGTGTGTCATATGTGCTTTTTATTATGTTGAGGTATGTTCCATTTATTCTCATTTTGCTGAGAGTTTTTATTATAAATGGGTGCCGGGTTTTATCAAATGCTTTTCCTGAATCTATTACTATGAACATGTGGTTTTTATCCTTCATTTTGTTTAAATGCTGTATCACGTTTGTTAATTTGTGAAAATTTGTACTGACCTTGCACCACCTGGTCTTTGAGCATTACCTTTTAAACATATTGCTAGATCTGGCCTGCTAATATTTTGTTTAAGGTTTTAGCATTGCTGTTCATCTGGGATATTTGACTATAGTTTTTTTTCTTTCTTTTTAGTGTGTTCATCTGGTTTTGGAATTAGAATAATGCTGGCCTTGAAAAATGAGCTTGGGAGTCATCCCACTTCTTGAATTTTTTGTAATAGTATGAGAAGTATAGATGTTAGTTCTTTGAATGTTTGGTAAAATTCACCTATGAGGGCATCCAGTCCAGGACCTTTATCTTTTGAGAGGTTTTTGATTACTGCTTCAATATAATTAGTTGTAATCATTCTATTCATATTTTATGATTCCTCCTCATTCAGTTGGGGAAGATTGTGTATTTCTAGAAATGTGTCCATATCTACCAGATTGTCCAATTTGTTGATATATTGTTGTCTGTAATGTTCTTATTTTTGAATCCTCTGTATTTCTGTAGTGTCAGTTGATACTTCACCTCTTTTATTTCTGATTTTATTTATGTATGTTCTCTCTATTTTTTACTTAATGAGTCTTGGAAAAGGTTTGTTAAACGTGTTTGTTTTCAGAGAAACAACCCTTGGTTCCACTAATCTTTGGTATTATTTTTTAGACTCTATTTCATTTATTTCTGCTCAAATTTATATTATTCTATTTTTTCTACTCACTTTAGGCTTTGCTTATTATTCTTTTTCTAGTTTCTTAAATCTAAAGTTAGACTGTTTATTTGAGACAATTTTTTTCTTGAGGTAGGGCTTTAATGCTATGGATTTCTCATAATTACTAAGACTGCTTTCACTGTGTCCCACTGATTTTGGATTATTTTGTTATCACTTTCATTTGCTTCAAGGTATCTTTTAAATTTTTTCCTTGATTTTCTTGTTAGCCCATTTATTGTTTAGAAATATGTTATTGAGCCTCTATGCATTTTCAATATTCTTATGATTGATTTGTAGTTTCATGCCAGTGTGGTGTGAGAAGTTGTTTGATATGATTTAAATAGTCTTAAATTAATTGCCACTTGTTTTGATTTTTAGCATGTAATCTATCCTAGAAAATGTTTCATGTGCATTTGAAAAGAATGTATACTCTGCTGTTAGGGATGAAACACTCTGAATTTATCAATTTAATCTATGTTATTCAGTCCATCATTTAAAACCACTGTTTTCTTATTGATTTCATGTCCGGAAGATCTATTCATTGATGTTAATAAGATGTTGAAAATCTCCTACTAATGTTGCATTGCTGTCTATCTCTCCTTTATATCCATCACAATTTGCTTTATATATTTAGGTGTTCCTACGGTGGGTGCATAAATGTTTACAAGGCTTATATCCTCTTGTTGAACTGATTCCTTAGTCCTTCTTTGTTTCTTATATTCTTTGTTTTAAAGTACACTTTTTCTGATATAAGTATTGCTACTCTGTCTTTTCTTTATTCTCATTTGCATGAAATATCTTTTTTCAACCCTTTACTTTTAGTTTGTGTGCATATTTTTTGAGGTGGGCCACCTTAGACAGCATGTACATGGGTCTTGTTTCCTTAGCCATTCAGCTATATCTATGTCTTTTTATTGGAACATTTATGCCATTTACATTTAAAGTGATAATTGGTAGGTACATATTTATTGCAACTTTATTTTTAAAATTGTGTTCCTCATTTTTCTTCTGTGTTTAAGAAGACCCTCTGTTTCTTGTCATACTGGTTTGCTGGTAATTAACTCCCTTATCTTTTTTCTCTCTTTTTTTTGGATTTGGGGATGTCCGTATTTTTTAATTTTAAATAAAGGCCTTGCTGGATAAAAGAGTCTTGTTTGCAGGTGGTTCGTTTTAATCGTATTGAATATTTTATGCCAATTCCTTTCAGGCCTAAAATGTTTCTGTTGAGAAAGCAGCTCGAAGTCTAACAGAAATTCTGTTGTAGATAACTAACGGACATTCTCTTGCTGCTTTTAAGATTCTCTTCCATTTTAATTGTGAAGTGTCTTCTCATGGGCCTCTTTGAGTTGATCTTGTTTGAGACTTTCTGTGCTTCTTGGACTTGTGTGTCTTTTTCCTGGTTAGGGAAGTTTATTATTTCTTCAAATAGGCTTTTGATCCCTTGTCCCCTGCCTTCTCATTCTGGTACCACTATGATCTGGATGTTATAATGCTTCACGTTGTGTCAAAGGTCTCTTAAACTGTCTGCATTTCTTAATTCTTTTTCTTTTGTTCTGATTGGGTGTTTTCTACTACCATGTGTTCCAAATTGCTGATTCAATCCTCTGCTACGTCCAACCTATGTTAATTGCTTCTAGTGTATAGGACGTAGTTTCTATGTCCTTTTCATGCTTTTGAAATTTTCACTAAGTTCCTTGAAGTTCAGTAAGCTCATTGAGCATTCTTATAACTTTTATTTTGAACTCTGTCCTGTAAGTTGTTTGCCTCCACTTAACTTAGATCCTTTCCTGGAGATTTCTTCTGTTCCTTTTTTTGTCATGTTTCTTTGTCTCCCCACTTTGGCTACCTCTTTGTGTTTGTTTCTGTGTATTAGGCTGACCTGCTATGACTTTCAGTATTGATAGGGTGGCCTTATGTATTAGATGTTTTGTGGGATCCTTGATCACCTGAGGTGTGTGATCCAGGAATGTCCCTTGTGCAGATTATGTGAGCTCCCCTGTTGTAATTGAGTATTAGGTGCTATGGGCCCATTCATGCATGTATGAGGTTAACCCTCAGGTTGGCTGACTGTGAGGACTGACCCCAAGCACAGCGTGTGAGTTGCTATACAGGTGATGATGACCAGACTTGATGGAATTTGCCTCAGCACTGTCTGCTGTCTGCTGAGCTCTCACTTTGGATATGCCTCTTGTGAAGAAAATTGGATTCTGCTCTAATGTCTGCAGCTGGCCACGGGGTGTGTCTGGACTGTCCCTGGGCAACCTGTTTAGAGCAACAAAGCAATTGTTTATGACTAACTCTGCTGGGCCTGGCTGTGAATGGGAAGAATGAAGCTGCACACCAGAGCTGGATTTGAGCAGCGCCATGCCTGAGGGAAGGTCAGCAAAAGTCCCAAGACACTCTGGGATTTACCTCCAACTACCTCTGCCTGCCTGCTGCTTATTAGGCTCAGTCACTGAAAAAGCCTCTGGTAGAACATAAGCTGCATGAGGTAGGTTCTCAGTGAGAAACCAGGTAGGGGTGGGTGGTGTTTACTAGACTAATACAAGTTCAAACATGGTGCCAGTGCTGAGCCTGAGGCCACTCATCAAATGTTCTAGAGTATGCCAAGTCTAGCTGCCCCAACCAGGTGCCACTGACCTTGATGATTGGGCAGGGTAGGGTGTCAGGGAGCTATCAGGGCAAGGCCAGCAAAGTTTTCCAGGCCCAAACACACCAAGATTTGACCATGTGAAGGAAGGGCTCTGCACTGGTTGGCCGTGTGTATGAAAAATGACCCCCATCCCAGAGAACAGCAGAGCAGGGCAACAAAACTTGGGAGGGTGGGGTTAGTGGATTTCCTGTGAGGGGGAGGCACCAGTCAAGCTTATGGGGAGGAAGCAGGAGAGGCCCCTGCCACATATCCACATAATTCAGTCTGTGTTGGATTCTGCTCAGACCCCCTCAGTAGGATGTGGCTGTTAGGAGCCTGAAGGGTGGGTCTAGAGGATCTCCAGTGATGGGGAGGCACCAGCTAGGTTCAGGGAAAGTGTGGGGAATGGCTCCTGCCCAAAAGCCACACAACTCAGTCTCTGACATCCCCTGTGTCTTCCTGAACCTCTAGACCTTGCCCCATGCAGCTGACTCCTTTGCACGGAGTCCAGAGGGCGAGGCTATTGCATTCCCCCAGGCTGATATTGTAAGGAGGGTCGTGCTCCTCCCAAGAAAAATGGTGTCTGTGATATAGAAAAATTCAGTTTAGGAATCCTGGCAGCTATCCTTTCAGAGTCACAAACCCCTGTCTTACTTCACAGAACTCTGATAAGCTCTTCCCTTCTTCTGCTGGAGCCAAGAGTGAATGGTTGTGAACAAGATGTGTGTTGGCTCTTTAGGAGGATATCTTTGTTTCTAGCTGACTTCTGTCTGTCCCTGGTGGACAGACTCCTTGCTGTTTTTCACAGCCATATGCTATGTGAGTGCCTATTCAGGGATCTGCTGATTGATTCTGGGGAGCCCAGAATGGTGTTAGACCTCCATAGTCCTTGTTGGGAACCTTCGTAGCTGTGATATCTTTCTGAAATCACAGTCACCACCCATGGAAACGAGGCCAACAATTTCCCTTTGTACAAACTTCTACCAGTCTGACTGTGGCTTCTTCTGTAAATCTTTGGCCCTAAGACTTCTGGTCAACTAGTCTTCCATTGGTTATTCAGGTTGATTTTTCTATATTTTAGTTGTAATCCCAGTTTGGTCCTAGGAAGGGGAGAGTGTGGCTTCTACCTACTCTGCTGCCACCTTGAATCTCCTAAACTGTTTCTCTCTTTACAGGGTGTTTCTCAGCCTTATTGGAACTAATATCTGTTATTTAAAGGAAGTTTGCATGGTGGTTTCTGATAAAAATAAATGTGCTCTGTACGCATTAATTTTTCCAAACTCTAATGCTGGTGGGAGAAACAATCTGCGATCCTGTCCCTGCTGACCACCTTCCCTACCATGACTTGGGGGATACCAATGTCTTTATGCAACCAATCATGAGGGTCAAGAAGAAATGATAAGTTATATACACATTAAATGTTTATAGAAAACAGAAACTGTCAAGAAATATATCTGAGCTTATAGAGAATGATCTCAACAGTTTTGAAACAAAGTATGCAATGAACATAATTTGAATTCAAACGTTAAGTGCTTCTGATTCCAGTGGAAGCATTGGAAGTCATTTGAAATTCTCGAATGAATATCTATAAATTGGACATCTGTATAAAAGGGTTTTAGTTTTGAAGGCGTATAATTTTGAATTTGCAGAGTGTGTATGCCTGTCTTTGTGCATAATGAGTCAAATCAAAATGCTGTTACCTGTAAGAATAGGTCTGTCATTTTCAACCCTCAAGTGTAACCCACATACCAACTACTTAATTGAAAAAGAAAATAGTAACAGTATGTTGCTACTTTTATATGCTTCTTATGGAATAAAATGTCAGGGAGTAATGAAAAGATTTAGCAATTCCACTTCTAAATGACTTTACTGACAGATGCAAGGCTCAAACCCCATGCAGCATCAAGGAAATTTATCCCATGTGTGCTTTAATCATATGCACTAGCTTTACAGACACACCCAGATTGTTCTGGCTGTCAGCACAGGGGATCAAATACAAATACGAATGCACGCAACACACCTCGTGTTGATTTTTCTAAGAGCATTCAAGCATTGTCTGTCCTCCAGTTTCCTACTTGATTTTAATATTAACAATGAATGTTAGACGAAGACGATAATGAATAGAGAGTAAAATGAAATTGTAATCCTATTATTACTTCAAAAAAGGAATCATAGATTATTCTATATGTAATTTAACAATTAACAGAATTATTAAAACACCATAGTCATCTTTGTCTTTATCCATAGTTACCAGTGAACTGGTACGTGCAAAACTTAATGGGAAGTACTTTAGAGGGTCTATTGAGTACGAGAACAAAGATTAAGATAGCTGGATCTCCAAAGTATTCTTATTCTAAGTGAAAAATGCAAGTTTATTTTATAATATCAAATTAAAATGCAAATTACCCTAAAATGCATTTTCTTAATTTCTAGAAACCACTGTTAGTGATCACTTTTATTTTAGATCATTATGTTACAATGAATTTATTCTTATATTAAGCCTGAAGTTCAGGCCAAAAATTATTAGTTTAGTATTGTTTCAGAGGTTGATTCCCAGAAGTTGAATTTACTCAGTTTGACAGTGATGTTTGCAGAAATTGCATAATATGCATCTACCTATGGAAATACACTAGTAAATAAACCAAGTGTATCAGTGGCCTTCATTATTTGCCCTTTCCTCTGTCCATGTCATTTGTCATGTAACTTTGCCTTTCCCCTCATTTTTGCATTTCTCTGCCTTAACTAGGAGAATATTTAAGTGATACCTTGTTAAATAGTTAAATGAATAGGGAGGATTAATCTCCCCAGTCATCCTACATGAGGCCAATTGATAGCTGATCACCAGACATTTGAGCAAATCTTGCTAATCCCAGATTAAATTGTCAAACTAAAGACTTGTGAACTAAAGAGTACTTATTGGTTCAAGGCACTAAGCTTTGAGATGATTTACTGACCATATTATAGTAATAGGTAATTGACTCTCATACACACACACATACACACACACACACACACACACACACACACACACATACATATATATATATATATATATATATGTATTTAAAGATTTTATTTATTTGTTTTTAGAGAGGGGAAGGGAGGGAGAAGGAGAGGGAGAGGAACATCAAAGCATGTGCCTGTCAAGTGCCACCCACTGAGGACCTGCCCCACAACCCCAGCATGTGCCCTGACTGGGATTCAAACCAGTGACCCCTTGCTTTGCAGGCTGGCACACAATCCACTGAGCCACATTAACCAGGGAGATTATATATGTATACAATTTAAAAAATCTCTCTCCATGTTTAATTTAATTTTTAAAAGGTTTTACTTATTTATTTTTAGAGAGGAGAAGGGAAGGAGAAAGAGAGGGAGAAAAACATCTATGTGTGAGAAATACATCCATTGGTTGCTGCTCGCACATCCCCAACCAGAGACCCACAAGCTGGGCATGTGCCTTGACAGGGACTCAAACCAGCAACCTTTCCAGCCAGCCCTCAGTCCTCTGAGCCACACCAGCCAGGGCTGAATCCTTCATTGACAAAATCAATCAAACATTCATGGCAGAGGAGACCATGAAGCCCCAACACAGCACACGCACTAAAGACACTCAAAGCAGACTTACTAAATGTGACTCCTTTTCACTTCCAATTGTGTACAATGATCACCAGTTTTTGGAATTAAACAGCTTGTTCCAAATTTTTTAAATGATAGGCTGAAAGACAAAATAATCAACTGAAATGAGCTATTAGGCCTAATCAAGAATGACTAAATATATTTCACTCTCTTCTTTGAACATTTTACTTAAGAGCTTTACTGGGAGTATGGGAGTAAAAGACAGAAAACTCTACTTGAACAGTCATGAAATAAATGGAAAAAAACTATTTAAAAAAAAGAGCTTTACTAGAGCTACTAGCTCAGGGTTCCCACCAAGCTCATCAATTTGTTTATAGACTTTAGATTCAAGCTCTTTAAGAGTATTCCAAGTGTATTCAAAAGAACCTACATTCTCAAGATAACTTACACAGTATTTTTTAATATCTATGTTTTCGGTTCTCTGGTGCAAGATATTCTTCGCCTGGGTGCTTTATCACATGAATAGTAGGGGATGAGAACTTTCCTATATCACATGAATAGTAGGGGATGAGATTTTTCCTCTCAGATATTCACAAAAGCTTTTGTTTTCACTGTGTTCTTTGGAGCATAGATTAGCATAATCATCCTAAATTTGGAAAAAGAGCACAATTGTATCAAATATTGGCTTTAAAGTATATATGTATATATGAACCTGTGTTAAAAACATATTGCTGAGTGGAACTATGCATACTTTAAATATTTAAAATTTTAATTTTATATATTTCCACATTCTTCCATGTAAAAAATATACATTAAGGTATATGTGGTTTTATCACACTTTAAGAATTCAGAAACAGGATACTCAGTCCATTTAAATAAAATTTTATTTTAGCACACCAGCATGGAATATAGCATGTTGCCCCACCATCTTATCCAATCAATAAAAAACTCGATTTTTAAAATACTTTATTTTTGTTTTTATTTTATTTTTAAAATATATTTTATTGATTATGCTATTACAGTTGTCCCATCTTTTTACTTCCCTTTATTCCCCTCAGCCTACACCACGCCTCCCACCACCATTCTCCCCAGCTTAGTTCATGCCCATAGGTTGTACATATAAATTCTTTGGCTTTTCCATTTCCTATACTATACTTAACTTCCCTCTGTCTATTTTGTACCAAACATTCATGCTTCTTATTCCCTGTAACTTTCCCCCTATTCTTCCCCTTCCCCTGCTTCTTCCTTACTCATAACCTTCCATGTGATCTCCATTTCTGTGATTTTGTTACTGTTCTATTTGCTTAATTTGTTTTAGTTTTTGTGTTCTTTTATTTTTTAAGTTCAATTGATGATAGTTGTGAGTTTGTTGTCATTTTACTGTTCATAGATTTGATGGTCTTCTTAGATAAGTCTCTTTTACATTTTATATAATAAGGGCTCTGTGATGATGAACCTTTAACTTGACCTTATCCAGGAAGCACTTTATCTCTGTCCTTCCATTCTAAATGAAAGCTTTGCTGGATAGAGCAATCTTGGATGTAGGTCCTTGCCTTTCATGACTTTGAATACTTCTATCCAGACCCTTCTGGCTTTTGAAAAATCAACTGACAGTCTCATGGGAACTCCTTGGTATTTAACTCTCTCCTTTCTCTTCTTGCTTTTAAGATTGTTTCCTTACCTTTAATCTTGGGTAATGCAATTAGGATGTACTTCCTTGGGTCCAACTTATTAATTTTTTTCAAATAAGTTTTCAATTTCTTGTTCTTTGTACTACATTTTTTTCTAAGTCATCTCCCATTCTGAATCAAGTTTCAATTCTAATTTAATCATTGTCCAATAAGTAATTTTCCATCACATTTAATTTAAATTTTGGAACTTGAGAAATTGTTACTGAGATCTGTAAAGCCAACTAAATCTTTCTAAAGAAACAATGTTTTGGAGAAGCCATCTGTCTTACCATGCTTAATGTGCACTGGTGTTTCAAAAAGGCATGATTATTTCTTCTTCAAGAACACGGGTCTGCAAACTAAGGTCCACAGGCCAACTCCTACCCGCAGCTTGTTTTTTATTTTGTTTTTATTTTAATCAATGTTTGTGTGTCTGTATATAGAAGACAGCTATACTAATTAATTCACATATTTCCTATGTCTATGTGCAACAATGACAGAATTAAATTGTAACAGCAGAGAATGACACATAAAGGCAAAAAAATATGATTTGACACTACAGAAAAAGTTTGCTGTCTCCTGAATTATTAAATATTTTTTAGTTTATCTTTTGATTAGTTTTGATCATTACTCACTCATATATTTACCCTACTTTTCATGGATTTTTTTCAATTCTATTCATTATTTCCATGCATTTTAGCAAATTTTTTTACTTTAAACATTTACATATTTTATGTAACAAGAGAACAAAATAAAATCAATAGGTAACAGAAAAAAAGTATTGTCTCCCTTCAAAAAATAGACCAATTCCAAATGATTCATTTGATTTTTCAAAGTTTTCTATAAGTTATCATTGTCACAATATTATAATTGATTCATTATTCTTTTACTCTAAAATTCTTTAAAATTATGCTCAGTGAGAAAGGTTTCTTGTTAATCTATCACTATCCCCATCCTTTCACTTTCATTTTGAAATGTATTAGTTCCTCTGTTGTAAAATTTAGGAATCAATATTTACGGACATATTTGTTCTTGATAATTATATTAACCTATTTTTTAAATCTTCAAATGGCAATTGCATGTTGATCTTTAACATAATCGTTCACTCAATTATGTTTATTTTTGGTGGAGCATTTTAAGGAAAAAATGACTTTATGAGCAAAACATACGTATTCAAGCCAATTGTAATCCTTTAATGTATTTTACATTTTCCAAGAAATAAGCAAATTGCTAGTTTCTCAGTGTTTTCTTAATTAAATAAATAATCTCAAAGCTTAAATCAAAGAGTTCAATGTGTTCAAAGAATTTGGATCTAATCAAGCACTAACATTAAAAGGGTTGAAAACAAAGGGGTGCATGGCCAAATCTGACAGTTTGAAAAAGAAAATGATGTAAGTGAAGCTCATGTATAGAACTAGCTATAAAAACAATATAAAATAGATATTAGAAAAAGGACTTGATGCATTTTAATGAACACAAATCAAATTTTCAAAATAAAACAATATTATTTATGTAATAATCTTATGTATGTCTCAAATGTGGAAATATGACTGTCTATAGGATCAATCTCTAATGTCACCATAACATGCTATTACCATTTGCTCACATATCTGTTTGGGAATATACAAATATGATCAATAAATGGCATTTCTAAGTTAGAGGAGTTTTCTAAAGTCATTGAACAAATTGTGAAAAATATCAGAGAGGTAATTTTGAAAAAAAAGTAAGATTTAATTCTAAATTACTAAAAATGTAACCACCATTCCCTATGCATTTTATAAGAAACTATCAGTTTTTTACCTTTCATGTATTAATATTTTCCATTACCCTTGAGTAACAGGAACAACTTAGTAACACAATCTCATTATATCATATCTAAATGACTTTATATCAAAAATAATTTATATGGAGATTAAATTTAAACACTTAAAGTACTTTGGAATTTTTGAAGTTGAAATGTTGAAGTTTATTGCTAGCTAAATTGTCAGGATTAATAGAACACTCCTTTAAAATTCTGAATATTTTCTTCCATACAATGAGGATCTTTTGAAAATAAAATCCTGGTATTTAAATACCAAGAGGGAAGAACTATGGTTTTCTGCTCCTTTCATAGTGAGACAAAACCTACTCTAAGAACAGTCTCTTTGGACATCTATCCCCTTAAATAAACTATTGGCAATGTGCTATTTAAGAATAGAATGAATTTTATACTTTATAGTTAGATATGAAATAAAAATTGCAAAAACACTAACATTAATTCATTGTTTCACACTTTAATAAAATGTTCTAAATGAAATTTCTCATACAGTAATTCGTAAATCTTCTAAAATCAGAATAAGTTTGATTCAATACTAGAATGGAAATGTTTTAAGGTAACAGTCAGAAACAGAAAAGCATTTGAAAAAGGCAGGGCTTATTTAATTCCTAGTACAATAAATATTTAAGAAAAAATCAAGAAAAATGTGAAATACTAGATATAAAGAGGTAATTATTTCATGCATTTGTTAACATTTATGGCACATGTTCAAAAATTATTTTTTATATTCTATCACTTAGGACGATGCCTAGCAAATAACAGTTAGTGAAACAAAGTGTATTGAAAACTGATTTTATTTATCATGTCTTTTTGTGCTCTCACAATTAAAAAAATAGTCTGAAGGCAAAAAGGAAACTATGATAAATCTGCCTTTTTGGAGAGGCTTAAGAATGAACTGAAAATTTCCAGCATCATAAGAAACCTGGGGGATAAAATACTGTGAAATTTGATCTTGTTGAGCATAGGGAATGCAGGCAGATATAAACTTGGGATCAAGGTTGGGCTCAGCATGATACAAGGCTGAGCAGTAAGTGCCTGAAAACACTTGGAGGAGATGAAAGTCAATTGCATGAGAAGAAAAAAAAATGGAACAGATGAAGGTGGGGACTGAAAATGAAGATATAACACTTGCTTATCTCTGAAAGTAAACTTTATGGCTTACATTTTTCATGTGACCCCTGCTGGGAACTGGCCTGCAACCCAGGCACGTGCCCTGACTGGGAATTGAACCAAGATCGTGTGGTTCGCAGGCCCACCTCCAATCCACTGAGCTACACCATGCAGGGCCTTATTCAGTAAAGTTTTATTTCATTAAACAAACAAAAACAAAAAAATGAATGCATGTTGGAGAAAAGCCGCCAAATTGAATCAAAATGTGATGAGGACCTGGAATCATGATTTATACTATCTTTGTTACACTGCATTTCTACAGAGAAACCTTTAGTTTTCAGGCATCCTTCACATAGAGATCTACGGAGTGATATAACAGGGGTTCTTGAGAGAATAACAAATGCTGCATTTCACACAAGGTGGAATTTCAAACAAGACAAACACAAAAGTCAAAACAGAAAGGTACTACGTGTATTTTGTTTTGTTTATTTATTTACTATAACACTGTCATGACTTGGATTGTATACTAACCAAAATAATAATAATAAAAGGTACATTGGAATTCTAATCCCTGGTATTGTAAATTATTTTCTTTGGAAAGAGGGTCTTTTGCAGACCCTCTTATAATCAAGCTGAGTTCATTATGGTATGCTCTAATCCTATGTGACTGGTGTCCTTATAAGAGAAGGAGGGAATTTGAACGCAGAGACACACAGGGGGATGACATTGACAACGGAGGCAGAGGAATGTGTCTGGAAGTCTTGGAATGTCAATTATTGATGGCTTCCACTGGAAGCCGGAAATGCAAGAATTGACAAGAAGGATTCTTTCCTTCAGGTTCCGAAGGGAGCATGGTCCTGCTGAAATAGCAATTTCAGAATTCTAGTTTTCAGAACTGTGAGACGATAAATTTCTGTTCTTTTAAGCCATCCAGTTTGTGGTATTTTGTTATGGGAGTAATTTATTAAATAGCAGGGGATTATTTTCAGATTTCAAATTTAATTAAATTAGAAATTTAATGGGACTTTTTGCCTATTGGGTTGCAAACTTGTTTCAGACCAGTAATTTCTTTATTTTTTCCCATTTTTTTCCTCTTGGAATAGGAATTTAGATTCTATATTTGTCCTATCACTGTAACCTGGAAACATAACTCATTTTCGAGGTTTCACAGCTACACAGATACAGAGAAAGTTTCCCTTAGTATTAAGCACACCCAGAGTCTCAACCATACATGGCTTATATGATTTATCATATGAGAATTGTAATCTTTTGCTTTTGAGTTGATTACACTTAGATAAGATTTTCAACTTAGTTGTTGCTGGAATGAGTTAAGACTTTGTGGATATCAAAATGGAATGAATTTTGCATGAGGGAAATATATTAATTAATATTGCCTATGTGTTTTCACTTAATTTTTATTTAAATTTCTAATTGTATTTTTTACGAATTGATCTTAAATCTTTCTTTGGTGTTTAAAATTCCTCCCTTAAATGCATTCAACAGCATAAAATATCTGATATCTTTATATTGGAGATAGTCATATTACAGTCTTTTGCTCCTATATTTCAGTGTGTACTATTTGCTATCTGGATTTTCCAGAGAGCTATTCTGGGATTTCTCCTTGTCCTTATTATGGACTTCCTTATCATTGCATCCTTGTTTTAGGGGTTGCATTTCTTCCTCCCATCCTGGTGGGTCATATCTTCGGGTAGCTTTCAGAGAAAGGGAGGATGGCAGGTGAATTATTCAATCTTTGTTTAGAGAACACACACTGCTATTGATTTTTAACATAAAGTTCTTTATAGGTCTCAGAACTTCCACCATTGTAGGAAATAGTGGAGCACCTTTAGGTATCTGGTGTTTCCGCACCTAGTTTTGAGCTTGAAGTCATTTTAAGTCAGCCGTAGTGGCATTTGGGAGGGAACAATGGACATGCAGAATAACAAAGGTAGACTGGAACCAAGGACAACCAGAGCGTGCAAGGACTTACTGGAATTGGCTTCCATCATTTCCTGCCTTGATGCTGTGAGTGGCTGGCTGAACAGATTTTTGCCTATTGCCATAGAAATAGACATGGAATTGACCATTAAAATCAAAAGCAGAATATGTCTTGTGACTAATGTTAACATGAAGTCATACAGAAAAGGGGATTCTGGAAATTATTAGGTCAAATTTTGAATAAAAGTGGAGGCGGGCATATGTTCACATCTACAATATAAATTTTAAACTTTAGGGTGTTCTTACCATTTGCCATTGTATTTATGAGTTGATGCCTGTTACTGGAATATGGACGGGGCACATCTCTTGAGTAATGGAGTCCAAACAAATGACTCAGTGGCAACATGTAAAGGATTTTGCTCCCTTCTTAACATCTGATGCTTTCATATCAGGGCAAATTCAATCTGATTTTCTGTCACAGAAGCCAGTTCAAATTGTTATTGCATTTTTTATAATTTGAGTCTTTTTGTGAGGGTTCTTTGGCTTTAAAAATAATAGTTATTAATTTTCAGTAAATGTTTTGTGGAGTATGAATTTGAAGTTAATAGAGTAAGGAATGCTTGAAATTTCAGAACTATAACAAACCAGGGCTTATCAGAATCTATTGCTCTATCTAGAGTTTCAGTGTAATGAGCATACTAACATTTCAGCATCCATTACACACTGAAATAAGTTTTCAATAATTAAGGATAATTGGCAATAGAAATAAGATGAGCAGATGAAAGTGACTCTGCATTAGACTTTGGCAGCCTGCTATTTCTGCATGTGTGGAAAAGAGAGGAGAGGATGAGGATTTTAAGTAGCAATCCAAATTGGTCATCTGTGTTTTATTATTTTGTACCTTTTTATTTCATGCTCTATATTTTAGCTTTCTCTTTAAAATTTTTTATCAGGTTTCCTCATGTTGCCCCATTCTGGGATTAGATACTAATCAAGCAACACTATTTTGTGTCAATTTCCTTTAATTTCTAATATCATTTGAACGACCAAAACATTTTGAACAACCTACCTAACAGAGAACAGCATTGTTTATTATTTTTCCCCAAACAATATACTTAAACCTAACATGATTTAATGAGGGAGATTTTTGTTTAGAAATAATCTTTGAAATAGCACATTTTGGGTGTACTTTATAATGGTGCTTAGAGGAAAAAGGAGTATCTTTTATGTCATTAAAAATATTAAAATTATATCATATTCTACCCAGTTGATTAAAAATCAGATTAAACACTTGTCTAATTAAATTTATTTATAAATTTCTTATATCATTTTCATT
This sequence comes from Artibeus jamaicensis, assembly GCF_021234435.1. Taxonomy (NCBI): domain Eukaryota; kingdom Metazoa; phylum Chordata; class Mammalia; order Chiroptera; family Phyllostomidae; genus Artibeus; species Artibeus jamaicensis. The sequence continues at coordinate 14,677,515 of NW_026521803.1, read as the reverse complement.
AATAATATTTGGACTTTGAAATTAAAATGGCATTTTTAATATTATTTCCTAAATTTTTATGAAAATGCCTCTAAACGCAGAACATGGGCAGACACAGATGCACTCACAAGCAGACATTCAAAGACATAATACACACACACAAGCACACATACAAAAACACATGGACACAAATGTATCCACACATATGCATGTTCTCACATACAAGCAAAGATATATTAAAATTAACATTCAAACACTACCACCACTACAGGCTAAGCTCAAAGAAAATTATATTTAAATTTTGGGGGAATTATATCAAACATAAACCCAAAGGAATATAAGAAATATACCAATAGTACATTTCTAAGACAATTTTTTATACTTTTGAAACTTGCTATAAATTCTCCTCCTATGATAGTTATATGCCCATAAATATAATAACATCAGAATTATTTGTGTAACTCTTAAAGTTCAGATTCATGAATATTACAGAGACCTCCTGATTCTTACCTGTCATGTGTCTTAGAGATACATCAAGCAGCCTCAGGGATACTAACCTGTGAAAATCACTGTGGGTAAATATTGGTGTTGTGTTTAAGGAAGGCCCAGGACTAATTTTCCTTCTCTCTAGTTTAAACAAATTATTCATAAACTATTACTCCAAGAAAATGATAGTGAGGAAAGAAGAGAGAATGGCAGGTGACACATTCTATTTTGTGATATGCAAACTTCTTTAGTAAAATCTACGGAGGGTTTAGGTGTATCAGAGAAGTAAAGAAAGACAAAAGATCACTATGTGGTTGATCTTTTGGTTCTACACATGCTCTGGTCACAGAATGTTGGAGGGACAGGCAGAGGGACCGGGAGTCCACTCCAGATCATCACAGTAGGTCTGTATTAGGGAGGGAATGGGAATTATATTTGGACCTGTATGTATTAAGCCACCTATTATATTTAGAAATGAGAGAAAATTAATGAACAGAGAACAGGGTCAAACAAATGAATGATAAAGCAAAATTTAACATCTCTCCCAGGCCATGCCTTCATTTAACAAAAAGTCGCTGAACTTTTTGAATATATCAGTCACTGATGATACCACAAACAAAATCACACATTTCCATGAAGCTTACCTTTTAGTAGAGAGAGACATAAGAACAAAATAAAATTAAATAAACACAGAAAGTGAAGTGAATTGATAGTGAAAAGTAGGAAAAGGTAGACAGTGAATGTAAGGGGAGGGACCCTATTCTAAACAGAGTCTGCCCTGGCTGGTGTGGCCTGTCAATCAAAGAGTCTCCAGTTCCATTCCCAGTCAGGGCATATGCCTGGGTTGTGGGCCACGACTCTAGAGGTTGAGGGGGTCCATGGGAGGCAAGCACACATTGATATTTCTCTCCCTTTCCATTCCCCTCTCTCTAAAATAAGTAAATAAAATATTTTAAAAAAATATTAGACATTTAAAAAATAAATAAACAGTCTCATCCTGGGAGAGATCCCTGTGAAAGTGATACTGAGCACAGACATGAGTGCTTTGTACCATACATGAGGGGATGAGCCCTGGGCATTTCTGAAACAAGAGCATTTGCAATCACAATTGGGAGCTCACTTAATGTGTGGAAAAAGCAAGGAGCCCAGTATGGCTGAACTAAAGTGGGAAGGAAAGGGATAGGAACATACAGTTAGAGTCAGGTGGGTTTGAGAAACAGACAGGTGGAGTGAATTTTCTACCATGGTGACATCCACACATATTACTATGAGACAGATGGAGAACTCTAAGAGGACTTCAAGTTGAAGGATGACATGATCTGATGTATCACTTAAAATGCAGACTCTTGGTTGCTATTTCATTAGTACATGATAGAAGGAGGAAGCAGAGAGACCATTAGGAGGATATTATAATGATAAAGGAGAAAGGTTGAAGCAGAGAGGAGATGAAAAGATTCTATTGTAGGTACATTTGGAAAGTATTTTACCCCTCCCTTTATAATAATATGAGGCAATGAGAAAGGCACTTCACTCCTGTGGCATCCTTCTTCAAAACACATACTACCAGTCTAACCAAAAAAATACATCAGACCAATTCAAATTGAGGGAAATTTTGCAAAATATCTCACAAGTAGTCCTCAAAGGTCATGGGAAACAAAGAAAAAAGTGAGAAATTGTCACAAATCTGAGAAAAATTAAAGAGAAATGATGACTAAATGCAATGTGAGATCCTGGGTTGGGTCCTGGGAGAAAAAAAATACCTCTAGTGCAAAACCTAGTATAACCCATTTAAAGTCTAGAGCTTAATTAATAGTTTTGTTGTTCGATTAATAACTTTTAGTTTTGATAAATATACCATGATAATATAAGATGTTAACATTCAGGGACTGAGATGGGTAAAGGTGCATACAAGAACTCTCATGTATCTTTTCAACTTTTATGCAAATCTTAAATTATTTTAAGTTAAAATGTTTTAAGTAATGCCAACATCATTCATCAAAGAATTTGCTATGTGATGTAAGGGAAACATAAAAATGACATTGAGAATTACTCCAAGAATTTTTGCCTAATTACAGAATAAACTTCCTCTCACATTATATATAAAAAAGGATGCGTCTTTTTCAGAGAGTTTCTTACATTCTTCAAAGCACAAAATTGGAGTCAGAACAGAGAGTACAGGAACAAAAAAAATCAGAAGAACAATAGAAGGAATATATAAGTAGATAGGGAAAAAAGAGATAAATTTATTTGGTGGATAAAAATGAGAGATTGTCAGAACAAGTACATTTGGGGAAAATAAAAAAAGAATGGGTTAATAGAAATGTTTCTGAGATTTATGAATTACATCAATTTTAATGTTCTTCAGGAAAATGAAGTATATATTGGATTTTTAAAATCTAGACTGTGTTTCAGTAAAAGCACTTCACTACTGAGACTGGACTACTTGATTCCTGTATGTGTAAGTTTTACTTCTACTTTTTGTTTAATCTTTACATTTTCAAGGACAATAAGAGAAAATCATATTTGGTACATAAATCAAATGCTACAAAATTAGAAAATAAGAGTATTACCTTTATAAACCAGAAGAAGATCATGTTTTAAAAAATTAATCACTGTTACTTGACCAAAAATTAAAAAACAAATAAAAAAGTAAATAATCATTGTAGAAGAAAAATGTAGAAAATTGGAATTTAAAAAATCTAAAAATAAACAGGGAATATGTGGAGATAATTAAAATAAAGTTTGATTGGTTATACAAAATGTTTTTGTTTGATTACAGAGTCTTGGCAGAAAGATATCTACATGATATGTCATAAGACGGTGAACTATGTCAATCACAGAATGAACATGTCAAATAAAGAAAATAAACTAGTATAAATCATTAAGGCTATGGTTAGCACAGTGTGTGAGAAGAGAATAAAGGCCGACTGACTCCAGTATGCAGGCGATTTGGGGGACTATGAGATGAAGTTGCATAGGTATGGAGACACTAGTCACGGTTGTTGACCCTTAAAAAAGAAGATTGAGTTTTTAAAGTGCTATGTCAGCCGCTAGATAGATTTTTAAAGGACAGTGACATATCCTGATTTCTACCTCTTACAGGTGTACTTTGGCTGAGTGTGAAGAGTAGAATTGATGTTATCATGGGAGGAAGGAGGCAACTTAAAAAAAGGCTGACAGAAGTTAAAATTTCAAAGTACACATACACACATGTAGTCTTTGAAAAGAATTAAGAGTAGGACTGATATTGCCAAAAATGAAATGTCAAGTACTAGCAGGCACGTTTGCATCAATGAAATGTTTAATGTGTTCCCTCACATTTACCAGGTACTTCTGTAATGATGTTGGGGCTATGTTAGTTGCCCTTGCCAAATTCCTCTGAGCATACGTAAAGTGTGGCACTTTTTAAATGTGAAGCAGATAAGAGACAATGTCAATTTACTTCACCCCAACTATGATAACTTCAGGGGCCAGGTATCCCATAAGGTGCAGCCGCCAGCACAGGTGGGATCCCTGAACGCCAGCCTACTGTACTCAACAGACAAATCAGTTAATCTTTACTGTGTTATACCATGGAGATTTAAAGATGTGTTGCTTTCAGCAGCTAACATTATTTAGTCTAATGAATACATGTACTCATTAATGTTATGCTTAAAGAACTACTAAACTACTTGAGTCAGCCAGATATGGTGATATGATATTTAACAATAAAAAGCTGATATGAAAATATCCATATACCATAACTCAAAATACATTAAGATAAAATATGTATAGTTGAAATACCTGACAGAAATTATACCAACCTGGTAATCTTGGTTTTGGCTGGGTAAATGATTTTTATTTATGTTTACACATTGCTCTGTATTTTGTTTCTTTGTATATATATATGTATATATATTTTCAGCATAAGGAAAATTGCATTTAGAAATAAGACGTGCATTTTTGGCAAGAGAAAATGCAAAATTGAGAGCAGTTCTTCAGGAAGTGCACGCATTTTCTTCTCCTTGGTTACTTAGTAGTTGTAAGGCCTCAGTTAATCATTTAGTTTTATGAGCATCACTGCTCTAATTGCTTACTGGAAACAGCTCCTTACCTGAGTGAAGGCAGGGGATCCCCCAAATCGCCTTTTAAAAACCATGGAAGCCTATGCCTCTGTGGCTAGCCTGCATGATTTTAAAATTATAGCTCTTCTTTGTCTTCTAATTTTCTATGAAATTACCAGAGCTGTTTTACTATGTCTCAGACACCACCCTCATAGTTATTAATTCCCACATTTTGTATATGAGTAAATTCAATAACTTTGACTCATCTAATAGAACATATATTAGCTCTGTGTATCTCTTTTCTGAATTCTATCCAAATTCTTCATTTATATCCCAAGTGGAACATATAACTCCAATAATGTTCTATTTATGCTGGTTATGTTTCAAAATGACAGAGTTTTATTTATGTACTATTGGGAAAACAATTTTGGAAGTATAGCTGAATCACATGCATATAATTGTAATACATATAGGTATATATGTATATATGAATATGCATATTACAAAACTGAAAAACTCTAAATCACATAACCGTTCTTTTATGGTTGATTTTACTTTAGTGATAATGTTTAGATACCCTCAGGGCACCTTGTGCAGGTACTGGGCCTGTGCACCTTAGAGCCAGCCCTTGCTCTTCTGTGTGTGCTGGGAAGGTGAGTTGGGAGACTTCGGTGTGTGCTCCCCAGAGTATTCTAGAACATGGCTTCTAGATGGAATCAATGAATGAGAGTCTTAGAACACACTGGAATAACTCTGAGGACCATTCTAGTTCTGGTGTCCCCCCCACCGTGTTAAAGTATTTCTTTGTCTGCCATCTCCTCCCTTTCCACAGGCACTGCCTAATAAATATCCTGCATAGTAAGCTCTGCTCATACTTTCCTTCCATAAGACTCAATATAAAGCAAAATTATTTAAGTCATTAACTGAGGTTGCTTTAGATGAAAGCAAGGTTTTGTTATATCGAGTAGAGGACATAATAATTACATGGTCTCATTATGGTAATACAAACTATGAAATAAGGTGTGTGTTTCGGAATGAACTTTAAATCTATAAAAACACTGATAACCTCAAGATTTTTGAAATATTGTCTCAAGAAATAGATAGAGATCAAGATAACTTCTTGGAAACCATTAAAAATTGGTTATCTCTGTTAGCAAAGAGTAATATGGCCAAGAATTAAAGGCCAAATCTAATTAGAGCCCAAATCTAATTTCTCAGGTTGCAGAATTATAAAAGAAGCAGAATTTACAACCTCAACATATGCTTGGTGTTAGCCTTGGGAATTCATTGGGACTTGAGATTTCAGAAGGGAGTATTGAACAGACTCAGAAAGGGGCTGCGGTGGACTGAATGCCTATGTCCCCTCAAAACTTCTCATGCGGAAGCCTTAATGTGATGGTATTTGGAAGGAGGGCTTTTCGTGGGTAATTAGGTTATGAGGACTGATTCTCTGTGATGAGATTAGTGTTCTTATAAAAAGAGAAAAGAAGAGCTAACTTAAAAGAATGTCTGTGCAATGTGGGGATACAAGAAGAAGAGAGCTATACATAAATCAGGAAAGGGGCCTTCACAAAAACCCGACTGTGCTGGCATGTTCTTATAGTGGCCTAAACTGACTTAGAAGCATTAAATACTCTGAAATTTCAGTGCCTCCTTAATGAAAGTAGGTTCTCTCCACTGTCTGCAAAACACGTTATTTTAAGATTGTCGTCTTACAAAAAGGCACTGATTCTTTTTCAGATTCCTCACCTACTTCTCATTGAATCCAGGCCTGTAACTGGAATTGGATTCCAGTGTATCCCAGGGTAAGATCATGTGTATTCAAAGAGAATTGAAGGATAATTGGAGTCCTCAGGAGTCAAGGAAACATGCATTGTATGTATGCTTTAGATTAAGAGACAAGAACTATAGCATTAGATTGAGCTGATATTATGTATATAAGTACACCTCCCCACATCTCCAGGTTTAATTGTCTAGCTCATGCAGCAGAGCTAGATAAATAAATAGTTATTTTCTACTTAAGTGAAAATTTATTTCATTAATGGCCTACTTTCAATAAGATTGAGATGTTTAATGTTTTCCCTGCATAGTATGAAGGAAGACATTCAGTGAGAGTAAATGTATTTCTGGACACTCCCTTTACTAAGCCACTAAAAATGAATCCACATATGAATGCATGCTAATGAACTAGACAGTGCTTACATGGATAGTTCTATGAATAACTATTCTCTGAAGGATGGGATTTATATAGGAGGTTCAACTATTAAAGTGAGACCCTTGATTTTAAAGAAACATTACAAAATCCTGAAATAACGGTAGTCAGTTACAGCATTTAACTTTTGGAGATAAAGAAGTTACAATTACCACTTGGACATTAAGGATTTATAACAGTACCTAGTAAATAATGGAATCCTTAGCAATGAAATGGATATATAACCTACTAAAATGTAACTTAATATATTCAATGTGGGCAGTTTAGGTCTCATGACCAAAAATCTGACTTCAGGTTTTGCAGTAATTTTCAGTCATAATTTTTTCTTAAATATAAATCAGCCCATATATTCAAAGTCTCATAACTGAAGGGGAGGCTGAGAGGAAGAATCCTTTCTTCTTTGAGGAAGAACCTCTACGAAATTCTTTGAGTATATACAGGGGAAGTCAGAGATGCAGTATGACTCTAGCAGTAAAGGTGTCTGGAAAATGTTGGGGTCTCTGTGTAACCTTCTGTGACTGCTAACTCTTTGTAGCATCAGACTATCCAGAAAGACAGGATGGCATCCAAAGATAACCATCATGCCCCCAAGAAAGAGGTAAATGAATGTATAAAGTGTGGATAACTGCCTGGTGTTAAGCTGTTAATTTAGAAATGCATTGTTCTTTCTGTTGGTTTGTGTGACCACCCAACATATGTTTTTACTATCAACCCCTTATGAAAAAGGGGCCCTGCCCTGGGAGGGTGTGAGTTTCTTCCCTGCCCCCCACCACCAGGAGCCAGCAGATGTCTTGTTCACGCATGTGCGTTTCTTCTGTTAGATCTCTTATGCATGCGAACAAGGCTACAGGTCAGTTCTTCAGAATGGTTCCTCAATTTAGACTTCTGGGGTTTTCTCCAACATGACATGCACTAATTTCAAACCTTCCCCAAGGGACTTGATAATGGACCACTGAGATATGAAATGGACGTAACAAGATGCAGAGACAGTTGGCTACTGGTGCTCATATTGTGCAGCAGCAGCAAAATTCCGCCTGAGGAAATGGCAGGAATCCATTTGCTCAACCAGAAGAGTAACATTTTGAGGAGAGACTAAGATTATTTTATGGAGGCAGACACATGAGCATATGAAATAGGAATCACCTATGAGTGGAAGAGAAAATAAATACTAAACTGTGATAACAGGTTAGAGTCTTTAATTTTTCGATTTAATTTCTTTTTATGTTTATGTTTATTTTTTTGTTACTTGTGGGAATTTAATGAACTCCCCTCCATGTGGCTTCAGGCAATCAGCACGTAAGTCCCAAAGACACTTTTAATCTTCTCCTCAGCTCTTCTCCTGAAGAATCTGGCCCTCACAATGACGAGCTGCTTTGGGACTTTCCCTGCCCCAGAACTTGGCAGTAGCCAGATTGCACCATATCAATGATAGAAGCAGCTCAAGTTTGTTTTGGGCAGCATTTACCCATGTCTGCTCACTGACCAAGACCCCCAGTTTATTAAGGTTGGCAGTGGGGCAGGAAGGTAATGCCTCATGCCAGCTTTCTCAGCGGAACCTGGGTGATACTCATTGAAGTTGATCCTATGATGACTCAAGCCATCAGCATCACCTCAGCCAGTGCTCCCTGTGCTTGCCAATGCGGCCGTGGCTGTGGTTCATGTGGTCCTTGAGTTTGCAGGTCTTCCTCAGCCAAGATGCCTGGTGTCTTTAATTTTCAGTTTCAGATGCTTGAGATGGTTCCTGTTTTCCTGTTTGGGCCCTGATTAATGTAATAGCTCATGTATTCAAACTCCCAAAATATTGGATATTTTCTGAACTCTTTATATCAAAGTTACAACTGTGTTCTAGAGAGTGATATATCAATTTTACTAAGCAGAATGTATTTTAGACACATGTGAACATCAGAGGAGATCATATAGCTGTAGAGAACTGCTCATTATGCTTTAGAAAAGCCCCAAGTGGAATAATGCCAACTTCACTTTCCTTATTTGTGCATCAGTGAAGATATTGATTTTAATGTCACACTGGAACTGTGTTTTTCCCCATATTTTAATTTTAAACAAATTGGGATTAATTGGTTGCTCCAATTTATACTGATGCAAGGCTTCATCTGTGGTGACTCTTGGAACCGCAAACATTTGAATGGATAACTCCCTAAGTATCTATCCAGGAGCAAATGCTATGGGCAACATGGGTTTTTTCACTAGCTTTTTGGGGGCTAGGAGTTTTAGAGTTGATAACACTGCTTAATTATAATACATATTGCACACATATTTTTGTTTATAATATGTTTTTATGTTATATGAGCATTTGGACTATAGATTCTTAATCAGAATTTCACTTAGAAACTTTAGCAAAGTATTAATTGCTTCTCTTCTCATCAGCATCCTTAAAAATGTTTCAAATTTCTCTTCACCCATGCTTTTCCAGGCCTTTATCCCTGAAAGCCTTCTTTTGTTTTCTCCCTTAACTCCCCTCACATCTACAGTCCAAGCATGCTTGTGCATCCAGTAATAGTTCTGTGTTATGCTAAATGAACTCCTCTGCATATTCAGACTTTTAATTCCACAGAAGTGTGTATTGAATGCTAAGCACTTGTGATTGAATTAAAACTTGAATGTCTCAAAATGTTGTTAGACTACTAGTTAAAAAGAAATTTTAAGCTATACAATCACAGCTTTTGATTCACAAAACCCCAGATGTTGCATTTTTACCAGGATATCAGGAAACTTTTCCCAAGTGACCTAAGGAGAAGAGTTCAAGAGACATTAACTTAAATTAAAGCCAATTCTCAGCTAGAGGCTTAGAACACCAAGTTAAAGTACTACAGACTCTACTTCATGAAAGACATTGTTGAGGAGGGCAAAATCCCCAAGTGTATTGACATTTTCACCCATCTAATATTTTGAGCTCATGTCCTTAGTATGCACATGTTAACTTAATTATAAAATAGATATAGTACCTTATAGTAAAATAATATAAACTTATTAGAGAAATATTTGGATCTTCTTAGTTCTGGATTCTTATAGAACAATGATTTCCAAACTCCATCTCATAGTACAAATAAACTAATCACTGAAATTCTGTGGCATGCTAAAATATATTTTACTGATCTGACAAAATAGGTATAATTTTGATAGATTGACAAAAATAACAACACTAGTAATTGCCTACCCTTTTTGCTCCAAAGTGACTTTTAAAAAATTAGGTGCCTATACTTGTATATAAGAATTTCTGGTACCAAAAAATTAATCAATCAGTTGCAAACCTATTATGTTATGTGACCAATAAAAGGCAACTCTATTATAGGACCTACATATTTGTGCTTCAAGAGAGGACATTCACACTGAATGGCTGTCATTGTGTTGGCTGTTGTTATTTTATTATTTGGCAACCTAAGGGAAAAGAGGTCAGCACCTCTGACTAAATAGTCAGATAATACATACATTAAAATTCTCCTGGCACGTCAGTTAAAAAACACTGTAATAGAACACCCAAATACAGAAACCCAAGTGGGTGGAACTCAGAAAAAGCAGTCGGCTTGAAACGTGCATTTGGGAGTTCTTTGCATATAAAGAGTGAAGCCATAATGGTAAATGCATTCACTCAGAGCAGGTTTGCAGATTGAGAAGCGGACTAGCACTTTCCAGAGAAGATGGGCTCAGGAAGGAAAGAGAACAAGAACTATCAAAAAGAAATGTAGGAAAGGAATAAAAAATGGGTGGTGTCACAGAAGTGAAGTAGAAGACAATATCAAGAAAGGGGACAAGCAATGTCCAGGAATAAACTCCCATGGATACTGAGGGAGGACCCTATAATCAAAAGCATGAGTGGGCCTGAGATAATCTGATAAAATTGAAGGTGATTTTAATGTAACAAATCTAAAATGTTAATTAAATTTTTCTAGCTAGTTTTAACTGATTGGGTGAACTAATGAAAAAAAATTGTTTCTTCCCTGGTTGGTGTGGCTCAGTGGATAGAGTGCCAGCCTGTGAACCAAAAGATCACCAGTTAAAATTATAGTCAGGGCACATGCCTAGGCTGTGGGCCAGGTCCCCAGTTGGGGGTGTGTGAGAGGCAACTACATCATGATGTTTCTCTCCCTGTCCCCTTCCCCTCTCTCAAAAATTAAATACATAAAATCATAAAAGAAAAATGGTTTCTAAAGTCATATTTTGTATGTAAACAAAGGAAAAAGTAAGATTGCAAGATAAATTTGTTAATACAAGCTTAGGTTAACAATCAAATATAGTCTATACTGAGGACATACTTTTACTATTTGGCTACATCATCTCTTTTGAACTCTATAAATCCTATTATGTCATTAAACACACATCCAATTGTCTTCCTGATAAAGAAGAAAGACTTTCTAGACCAATATAGAAATCCTTATCAATTTCTAAAATAAATAAAACTTCTTAGTTGATTCTTTTTTTTAATTTTTTAACTTTTATCAATTAATGTTTAGAGTGACAGAAGAAGGGGTAAGGAGACAAAGATAGAGAGAAAAAGGAGAGAGGGAGAGAGAATGAGAGAGAGACTGACTGATTCATTATCTACTTACGTACGTGTTCATTGGTTGATTCTTGTGCCCTGACCAGGATCAATCCCAACCTTGGTGTATCAGGGTGCCGCTCTAACCAACTGAGCTGTCCAGCCAGGGCCTCTTAGTTGATTTTTTAACCATTAGTGTATGGTTATGTTATCTTCAATTTTCTTTGTGTTATTGGTATTTGTATTAAATGTACCATTAATTTCTGTTAAGATTTGTTATTTTGTTAAAAATGTTTGGTCTTTGCTGCAAAATACTCTTTCATTTATAGTACAAGAGAACATTTTTCAGAATTAGGTAAGTCTGAGTTCAACTGTTAAATCCTTATCTATGAGATGTGGATAATACATCCTTTGTAGCTCCATTTGAAGACTAAATAAAATTGTACACATACATAAATACAAATATACTATTTGTGTACTTATATGCATATAAACCTATAATGTTATATATATATATATTCATAGCCTTAGTACTCTTCTCATAGTATTATTGTTATTCTCGTCCTTGCCATTGCTGTGCTGTCCTGGGTGGGGAACAAAGAACTAACTCCTAACTGTCCTTCTGCTCTGGTGGGGGAGGCAGTCAGTCATGGACCATGGACCTTCAAGGTTTTGCTGAGTATGCCAGGAATGCAAGGCCCTGGCCACTCTTCACTCAGACCATTTCTAAAAATTGTGTGTAAGAGATGAGGGAGCTTGCTTCCATTTACTGTAACCATGGTAAATCTCTCCAGCTCATGATTTCTCTCCCGTAATGAAACTCGGTGTGTTCAGGCATTGATAATCTCCCCTTTGTTCCCCTATGGGTCATGAGAATGGAGCCAATGCAAATGAACTTAAACTTCTGAATATTGATTTTGCCATGAGTACTATAATCTTTTGTGTCTGATTCAGGTCTATTATGTCTTTTGCTATGATCCATGATACAGTAACAAACTAGGTAGGAGAGCATATTTTAGCTTGTTAGAGGGTAAAAACCTTGAGTCTGCTCACTCTGTCACGTCCATTGCTGTAGCTCTCTTATCTACAGCTCACACCACTGGCAGAAAGATATCTCCAAAATGCCAATTCCACCTTGAACTCCCTTACTCAAAAATCCTTCTGTTACTCTCCATTGATATAGAAGCGGCTTTTGTAGGTTGTTTATTGTGCTATTAACTTGTGTCTCACTAACAAACAAAAATGATGTATTTATAAATATACATCAAGTATTAGTTGGTAACATTGCATTCCTAAATGTCTGTTAAAAGAATGGAGTTGGTAACATATTAAGTACAATTAATTGTAATATATTGGAATTAAAATGAAGAAGAGGAAGATAAGTATAAAATAATACATTTATTGCCCAATCAATGGAAAAGTAATTCAAGTAAAAGCAAGCTAATACTTTAATCTCTTATTTATAAAACATTATGCAAAATTTAAAATATTACATCATAGATAGTGTATGTTCCAATAACAGTTTTATTTTTCTAATTTGACAAATAAATCTACAAAGTTTTGTTGAGTACTGTTTTCATATAATTTTCTTACAGATAATAGTTTTAAGTAACATCTATTATTGTTTATAGCTGTCATTTAATCAAAATATCCTGCAGTCACATTTAACATAGCAACTCAAGCAATAATTTTACCCTGATACTATTTAAACATGATACGTAAAATTATTTTCTCCAGCATGCTATCTTTTCCACTTAATTACTATAGTTAGAATATAATTACATGGCATTTTTAGATTGTTTCCTCAACACATTATTGCTTATAACAATATAAAAAGACAATATAGTTTGTTTTGATTGTCAAACATCAGCTTTTTAAAATATAATTACTATTAAAGTTTTTAAATAAAAATTTATACCATGTATATTCTACTACAATAAAAAACCTGTTAAGAAAAATGTAGACAATATCTTCTATTTCAGTAATATGACACAGTTATGCAGACAGTCCCTCCCATCAGTAATTAAACGTGCTTAGTAAACATTTAAAATATTCTTTAGAACACCATGTGATGATCCCCAATGCCCCCAGATGCAGTTTTAAAGTGGTCCTAGATTGGGAGAACTCTAAGCACCGGGTACTGGTGCAATACTCTTGGAAAGAATTCACCTTCATGTGAGGCCTCAGAGAATCACCATGGATACTTTTGGGGGGTGAATGAGTAGTGTACCATAAAAAAATAACCAAGCACACATGAAGCAAGGCACTGTCAGTAAAAACCAGCAGACACAGCAGAAAAGGAACCACAGAAATTGCTATTAACCAAATGGGTAGTCTGCATGGTCTGAGATGCAAAAAAGGAAGAGGCAAATTTGTTGGTGCATATAGACATGCAATATAAATAATGACATGGAGTAAAATTTGAAAAGGGAAAATTAAAATACAGAGCACTAGTAACATAAATCAGGAAGAAGGTAAGTGGAGTGAAGTGTTCTAAAGTCCTTACATTGTACCAAAGGCAAAAGTATTGCATGGATTATCAGGACTTTGATAAGTTAATATGCATATTGAAGTTTCTAGTAACCACCAAAGAATAGAAACAGTGGAGCATAACTTCCAAACAATAAAAGAACATGGGATGATTACTCAAAAAGCCTCAATCAATAAAAATAGCATATATATTTTAAAATTTCACATTCCTTTATTAACTGTCATAATATGACCAATGTAATAAAAAACGTTTTATTACATTTCACTATTTTGCAGAACACTTTCAATTTGCAAATATTTTCTAATTTGATAGAATACTTAAAACTGGTTAAATAGAAGTGATATATGAGGAGGGACCTAAAAGAACAGAATTACATTCTAGAGTGCAGGCCTCTTCTTGTAGTACAGGCTTCCCCCACTGTACTACAAGAGAGTGTTCTAGGAACCCATCTGTATCAGTGTGCCAGCTGGCATTGTTGTGAGAGGTTGTGTTCCCTTTCAGTGAATTATTGTTTTGAAAACTCTCAACAAATCTGCCCCTTTCATGATGGATGGATAACAAGCATACCTGCCCACACCACGCTCTATGTTCAGCAGTCTTTTGACCAAAAATGGCATGACCCCCCATGCCCCACCCTCCCTATTTACCCAATCTTTCCCCAAGCAACCTTTTATTTGTTTCCTTGATGAAAAATTTTCTCAAAAATAAACTTTTTGCCAATGTGGAAGAGGTGAAACAAAAAATGGCAGAAGTATTAAAAGGCATTAAAATTGACAAGTTCAAAAATTGTTCTAGGCACTGGAAAAAATTCTTGATAGGTATATTGCATAGAGTGGAGACTACTTTGAAGGTGACTAAAGTTCAAACATGTAAGAATAAATACCCTATTTTTAAAAATAAATTCCAGTTTCCTGGTGTCCACCCCTCATAGATATGTTCTAATTATTTGTTGGTTAAGATACCTTTAGATATAGATAAAAGACTCACAGGTTGTCTCAGGCAAAAATTACACATGTATTGGAAGGCATGAGCTTTATCATAATCCCAACAGCAGTCATCATTATAGCTGTTCCTTTGAGCACAGCAAGAGACCTAAAACAGCTTTAGTAACTCCAAGTCTCTGAGGTTATTTGTTTGTTTGTTTTTGTGTTTGTGTCTTTGGTGCAAATTTCAATTTTCAGGTTCCCAGTTAGCAACAACTAGAAGAAAGCATAGACAGCTTGTTTCTAGTGGCTAATACTTCAGACCCAAAGAACCCAGAATGGAAGGGGAGAGAAGCAACATATTTTAGTTCATCATCAGACGATCAGAGGTATCCACATTGTGATTCCTCAATACTTATATGGCCCCTGAGAGAAACAGCTCTATACGTTGGTACTTGGCTATAAACACGTATCTCATTTTTCAAATAATAACTCAGTTTTTTAATGTATTTTCTTTACTCACACTGTATAAAGATTATCAATAGCTGATTCTGTGTATTAGTCAAGCTATGTCAAGACTGAATCAGGGAATCCCACACATATTGATTTCTTTCTTTGGCTGATAAATGACTTCTCTGACTGGAATTAATATAAAGTGAAATACATTGATAATACATAAAGTAGTCAGATGGTAATTCTGAAAGAATCATCAAGGTCAGAGAAACCAAACTCAAATTTATATTAGGTAATTATTCTGTAAGAATGAATTATTGGCCAAACAGGATATAATGGCGATTACTTGTCCACAGACAGAAGGTTTTCTTTTGCATGGTGTCACACCGGTAATGGGTTTGGTGGCTGTGATAAAGAAATGGCAGACTTAATGGGGAGATGTCTGTGCTGCCCATACCACCCATTGGCATCCAGGCGTACACCGTAGCTGCTTGATACGTGAGTATGGCAAACAGCACACTGTCATACTGTGCTGTACAGACAAGGTGAAGGACAGATGTCACCAGAGTGGCCATCCTGACTGATTATATAGAACTTCTTTTGCTAAGGAATTTCTGATGAGCATTTATATGAATTTGGATATTTTAGTGGATCAGGTCTATATTGAAATGTGCAGTACTAACCTTTTCCTGACAAATCATCTCAGTCTTGCTCCTGTTTTGCATCTACCCAGCCCTACCCACTAACAAAGAACAAGTAACAATTAGATGTACTGAATACTAGATATCATCTATCCTAGCTACGCTTCCTGAGTTAAGATTATAGAGCAGAGCCATTTATAAATCAGTTTTGATTTGTACCTTTTCCCCATCTTTGTTGAGAGAGAATTGATATATAACAATGTACAAGTCTAGTGAAATAAAAACAAGACACTTCCCAGGATAACATAGGTAGAAGATGATTAACAATATGGGCCTGCTTTGGAAAACTTCCACATGTGCCACTTTTGATTGATGATGATTATTATTGTCATAAGGTGTCTTTTTTGTTTCTCTCCACTAGTAGCACCTTTTATCTTTCTCTGCCTTGCTCTATTATGCTAGAAGTGACAGTTACAGGCTCCATATCCTGGATCATCTAACACGTTGGTTTCTTGTGGTATCTGGCCAGTGGAAAACATTGGTAGGAGATCAGAGGGTAGTGAAAAGAGCCCAGGGGTGTTTATAATCTCTTTCCCTTACCCACATCAACACTGTTCTGGTAACTCCCGCATTCCTGTAGAGTTACATCTCATAGCTGGAAGCATTTTCCATGGCACTACCTTACAAATGGGTTCTTAAAACTATTATCCTTCCTTTGCAACTTCAGGCCTATGGTAATAAATGCTCCCTGCTATTGGACCTCACTGCCCCTTGTTAGTTAACTTATTCCTGACCATGCCTATGCATATATATGCTATATTAAATTATCTTTTCTCATTAAATCTGCTACATCAAATCTTTGAGTACATGTTATGTTATGCTAATATCTTGACTAATATATTGGACTGTCAACATTTATCAATGAGGGTCTATTTCATGGAAGGATGTTATCCCAAAAGATGTCTAGTACATTGTAATCTTTGACAGCATTGGTGTTGGAAAATGCACTTGGTGCTCCAAATATTTATAATATATTTCAAATATTTCTTTAATAATGACAGAGTTTGATAAATTATAATAACAAGATTTATAAACCATTAATATATAATATAGCCAAACCTATATCATGCCATTATTAATTATTATTTGCTTTTTCCTTTAGTTATAAGAACAGTCTTGCTTATATAGACATAACTCACATATGGCAATGCTAACAAATGCGCAGTGGAGTTTTAGTAAACCAATAGGAACACATTTACTTGCTTGTAAGCGTGTGTTCCGGGTAAAGACACTGGCATATACTATAAATTTAGTAGCAGTCCTGCCAAATTTTAAGCAATTCGGAATAATAACATAACTATGATATAAAGAAATAACAATAGTCATAGCAATATCTAAGGATACTAGTACTGATACTGAGGAGGAGGGCACGGTGGAGCAGGAGACAGAGGAAAGAAAGGATAGAAAATAGCAAAGACCTGGGGAGACTCACAAGGTGCCTGACAATGTTCAAAGTGCCCTGCATTCCTCAACTCATTTAATTACAAAAACAGAGCTAAGATTTCAGCAAATGATATGCTCATGATACGATGGTGCTGGTGAAGAGAGGAAGATGTGAGAAAGATGAGAAGACAGAGAAACTGAAGTACAGAGGAGATGGACTACTCGTTCATCCAGCCGTGAGTGTTGGAGTCAGTCTCAAATTTATCATCGATCGAACTGTAATTAACCTTATCATCTTCATTCCTTCCAAATTTAAATATTCTACTACACTTAATCTCAGATACTTTAAAACTACTTTTACTAACTTTTCAACTAAACTGCAATAAGATGCACCACCTACTGACCCTACAAATTTTTACCATGCAATTACTTTGTTTATGTTATTATCTTTTTGCTCAGCTAGGTTACATTGGGCAGTTCATAGTTTATAATTAGTTTTACTCTCATGTTTATATCTTCAGTTTTTCTTAAAATGGATAAATTGTGTTTCTGTCTAAAGTCAGTCCTCACTTTCCTCTGTTTATTCACCTAACTAAACCATACACTAAATTTACGTTATATTTCAGTCTCCTTACTCCAAAACTGTACCTAAAATCTCAGTGTAGGTATAGCAAATGCATGAAATCATTTGAGTAATTTTATGCTAAGTCCATAACCTGTAAAGTTAAGGTGGACCATTGGTTGGTTGGCTGTTCTATGCTTTTCTTGTTAACTCATTTTTCTATTTTCCTGTATTCTGTCTCCGCAATCTTTCTATTCTCCTTCAAAAAGTCAGTCTTATCTTATGTCTTCTTTTTCACAAATAAACCAGCTTTAAAAGACATTATTTTGTATTTACATAGCACCTTCTTTGAGAACCTTAAATACTCTAGAAATTATATCTAATTAATTCCCCACAACAACCCTGTGAGGTATGTATTACTCCCATTAACATGATAGGAAGACTGAAGGACAGAGATGTTAAGTAACTTGCCCAATAAATTCCTATAATAGTTTACTTTTAATCCATACATATTCTTACATTTTATAATGGATAAATTAGCTTCTTCCTAAAACCAATTCACCATTTGAATCTCAATGGCTTTCACCTACCTGAGATTTCACTACCAAAGTATCTACTACTTCTCACACTTCATCAATTTTTAAACAGCATTTTGAGTTAAAATTGCATATGGTAGAATGTATCCATTTAACTGATAGCTTGATGAGTTTTTAAACTATGTTTTATTGATTATGCTATTACAGTTGTCCCATTTTCCTCCTTCACTCCCCTCCACTCTACACACCCCATCCCACCCACATTCCCCCTCTTTAGTTCACGTCCATGTGTCATAAGTTCTTTAGCTTCTACATTTCCCATACTACTCTTACCCTCCCTCTGTCAATGTTCTACCTACCATCTCTGCTACTTGTTCTCTGTACCTCTTCCCCCTCTCCCCTCCTCCCACTCTCCTGTTGCTAACCCTCCATGTGATCTCCATTTCTGTGGTTCTGTTCCTGTTCTACTTGTTTGCTTAGCTTGTTTTCATTTTTGTTTTAGGTGTGGTTGTTAATAATTGTGAGTTTGCTGTCATTTTACTGTGCATGTTTTTATCTTCTTTTTCTTAGATAAGTCCCTTTATCATTTCATATAATAAGGGCTTGGTGATGATGAACTCCTTTAACTTGACCTTATTTGAGAAGCATTTTGTCTGCCCTTCCATTCTAAATGAAAGCTTTGCTGGATAGAGCAATCTTGGATATAGGTCCTTGCCTTTCATGAATTTGAATACTTCTTTCCAGCCCCTTCTTGCCTGTAAGGTCTCTTTTGAGAAGTCAGAGGATGAGTTTTGACAAAGGTAGACATATTTGAAACCCTTGCAATGGGAACAAATAGAACTCCTCCATTATTTAAAAATGTTTCTTCATACTCTTCTATAGTAACTCCCCTTCCAATTCTTGCCCTAGGCCCTCACTGAAGTGCTTTCTGTCCTATGTATTACTTTTGATTACTCTTGAAATTAAAAAAAAAAAGTAGGAACATGGAGTATACATAGCTTACTCTTGTGCATATCATCATTTTTTAGTATGTTTTTGAGTTCCACCTCTATTGTTTGTATACTGATATTTTGTCATTTTAATATTGTATGAAATTGCATTGTATGGATATTCCAAATTTGTTTACCCATTCATATTTTGACATATATTTGGATTATTTCCAATTCTTGACTATTATGAATAAATAATCTGTGAGTATTTTTGTACACATATCAATGTGCTTATGTTTTTTTAATGTTTTTTACACAGATACCAAGGAGAAGACTTTTAATCATATAAGATCATTTGTGGATTGTTTCCAAGGTGGGCATGAATTATATATATTCTTACCAACAATATGTAAAGATGCCAGTTGCTTTACAACTACATTAAAATTTGTTATTATTAGACTTTTAACTATTTGGACAATCTAATTAATGTATAGTGAGATCTCACTGTGATTTCAATTTTCATTTCCTACTGACTATTGATATGAAGCATCTTTTATGTGTTTATCGGTTAAATACATCTCTACTTCGTTAAACTTTCTGTTCAAAAATTTGCCCATTTTTAAGGATTTCTTGTCTGATTTCTATTAAGTTACAAGAGATTTTTTT
The DNA here is from genome assembly GCF_021234435.1 of Artibeus jamaicensis. NCBI lineage: Eukaryota > Metazoa > Chordata > Mammalia > Chiroptera > Phyllostomidae > Artibeus > Artibeus jamaicensis. The sequence goes on along the minus strand of NW_026521803.1, from coordinate 14,657,656 downwards.
GTATATAAGATAGGACAAAAGTAGGTTTACAGTTGTAATACAAACAATAATATAATAATTAAATAATAATAATACCAGAATAACCTGGGTTTTGTGTACTCACAACTATAAACCTACTTTTGCCCCATCTTGTATTTTCTTCCAGTGTCTTGACCCCCTATTTCATTTTCTAAAGTCATTTGAAGAACAAAAATTTTCAATGTTAATAAAATCCAGTTTATCTTTTATATATCATTCTTTTTTTGCCCTACAAAGTTTTTACCTCCCCTAAAATTGCAAAGATTTTAAATTTTTTGCTCCAAAATAATTACGGGTCTAACTTTTTAGGCTTATATATAGGTATATTATTTCATTAGAGTTAATTTAAATGTTAAAGTTTATTTTTATTCCTGTTTATTGTATTACAATTGTCCCATTTTTTTCTCTCCTTGCCCTCCTCTTCCCAGCCAACCTTGCCACTCCCAACAGTCATTCCCCAGACCATTGTCTATGCCCATGGGTCACTCACACATGTTCCTGGACTAGTCCAGGTGGATGGCTTATTTATACTTTGTTCCATTTTTCTCCTTATCCTGCAATTTTGGCATTAATTGTGTAGATTTTAGTTTTCCATTTTAGCCTCTATTTCTTTTAACAAATTGTAGTATATTCCTTATTGAATTATGTACATTTTCAAGTAGTCAATATGCATTCATATAATTTGGCCTAACTCATATAATCACCACACTCTTAAAATTTTCAAAAAGTTTTTCTTTGTCATTTAACCTTTGATATTTCTAATTTTGTGCGCTTGTATTTTCTCTCATTTTCACAAACATTTTACTGTTTTTCCCTTAAAAATCAGTCCTTTGGTGAATTTAACAAGCTAATTCATTTTTGTTATCTTCATTATGATTTCCTTCTGTTGTTCTTGTCATTGTTGTCTTATTTTTCTGTTTTTATTTGAAACTTTGATGCAGGTTAATGCATTCTGTTCAAGAGAAACTCATAGCCTTAAACACTTAAAAATAGCACCAAAAATGCATATGGATTTTAAAAAAATCTTGTGAGTCCAGGCATAAGAAACAGACATTCTAAATAGCCTCTGGAAATATCCTAGTACTTATCTCATTTAGGAAGTAAAAGTACCACTTTTGAAGATCAGTTTCAGGCACAACAAACATCTAACTAGTGCATATATTATGTCCAGTATTCTTGACACCATCTAATATTTATGTAATATAATATGCTTGATTCCAGCAAATGTTAGTTTTTTTGCATTTTAAGTATTTCATAAGTTTAACAATTATGCTACACAATTTACTAGTAAACCAACTGATCATTAGCAGAGTTTTGGCTATTTTGTCAATTTAAAGTTTTAGCAAAATACAAATATACATTTAATTTATTCAAAAGATATTATTATTAATTTACTTAAATATCCCAAAGAAAGATAAAACTAGAATGAGAATACACATTCCTTGTTTCTCATCAAGTTATTGATGCATCTATCTTGCTATTATGCTGAATTAAAGATATGTTTCTTATAAAACTATATTTCTGCTGACTGCTGTCACTCAGTTCCTGATTCCATGTCATTCTTCGGTAATAGACTACTTGACAGTCTTCTGACAGAATCCCAGCTGTCAGTCTGGTATGTTGATTGATACCATTTCTTCGACCTAATTAAAGATTTATTATTTCATCAGACCAAAGGTATTCTTTTCTGTCTCAGTCAATTTTAGCCCAGAGTTTCCCCAAATATAATAATGCTATGAGTTCTCTCAGTTCATCTATTTTTTTCCTCCATGTGACTGAGAGACAGTATTTTTGTTGTCGTAGCTCTTTTTTCCCCTATGAAAGTTCAGTTTTTTATTTTTTAAAAGATTTTATTTATTTATTTATCTTTAGAGAGAGGGGAAGGGAGGGAGAAAGAGAAGGAGAGAAACATCAATGTGTGGTTGCCTCTGGCACACCCCACACTGGGGACCTGGCCAGCAACTCAGGCATGTGCCCGGACTAGGAATCCAACTGGCGACCCTTTGGTTTGCAGGCTGGAGCTCAATCCACTGAGCCACACCAGCCAGGGCAGTTTATTTCTAATACCAAGAATCTCTAAAGGACTTTCAACCCTTTAAATCATGCAGTATATACATGATAGTATTGTATGCATAAAACAGAATTGTTGATTTTTAAATATGATAGAATATTAAAAAATTGGCCTAACTGAAATTTTGATAAGGGGCTTCTGACTTAAATTTTTAAATACATAATTTTTAAGTTCATATAAGGATATCATGTAGACTGCTACCAAAAGAGGAGATACACAGAGCTCCTAATTCATAAGTTTATGTTTCGGTTACATTTGCATATTGATCTGCATATGCAAGTACATTTGTATTTACTTTTTTTTGTGGCCGAGACTGTTGTGCATTGGTTTATTCATTTGTTTCTATCCTACATGAGATAATAAAGTGGTCAGGAAGTATCTATTGATTTGTATTAAAATTATTTTTTCCATCATAGTTAGCTCTAGCAACTGTCCTAAGAGTTACACATATACTTGGCATTATACGAAAAAGATAAAATTTCTCTTCTGAACCTTCTTTTTTCTAAGTCAGCAGAGTCATCAAGATTGAATGGTTCTAAAATTTTCAAGAAGAAAAATCTCATTTGTAGAGAGTTGTTCATATGTAGGTACCTGTAACTGTTTTGTAAAAGGATCCTAAAGCTTGGTGATCCTCAGGAAAACTCGAAACACATAACGTAACAATACAACACATATTTACCCTAGAGAAGTTTGTCTATGGGAGTAAGAAAGGGTATTTTTCCTACAATTTGCTATTATGTGCCTTTATTGATGGTGCTGGAAAAGTGGATGCTTACAGTTTCTATGAATGCCCTGTGCTGTTCACACATGAAGAAACACACACTTACATGCAGGAGCATGTGTGTGCACACACACTGTGCAAATGTCTGACTCCCAGGTATTGTTAGACACATCATAGTCAATGACAGTGCAGTTGTTTTCTCCTGAGTTGTTTATTCCAAAAACTTCAACATGACAGTGTTCGCACTTATCTTACCACTGTGACCAGGAGGAAGAGAAGGAGACGAAAGAGGAGAAGAAGGAACAGTTTTTTTTCATAAACAAATTAGATCTCAAATTTAAATGGCTTGTTCTATTACCTTTATAGGTATCAACATTTAGATATTTTGTTTTCTAACCTAAGAGAAATACTCAGGGTGAAATTTAGCTATACTTAATCACTGACAATACAGATGGGAGTAAATAAAATTTACATCTCTAATATTTACCTGATGAAGGATGTGGTTTCGCACAGCAGTTAAAAATGCAATAAACCAGACCTATTCGCTAGTGGAAAAATAAGCTATATACAATCAACATTTTATGTATTATTTAAGAAGGTGGAGGATTTATCTGTATGTTGCACACAGAAGTGGCTGTAATTCTGCAGTACTATTAAAAAGGAGATTGAGAATCTGCAAGTACCTTTTCAGAAAAAATCATGGAAATGTAATATGTTTAATTCTGGGAAATAATATGTGTTAATAATGATTACATATTAAAATAACAATAAAATTCTTTTTAAAGATATTGCCATACAACATTTTAAGAGCATGGTGGTGTCATATACTGACCATCAAATATGAGCCTCATGAGAAAGGCTAACTAACGCGTGTCTTCTCTTCCATCCTAGCCTACACTATTGCCCCGTGTCCAGGGAATGACTACTGCAGAAGAATAAGTACAGTAGTACTATATGACTTTTACATATGCAAAGACTTGAGTGCCCACTTTTCTCCCCTGATGAAGGTATATAATGTAAAATATTATAGTAACACAGTATGGTAAAATCGGCTAAAATCAGGGAAATGTTTTCATTTGTATAAAGTGTAGTGCATATCTTAAAATATTATATAGAAATTATTATCATGTTTATGTTTGACATCAGTGTGATTAAAACAATCTTTCTACCTATAAAATTAAATAGAGGTAGACCGGAGAACAATGCAGTTGAGAGACCGTGGTGCCTTTCCTAAAAGTCAGGGGCCATTGGCTCTAGGCAGCGATCGCCGTTAGTGTGAAATTTGCCATTCTGCTAGACACGTCCCCCCCCACATAATACTTTTAATTTGTCCTATTGTAACCAGGAACTGATGAATGTGACTAATACTAATCAAATTATTAAGTTTTTATAAATAAGGTAACTTTCTAATAGGGATAAATGTGCCCTGCAATGTAAACACATACAGGATGATACAGTTAACAAAGTTATCATTAATAAGGCTACAGGTGAAAGTTGATTCAGAGAACATATTTGTGGTTGCGAATAATTAAATGGAGCCACTGTAAGTGATGGATGGAAGAGGGCAATGATGCATTTCAGTACAACGGATGAAGAAAAGCATTGTCTATTCTAGCATCTTTATGAAGTGCATGTCCCCTTGCTTCTTATTTCCATTTTTCTCTGACTTCAGCAGTCTTATAAAATCCTTCCACTTTGGGCCCAATGCACTTGGCATTGAAGAGAGTGAGTAGTTTTTCAATTGTCCTCTTGTAGATTGATTATATTAAGATATATTGTCTATGTATCCTATGCACATATATTATATGCATAACAAGTGGACTTGCAGGAAATAAAGAATGTGTCTTCCTGAAATCTTTGGCTTGCTTCAACACCATTCTTAATTTTATATGTGAAGGCAAAATTTGTCCTTGCATTGATTCTTTAGAGATGAATTTACTTGTAAATAAAAGTCAGTCATTTTTATTGATAAAAATAACTAGCCCCAGCCTGGTCACAGCTAGCATCTCACACTGAGCTACACTACAGTCCCTCCCAAGAGGCCCAGAAGCATCATACTCCGTGGTCGGGGTCAGGCCACAGCAGAGCCTAGCCGTCTTAGCTCCACAAGCAGCACACCCAAAAGGAAGTCTCATACACCCACCAGAGACTGCTGGAGTGAGACCCTCCTGCTCATGGGGTCAACACCTCACTGCAGCTCTATGCTATGGTCATGGCCATTTCCTGTCAGCCAGCCCGAGGGTAAATTTCACCAACAGAAGTGACAAACAGCAATCGAGGCTCAGGTACAAGAGGAGGGCACACACAATCCACACAAAGGACATTCCTGGAACACCTGGCTTGTGTGATCAAAGAGACTGCACCACTGCACCAAGGTGTTCCCCGAGACAACTACTAAACAAGTCCATCCAGCCAAGTGAACTAACTAACTGAGAACAAACCAACTGAGAGATATTTCCCAATGACCATGGCAGCCATTGCCGTAACCATAACCATTACCAGAACTCTCTGTGGGTGTAGGAGAGAAATTCTGTGAACCAGACCTGTGCCCAATTCTACTTTACTTTTTAAAACTGCAATGTTAAAATTTTTACTTTATGTAATATTATAAATATTAGCAATGCCATGTACTTTATTGAATAACTATATTTGAAACTATAGTTATTGAATAACTATACATTGCTTAAATAGCAATGCCATATACTTTATTGAATAATTAACACTCTCTAGTATTTTCCTGAATTTTCTTACTGGAAGTAGTTCAAACTTACTTGATGGTTTTATTTTTTTTGACTGAAATATTTTTCCAGATGCAGTTGACATATAATATTATATTTGTTTTAGGTGCACAACTTAATTATACTTTACAACAGAGAAAACATTTAAAAGCATCATGGAAATTATATTCTGTTTAACTAATGTAAACTTTCTGGAAATAATTTGAGGAGAATAAACAAGTAGACACATTTAAAAATCTCTTCTACTTTGTTACAGACACATAGATCGGTGACCTACTGGATAGCAGATCATACCCAGAAGGCACAGCTCACAAAGATGAACCCAGGAAGATTTGGATAGCTAAACTTCTCTGCAAAAGAAAAACAAGACATTTGTATTTGTTCCCTGGCTGGTATGGCTCAGTGGATTGAGCACTGACCTGTGAATCAAAGAGTCACTGGTTCAAGCTGGGTGGCTGGGAATGTGTGATTCCCAGTTAGAACACATGCCTGGATTGCAGGCCTGGTCCCCAGTTGGGGGCACACAAGAGGCAAACACACATTGATGTTTCTCTCCCTCTCTTTCTCCCTCCCTGCCCCACTATCTAAAAATAAAAGGAAACAAATAAAAAGAAGTCTTTAAAAATAAATTGATATTTCTGACAAAACCCATAGCAGTAGAGACTTGAAATATTAGGAGTCAGAGATTATTTAGATGATTCATTGGTACCCCAAAATATCACAATGTAAAACTCTACTACCTCCTAAACATTCTGCAAGGACTGCATTGCAAACACTGGCATTCTGCAAGTGTGTCTTTTGGAAGAGAACCTAACATAGCTGCATGGGTATCTTGAGAGTTGCAAAGTGGAAGGTAGATGATTCATTCCAGAATGTGATAGGGTCCATGTTGACTAAAAACTATAATCCATCCCCAAGGTTTTGAATCTTCAAGGAAAATGAAAAGGACACAGAATATCTTCTGCAGAGAGTACAAGTTCGAATTACAAAAGGAGTGGAAACCAAAGGAGTGGAAATCATCTTGGGAAAAATATATTGAAATAGCTATCCTTATTTTGGTAACGAGTAACATAAAATGCAAAATAGAACCTTCAGGTAAAGCTTTATGTATGGCTCTGTTTTTTGATGATTCATGGCTATGACATTAGGTACCCAGAGTAGACTTGAAGTAGGCATTCTAGATGGGGTTTTGGAGTTTATTGTTAAGAGCCCCTTTGCCAGTGAAAGTGATGGAAAAGGAAAAGTGAATCTTATGAGAAGAGTAACAAATACAAGGTGGATTAGAGCTGCCTAGAGCTTCTCAAGAAATCACAACTAATTGGTTGGACACTTAAAGCATCCATGGAGAGAGTCCATGGAATGACCATGAAAGAACATTTGATCAGGAACAGGAAGAGTGGGAAATGTACCTGCTGGGTGTGTCCAGTTTCTCTCTCCCACTGGTAAAATCTTAATCCATGGCACATAAATCTGCCAAACCACAGGTTACTTAATGCATTTTTGAATGTGACATTCAAGGAGAGTCTAGTTATTTACATTGACAATAGATCTATATGTTGTTGGCAGATACCTGTCCATCTGCTATCTATGGAGCATCCACCTACAGAGGTTGATGCAGGGCATGCTGCTTAATGACATGCGTCTCAGTCACTATGTAAGTTTTGTGACAATGTAAGGTTCAGTTGTGGTGGTTAACATAGTCTTCACAGGACTGATGGTTATGATGAAGTTGAGGTTGATGGTGAGATCTCTGTCTAGAGAGCAAAGGTACAATGAGAAGCTACAAACCGAAAGCAAATATAATAGACATATTTGAGTTGGTGAGTTTTTGAGTATTTGATCTGTAAGCCAGAAGGAAGGTAAAACATAAAAATAAATGGAATAATATCACAGAATAAATAGGACTTAAAATGTTCTTAAAAGGTAATGAGTAAAACGAGTTGGGATAAATTAAAGGCAGAAACTTCAAAAATATTTGTAAAACCGTATTCACAGAAGTATTACTCACGATAACTAAAAGATGGAGGGGACCCAAGGATCTGTAGTGTGGATAATAACATTTGGTATCTTCCTGCAATGCAAAGTTATTCAGCCTTGTAAAGGAACAGAATTATGGCACATGCTACAACATGGATGAACTTTGAAGACATTGTACTAATTTAAATAAGCCAGTCACAAGAGAACAAATAGTTCATGATTCTCCTTACATGAAGTACTAGAACAGTCGAATTCATAGAGACAAAAAGTGGTGGCTGCAAAGGGCTGGGAAGAGGGACGAAGGGAGAGTTATTATTTCGTGGGTGTGGAGTTTCAGGTCAAGTAGGTGACAGATCCTGCAGGTGGTGGTGGAGGTGGCAGCCCAACAATGCAAATGAACTTAATGCCACCAAACTGTATGCCTTAAAATTGTTAAAGTGGTAAGTTTTAAACTAAGTATATTTTATGATAATAAAAAAATATATCATCTAAAAATAGGAAATAAGAAGGAGACTTTCAGAAATAGGTTTTGGGAAAACTCTTATTTTTTTTATTTCAGCCACTTATTTTTATTCCAAATGTGACAAAAACTAAAATGTGTGATTGCTGATTAGATTCACCAAGTCAAGGAGTGCCTCTGGGATGTTACGAGTAAATGAACAATTGCTCTCCATTATTAGCATGTCTGAGAAGAAGACAGCACCTGGGAAAAATTCATTTACATAAATATATTAATCAGATGTGTGTAGCATATTTGTCCTGTATTAGATTCTTCAGGTGAAATAGAAATTTGTCACTACCTGTGAATATTAGGTTCATCAATTCACCTGCCTTACTTTTTTTGGAGTATGATAGTTTGGATTAGGTGAAATCCAGATTTCTTATATCTTCAAAGAAGCATCGTATCTATCGTAATGTTTACATTTTGCTAAAAAATGTTTTGGAATACTTACTCAGCTTAAGTCCAGACATTTCACTATGGGGAGGAAAAACATGGCCACTATAACACAGTTCCAATCAGTCTCACTCACATTATCTATCAATTCACTGCCCTAGGCTAGCACTACTTACCACTTATTATTCCCTGAAGACATCCTGCTTTATCAGATGGTCTTGTTCAAAGAATTTTCATATCTATGCCTGGCATATTTATACTTTAAAGCTGGAAAGTTATAGCATGCATTCCAGAACACATTCTCACAGATCCCAACACGATTTAATGCTCTTTTTCTCCACATTTCCATGGAAATGCATTCATGTGCTTTAAAGAAGCCTAGTCACAGTCTCTCATGTCACAAATTATTTAAATATTTTACTGTAGTCAGTGCCTGGCAGTGGAAAGTGCTCAATAAAAATATTTTGAAATGCTTTTAAAAACAGTGGTATATGTGCCTTGCTACTTAAGTCTTCTTATGATTTTTTTAGTTTTTTTATTTTTCTAGTACTCATTTTACCATAGAATTTCATCAAGTAGAAGTTAATAGAAGAAATTTTAAATTAAAAGTAAAGAATCACCGAAATAACTTCTAACACACCTTATTTTGATTTAAAATAAATTATGACTGGAAAACTAATGAGACTCAAGATTGAGTAAATTTTGAATTATGTCAATCCTTTTTCTTCCAGTTGCAATTGAATTTTACATTTAGGGAAAATAATGGTAACTGGATATAAAGTTGTTGTTGTTTCTCCAATATAAAAAAAAGAGGAGAAATGAATGATTGGTATGGATACATAATACATGCAGAATGAACCAAGGGAAGTTTTATAGAGTTTTGTTTCTTCCTTTTTACACATTTAATTTTATTTAGCTTGGGAAAAATAGCAAAGTTGATAGGTTGCAATGTTTTATACTTATATTTAAATGGAATTTTAAGCACTGCAATTATAGAGCACCATAGGGATGTTTCAATCTGAAATTTAGTCTGGTGCTGGGTATGTGCAGTTATACCAGAGCACTGGCCACTGATGTAAGCTGTTGATAGCTAATGAGTTTCAGGAAAAAAATAAGTCATAAGAAATTTTCTTAAATCTTTAAAAACTCAGGCTGAAATGTAATTATATAAATAAAAATTCTTAAGTCATAGCACACACATCTGTTTCTACTGAGTGTGGTTTAGAGAAGAAGAATTAATCAACTTGGTAAATCACTTAAAGCTGTAACACATTCAATCACTGAGAAATGATAGGAAGAAGTTACTGATAACAACTTCCAATTGCAAATATTCCCAAGACTTACATTAGCAGTCTTGAGTGTTATTAAGACAGATGTATGTAGTCCTACAAAATCCCAGTAATGAAAATGTATCTGAATGAAGAAAGTATTAGTACTGAGATTCTGTAAAACCTTGCCTTATTAAATACCCTGAGGATAGAGTTGAAGTTTAGTTGTGCTTATCTGAAGCTTCCCATCTGAAGGCTAATGAACAAATCCCAACAGCTTTTCTGCAGTGTCAGTGGAGAGTTTAAATGACTACAGACTAATCAGTTTCCAAGGCAGCAATCTTTAGAGATATCTACTCGATTAGGGCAAGGAAAAGAAGTAGCAAAAATGTATGCCATTGAACAGAAACAAACAAACAAAAAACAACAAAAAACAAGCAAAAAGCACTCCTGCTCCTTAAAGAAATCACAAGGGAAAGAGTCTTGGATTTAGTGGTACATTCACTTAATTAAAATAGCAAGGATTTTTATTTCCCTCTGAATGTAAATCACTATTGAGAAAATCACCTGCCAACTCTGATATTTCCTGGGCAATGAATTTAACTGGATTAATTATTCCACTTATTCAGACATTCTGAACAGTGATCGGCACTTGCCAATGGGCTGTAGAATTGCTGGCTCATTGACTTTTTGATGCCAGAGGAGATTGAAGAAGCTGTGAATGATTTGAATAGAAATTAAAGAAATAAATCATTTTAGATTAGATTTGCCTATTTATCCTTTTACCCTCTAATTAAACCTGGATTATGTCATGATATGTGTGTAACAGTATAATATTATTGAAGTGTTCTGTACTTGTGCTTAAAACTTAGGAAGTCACTATGAGTTTGAACTATACCTGAAAGAATTTAATTTTAAGTAGAAACCTCTTAGACTTTTGATGCATAATTAGTCAAGTGAAGTCCCTTAAAACTAAGGTTGCTATATAATATATCTTTTAAATAGGTCACTTTTGAGCATGAAAGAAGGCACAAACAATAATTAGGTGAAAGTGTAAGTATAAAGAAGAATTCTGGTCAGACTTGGTTAGATAGTTTAAAACAGAAATAATCTTAACAAATAGACATCATATGTCTATCAGTACAAGTTAGTCCAATTCCTCAAAATCATGTTATCAAAGTATAAGCTAAGCTGCTATAACAAAGCTGACCAAAAATAGAGTCTTGCATAACTGTACAATGAGAAATGGCAGTGTTTCAGGACATGCAAGGTGATCCATTCTTGCCCAGCATCTCTCCATTTTCTATGGTCTGCTTGGTTAACTAACGCTCACCAGCAATAAGACTATGGTCCAGATTATGGAATGAGTTAAAAATTGCTAAACTTTTAAGGAAGCGACAAACATTTTCATACTTAATTGTTAAATTGCTACTTAAATTTTAATGAGCATAACTCAGTCATGTGGCTAACTCTAACAACTGATTGATTAGTCATCTAGCTTGTGAAAAATTGGATATGGGTAATTGGGGCTATTTTATCACTAGAAAAATGGGGCATTAGAGACCAGGGGAATTCGGAAGTCTTTTTCATAAGTTTGTTTTGGAGAATATGGTTAGCTAAAAATCACCATCAGATTTCCGTGAAATGCTTGTGAGGTTGAATGTATCTGAAGATTTTGATTGTGTATCAAAATCTTCATAATTCATTCTTGGAAGATTATATGTTTCTAGGAATTTATTCATTTTTTCTAGGTTGTTCAATTTTTGGTGTATAATTGTCAATATTGGAATCTTATTATTTTTTGCACATATGTATCAGAGGTTACTACTCTTTATTTCTAATTTTATTTATTGAGTCTACTCATTTTTTTTCTTGTAGAGTCTAGCTATAGGCTTGTGAATTTCATTTATCTTTTCAAAGAACCAGATCTTAGTTTTATTAATTTTTTCCTGTTTCTTTTTAGCCTTCTTTTATTAATTTCCACTCTTATTTTTATTATTTGCTTCCTTCTACTAACTTTGGGCTTTGTTTGTTCTTTTTCTAGTGCCTTTACATGTAAAGTTATATTGTTTGAGATTTTCCTTGTTTCTTGAGAAATGCCTAAATTATTAAAAACTTCCCTTTTAGGACTGCTTTTGCTGCACCCAATCGATTTGGTAGGTTGTACTTCCATTTCATTTTTCCAAGTTATTTTTGATATCTTCTTTGATCTTGTCGACTCATTGGTTGTTTAGTAGAATATTATTTAAATTCTATCTTTTTGTGATTGTTTCCAGTTTTCTTCTTGTAATTGATTTCTAGTTTCATACCATTTTGGTCAGAAAAGATGCCTGATATTTCAGTCTTTGTAAATGTATTGAACTTATTTTGTGGCTAACAGGTGGTCTATTCAGGAGAATGTTCTGTGTGTACATCAGAAGAATGTATTATGCTGCTTTTGAATGGAATGTTCTGTCATATCTATTAAATTCATATGATTTAACATGTAGTTTAAGTCGAATGTTTCCTTACTGATGTGCTGTCTGGGTATCCTGTACATTCATGTAAGTGGGTCACTAAATTCATGTGCTATTATTGTCATGTTATCAACTTCTTCCTTCATATCTTTTAATATTTGCTTGATATATTTAGGTACTCACATGTTGGATATATAAGTATTTACAAATGTTTTACTTTCTTGACAGATTGACTCTTAATCATTATGTAATTCCTATCAACATTTTTCTCATTATTGTAAAGTCTCATTATCTGATATATAAGTATAGCTATCCCAGCTTTGTTTTGGTTTCTATTTTCATGAAACACCTTTCTTCATCTTTCCACTTTCAGTCTCTGTGTGTTCTTGTACCTGAAGTGAGTTTTTTATAAGCAGCATATACCTGGATATTTTTATTTTTATTTATTCAGTCATTATATATCATTTGATTGGACAATTTAGTCCATTTACATCTAAAGTTATCATTTAACGTACTTATTGTCATTTTTTAAATTGTTTTGTGTCTTTTTTGTAACTTCTGTCTACATCCTTCTTTTTCTCTTGCTTTATTCCCTTATGACTTTCTGTAGTGTTTTCCTTAGGTTTCACTTTCATTACCTTTGTGCATCTGCTGTAAGCTTTACCTTGTGGCACCTCTGTTTTTGTTTCTGTGTGTGAGGTGAATCAGCTTTCTCACAGTCAAATGAGTGGCCACATGAAGGAGATAAACTTTATTATTTAACCTTGCCCTCACTCTTGGCTATCTCTGAAAACGTTGTGATTATGTTAGCAGGCTGACTTTTTTCCTGCTATGTCCCAGTTGTTGATCTTTGTTAAGATCTGTGAGTATTTCAGGAGGGATTTCAGTCAGTACCTAGTTTTAGTAAGTTTGGAAGCTATACTCTTAGGCAGCAATTTTTAAGGTATGAAAGTATGTATGTAGTCCTGTTAGACTGCATTCATAGACCCTGCTGGCCTCTTGACCAGGTGATTTGAAGGTGTTCTGTTACTAGTAGTTGTGAAAATTGAGCTTCAGACAAGTTTATGAGCTCCATTCAGGAAGTACTGGCAAAGAGTAGTGAGGCCATGTGCAGAGATCATGCCCCTGGGCTTATGTTCCCTTATAGCACTTCCCTAGCCTCTAGATGTGTGGTAAAGCTGCAGCCTTTTCACAGCTCAGTCTGCTGTCTCTGCAGTGTCTGGGGGAGGTACCCTGTCAGGAACTGTCTGTCCTATTGTTCAAGACCTGTGAGCCCCAGGAATGCAATCCTTCCAAGGCATCAGAGCCAGGCTGTCAAGGTGAGAGCCTGCTCTAGGCTGTTTGCCTGTGGCTTTGGCAGGGCCACAAGAGCAGCATAGGGGAGGCAGGGCACTCATCCAGCCAGCTTTGGTAGTGAATGAGGAGCTGTGTGAGGTGTGCTCATGAGCACTAGAAGGTTAGAGGGACAGTGCAAAAATGGCACCCACCAGTACTGGCACAAGAAGGTAGAGGGATAATACACAGGTGGTCCCCACTAGTGAATATATATCTATGGAGAGATTTCCAACATGCTCCCACTCCTCTAGTAGATGCTTTAAAGTTAGCAAATGAATCTTCTTCACATATAGGTACTTTTCAAACTGCTTCTGTTGCACTTCATTCCAAGTTGAGTAATTCTGTGTACAAATCCTTTATGCATGAAGCCTTTGTTTCCTAAAGCTCTGTGGTTCTCCTGGACATAAACCTTGTTGGTTTTCAAAACCAGACAATTTAGGAGCTCATCTCTCTAGTGCCGTATCAAGGGCTCAGTTTCTGATGTTGGGTACAAGCCCTCACTCCAAAGTGAGAAGCTCCATCCCTGTGAGATCCCTCCCTGTTATGGGTAGCCATGCTTTTTGGCAAGACCACATCCCTGCCTCTCCTACTCATCTCATTGAGTTCCTTTTATGTTTTGTTGGTGAGCAGATGTTCAGCTATTTTTCAGGTGTTTTTCATAGGAAATTGTTCCATACGTATGTAGCTGTAAATTAGCTGTGTTCATAGAAGGAGTTGAGTTTAGGAACTCCCCTCCCCTTTTTGAACTGCCCTCAGTATGTACTCTTACATGATGAAATGGAAATATCTCTTTATATCTGTGCATCTTTGTACTTTACACACCCTCCCCAAAAAGTAACTCTCATCTAATCATGGGGCAAATATCAGATCAATATCACCCAAGAAACATATCACAGACTATCTGACCAGTAGTTTTCAAAACTGACAGGGTCCTTAAAAATAAGGAAAGTCAGAAGAAGTATCAGAGCTACCAGGAGCCTAAAGAGACACAGCAAGTAAATGTGACGTGGTTTTGTGGATGGAATCCTGGACCAATGCAAGGACACAGAGTAAAAACTAAAAAAATCATTGTATTGACTTTATTAATTGTAATGTACTAATGTTGGTTCATTAATTGTGACAAAAGTAGTATACTAATGTAAGATGCTAACAATAATGGAAACTGTATGCAGGATATACAGGATGTATATGAAATCTCTTTACTATTTTCATACTTTTCTGTAAATCTGCACTATCTTAAAATTTAAAAAAATGTTAAAACAAGTTACCCATTTCTTCATTTGGACTTCTAATAAAGTAGTTGACATGAGTTTAAAGAATATGTTTTACAGAGAACACATTTAAAACTTTGGTATATAATTTTCTATTGGAATATGCTTTTGTCTGGAGAAGTACAATGGGATTGAGAATGCCGACACCTTCACCATAATCATTCCTAGGCATAAGCTCTGTGAGTAGAGGGCTATTAACTACTTTCAGTTCCCCTTAGATTCTTCAGGGCATTCAGAAGAGTTAGTTCAAGTTAAAGATGTGCACACTCTGACACCACTGTGTTTTGAATCAAAGGAAGACATTTCTAACATTTTAAATACATAAAGTTATCTGTACATATGCTAGTAGAAAATTCTTTCATTTTAGTGTCTTGAATTTATTTTTTTTCAAACTGAATTTCCCAGGGTGACTTTGGTTAACAAAACCATATGGGTTTCACATGTACAACTCAATAAAATATAATCTACATACATCATGTACTCACCACCCACAGCTGAGTCTCTTTCCGTCCCAATCAATTCTTTCTTTGCCCACCACCACCTTCCCCAAAGCCCCTTTCCCTCCAGCTATCACCATAATGTTTTTGTGTCTATGTGCCATATATACATACATATATATATATGTATATATGTATTTATATGTGTATGTATATATATATCTTAATCATTTCATCTTTTCTCCTGCAGACCCCACCCACTACCCTCTAACAGCTGTCAATCTGTTCTGTGTATCTATGTTTCTGTATCTATTTTGTTTGTTCAATTACTTTGTTTATTAGATTTTACATGTAAGTGACATATCTGACTGGCTTATTTCACTTTAGCAGAGTAATTTTCAGGTTCATTGGTGCTATTGCAAAAAATAAGATGTCTTCTTTTTACATATTTCATTGTGTAAATGCACCATAGCTTTTTTATCCACTCATCTAGTGATGGGCACTTGGGCTGATTCCAACACTTGGCCATTGTAAAGAACATTGCAGTGAACATAGGGGTGCATGTATTCTTTTGAATCAGTGTTTCAGATTTCTTCATATATATTCTCAAAAGCAGTGGTAAAATTCTTAATGTGTTGTTAGGAGAAAATTTATGTGCATAGACAAGATTGTTTGAAATAGAGACTGTTACAACATAGATGGTCAGGAGACTGTTATGGTACTTTTAGTATAAAATTATAATGGCTATGGCAATGGAAATAGATAAGAAGATATTGATCTGAGGAAGTCATGGAATCAATGGAAATGAGGGATATGGGGAAAATAATAAGGTTTAGGAGGTCTTGAACTAGTAACTCAGTAGATATTTAATAGCAAATTAGATGGAGTAAAAAGGTTAATATAAACTCATTAATTTAGAAGTAGTGTGACTAATGGATTAATCAAATTGGTTATCTTTAATACTCAGAGATACTTGTAATCTTGTAGCATTTGTAATGATTTAAATAGTGTCCTCACTAGAAAATTTATTTGAGGACAGTCATTTTTTCCACCTGCCTTACAGAGACATGAAACTTTGTAAGATAAAATTCCTAAAGTCATTCTGAGCTCTATATGGAAAAGTCACTCTATAGCATTGCTATAATTCACTAGAACATGAATTATAGTTTTGCCACAGGAAAAAAAGGAGGATTTCAGAAAGAGCAGAAATGAAAGATATGATTTAAAAGATTTACTTCTCCTATACTATTAAGTGAAGACATGTTTTAATCTGAAGGTCTCTAATCCATAAATACAATGGAGAAATTAGTATATTTACCTATTGAAGCTTTATCGTCTTGACTTCAAAATTTTATTTGTAGATCATCTCCTGTTTAAACATTTCTCACAGGTAACACACTATCAATTCCCTCCTTTGAACTTTCTACAAATAATTGCCTCTCTTCAAGAGAACTATGATGCTTTCATCTTTCAAATGACTAACAAGACAGCCATCTCTTAATTATTATCATTAAACACCAGAGATCGAGATTAGATCTCAGTGGAGAAAGATGAGGCAATTGAGGGTGAGATGGAAAGCTGTCTCAGGTTCAAGGATTAGCATGTAGCTTTCTCTTTGTTCTTTTCTTCATACCTTTGTGCTAATTCCGGTGAACTTCCGTTAGCTCATGGTGACTGAATAAAAAATGACATCATGAAAATGATATTTATTTAGTTTACTCTCCTTTATACTATATGCTGTTACTAGCCATGTGAGCTTCAGCAAGTAATTGACTATTTCTAGCTTCACACATTGGTGAAGTTTCAATAAAATGCATAAGGAACTTGGCACATAAAGAGCTTGTACACATAACTGTATTTTAATGGCTTTTAATTTTACTTCTCCCACATCTGTGCTGTAAAACCATGCCCTTTTGCTACCTTTGTTTGCTTTGATTATGGATATATGAGTACATTTGGGATATTTTACATTGCTCTGATGTCTAATATTATTTATGTACTCAGGTTTTGATGACTTTGAGGGTTTTGATTTATCACTGCACATACACCCTAGTTTTTATGGCTATGTTCCTTATGCCCTAAACAAGTTCAAGTGTGTACACTCCAAAAATCTATTACAAAAATTTCAAATATATTATGGGTTGCTTCTTCAATGGTATTCTGAAATTATTATAAAGAGTAAGTGGTATAGTACTAGGAAGACACTAATAAATGCTTAGCAAATAATCGGTAAATGGATATTTACACACTGAACACTGCACATCACAGTCATCTTGAGAAAAAAAGAAAAAAACTCTGCATTTTTGGATTGGGTCATAAGTAAGCTAAAATTTGTTCTTAAGTAACTGTTGCTTTTTCGGCAAATAAGACTCCAATATTTTAATAATATTTATTGAAAATGTATTAAATCAATATCTAATGTATAAATTAACTTTATAAAGTATTTACATTAAGTTAAATTTTTTTAAATTGTGAAATGACAAACCGGTATAGTACATTTATTATTCACAGTCCTGTACAATGATGCATTTTTATATCTCTTCTGTCACTTACAATATTGGTGTCGCACACTGCTTTATAAAACAAGCAGAGCCTTGTATATGCCCCAAACTCAGTGAAAACTTGTTAAAGGTAAAAACTAGGTCTTATATCCAAAGCAGTGGAAAAACCCAAGAACTCACAGATAATTTGTCCATCGTAGGAAATATGACAAAAAGCATTTAGAAAATAATTCAAACTATGTAAGAGGATGACCTGAACTCTGTCCGTTACAGCCCAGACAAAGATTTAGGACTTGTTCTATATGATAATTCTCTGCATCTGAAATCTAACATCACTGAACACTATAAAAATGAATATTTTCAAGTTCTAAATGCTCCAAAGTGCAGCAACAGGTGTAGTTTCATCAATATTTTCTTTCTCTGAATGCCACTGTGAGCAGTACTATCCCGTTACAGTAATACATTTTTAGCTCCAGGGAAAACAAACTTTTGTTTACCTTTGTATAGAATGAGGAACAAATGAAACATCTGCAGGAAGTTTCCAAGAAAATTATATAGATGTCAAAGAAATTGTGAATTCACATTTTATGTTCTAAAAATCAGATAGAAGGCTTTGGTTGAAGTTATATACTATAATCATAAATATTATTTAAAACATTATATATATCCAGAATAAATTTATATAGTATATTTTTATTTTAAGAGCTAAAATGTATGACAATTATATTTTCATCACCAATTATCACAAACTTTGTAGTCAATGACTTTCTATATATGGAATAACTACTTAAGTTATAATCTGTAAACTACAAAGTGAAGGAAAACATCTAAGTAACAAGTAAACTGATAGAGGAATATAAAGAAAAAATGAAGATGAAGAGTACATATGAAAATTATGTTTATTGTAGAGAAGATAACTTGGAAACATTTTCTAATTTTGAGTATTTGTGAGAATGAGAATTTGAATATTTGGTCTGTTGAGGAATTATTATTTCTTTAGATGTGATGATAATAATATTTGCAATTAAGCTAATAAAGTGTGTATTTAGAAATACATACTAAAATTTGATGGCTGAAAGAATAAACTGTCTTAAAATAATTATAGTCTGACTACTTTTTTCTGTTTGCAATTATTATGTAAAAAGAATAGGAAAACAAATATGATGTAACTTTACCCATAAAATTTTTAATATTATGTAATTATTTTATATTGTCATTTTAAACATTTATATTAGTGTTTTGTTAATTTTCTTGAGCTTTTTACATAGATGACTAATGATCTATGATCTAACTCTCTAAATGATATTTTAGAGACTAATTCCCAAAATTAAATTTTTAATGTGAATTACTTCTCTTGTAATCTCTGATTTTGAACTTCCAAAACAATATTATAGAATATAGAAACTACATATCACATAATACATTTTGTTACATAAGTGACTGGATGGATCAATGAAAGGCTTACAGACCTCTCTGCGTTATTTCTGGCTTGAATAATGATCCTTTATTTGACACTAAGAATAATGATGGGGATGGTGGTTAAAGATGTCAGAGCAGAAGTACATCTGCTGTCTCACTCGAGTCCACCAAATGCACGAATATGTGTGATTGACAAGGAAGTGTACGTGTGTGTATACACACACCCAGAAGGGTGGGCAGCAAGTAGGCTTATAGTTGTGAGCACATGAAACAAAGTTTATTCCTCTATTATTTCTTATTAATTATCACAGTATTTATTTGTATTACAACAGTAAACCTACTTTTACCTACCCCTGTATATTTATATATGGTACAGGTAATTATTACAAGACCAAAGTAAAATTTGCAGAATACCAAAGTAGGAGAAAATGAGAGTCACTAAACAATTTTCTAGGTTTTAAAAAGGGAAACTTTCCCTGATAGTGAGGTGGTTCAGAAAACCTTGGCCAGTGAAACTTTACCTCTGCCTAGATGGCTGCTGACTGGTTGCATGAACCACAGAAAAACAGCAAACTGCCCTGGTCTGTTTACGGCAGACCTGCAAGGGAGGCACGTGTCAGGTAAACATGTTATCAAAAAGCAAACATTTTTTTCCAACAATAATTACTCATGTAAACATGAATTCATGAAATTGAACATTATTCGGAGTAAAGGTATAATAATTTCCCTCAATGTATTAAAAAAGTAATTTTGAAACATTTAGAGAAGATCTTAATTTATAGTAGTATTCTTAGACATGAAAAAGTAAATTTGCTTGAATACTTTATTTACCCATGCTGTATACTGTATTTCCTATTTCAAAACAGTTATTTTAAAACAACACATGTGAGAATATTATGTATAATACTTTTACAAAGTGTATTTAAATTATCACTATATAATATTGCATTGAATTATAGAATTAATGGAAAATATTCCTAAGACAATATCCTTAGTGCACAAAGCAATATGGCACCTGTCCAGTTATGAAATAAAAATGTGTAGTCACTAATTTTCAAAGTCAGAAAAGGAATGAAGCAAAACTTGTAAGTAAAATGTGTTGAATGCTTTAAGAGTAAATTTTAGTCTATGAATTGTTAAATCCTTTGAGTTCATGATAATAAAAAACATTTTTCTCAGAATATCTATAAATCCATAAATTTCAAGTAAGTATTCAAGTAAGTTCGCCAACTAGCAAGAGGACCTAAAATTTATTATTGTGAAATAGACTTGACCAAAATGTTAATAGATATTGTTTCTGTTTTAAATGATAACTAAAAGGAAACTACAAAAATTAAAAATTGACCACACATTAATATGTAAGCAATGAAAAAGTTCCACAAGCTTATAATACTTGGGTTTTGCCTAGGAGTTCTAGGAAGATAAATTTTAAAGTTAAGAGAAGCAAACATACTTGAAGTTTTAACATTGTAGTAATTGCAGAAAGAAATAGAATAGATCCTTTACCTTTGGTGAAAACTTCAAGTGGCAGGTACTAAAATTCTAAACTAGAATATGATTGAAATATTTGTATTACAGGTTTAGCCAGTTATTTTGCTGTTGAGCCTTCTCCTTCTGCAAATTTCTGTGTTGTAAAAGTTATACACATTGAATGGTGTGTTTTGAATATCATGGTAAGCAAAATAAGCCATGTAGAAAATGTTAAGGACCACAAGAGTGCACTCATATGATGCGTCAAACTTCACATTAAGCTTGAACATTCCTCCACAGAAACAATTTGGATGATTCAGAAGGCCACAGCTATTGGCAATCGGTGATCGACTGCCTCATCACGACTACCTGCCCACTCATGCATCAGGTCTCCAGCAGTTTTTTGGTGAAACGTCAAATAACCCAGGTGTCTCAGGGCCCATAGAACCCATATTGGTGCCCTGCAATGTCTGGCTTTTCCCAAAACTAAAATCACCTTTGAAAAAAAAGAGATTTCAGACTGTCCATGAGGTTTAGGAAAAAACCATGGGACAGCTGATGGCAATTGGGAGAACTGTGTGAAGTCCCAAGGTGCCTACTCTGAAGGGGACTGAGACAGCATTGTCTTATGTACAATGTTTCTTGTATCGTGTATCTTCTTCAATAAATGTTTCTATATTTCCTAGCACATGGCTGTGTATACTTTCTGGACAGACCTCATATACATTTCACATATTTTCCTTTACATTCTTACTCTTATTAGAGATCAGCATTATAGAAAGACAGTAAAAAAGTTGTAGCTATTTGAACTACTTTCAGAAAGAGATAGGAACACTGACTAAAACAAACAGTGTTGTTGGAATGAGGGGAACCAAGCTGTCATTCTGACTTTGCCGTTGACGAACTCTGGAAATCTGTAGAACACTCAGTATCTCTGAGCATCAGAGTCCAGGCGTGTAAAAGTCAGGTCCGGAAGAGAGGTGATGCCTGAGACTTATTTTTTCCCTTCTTTAAAATTTCTTGATAGTGAAGTCGTAGCTGAATGTATGCCTCACTGTGGACAATTTGCTTGAGCAAATTAGTAGGAAGTGGTGACCTGAACTATCCACTGAGGATCTAAATTTATCAAAATGATTTTCTGAGTTAATAATCTGGAAACAAAAGTGAGCACTGCCAGGATGTCAGGTACACAGTACGATGCTGTCTGGAATTGAGAAAAAAAATCTTTACGAGCAAAATCAAATACAAAAAATAATATTAATAAAAGAAAGTAAGTAGGAGAGAATTGGTTTGCCTAGAGAATTGAGGGTGTATATCCAGCCAAAGAAAGGATACGACTACCAGATCTGACCTAATGGAAGAGTCACATGGGATATTTTGTCTGATTCTCTTTTTCATTTTTTTAAAGGGTTGCTCTTTTGGAAAACTGATTTCATGGACTACTTGAGAAGATACAGTATAGGGATTAAAACAAGATTAACCCTGATGGAGAAATATAGAGAAAAAAAATTCAAAATTGCTTCGAACTACTCTATATTCCACCAGTCTTACCCTGAACATATAAAACCACTGAAACATCATAAGCAACTATTATTATTTTATTAGAATTTTAATATCAATACAAAACATTGCTCCAACAGATCTGTACAATATAAACAGGAAAAAATAACTAAATTTTTAAAAACACTTGAAAGAAAATGACAATGATAGTCATAGCCAATGATAGTCATAACCAAACTATAAAGATGTATTAGAATAAAAATTAGCATTAACAAAATTGTGGTGTTTTATAAATTATTGTTTGTTCATAACAGTTTATATTTGCTAAAATTAAAATATATTTTCTTACATACAAAATATGATGAAACATATTTTAAGTGTCTTCTAAAAACAATAAAATCTAAAAAGATGAGACAAAGTCTGGAAATGAATAGAAAGAGAATGAAATGATAATACAAATGGTCAAATGAAGCTTTAAAAATGTTGGTTAATATGTTGGTTTTGTTTTGTATTAATTGCTAGTTGCACATCCTAGGGGAAAGGTTTAAATCAAGTTCAATATAACAATGTGTCTCTACTAAAATGACCTAAATGATCATAATATATTAGATGTTAATAAGTATTTTAGCAGTCATTCTCATTTTTATGAAGATTTTTATTATAGTTTATATATCACGTTTTACTGAAAATGTATTTCTCAGAACTACTGATAATATAATTTTTATTTTTCAGGAATAAACACACAGAAGGATATTTTCTAACTCCTTCTAAAAATATCATTGTGAAAGCAATAATAATCATTTAAAACATGATTCTTGTGGATTTTCTCTTGTCTGTAATTTTGTCTAATGTTTCCATGTAAAGGGTTATTGTTGTAGAGGGAATTTTAAAAGTAACAAAGTTGTCTACCTATAGAATAATCTGGGAATATATTGTCCCAAAATGATTAAGTTACTTTCTTTTACTGCCTCTGACTTTAATAAAAAATATTAAGATATATATCAAAATGCACTTTCCTTATGCTTTCGTAAATGCAATATAGATACACCATCACTTAGAAGGGCTTCCTCTCATGTTTAACCTCTCTACTCGGAAACCTCTTTTTAATCATATTTTAGCTCATACTTGATTACATTAAAATATACTATATTACTTAGACAAGTAAGTTACAATAAAACTGAGTCTTTAGAAGAGAAAAAAATATATATACCAAAATTAATTTTTTTCCAAATGAGAAAATATAGAGATATATGAGAAGGGACCCAATAAAAACCCGGAATTTATTTATAAAACATTGTGTATTTATTCTTACATGTTTAAACATTTGTCACCTCCAAAGTACTCTATTTGATGCAATATATCTATAAAGACTTCCACTGCTCAAAACAGTTTTTGAACTTGTTGATTTTTATTCCTTTTAGTGCTTCTGCCACTTTTTGTTTCAGTTCTTCCACATGGGCAAAACATTTTTAAAAGTTTCTTGGGGTTAAATCTGGTGAATAGGGAGAGTTGGGCACAAGGCTCATGCTGCTTTTTTTTAAAATCAAAAATCACTGAACATTCAGCAACAGTGTAGGTGGTTGCATTTGTAAATCATCCACCATGAAACGAGCAAACATGTTGAACGAGCTTTTCAAAAAAGTTCACTGAAGCTAAATGCAGCCTCTCACAACAATGCCAGCTGGCACATTAATACAGATGGGTTCCTAGAACACACACCTAGCCAGGGAAGCCTATACTACAAGGGCTCCACCCTCCAGAATATAATTTCATTTTTTGGTGAGGGAGAGCTATACAATTTTATTTCTAAAGTTTTTATTTAAATTTATTTTCTAATTATTTTTAAATAATATATTTAGCATTGTTAGTCTAATACAAATGCTTTTAAATATATATTTAACCTGTAATATTTAATTTTATATCAAATGCAATTAATATGAATGACAATTGAATGCAATACTATTTATGAAATACATACATTGGTATTAAGTACAGATTTCTCAACTTCAGCATTCCAAATGACTATGTATTTATGAAACAATAGAGTTCAGTACATCCCCTTGAAGTTTCTCCCTAAATTCACCTGAATATGCTGCATTACTTACTGGAGGTATAATTTTAAAAAATTTGTCATATTTATAAAGGTGGCCAAAGTAGGTCAAATTTTATTATCCAAAATTTTTATTATCCAAAAATAATTGAAGGCTTTTTTTGAGACTTTAGGAATGGATGTTCTGAAATGACACTTTTATTTGAAAGAAAAGACAAAATGATTCCACATTCTGAATGAAAGCATAGGACAAAATAAATGTAATATAAAAAGAAACACTGATATACTAGTGAAAACAACAAGCCAATACAGTGTCAAGATCAGTAACCTGGGTAAAGCCAAGGTTAAATGGTTAGCTTAGTTGAAAAAAAATGTTTGTTTAAATTGCATAGGAAGTAATTAAGCAGAGAAGCTTTGTACAGTGGAATTAGGTAGTATGGGCATTTACTTCAAAGTCCTGAGTGATATGATGAAAATGTTGCCTAAGGGAACAATATTACGACTTCACAAAATATAGAAGTAGAAGTTATGGGAATGGACTTTTGATGGAGATTGGAGACAATCTGTTAATAATCGCATGTAAACTACACAGCCGAAAATGGAACTTTGGGAACAGTAGCAGAGTAGAAATTCACAGAATCAGATCACAAGGTTGTTTTCTCTCTACATCGAATGAATATGCCATATTCTCAATATGTCTCTCTAACATAGGTATAGTGACTTAGTTCTGGTAGTAAAGTAAACTAAAATATCTGGAATTGAATTGCATTCCAAAAACACATTAAAATGATTAATGAGCCCTGGCTGGTGTAGCTCATTAGAATGAGTGCCGGTTGAGAACCAATGGGTCTCCCCTTCAATTCCCAGTCAGGGCACAAGCCTGGGTTTTGGGCCAGGTCCCCAGTATGGGGTGTGTGAGAGGCAACCACACACTGATATTTCTCTCTCTCTCTTTCTCCTTCTTTTCCCCTCTCTCTAAAAATGAATAAGTAAAATTTAAAAAATAAATAAAATGTTTAATGAATGGTTTTGATCATGAGTTGGAGTGATTTCTTATTTGGCCTATTGATTATTACTTAATTGCCCAACTTTTTGATACATTTATTTAGACTGACATTGCTTTAACCAGGTTGGTATCAAAGGAAGAACTTTGCAAGGGTTTAGAAACATGACATCTCTGTCATTTCAATGTTATTAGCTTACGTTTGCATCAATAGGATTGTTAAGAGCCTATTTTCTTTACAATTATTTTTGCCAGCCATCTTCTATTTTTCAAATGTTAATTTAGCTAAATTAGATAATCAAATCTTAAAATTCCACCCAATAGCATGCATAGAAATAAAAATAAATTACAGCATGCTGAGAGAGTATATCAGTGAGGGCCTCAGTAAAAATTCCTTTGTGTGTGGAGGCCTCGCTCTTCTCAGATTACATGTGCAATGCATGGACACGTGAGTGTGATCACCAGTGGCAGTCGGCATGTTGATTTTCAGTGAAATGTTATGTCCTCTAACGTTTTGGATCAAAAAGAATTTTACATACTTATACAAAAAATTTCTACTATTCCAAAAGGCTCCATACCCCTGTATTTGAGCTTGAGGTTTTCAGAAAGATTCTGAGAGGGAAATAAGCATGACAGAAATATAAGTATTTTTATTTCTTAAGAAAAACATCTGTGGAAAGAAAGAGAAAGAATCAGGATTGTTCAGAGAGGAAATGTTGTCTCATCCAAGGCTTCTGAGGATCTCAAAGTAACCCCAAAACAGGTTTGCACTTTGGGGGCTGTCCTGAAGCAGAGCAATGTACTTCTGCCTTCCTGGATTGACCCAGGAAGAGTATGTGACCTTGGGTGACAAGATTCTCTTCAGCAGTAGCAATTCCTGAATGAGATTCACAGCCTAAGATGATTTGTCAGCAGCTGGCTTCCGAAAGGAGATATGGACAAGATGTCACAGTGTCCACTGCAGCACTCCATATATGATTCTTTAAAATGATTATGAAAATAATTACATGATAGCAGTGAGTGATCTGAGACTGGAGTTTCAGATATCTGTTTGCTATTTGCTGAATCAGTGTAACCGTGTGGTTGGAATGTCAACAATAAATTCATTCACTCAATGATTTTCATGAATCCGATATATGTCAACAACATGAGTTTGCAAATATCAATGAGCCCAGGTCATTCAGTGTGGTTGAGAAGGACTGACACACTAATATGCAGATGTAATAAAGTCTGATAGATGCTATGATACAAGAGTAGCCAAAGTTTTTGGCGCCAGGGATCGGTTTTGTGGAGGACAGAGGTGGGTGTAAGGGGCAGCGGGAGGCAGAGTTCAGGTAAGCTGAGCTCATGGCTAGGTTCCCAAAAAGCTGCAGACCAGTGGGTGAGGACCCTGTTATAATGGAAATGTATATCAAACTCAGGGCAAGAAAAGGCATGTGTGTCCTATTATACTAGGAGATGAGATAGATGGGGAATCTAATGTTTCATAACAGAATTAACTTTTAAGCTGATTGTTGAAAGAGCAGGAGAGGTTGTGTGAACAGATGATGGAGTAGAGAGTTTCATATATGGAAAGGGAGAAGAATGAGTTTATTGGTAGGCACTGGACAGTGTGGTGCATGAGGTAAAAATGCATTGGAGGAGTGAAAGCCAGTCAGTTGGTCTTGAAGAACCTGAATTCCCTGGTCAGAAGTGGGGGTTACTGTAACATTTTACACCACAGGGATCAATAGGGCAATATTTAAATTTAAATTCTAAGAACAACACTCTGAAATTATGTAAGTAATTAAAGAGGACATTACTTAAATGAATACTATAATATTTAAAAAACCTATTAAAATTAAATACCATGAAAAAAGAACATATAAAATTAGAAAGTATTAAATAACTATGACAAAAAAGCCAAGAAGAAATTTAAATGAAGAATATATCAGGTTTATAGATTACTCTAGGTAGAATCACTATCATTGTTACTTCTTGTCCAAGAAAACTGATTTAAGTCTTGGTGAGATTTTGAAATTTACTTCATAAATCCATGATTACTTCCCAGGACGATAATGCCATTACATGTGGGTCACCTGTCATTTTTCTTTCCTGGGAATAACATGCTGGGAAATAGATTGCAAACCAGCTGCTCAGTCTCTTTCTTCTCAAAAATAATGCCATGATGATCATCATTTGACACTTTAACAATTTTATTTATATTATTCCTTAGCTCATGTTTCTCAAAATGTAACTCTTCTGTCTACATATAGTTCTTTAAAGGTCTGGCAACATTGTTTTCCATAAAATTTATCTTAATTTTTATTGAAACTAACTGCACCTGATAGTATCACCACTGCAACACTGGTGTGATTGATTATTATTGATCTAAACTGCTTTTGTTTCTTAATTGATTTAAACATTTTATCTGGTTTGTTATATGATTTGAACTCAGTAAGTCAGCACCATAACTAAGCATTGTTTTCTTTTTCCCTACAGAACTTCGAACTCACTGTGGGAGATACTTGTTTATCTTGCTTTGGCAGAAGCTGGAGCAGAATCTTTAGCTTTCCTCACAAGGCTTATACATTTAACAAGTAGTCCCTTTATTATTTTCCTTAAAATTGTGTCTACTATATAATCACCAGAACTCCACACTTCACTTAAAAGATTGTCCTATCATTTAGGTTGGGGATTGTCACGTCCTGGAAGCTGCATCATATTGGCAATGACATCTTCAGTTTACTTACTCACCTCCTTGCCCATGACCTAGCTCCTGCTCCTCACCTTATCAGTGCCTAGCTCATGGGGAGGTGATATTGAAGGAAAAAGTAAAACAATCTCTCTGCTAGGGCTTATTTGTTATCTGGTGTTGACATGTAAAGCTAACTCTCTATTATGGACAACTGAGGTTTTTGCTGGAAATGTTTTTGTTGTTATCTTCCAACTAGAATCACTCAGAACCAACTATATCTTCTCCAGATGGTCCCTTTATTCCCTGTGTATCTACTTTATTCCCTGTGAATCAGGGGTTTTTCCAATTGTTTTTCTTTACCTTCAGATTATCCTCTCAGAATTATTCCTTTCAAGGTGAATCCAGACCTGTTTTTCACCCTATGTTCCTTGTGCAATTTCTTAAACCAGGCACATTTGAGTCTAGGTAACTGGAGATACAGCTTGTTCTTAATGCAACACCTCTCCTTACTCTCTGCTTTGCATTCTAGTCCACTTTAGTCACAGTCTTTCATGACCATCTTTGTGGTTCTCCAAATGAAAGCTCTCTGAGTAGTCAGCCCCCTGGGGCATGCTTCCCCAGACTCATGGTTAAGAGAAATAGTCTCTTGCCCTCTTCATGGAGATAAGCATAGAATGTACAATATATTGACAGATCTCTGCAGAGGAATCTTCTTTCTTGATCTTCATTTTTTGAATCCGGAGGTAAGAGATCACTCTTTTGTAGAACTTCCTTGATAGTCTCTTGGAATGCCATAACATATAGCCGAATACCTCACTCATGATACAGGGGTACTCAACGTCTACTGTATTTCTGATAGATTTAGAATCCTGGGAGAAACCAAGAAAAATGAATGACAGTGAAATTCTCTTACACTTGTTTTCATTTTTCTTTATGAAATCTCTTTCCACTTAAGTTAATTGCTTGTATTTTTATATCTGGAACATTGCTTTCTTTTCCTATAAGGACTTAATTAATGGCATTTTATAGTTCTTCATGACATTGCTATTTAGTTTCACCAGGGACTTAAAAGTGGGTATAATCACATTTAGAAGTTATTACTTATTCTTTCAGTTCACTTAGTAGAATGCATTGAGAGAATAACTCATTACTATTTAGTGCATTTTATTCTACAATATAGCTTTATGCTCTTCTGAAGAAGTGCTGAATTTGTGTAAGTAGTTGGCTTAAGTATCATTGAAAGGTTGTAATGTAATTCTGTATTTAAATACATTTAGAAATCTAGAACTAAAACACTTATTACAGATGATTCTTTGTAATATGATTTCCTTATTTCTGTATAATTATAATACATAGGTATTACTATAATAGGAAAAAATTCACACAAATATTAAATTATTTGTCTATAAGTAAATGCTATTTAGGTCTTAAGTCTCATTTTTATTATAAAAGAAAACCAAATTTGCTAGTTCCAAATGAAATCACTAAGTTCCAATGTCTTTTTAGGTTTTTCTTTTCCTTTCTTTCTTTCCTATTTTGGCATAAGAAGTTCAGGATCATTGCTCCCCACTCTTCCCTGTCACCTAAGGATGACCTACACTTGAAGAGATGGAGGGAAGACTTAAAAATGAGGAGGGACTTGAAAAGTGCAATGTTGGTAAAAAAGACATGAAAATGCAACACTCAGGTCTTTCTTTAGGAGAGGACTTGCTGCCTGGTGCAAAGAGGCTGGCTAGAAGACAGTCTTAAGTTTTAGCCTATTTTTGAGCCAAAGTTTTACTATTTTGAAGGTGGGTCCTGCTAAGCAAGGCAATGGTGTTCTCCGAAGATATCCTCTTTTCTGTATGCAGGCAGCTGATAACTAAGCAAAGTGGTGATGCAAGGACCTAGTCATTTGTTCCCAATGTTGTGTTCTCTGCTGGGCTGGTAGAGACTTTGATCAGCCTTGCTCAGTCTTTTTTTAATTTTTTTGTGTGAATAGAAATATATTTTATTTATTTATTTATATTTTTTATTGATTTTATTGGGGTGCCTTTGGTTAATGATATAATACAGGTTTGATGTGTACAGCTTTATAATACATTGCCTATATATTGCATCATGTGTTCACCATTTCACTTATGCACCTAATGAATAAAATAAACTAATAAACTATTATCAGAGAAAGACTCGGCCTTGCTCCTTTTTTTTACATATGTTTTCTCCTAATAAATATTTGCACTCCTTACTACACCCCAGTGTCTGCTTCTCTGAGCAACCAAACATGACCCACGTGGTATATGTAGGGAAGAGTTTCACAGCTGTTCCTCAGATATTGTTGTCCCTATGCTTGAGTTTGCTACTCTTGTTTTTCAGTATTATTCATCTGGTCTGTTCTCAGTTCCTTGGTGTCTTTCCAAACTTTGTTCTTGCTGAAGAAGCTTTAGTCCTGTTCTGAGGTCATGATCTCCAAGGAGATTCAGCTTCTAACTTGTTGTTATGACCTGGAGGCCTCACAAAGTCCACAGGCCAATTCTTTCTTCTTTATTCCTCATGGGAAGTATGTGAGAATTTCATACACAGCAAATTCAAAAGGAGGTATGACAACTTTTTTGTAAATATGGATTGATACAATATATCCTAGAGAATTAACTGCTATTCTTTACTTTTGCTATCATGAATAGAAATTCTCCACCTGTGCAAAAGTTCATTAGATGCTTTCTCTGGCTTCAAATAAAAAAGGAAGCCACAATTTCTGCAGGCCTGGGTCATTCTACCTTGACTTCCACTGTGAAATACTTGGGACCGGAACAAGAAGGGTTCCTAAGGTACTTACTAATCATAGTCCTCTGCTTCTCCTTTTCCATTATCCCACTTTATGGCTATGTCAGATCCCAATCTCTTCACCTTTAATATTCAAAACCAATCTTTAGTGAATACAAACAAAGAAGGAAAGAAAGAAAAACAAAAAGAAAGAGTCATACACTTTACATAACTTTTAAAAAGCCTAGAATATGTTTGCTTAAAATATCTCAAATAACTGTTTCAAAAGTTTCAGCCTTTAATCTCACATAGGGCAATGAATATTAAAAACTGTAACTTCTGCTAAGTATAGGACAATGGATACAATGGCGAGAGTGGAGCAGAGAAAACTTGGCTCAGATATTTCCTAAGATTCCTCTACTCTTTCCCCCAACAACAACAACAACAAACTCTTTGAGGAGTGCCTAACAGCTGAATTTGCATACAAATAATTTTGAGCTGTGAATTACTTTGTGGAGTGTATTTGCTGTTCTTTGTGTTAGTGCCATTTCTCTCAGCAGGCTCTTTCTTCCCCTTACTCATCCAAGAGGCTCAGATGAGAATATAAACTGCACACTGCATGAATGAGGATAATAAGTCTTGATGATTTAAAAATAACAAAAAAGGAAGCTGCCTTTTTTTAAAACCAGGAATAAGTTTGGGCTGGGGATGGGGTTAAATGTAATTTTATGGGCATAAACTAAAGAATATAAAAAGAAAACTTGATTTCTCAGTACGTTTAAATAGAACTTTATAACTGAATAATTATTTCCCAATAATTTCCCTTAACACTTAAATCTACATTTCTGTGTTGGTTTTAAAACAAATCTTTGTGCCAGGTAATGGTCAACTTACTCATCCCAGGCCTTTTCAGTCTTGATATTTTGGAAAAATGCTTATTTAATTAAATTTTTTCCTTTTTGTTTCTTTCCCAAGGGAACATTTCAGTTACTGAGGGTTTAAATATGATTTGGGCATCAGTCTGAAGAGTCATCTGTTTCTTCAATTCTGTCTCATTTCTATTCTGACTTCAGCTAATGATGTAATATTTTATTTTTGTCATTTTATCTTTTCTTACTGCATTTATGCTGATCTGGACATCTTACATTAAGAGCTGTCTTTCATACATAATGCTGATAATTAGAGGCTACAAAGAAATTATTGTTTTCTACAACATCAGTACTATATTATTTTTTTAGCCCTGGTTTATCTTTTAATTTTGCCAAAAACTGTGTTATCAACTCAGCAAGAAAGAGTCTAATTTCTGTAACCTGTGGCCCTAATTTTACTTTTATTAGTAGTCTTGTATATTACTTTTAATTTTGTTTATTTGTATGCATAAATATTTACATGCAGGTTTTAAGCATTTGCAGTATGGTATAACTTATTAGACAAACTCATATTTTTCATTGATTTTAGAGAAAGAGAGAAAATATCATTTGTTGTTCTACTTATTTTGACCTAGTTGGTGCCACAACTTTGGAGTATCCGGACCATTCTCTAACCAACTGAACCACCTGGCCATACAGTTTTTGTTTTAACATTCAAGTCTAGTCTGTATTTACAGAATATTCATGTTACAAGATTGTATAATTACATTTAAATGAAGAAAAATTGTTTCAATCTATTTGAAAATACAGGGAATATTTATTTGCAAAGATATATACATCCCTATGAATATGCATTATTCACAGTGTCCAAGACATGAAAATAACTGAAGTGTCCTTTGATAGGTGACTAGATAAAGAAGCTGTGGTGCATTTATACAATGGAACACTGCTCGGTCATAGAAAAGAGGAAGCACTGCCATTTGTGACAACATGGATGGACCTTGAGAATATCACAGAACATGAAATATCAGTCAGAAAAAGTTAAAATTTTATTATCTCACTTATATACGGGGTATGAGATCGAAAGTAACAAAAGAACAAACAAGAAAATCAAAACAAAAGAAAAAAAAGCCCTTCTGGACACAGACATGGTAGTTGCCAGAGGAAAGAAGGGTTGAGGGACTGGTAAAAGGTAAAAGGCACCAAATACATGGTTACAGAAGATAATTTGACTTTGGGTGGTGGACATACAAAGCAATATAAATATCATGTACCATAAAATCATACTCTTGAAGCATGTATAATCTTATTAAAATGTCACCCCGATACATTTATTAATAAAAAACAAAGGGAGATCAACTTCCAATCCTTAGTAATTTCTCCAGATGTAACATCCAAAAAGAATCACATTAGTTCACTGTTGGTGGGATTGCAGACTGGTACAACCATTATGGAAAAGAGTATGGAATTTTCTCAGAAAAATAAAAATGGACCTGCCTTTTGACCCAGCAATTCCACTGCTAGGATTATATCCTAAGAATCCTAAAACATCAATATCGAAGAACCTATGCACTACAATGTTCATAGCAGCACAATTTACAATAGCCAAGAAGAGTTGGAAGCAACCTAGGTGCCCATCAGTAAATGAATGGATCAAAAAATTGTGGTACATATACACAATGGAATTCTATGCAGCAGAGAGAAAGAAGGAGCTACTACCCTTTGCAACAGCATGGATGGAACTGGAAAGCATTATGCTGAGTGAAATAGGCCAGGTGTTGAAAGACAAATACCATATGATCTCACCTTTAATAGGAAGCTAAACAACAAAACAAACAAGCAAGCAGAAAAAAAGCAAAGACACTGAAATAGAGAACAAGGGGACAGTGACCAGAGGGGAGAGGGAAGGGAAGTTAAGGGGAAATAGGGGGAGGGATTTGGAGGAACAAATAGGAAGGACACAGGGACGAGAACTAAGGGGGGTGGAAATGAGAGGGAGGTGGGGAGCAAGGGGCGGGGGAGGCTGGGATGGGAGAAATAGATAAAAAACTGTACTTGAAAAATAACTAAATAAAATAAAAAAAAGAATCACATTAACTTATTTCTTACAGTCAGTGTGTGCCACCAAACCTCCGGCTTTCTAATTTACCACGTGAGCCCCTCACTGGAGACCAAACTTTCAACATAACCCAGATTAGGAAAAAAAATGTCTTTTTTGAATCTAGCTGCATTTTTCTTTGGAAATGTTTTATTTATATATTTTTATAGAGAGGTCAAGGGAGGGGAAAAGAGAGGGAGAGAAGTATCACTGCGTGGTTTCCTCTCACATACCCTCTACTGGGGAGCTGGTTTGCAACCCCGGCATGTTTCCTGACTGGGAATGGACCTGGTGACCCTTTGGTTTGCAGGCCGGCACTCAATTAACTGAGCCACACCAGCCAGGCCTGCATTTTTCTTTATCTTTCAAAATATCCTGGGTTTCTCAAATAAGCATCTAAGACCAAATTAATGTTGACAATAAATTCTCACTTAATTTAAATGTATTAAGTGGTTATCAGTGTCAGAGCATCCAAACCTAGGGAAGTAAGGTCTCAAGAGATGGATATAAATACTTCCTTCAGAAAAGAACTGTTTACAATGTATTTTATATATTTGAGATTGGGGAGAGAATTTAAGGACAATTACATGAAGGTAGGAGAAAGCAAGTTGGAAACTGGGTTGTAGGATAGTCAGGATTACGTTCTGCCTTGCATCCTGTAGAGGAGATCTGAAAGGGTGGTCAGGAATTAGGAGGGGCCCACAGAGGGCAGTTCAAAAACGTGCTGACCTAAATGCACAGAAAAAGTCAGCAGGGTTTGCTTAAGGCAAAGATTAGCCTTTTTGTAAAGAAATTATATGCCTGGAACCTGAGGACCCACCAGGACCTGCCCCATTATGGATTTTTCACCAGATCACACTGTGAGGTTACCATCCATAAAACCCCTTTTATCATTTGCATTCTCTTACATGAAACTTAAAGTTATTTTGAGTACATTGTATATTTGTATTGAACCTATTAAACATAATCACTGTTGTATTAATAAAGAGAAAAGTATCATGAAATTACATTTATTAATATTCATTGCTCTTTGTGAGTGATGTACAAATGACAATCTATTTGAAAGCATTTCTCTCATACAAAGACTAGGATGCATTTTATAAGATTGCTGCGAACAGAGAGGGCTCACTTTTATATTCCAAAACTTAACATTTAAATATGTTTAAATCAAATAATAAAACATATTTATTTGTATATACTTAAATATATTACTACATCAGCAAAGCTTGTGTACATCTTTAAAAACAAGATGATTCCTGAAATGAGAGCACACTTACCTTTTCTTCTGTATTTCAGATATTTTGGGAGGTCAGGGCTTTTACACTGGCACACTGTGTGACTGAAAGGAGAGAGGGAGTGGGGAAAGCAGTGGATTAGTAAACTTCAATAAAGGGTAACTACAGGGCCAGATGGTAACTCTACCTCACCGTCTTTCAGATTGTACTGTGTAGTTTATGTGTTTATAGAAGTTTTAGGAGACAGTAGGAGAGAAACAGGAAGAAAACATAGCTCTTGAGAAATCCTTCAACGTTTCTGTTTAGGGCAACTTTTGTCCTGCCACTTCACCACTTTTTCTCAACAGATTCAACTGTGGTCCAGAGGAGGTGCTATCACTACACTGTACACACCAACAAGACTGCTATGGATTTGGATTCTGATTAGAAAGTCAGTTTACTAAGTTTCTTTTTTGATAGCATTTTTATAAGAAACTAATTTATTAAGAGCTTCATTCAGATATTTGACCTTTTATGTACTAATTAGGATTCATTTCAATTACATATTTGTTATTTAAAAGTAAAAATCTAACACTTTAAATTTATATAATTAGGCATATATTGGTAAAAGGAATGGCATGTATCCCAGAATCTATTTTTTAAACAGTATTAACAAGAACATACTATTAAATTTGGAGTATACACCAGAAGCTGAAATTTCAGCGAAGTAGCTTCAGGAGACTTCAAATAAGTTGTTTAAATTCTTATAACTATTGAGTGGCAGACTCATAATTTTTACTGAGGTCTTTATAACTATAAAGCCCAGACTCTTTCTACAGTATAAACCTGAATAATTCATATAGTTTATATTTAAATAATATGGTATTATAGACTATATTAAACATTATTTAAATTAAAATGCTAATTGAAGAGTTATTTAAATATTCATGTACATTTTATGTGAAATAGATACTGTTGGGAAGTAAAATTTAGAAATGGGGTCAGCTGTGTAAGTATAATATTGAAGCTGTAAGGATGTAAGAGTTTTAACTGAGAGAGAGGAAATATCTAAACCCAAGCTTTCATATGTTGCACGTACAAAGTAGGAAGATGAAATAGAGCCAGCAATGGAGTAGGTTTATAAAACTGAGTACACACAAAGTGTGAAGTCAATAAGAACAAAATAGGCACTTTTCTAGAGAAGAAAGTGGTGGTGGTAACAAGTGCAAAATGTTTCAGATAGGTTAGCAAATTGAAGATGGAAAGAATCTTCGTTTCCATGTTCCCCTTGGTTTCAAATATAAAACTGTAGCTTGTAGAAGTGTAGACTAAGAAACTGCGAAAGCATTTGCATACATTCCTATAGGTCAGTGTCATGAGATCAATCTTGTGTTTGTATAAGCAAGTTGAGAGCACTGCACCAGAACTGATAGGAATATTTTGTTGATCTAGTCAACTGCTGCATTATCTCTAAGTAAATTTAGTCCATTTTTTAGTTGTGGTCCCAGATAAGATACAGATTAGGTATAAATTAGTTTAACAGATATTTATTGAGTGCCTACAACATCTCAAATACTTAAAAGGATGTATTGGTGAGTAAGGCAAGACAACTCTTGTTCTCAAGGAGCTGAAATTGTAGTGGAAAAAATTTAATGCAGAAATAAATATGTAAATGAGACATTTGTATTTTGAAAAGTGCTATTTTAAAAAGCAATTAAAATAGTGGAACAAATTAATCTGTGAGTTATATGTTAGGTAGATTTTTTTCTGAGAAGTTAAGACATGAAGGAGAGAATGAATGTGTCCAGATTCTTTGAAAGCAGACACCCAGATGGCATTACATTTTAAAGAAATTTTTAGAGAAAAATTCTTGTGAAAAAGACTGGGATGAGCATGTGCATGTCTGGGAAGAGCCATCACACTGCATCACAAGTGTGGTGTTAAGTTGAGGAGAGAGGGAGGGAAGGTTGAAGCTCTGAGCTCCTTGTAGTCTAAGAAATGTTCGCAAAGGCCACATGGAGTCTAGGAACCAAAGGCAGCCATTAGAGGGTTACCGTGTCTGCTGGGGAGTAGCTGGCCTTGTACATCCCTTGGCCAAGAGCAACCTGTGGGAAGTGTAGGCTTTGCTACAAACCCAGAGATAAATTCCAGGGAACAGTGGCTGAGACATATATCATTACATTTCCTGTGGTCAGGCATCAGAGAGGAATTCTCATGGCTGCCGAGTAAACTACGCAGGGGGTGAGATGTCCTGGATAGAGAGAATGCATGACATTGAAGTGGGAAAGAGGATGACATACTAGCAAAACAAAGAAGGCCAGCAGGACCGAATAGTAGTGAGCAAAGAGAAGATTGTAATATGATGTGATGACATTGGAAAGTTAGACTAGATTCAGGCCCATGGACCTTTCTAGACTGTGAAAAAGGTTTTTATTTTTAAAGAAGAAATTGTAAATTGTCAATCAAAGGAGTGTCAGTATTTCATCAATATTAACAGATAATTCTAGCTTCAGTGAGGAGAAGAATAGAATGTGAATCAATTCACAGCAGGGAGACTGAGGATACTGCCTTGAGAGAAAGGTGGATCCTACGAAAAAATGGCCACGGCAGTGAAGGGAGTAGTATTGTTAGAGGTACAGCTGCAAGACAGAGACTGTAAACTCTACTATTGTGTTAAGTATAGAGTTTTAAGGAAAGACAGCAATAAAGAAGGATGCCTGGCTGGGGGCCAAGGCTCTATAACTTACGGAAGAATCATGTATGAAAATTTTTATTGTCGTTGTTGGGTTAATTTTTTTCTTTTTTTTCTGATAATAAAACTCTGTTCATCGCAGTAAACTCAGGAAAAACAATAAGTGTAAAAAGAAATTGCTCATGTTCTATGTATAGTGGCAGCTGTTTCACTATTTTTAATTTATCCCTGCATATTTTATGAATGTACTATACAGTTAAAATTATACAGTAAACTCAATGTTGTTTCTATGTCATTCTATGTAATATGAATATATTTTGATTGATGCATAATATTCTAACATGTATGCAATTATTTTACCCTCGTGCATAGACATTTAGGCTATGTTTATTTTTATATGAATATATATACACTCATATACATATATTTGATAATTAATTATAGTTTTAAATATCAAATTAATTTTGCAATAGAGGTACACAACACACCCCCTTTCATATTTCTGTCAGAAGTGAA
This sequence comes from Artibeus jamaicensis, assembly GCF_021234435.1. Lineage (NCBI taxonomy): Eukaryota > Metazoa > Chordata > Mammalia > Chiroptera > Phyllostomidae > Artibeus > Artibeus jamaicensis. Next base: position 14,619,718 of record NW_026521803.1, on the reverse strand, counting down.
TAAAAACACTCAAGTCACGCTCTTACCAGCATTGTATATTGCTGTTTTCTAGTCCTTTTTAATCGCATTAGAATCATCATGATGAAACTGCCTTTTAAAAATATCCTTGTCTAGAACTACATTCCTTTTATTGACTTATTTTTGTTTTCCCTTTCAATAACATACATTTATTTTCTCAATAATGAATAAACAAAAGTCATGTAATGTAGAAAATGCATATTTTTAAAAATATTTTATTTATTTATTTTTAGAGAGGGCAAGGGAAAGAGAAAGAGTGGGAGAGAAACATCAATGTGTGGTTGCCTCTCATGTGTCCCCTGCTGGGGACCTGGTCTGCAAAACCAGGCATGTGCCCTGACTGGGAATCGAACGGGCAACCCTTTGCTTCACTGGCCTGTGCTCAATCCACTGAGCTGCAACAGCCAGGACAGAAAATACATATTTTAAGAAACATATTCTCTGATGCTGGTATATATTACCTCTTATGTTTATCTGTTTTACCTTCTGACAAAGATCTTAGATAAGATATTACCTCCGTGGTCTCTCTCTCTCTCTCTCTTGTTTTTACTTTCTAATTTTTAAATTACGGTCGATATTCAATATTATGTTTCAGGAATAGAGGGTAGTGGTTGCACATTTATATAATTCACAAAGTGATCCATCCGATAAATCTTGCAGCCCAGTGACACCTCTATGGTATCCTGTATACCATTTTCTTTTATGACTCTAATGATTTCACTATTGAAAGAGGTTTGCTATCATCAGTGCTGTGTCCTGCAGCTATCACTGCATAACCTTGATATTCTCCCCAAAGCACATCAAACATTGACACTTCATATGAAGAACAATCATGTTAAATCAATGACATTGTGCTGGCTAATCTTGAAATGGCTACTTTGCTGAATCACTTAACTGCAGTTCTTGCTGAACATACATGCACCAAATATGTAAGAATTCTACTTAAGAAGACAGAATCACATACTTTGTGTTTAGATTTTAAAAAGTATCTATGCGGCGTTATCGAACAATGGCTTCCACCATCAAATGGTTTAGTGAGCTGAGGGCAGTTTTATCAATCTGAGCTTGATCTGCCCAGCAAATCCAGAAAAGCTTGCTTGTTTAACAAACATCAGTCACTAAACATTTCTATCCAATGATGCCATCTTCCTTGGAAGCATTTATTTAAATAAAAGAATGAACCACTGTTATAGCATAAACTTTTTCTACTGCATGCAGACTGTATTCGTAAAGAGGAGGAAGGCAGCTGTCCATGTTATTGCCTCCTGAAATTGTTGATGCACTGGGTATCAGCCTGTACTTCCACATGGCATTCTTCACTCAGCAGGGGAGATATGCAATCCCATTTAGCAAGTGAAAACACTGAAGATCAAAGACATTCAGTGGCACAACAAATTAAAAAGAGAGAAAATATTTGACTCTAGATCTAGAATCAGTTTTTCTAAAGTGACTTTTAACAAAAAATAGTTTATAAAAATTTGTCCCTAGGAATAAAAATTTTTGTGTATGGGCATGATAATATGTGGTAACAGAACTTTCCTGTCATAATGAACTATCTCATTTAAAATGAAAAAGAAAAAGAAATGCTTCACATTAATATGAAAAAAATATATAAAGGCTAGAAGAAATATTGTGTAATTAAGAAAAGCAAGGCATAATGAAAAAGTATTATAAAGTATAAATTTCTTATATTTAGGCAAGATATTGAAGTTTTCTTTTTGGACATATATTAGCATATATATATATATAGTTAATATATACAATATACTTAATTATTATTATTTTTATTTTATTGTCCCAGGAAGAAATAGATGAGAATTAGATTTTAAGTTAAATATCCTAAATGCAGCATTATTGGGATAAGTTTAAAGTTATGTTCTTTCATTGTTTTATATTTTATTTTATTGTTATTCAATTACAGTTGTCCCAATTTTTTCCCTATTGCTTACCCCCACCCCACTCAGCCCTTGCCCCTATAGTCAATTTCTACCCTGTGGTAATGTCCATGGGTCCTTTGTACATGTGCCTTGACTAGACCCTTCCCCTTCTTTACCCTGTTATCCTTCTCTCCCCTCCTGTCTGGTCACTGTCAGTTTGTTCTTTATTTCAATATGTCTGGTTCTGTTTCGCTTTTTCATTTGTTTTGTTCATTGGGATCCCCTTATAAGTGAGATCATATGGTATTTCTCTTTTCCCTCCTGGCTTATTTCATTTAACATAATGCTCTCCAGTTCCATCCACCCTGTTGCAAAAGGTAGGAGTTATGCTCTTTTAAGACTGTTATTATTCATTCAAAAAAATATGTGTGGTCCTTGCTAAATAGTCCAAGTAAGAGGATTTATTTTCTTAGAGAATAATAAGAATCTCTGATGTTTTTAGAAACTGCTGAGAGTGGAATCATAAAAATGTAGCTCATAAAATATAGATTAATAAAAATATTAATTACTTAACATCGGATCTGCTTAAAATATGAAATAAAGGAATTTTGGAATGCCTTGAATGTTTTGTTTGTATTATAAAATAAATAAAAATAATAATGCAAATACCCATGTGCCAAGTAGTCAGCTTAAGAAATATAATAAATGTTTCTGAAAAGTCTTCTTTTTCTTTGTGACTTGTATTTTATTTTTAATTTTTCTCACAGTTATAGTTGTTCCCACTTTTTCCCCCTTTCCCCATCTCCCTTGGCCCCTCCTTCCCCCTTCCATCAGTCAGTTTCCCTCATTGTCTGTGTCCATGGATCATACAACATTTAAAAAGTTATATTTTAATATATTTAAATAAACTTCTATCTACTATAAAAGATTCTCATTCAATCTTTACTAATTTACTTATAATTTATTTTCACTTTTTATGACCCATTAGAAATTTATTTTAGAGTGTAAGGTTGAATTATATTTTTCATATAAGTAAACACATTCCAAGTAATATTAATTAAACAAACCATACTTTTCTGAGAGAATTCAGAAGCCATTTTTGTCCATAACGTTCCCCTCTTTATTTACTCTCCATTTTCACTGGTTGCTTTAATATCTTTATGCAGGTAGTATACTGTCTTGGTTAATTTGGAATTGTAATAACTTTGTATTTTTTCAGGAGAAAAACTTTTCTTGCTGTTATTCTCTCTAAGATGACTTGATTAATCTTGATTTTTTGGTCTGCATATGTTCTGGGGATAATTAACTTTGCAATTTATAAAACAAAATACGAAACATCATGAACAACTTGAGTAGTCCCAGAAAGGCAAAGTAAACTTAACATTAGATTCATCTATGTCAGGGCCATCAAACTCATTTTCACTGGGGACCACATCAGCCTCACAGTTGCCATCAAGAAGCTGAATGTAATTTCAACTCCTCAACAATTAAGAAGTAGTTACACTTATACAGTCCTAAAATTAGTTTGGCCCTTTGAAGGGAACCTTGAGGCTGATGTGGCCCCCCGTGAAAATGAGTTTGACACCCCTGATCTATAAGATTCTTAGTAACAGTTTGAAGTGAAAAAAAATGCCTATTTTGTCCTATTTTCTCATTTCTTTAGATTTTTAAGATTTTCTTTCCTATAACACATGTGGCACTTTGCATAAATTATAATTTTTTAGTTATGATGATAATGTCTACCACTATTTCCATTGATTATATTTTTTATGTTTCAATTTACCTAAAAAGTATTTTTTCATTTTCCTGGAGTTCTTTTGCTTTAATCATAATACTTTTCTTCTTTGAAGATTTAGAAATTGCATTAAAGTGTTCTGATATAATTAAAGCTGGTTCACTTCATTTCAAGGTCGTTAATAAAACTATTAGACAAATACAGTCCTGACTTTAAACCTGCATTCTTTTAATAAAAATTTCTTTTCTAGTTTGGCCATCTGATCTTGTATTTGAGCAATTTAAATTCTCAGAGCCTCCATATTCTCTGCAAAATGGAGTTAGCAATACTAATAATAGCAATAATAATAGTAAAAATGGCATAATGCCTTCCATAGCATAAATATGAGGAAACTACTACTTAAATAATATCATAATAATTATGTCAAACATTTTGGTAGCTCAACAGTAAAGACTCTTCTAATGTTCTGAAACCATTTTGTGAATTAATTTTACTTCTCTAAAACCTTATGTAATAGAACAAAACTGCATAATGTCATACTTAAGCACTTGACACTTGACCCATGCTTTCTGGGTTCAAATATCAGCTCTGCAACCTAATACCTGAATAACCTTGGAATAATACTTAAGACCTTTGTGCCTCAGTTTTCTGATATGTGAAGTGATGCTAAGAAAATTCATAGGAGGATTAACATAAACATGAAGAGCAATGCCTACAATATAATGTGTTGCACTGTTTTTAAAAGCTACATGTTAATAGCTCCCTTTTACAAATGAGAAAGCTAAGGTACAGAGACTCTAAATAAATTGCTCATAGTCATTAAAAATATTATGTTGAGTATATTGCATTCTTTTCCTGTACCTAGACTACCCACATACACACGTACCTTACAAAGGGAAGAACCTAACTTCTGTGGATATCACATAGAGTTTACAAAGTGCATTCAACCATCATGATGAATAAATTAGGGAGTCCTGATGGCAGAACCAGCAAATCATGGAAACATGTTATACAAATGTCATTTTGTCAGTGTGCAAAAATAATTATGTGCCATTTCAATAAAAAGAACAAAAAACAGCATGTCAGACAACCCTTTTTAAATTGCTTTTAAATATTTGACAAATCTATTCAAAAGAAGTACCTTGAAGGCCCTGGCTGGCATAGCTCAGTGGATTGAGCCCAGGCCTGCAAACCGCACGATTGCGGTCCCATTCCCAGTCAGGGCACATACCTGGGTTGCAGGCCAGTTCCCAGCAGGGGACACACGAGAGGCAACCATACATTGATATTTCTCTCCCTCTCTCTTTCCCTTCCCCTCTAAAAGATAAATAAATAGTAAAAATCTAAAAAAAGAGAAGTACCTTGAAATGTAAACATTTTAACCACACCCTATTTATTTTGATCTGCTCCAGCCTCACTCCTCTGATGACCCACTTGAAGAAGGTTATTGGAAACAAAGATTACTTGGCAAGGTGGAGCTAGAGTTTGAAAAATAGACACTGGAATTTGAAAGTAAAAACTTTACTTAAGATACACAGTCTGTTTAAAAAATAAACAAGACAAGAGTGTGTGAGGTATTCACAAGTAAAAATGGAAAAAGGACCCATATGTGAAAGCCAGGTATACTTAAGAGAGAGTGGACACACTCTTTTCTGTTGCAGGTAGGAGCAATGGATTTAGATCAGCAAGCATCAAATTTTAGAATGAAATGGAGAACAGGAAAAATAAGAGAGTTCACTTCTGTTCATTCATTTGTTTTGTTTTGTAAATAATATATTTCTTTATTAGTAAGTTATGAAGAGATTAAAAGAAAATGCTTTAGAAAGACATTGCAATTATCTTAGAATACCAAACCACATAAATTAATGTAGCTATGCTTATTGTATAGTCTCCACTAAGAAAAGAATATCATTAATATTAGAATAATATTTTGACTCACTTCACGCTGGGAGCCATTTAACGCTTGTCTTTAGTTTTCTCAAAGCTCTTGCTTTCACAGAGCAAACAAGGTTGAAGAGCAAACGAAAGGACAGCTTAATCTTACAGTCATTTCCCCTTATGCTGCAGGCTTCCATTTTAGCTTTATTCATTACAGTCCTGAAGCGCCTGCTTTCTAAATGTGTAGGTTAGAGAAAGTACCTTGGAGCTCACCTGCTCGAGATTAATAATATCACTCCAAGAAGATTAGAGTTATTACTCTTCCTGCCCTGATCCAAATGGTACAAATGGGATTTTAAGGATGATGTCTGTTCAGAGAGCCAACAGAGTAATGAGGTGCAGGGGATAGCTACCCTAAGGAATCGGGAAAGATAGACTGTCGGGGTTGTACAGATGATAAACCATTAGCTTTAGCTATTATCCAAAGAAAAGATTATGGCTATAAATAAATTCATTCAGGCCTTTTATACAATAGACAGGCAACCAATGGACAGACAAGCCAGGAATATAACTATTACTTAAAAAGAAAACCTTAGGCTAAATTCTTATTTCAGTAGCGGAATTGTAGGTAATACCAGATGGAAAAGGAGGGTGTGCATGTGTTTGTGTATATGAGAGAAAGGAGAGAGAAAGAGAGAGATTTAACAAGAGTTTACAAATATCAGTTTTGAACTTTTAAAAAATTTCATTTCTCAAAAGTATCTGCTCTAGCCCTACTTGTAGGCTGTTGTGATTCTGACTATGAAGGCTAGGATTTTCCATTTGTCCAATCAAACTACTTTGTGATTAACTACAAGAAGCAATAGAAATGTGTAAACTATTCAATTCGTGGAACAACCACTGAAATTGTACACACATGCCCACCCACACATGCATGCTTGCACACTTTTTCCAGGAGATTGCGTGTTCACATGAATGTGTCTAATAAACTATGGATGACCCTGGTTCAGTGGATTGAGTGCTGACCTGTGAACCAAAAGATCTCAGGTTCAATTCCCAGTCAGGGCACATTGTCTGGGTTGCAGGCCAGGTCCCCAGTAGGGGGTGCTCCAGAGGCAACCACACATTGATGTTTCCCTCTCTTCCTCCCTCCCTTCCGCTCTGTCTAAAAAACTAAATAAGTAAAATATTTTAAAAACAATACTATTGATAATACTTACACATGTCATATGTTTGTCATGTATCTAATATGCATTAATTCATTTTATCCTCACAACTATGCAGTTATTATTATATGCTCATTTTAAAGATGGGAAATTGAGTGATAAATAAGGTAGGTTGCTTATGGCTCCTCTCTAAATGATTTCACTTAAAGTCATCTAAAATTTCTTTAAATTCTCTTCATTACTGATTTTTTCATCACTTCTGCTGGCACATTTTCCTGATCTCCTAAAACAATGGTCCCTAATCTTTTTGGCACCAACGGCCAGTTTTGTGGAAGGTAGAAGACAATTTTCCATGGACAAGGGGATGGGGGACAGGAGACAGAGTTCAAGCGGTACCTCCAGCAAAGCTTCACCCTCTGGCCCACTGATCACCTCCAACAGTGTGGTGTGGTTCCTAATAGGATATGGACCCATAGTAGTCCATGGCCTGGGGGATTGGGGAACCCTGCCCTAAAATATATCGATCTCCCCATATTGGCTCTCACAGCCCCATTTCCTTTGCAAAAATTATCATACTTGCCCTCTGCAAACTGGATTTTATAGAACCCTTAAGAGTATACTATAGAGAGAACCTCCTAGCATATTATAGATCTTGATTATCTACTGGTTCTTTGTATCTCTGTCCCCAATAAAGTTTAAGTCCATGATATTGTAACTCCAGAACCTAGTGCACTGCCTATAACTTAGTATGCGATTGGTACACACTTCTAAAATGAATCAATGAATTATTACATATAGAATTGATAATTTGGCAAACATTAAAGAATTGATTATGAAGATAATAAAGGAAAGGCTTTTTAGATTGAGTGGTTGAGTGATGATGTCATCAACAAAAAATGAGGGCACAAAAAGGAGAGGTAACTGTTCGGAAAAGAGCGAATGAGAATATTGTTTGATATATTGGCTTTAAGGTGTCTGTGAGATGCTGTCTAGAGTGATTCCCAATAGGCTTTGAAAAAGAAACAGCTCCAGCTATGCATTAACAACATGTGGAGGCTGTTAAGTGCACGTGAACACCAGCAGAGAGTAATGAAAGCTCAAATAGATAAAAACTATGGTTAACATTCTGCAAACACCCCCTATTTCAGGGGTAAGCAAGGAGAAATGAACAGAAGTAGAATGCCAGATATTAGTTTCTAAAAATATGATCCAGAGTTCTTTGCTTTATTTGTAGATAGTTTCTTAATCTTAATGTGTAATTGTCATCCATTGTAATACCTACAAATGCTATAGGTATTTTTATTTCTATGTGTATTGACACAAAAAAGTGAATGTAGGTGAATTATGAAGGTGACTATGAATATTGTTGCTGGCTAATTAAGTAGTCTAAATCTGTTCATTCTGTCCTGGCATTTCAATTTCTATTATCTTGGTTTTGATAAATATTTAAATATTTCCTTTAAAATACATCAGGCTACAATTGTAACTATAAATAAAAAGAATGAAAGTATGAGATTTTTTTCTTTAAAACTGTGAAGAGATATGCAGAGTATTATCTAAGGGTATGTTAAGGCATTTTCTATTAATTGACCTCAATTTTATAGAATTAAATAAAAGAATGGATTGGAAAACTGACACTGCATATGGTTGAGAATTCCTTTCAGTCAACTATTCAACACTTTGTAAAATCTTGCACTTTAGCACTCAGGCTGTGGGGCTAATAAGTAAGTGAATGTGACAAAAACAAGAATGAACTAAGCAAACAACTAGAACAGGAACAAAACTGAACTAAGCAAACAAACAGTAGAGATTATGTGAAGGGTTATCAGTGGGGAAGAGGGAGGGGGAAAATGAGGGCAAATGTACAGGGATTAAGAAACATAAACGGTAGGTACAAAATAGACAAGGGAGGTTTAGAATAGAATGGGAAATAGAGAAGCCAAAGAATTTATAAGTACCACCCATGGACATGAATTAAGATTGGGGAATACTGGTGGGAAGGGGTGTGCAGGGCAGAGGGGAATAAAGGGGGAGACAAAAATGGGACAACTGAATAGCATAATCAATAAGATATATTTTAAAAAAACAGGTTCAGATTAGGTGTCTAGTCATATTCCCTCACAATCTGTAGACTTGTGAAGCTTACAAAACAAGTTATTTACTCGCAATTCTACTAACATATAATGCTGAGACAAGCATAGATAAGAATGAACATATATTCAAGTTCAAAATGGGGTAAATGCTAGGTAAAATCTGAGATGCCCATACATATGGCTCACAAGTTCTACTTTCCATGCGCCCCAGTGCACAGTGTGGTTGCGCACTCTGAAACCACACCGCAAGGATCCCACTTTCCACCGTGTGGAGTCCGCATTCCTCTCACATCCGTCAGAGCCCACACTGGAGAGCACTTCAGGAAACATGTTGTTCTGGCAGTAGAGTTGGGGTCATCTAGGTTTGCACTCTTGCACATCTCCAAATTGTCCCAGCACCACCCCATTTCCCTATTCCACTGCCACTGCTATATTTTTAGCTAGCTGTCACTGCAGCAACCTTATCATCTCAGCATAGATAAATATCTCACATGTAGGCTTCCTTCCTGAAGAGCAAGCCTTCCACTGAGAATTTCTCAATAAAAAGATTAGCAAAGAGTTTGTGGCATTGTTTGTCTACCACGCTACTTATTAAAATTTTATAGTTTTATAGAGTCAGGAGGCTGCCTAAGAAAAACTCATTTCAAATGATTTTTAAAAAGTGTGTTATATTTTAATTTATTTGAATCAAGGTCGAAACAGAAGAAACCAAAATAAAAGGAAAACCACTGTATGGGAGAACATATTTGGCAATGATACATCCGATAAAAGGTTAATTTCCAAAATATGTAAAGAATTCATACAATTCAACACTAGGAAGACAAAATCCAGTTGAAAAACTATGGACCTGAATAGACAGTTATGCAAAAATATGCATATATCTTTGGCCATATACATGGCCAAAATACATATGAAAAGTGCTTAACATCAGTAACCATTAGAGACATGCAAACTAAAACCCCAATGAGATATTACCTCTGGACTGCCAGAATGGCTATCATCAATTAATCAACAAACAAGAAGTGCTGGCAAGGGTGCGGAGAAAAAGTAATCTTAGTGCACTGTTGGTGGGAATGCAGACTGGTGCAGCCACTGTGGAAAACAGTATGGCGTTTCCTCAAAAAATTAAAAATGGAACCACCTTTTGACCTAGCGATTCCACTTCTGGGAATGTATCTGAAGAATCTCAAAACACCAATTCACAAAATATAGGCACCCTTATGTTCATAGCAGCATTATTTACAACAGGCAAGATCTGGGTACAGCCCAAGTAGCCATCACTGGATGAGTGGATAAAAAAGCTGTGGTACATTTACACAATGGAATATTTCTTGGCCATAAAATAGGAAGAAATCTTACCTTTTGTGACATCATGGGTAGACCTAGAGATTATTGTGCTAAATTAAATAAGCCAGTCAGAGCAAGACCAATATCATATGATCTCACTTACATGTGGATCTGATGAACAGAATACACTAATGAACAAAATAAGTGATAAACTAGAATCAGAAGCTTGTACGCATGGGAGAGAATGACAGCTGTCAGTGGGGAGTAGAGAAGGGGGGACCATACGAAAGGGAGTGAAAAAATTAACCAAAGACCATATATGCATAACTCATAGACACAGAAACAGTGCAGTGATGGCAGGTGGAAGGAAGGGGCTAGAGAAGGCAGGCAGAGGGGGAAATAGAGACATCTATAACAGTGTCAGTAATGAAAACAAAGGAAAAAATTTGAAAAAGAAGATAAATATAATTAAAAAGTGTATCTTTATTAAAGCAAGTTGAATGGTACATTTTTGACACTTTGTTATTAATTATTGAGGTCAATATGAATTAAATTATATGCCTGATTTATTTTTTGTCGTTATTCTATTACAAGTGTTCCAATTTTTCCCCTGTGGCCCTCTTCTACCTAGCCCAGCCTCTCCTCCCACAGTCAATCCCCACACCTTTCTCTAAGGCCATGGGTCATTCATAAATGTTCTTTGACTAGTAGTCCCTTCCCCTCTTTCTATCATCATCTCCCTTCTTCTTCCCCCCTTGTCACTGTCAGTCTGTTCCATGTTTCCATGTTTATGGTTCTGTTTTGCTTATTAGTTTATTTTGTTCATTAGATTCCTCTTATAAGTGAGCTCATATGGTATTTTTCTTTTATGGACTGGCTTATCTGACTTAGCATAATATTATCCAGTTCAATCCATAAAGTTGCAAAAGGAAGGAGTTCCTTCTTTCTTTCTGCTGTGTAGTATTATGTTGTGTAAATGTACCAAGGTTTTTTGATCCATTCATCTATTGATGGGCACTTAGGTTTCTTCTAATATTTGGCTATTTTAAATAATGCTGAAATGAACGTAGGGGTGCATAAGTTCTTTTGAATTGGTGTTTAAAGATTTCTTAGACTTGTGTGTAATTAATTAAGACTAGATTTTCTTCAATTATTTAAAGTTAGTGAATATCTGTTTTTGTTCGTGTAGATTTGCTCTTTCTCATTTCATTGAAATTTAGGACAAGATCTCAAAATAATCTTAAAATAATTTATTTATTTATAATTTGTATTCAATGTAAGTGAACTAGATAAAAGAAACAATAATTTAAGGATCCCACAGAGATGATGGAAGAGAGCAGAATAAATGATATCCGAAGGAAAATATGAGGAAATGTCATATTACTTAACCTTTCTGCTTTCAGTAAAAAGGACTAAAAGATCTGATTTTTGTTCCGATGACAGTTTAATGGCATTTCATTTTCCAGGCAAAAATGAGTTCAGAAATGAGGCCTGAAATCAAGCATTTATGAAAGTTCAATGGAAGCCTAATTCAAAAACTTAAAAGATAAAATCCTCCATATTCTCTACTGGTGGCTGTTGAGAGAGTTACTTTAATTCTTGGAGATTTAAAAACTTTGGAGAAGCAATATTTTAAAAGTGACCCCAACTAAAAAACAGTTCTGTGTTTCCTATTACAGGACTAAGAAACATATTTGGAAATTAAATACATTTCTTTAGTTGGTTGTTTATTAGAAAAAAGTAATTAAAATGCACATAGTTTATAGTATTAAAAGTCATTAAAGCATTAGCAAGGATTTCTGTTTTCAACTTCAGCTTATAAACAGATAAGCAGTCATCTCTCCTATCCTTACTGATAGAAAAACACTAGGTAGACTGAAAAAATCTACAACTTTTCTTGGACCTATCAGGGAGCAAAAACACATGGTAGAACCATACAAATTTGGAAGAGACAGGTGCATTCACAAATGCGCTTATATGGAGCAAAGCTCCTGGAGACACACTGTAGGAATACTTCACTGACATTTTGATGCGTTTAGTTGACATTGGTAGATGCTGACTGTGCACTAACATGAAAGTATAAAAATCCTGGAGTATACTTTTAAGGAAACCCCATTAGTATTGTGAGATTTACTACCAGGTACATATGTTACAGAGGCCTATGTTCCATGGGAGAATTTTGATAAGTCTTATCACAACTAGTACAAGATAACCTCTCTTTCCAGGCCCTTCCATCTTTTGTGTCTCACCTAGGGGGAAATGTTGTAGTAAAAGGGGGTCAGGACTTGAGAGACATATATTGACAATGATACAGCAAGATTAACAAGTAAGAGGTTGGCGGAGGGTGCTGAGGAAAAGCTACACCACAGGAGAAATATTTGTGAAGGTTAAAAAAAAAGCAGACAACATGTAAGAACAGACAGGAAATTCAAGCAGAAAAGTTGAAACTCCAAGAAAAAATCAAAAGAAAATACTAGAAATAGAAACACTGTAACAAAAATGAAGGATACCTTTGATGGGCTCATCATAAAGGACACAGCTGAGAAAAGAATCAATGAGCTTGAAGGTATGTCAGTGGGAACTCTCCAAACTGAAATGCAAAGGGATTTTTAAGAGGCCCAGAATACCCATCTGCGAGACCATTTCAAAAGGTATAACATACATAATTGGGACACCAGAACTAACAGAAAGAAAATAGAAGAAATATTTTAAGTCATCATTGCAGAGAATTTTCCAAAATTAATGACGGACACCAAACCATAGATGCAGAATATTCAAGCAACATAATATAAGCTGCAGAATATAAATAGCAAATAGAAAATTTTGAAAGAAGTCAGATAATAGTGAAGTGGAATGACCAAAATTACAGAATTACATAAGAATTACATTGAAAATCTCATCACAAAGCTTGCAAGCAAGAAGAGAGTGGAGAAAATATGGAAATACCAAACCCTTTATTCTAAAATTTTGTATCCAGCAAAAGTATCCTTTAAAAATAAAGGAGAAATAAAGACGTTCTCAGGCAGACAAAAATGAAGGGAATTCTTTGCCAGTGGATTTGCCTTGTAAGAAATGTTAGTAGAAGGTTTTGCAGGAGGAAATTTGCATCTACAAAAGGAAACTAACAGTATAACAGATAGAATCAATGAAGGCAAGATGAAATCTCTTCTTTAACTCACTTATTATTGACTAAAAGATCTATATTTAGTGCATAAAAGTAACAATGTATGGGATCATCACATCTATTTAACAAGCAGAAGGAATGACAAAAATATCAAAAGGCAAGGGGGAGAAATTGGGAACCCTCTTTGATAAGGGATTTGTAGTAAACACAAAACAGTACAGAGTTCATTGAAAATACACTTAGATTAGTACAAGTAAATATTGTAAATAATGGATTATTCACTAAAAATGAATAAAAATGATAAACTAATGGAAGACAAAGTGAAGTAATATATACTGCTCAAGTTAAGTCTGAGAAGGCACTAACACATAAAAACAAACAAAAAATGGAAATTGGAAAGATGGTTGCTAAGAATTCACGCATCACAACTCATTTTAAATGTGAATGGTCTGAGCACACCATTTGAAAAACAGATTTTGAGAGTATGAGGGGAATTTTAAAATAAACCAAACTATACACATTACACAAGAGACCACTTTAAACTAAAAAAAAAGCACTGATTAAAGTAGAGAAAAATATACCTATTTTTAAATCTACAGTTGTGGAGGTTGTGTCTACGTTTATAAAATATATTTTCTATGCTTCTAATGCCTTTTTCTGTTTAGGTATGGGGGTAATGCTGGACTCATATTAATAGTAACCCCCCCCAAGCAGAAATAGCTAAATTAGTTTCAAACATAGCAGCCTTCAGAAAATGAAAATTATTAGAGAAAAAAGAGAGGCATGACATAGTGATAAAGGGCTAAATTCGTCAAGAAAGCATAACAATGGTAAACAAATGTGGACCTAAAAACCAATTATCAAAGTACATGAGGCAATCAGGTAATGAAAAAAAGAAGTGTACAAATCAATAATTTTAATTGGAGTTTTTAACACTCTTCCATCAGTAATTGACAAGTCAAGCAGGCAGAAATCAGTAAGGAGATAGATAACCTAAACAGCATTATTAACCTATTGATCAAATGTACATTTATATAATAATCTATCTTATAGCAGAAGTGTACACATTTTCCCCAAACATATGAAACATCACTAATGTAGGTGACATTCTGGGACATTAAACACATTTTAAAAATAGATGTCATACAAACTATGTTCTCTGAACAAGATGAAATTAAATTCAGAGTATGTATAGAAATATAACTGAAACATCTCTCAATATTTCGAAATTAAAAAAACATGCTTCTAAATAACACAAGGGTTACGGAATGAATCTTATGAGGTTTAGATTATATATTGAACTAAGCTATTATGAAAATACAACTTATTGCAATTCAGGAGATGCAGCCAAAGAAGTGCTTAGAGAGAATGTTATAGCATTAAGTGAGTATATTAGAAAAGAAGATTTTTTAAAATCAACAACTTAAATTAGTCCTTAGGAAACTAGAGAAAGATGAGCAATTTAAGCCTTAAAAGTAAGAGGGAGAAAGAAAGCAATTAGGCCAGAAAATAATATAATTTAAAACAGGAAAACAATTGACAATAACCAAATGCTAATTCTTTGAAAACTATAAAGAATTTATAAATTGCTAACCAAGCTAAATAAAATGAGAGAGAAAAAAGAGAATGATCATATGTGATTGACTTGTAGCTACTCCCAAAACCTGAGGACATGTACTCACAGATATACATGCACCCCCATGTGCATTGTGGCATTATCCATGGTGGTCAAGACATGAAGGCCACCAAAGTGTCCTTCAACAGAGGACCAGACACAGAAGATGTGGTACATGTTATATACAGTGGAATATTATTCAATCATAAGAAAAGATGAATTATTGCCATTTGCAACAACATGGATGGACCCTGAGAATATTAAGCTAATTGAAATAAGTCAGACAGAAGAAGCTAAGAACCACATCATGCCACTCATATGTGGGATATAAAACTTGTGAATAGAGCAGAGTGGTGGTTGCCAGAGGGAAGGGGTTGGGGTGTAGTGGGAGAAAGAAGGGGTTTATATGGTATATGGTGACAGAACATGGTTTGACTTTGGGTGACCGGTACACAGTGCAATATACAGATCCTATATTATGGAAACATAAACTTGAAACCTATACGATCCTCATAACCAATGTCACCCCAATATGTTTAATATTTTTTTAAAAAAGAGCCCATGCAGAGCAGCTCAGTTGAATAGACCATCGTCCTGATACACCAAGGTTGCAGATTCAATAAGGGCATTTACAATAATCAATCAATGAATGCATACTTAAGTAGACAACAGGTTGATGTCTCTCTCTCTCTCTCTCTCTCACTCTTCCTCTCTCTCTAAAAATCAATAAATAGAAAATTTAAAAAATAAAAAAGTGATTATTACTATTCATTCATGGATATTAAAAAGATAAGGAGATAATACAAACAATTCCATGCCCACAAATTTGATAATTTAGAAAAATATTTATGTTACAAAACATAAATAAGACTCAAATCCTTAAGGAACACAAAGAGTCAGAATTCATACAAGGACTCATAGAAAATGAGATCAAGTTTGTGGATATGAGGAGGAGGCCAGCGGGGGTTGTATAGGAATTGGAAGAATGTGGTAAAAGTTACAAATTTCTAGTTATAAGACAAATAAATATATGGGATGTAATGTACAACTTGATGACTGAAGTTCATAGTGCTGCTTAATACATGTGAGTTGCTGAGAGTAGACCCTAAAACTTCTCCACTAAAGGAAAATTTTCTCTTTCTTTGTACCTATATGATATGATGGACGGTAAGTAAACTGACCATGATATTCATCTTGCAATCACTACTGTGGTAAGCCAAGTCATTCTATTGTATACCTTACGCTGATACATTGTTGAAAATCAGTATACCTCAATAAAGAAAAAAAGACTCATACGAAGATATTCACTACTTGAATAACCCATCTTTTCATTTTTAGAATATTTCTAAGACTTTTTTGTATTGTATTTTTTACATTACCTCTTAGCCCCCTTATGTCCCCCTACCCCCAGAAATCACCATGAGTTGTTTTTCTTTTTGCTCAATCTCCTCACCCCATAACCTCAGCTCCCCATTAGCTGTCATTTGTTCTCCATATATGAGTCTGACCCCATTTTCCTTGTTACTTCAATTTGTTCATGTATATATGAGTGAAATCATATGATATCGTCTTTCTCTAACTAGCTTATTTCACTTGGCATATATTTTCCAGGTCCATCCATACTGTTGCAAAGGGTAATTTTGTTATGGCCAAGTAGCATTCCCTTGTGTAAATATTCAATAGTTGTTTTATTTACTCATCTATTGATGGACACTTGGGCTGCTTTCGTGTCTTGGCTATTGTAAATAATGCTGCAATGAACATAGGGGTGTTTATGTCCTTTTGAATTTGTGTTTTAGGTTCTAAATAGCCCATTATAAAAAATTATTCCTAAAAACATCTTCCCCAAAACCTGTAGGCTAGGATAGTTTCATTGGTGAATTCTACCAAATATTTATTGAAGAAATAATACAAACTCTCCACAATCTCCTATAGAATAAAAAGCAGAGGGCACTTTATTTCATTCTATGATTCTAGCATTTCCCCAATACATAAACATTTAACATTTCACAAACATAAGCACAGAATCCTCAATAAAATAATAAAAATTAAATCAAATTATAAAAAGTATTAAGCAAGATAATCAAGGAGATTTGTTTCAGGAATATAAGCCTGATTTAACATTTAAAATTCAATGTAATCTACCATATCAAATGATAAAAGATATGATATTAATTATGCAGAAAAATATTTTTGAATTTTTAATATTTTCTTTTATTATCAAAAAGAAATGAGGGGAAATATAATACTTCCTTCAAGAACCAATGGTTTAGCTTATATTGTTACATTTGGATCATGATTAGATTAGCTTCAGATTGTTATAGTTAAGCATCATTCCGAGTGGATATAAGACAGGTGACTGTTTTTTGTCCATCACTATAACAGTTTACATAGCTGAGAATTCAGATCTAAATTAGACTTTTCTCTCTCTCACCAGAATCTACTACTTTCCTGAGACAAACAGGGTAGGTAGAGTTGTCAGACAGCCAGCAGTCAAGCAGTGGACGTGATATTCCTGGGAACAAGACAGGATGCAAAGCTTGTTGCCTTCTGCATATTCTACAATGCAGATGATACAGGCTTGTAATGTACCATTTTCAACAAAATATCTTACAGCCACATTGTCTGCTTTTCTGAGTTCTGTACAATGGTTAAGAGCAAAAAACCAATCAAAGGAAAGCCAAGAGTCACTTTCATGAAATATTACAGGGGTAACAGATCTGTCTCTTATGCTTTCTGATGATGAATGTGGTGATATTCTTTCATACCTACCTTCAAAGAACAGTGTGCTAATTTCTGAATTTCTACCACTGGAGCTGGAATTGCACATTGGACTAGAAGTAGAACTAGACTTATAATTAGAGTTTGAACTATAAGCCAGTGTGTAATATGAACAGAAATCAAAGCTAGAATTTGAATTGGAACCAGAGCTCTTACTACAATGAGAACTACCATATTTTGCCATGTAAAGCGTGCATTCATGTTTTTGCCCAAACTTTCAGGAGAAAAAATTGTGTGTTTTCATTCAATTATTTATTTATTTATCTCTAGAAACAAAACTGATTATTGTATTCCAGGTATTTTGCATAAAAATATTATTATTGCTTTCTAGAGTATACTTTTAACATATAAGCATAAATAAAAGCATTAAAACATTTATAAAGATATAAAATTAGTACTACCACATGTAATGCATATCCTTATATTTCCCTAGTTTGGGCAAAAAAAAAGTGTACATTATACATGGCAAAATACATTCTTTCTTCTGTTGTGTGACTTGCTCTTTCCATGTTTTGACTTGGGATTGAGAGACTAGCCTCTAAATCACTGTCATTGTCCATAAGTTTACTAAAATATGTCATTTTCTATCTTAGAATTGTGCCAGATGTTGCATTAAACCAGTATTTAAAATTCTATAAATGGGATTTCCAATGCTACTGACACAAGCTCTCATCTGCCCGTTCATGAAGTAAAAACATATGCCTAAGTTCTCCTTGATCACTTTCCAAAGTGACAGTTATTTGGTGTCTCAGATCTTATTTGAGTTCTACTAGTTGTTGTATCTTTTGGAATATGCTGTATGATGAACTCGTACTGATTCAGAATTGAAAGATATGGTTGGATTTATCTGTCCCAATCCACAAGATTCACCCTCACTGGTTTTTTCTGAGAAGATTCTCCTCAAATGGCACTCCATGTTTTGGAGGGGTCAAAAAGACCCCTATTTTGAAGTTCAAGTCCAGTTATTTGCTGACTCAGTGTTTCTTGGTATTGAATTCTAAAAAAAAAAAACTTTCTTAGTCTCATTTACCAAAGACGGCTCCAAAGTCAGAGATGGTACACTGTGATGAAATCTTTGTAAAAGTTCACTTAGTGATCGCAGAGGTGACCTACTTTTAGTTCTTTCTCTGGTTCTGCAATGATGTGGGCTTCTGCTTCTTACCTTTTGCTGAATTCTTGTAGGTGGGACTTCCATTAATGCACCAGTTTTACTTGGTCCTGACCTAGATGGTCTTGTAAGTCTTGATTCAGATCGCAGATTTTCCACATGAGTTTGGCTATTTTCCATATGTTCTCCCCTTGAAGTCTTGTATCTGGTGCGTATTCATTCTCTGCATCTAGACTCTCAGTATTAAGGTTAAAATTTATTCCTAAATGAATGTGAAATCACTGTGTGGTTTAACCTGGCTCATTTCAGTCCAAGGTTGGTGTTCTCTTTGCCCACCTGTCACATTTTCATTTTGTTCAAAAGAGGTAAACAAGTTTATTAAAGAGTCAGTGATCCACACATTACCTAAAGAGTCTTTATCACTTGCATGATCAGCTGAATTTTCCAGTGAGTTTTCTTTAATTAGTTAGTTGAAGTCTCCTCCACATCTCTCCTTCTGTATTTTCACTCAGGTTGCCTAGCAAATTGTTATCTCCCCTAGGCATGCAATCTTTCTCACTTAGGTTATTTACAAATCTATAGAAATCCTCTTCCTAAATCAGTCATTACAGCTGACTTCTGTGCTGGACTGCAGATTTAGCTCCTTTATTGCCAGAATCTGAGTTTTCCGTCTTGATGAATGAGTGGAACACTATCTGACTTTACAAAATGGTGTTGAAATAAAAACAAATAATTTCTGCTTCAGTGTCAGTACAGGGCTCATTCAGATCCACCTCCACTTATGTTTTCTTCCCTTCTCCCATTTCCACAGTTTTGCAGCTTTTGGTGAAGCAACTATTGAGACTTGCCTTTATACCAAGCTTGCTAGTCATTGTTGCCTAGGCAACCATTATCTTTCCCTGGGTATCAAATAGGGACAGCATTCAGGTTAGGTTTCATTTCTTTCAAAACAGCAAAAAATGAGGAGGGCCTATTATGCACCAAACACAGTCTTTTATCTCTTCCTTTAACCTACATGAGCCTATTTCAGGCTTTCAGGAGACTTTTTCAGGCTCTGATAAATGCTCTAGTTATTTGCATGTTAAATTACAGAACTCAAATGCAGCTAGTTACATTAATATGGCTGTCTTCAAAATGCCAGGCCAAAGTCATCCAAGTTAAATTCAATAATTCTCATTTCCAGGTGTCCAGGGACATCTGTCTTTTCTCTTTGTAATTCCTTAAAACATAGACACTCACTAAAATTCACAATTTTTGATAACTCACCAGGGCCATAGTCGAATCTGTTTGATCGACTCCTCTACCTTTTAACTCTTGATTAGTATTGTATTATATAATCTCTGAAACTAGTATTTTAAAATTTAATTAATTAAAAAGTTGGCAGGTTTTCTCTCACCCAGGGCATCCTTTAAGGAATTCTCCACAAATATGTCCAGTTTCACTTTGTTTCCCTATATCCTGAATGTTATAAATATTAATTAAAACAAAACTAGCCAGAACATCCTAGGCGCTTTTTAAACAGATCCATAATAGTTATTTTTGCCTACCGTCACGAGTGCTGACTTTGCTGATTTTGTTCAGTGTAAATATGTTAGTGTAGCCAGGATGGTTTGGTAAAAATAACGCTCATTTGCAATCCCATCTGAAGGGGATCTCGAAGACTTTCTGGACACATTCATATTACCAGTCCCACTTGTCCCTTGCTTGGAAATCCTTCATTCAAGTTGTTTATGAAAAAAAAAACAAACAAACGAGATTTGGCTTCTGAATTTGGGACATTATTCCATTGACTTATTTAAGGACCAATTCATCCAAGACAAACTGAGTCAGTTACTGCCTTAGCCAATGGAGATATGTTAACTGTTGCCGCGCTCTGTACTCCCAAGTCATGCAGACTCCAGGGGAGGGAAACACCCCATAGAAACTCTCAAGATACAGTATATCGTATATTGTAAGTTATGTATGTGTAGTATTGTATAAGTGCGAGAACAATGTGATGATTATTTAATGAAAGTTGGGAAATGTTTCACAGAGCTATTACATTTAAATCTGAACCTTTAAATATATTATGAGTTTGTACAGACGGAAAGTGGCATTGGCAGTGTTGACTAAGAGAGACCATGTCAGAGCGAAGAAATAGACTTAAAAGACCTGGGCTTATTGGGGCAACTATGGTCACATTTTTGCAGTTGGAGTGAAAATGTTGTGAAATGAATCCCAGAAGGAATTAAGTGATACAGAATATAAATAGAATTTAATTTTTTCCTGTAAGAAATAGAATACTGATTAAGATGTTACGTTATATTTTTAGAACAAACTATAAATTTTGTTTTTGCCTCCTCAGCATCCACCTAACATACTCATGATAATAGTACCCTGATCTTTATGAGGGGAAACCCATTTACCAATCTTAGCCCAGTCTGTTTAGGTTTAACTGAATTCACTGTTGTGGCTGAAGAAGAGGACACGCGATTTAGCCATGTCCAGTGAACATATCTCAGATTTCTGGTTATGGTCATTGTAAATGTGGGCATGTGACCAAAAATGCATTAACTCAAACTCAAGAGTTAAGTTTGAGACGTTAGCTGAAACTACTGAAAACGAGAACTTGTTTTCCACTGTGGTTACTAGGCTGGTGGGATGTAAACCTAAAAATACTCGGAGCTATGTTGTGTGCATGAGAATTTTTTAAAAAACCAACACAAAGAGAGAGGAGAACAAAAACAAAGAAAAAGTCAGATGCATGGGAAAAATATTTGAAAAAGCCACTAATGTGAAGCTACTAATGCTAACTCATGGCAAACAAGAAATTTCCTCAAATAAATAAATAAAAATGGTAAAAAAAAAACCCTTACTTTTAAAACTATATTTGATGAGGAAAAACTGTATACTTTCTAATATTACCAAACAGGCAAGGATACACTATCTCACCATTCCTTCAGTATCAAAATATCCTATATAGTGGAATAATACCAGGGTAAATGTTATTTATAATAATTAAACTAGAAAATATAACTATCTCTATTCAGAGGTATAATTGCCTATGTAGAAAATTTCCAAAAAATATACAAGAGCCAAATAAAAACAATACTCTCCTGTAATTAATAATAATAATTGCAAAGTCACAGAATACAAAGTGAATATGCAAAATTAAGTGGCTTTACTATATGCCAACATGAAAGATTTGAATCTTAAATTTAAAAGTTAATTTGAAATATCATAAAAAAATTAAATACCTATTTATAAATCTAACTATATATAGGATATGTATATGGAAACCACAAAAAAAGAAGAAAAAATGAGAAAAGATCCAAATAAATGAAAATCTTTTTATGGATTAGCAGACTCACTTTTGTCAAACATCAGTTCTTCACAACTTTTATCTATAGGTTGAAGGCAATCCCAGTCAAAATTTTAGCAAGCATTGTGTAGATATTCCAAACCTATTCTAACATTGTATGGGAAGGAACATGTCTACTAGAGCCAACACAATAATAAAGAAAAAAGATGACATGGGAGGATTCTCACCATCCAATTTCAGTTTTTATTATAAAGCTGTAGCAATAAAAACAGCATGTTATTGTAAAAATAATAGGCACATGGAAAAATAAAACTGAATATAGAGCCCATAAATATATCCACAAACATTTATAAATTATTTTTAAACAAAAAGATAAAGAAAATTCAGTGGAAAAGAGATCATCTTTTCAATGAATGATGCTGAAACAATTGGACATCCCAAGTTCTGACTGGGATAATAAATTACAATAGAACCCAAAGCCTTCCTCTCTAAGGCCATTTTTGAACCTGCAATGTGACATTTCCTTCTCTATCCAGGAAGCCTTATTGTGTAAGTAATAAGTCTTTGCAGGTCCTTGCTGCATGTGCAGCACCACAAGTCTCAAAATTTGAACTACATTTTGGATGAGTTGAGCACTCCCCAAAGGGACAGCAAAAAATGTATGATAACCAGGATCACTAGTATATTCTTTTAAAAAATATTTTATTTATTTATTTTGTAATAAATAAATAAGGGAGAGAGAGAGGGAGGGAAATATCCAATGTATGAGAGTTACAATGATCAGCTGCTTCTCCCGTACCCCCAACCGAGACCCAGCCTGCAACCCAAGCATGTGCCCTGACTAGGAACCAAGCCATCAGTCTTTCAGTTCCCAGAGGGGCACTCAATCCTCTGAGCCACACCAGCCAGGGCATTATTATATCTTTTTGCCAAAAATACCATTTTGAAGGACAGATTCAAGTATCATGAGAAGTGCATTCCAATTCCATTCTCACTAATAATAATTTAAACACAAGTTAACAAACCATGGAAAAGAGGTATACATATTATTACTGGTTACTGAATTCATTGGTTAATGGATTTATTATAACAACTTTGCAGTAGTTAATCTGAGTGTAAAGAAAAAGATGATCAAATTCATTTGAAAATATTATTGATTGTGTGTAAATTTCTTAGAAATTGATTTCAAATTTCGAGCTGTCAATAATTATAATACTCTATATTCATAAAGGGTGATTGCATGCATTTTATTCAGGTCTTACAATGATCATTATAAAGTAGGCAGAGAAGATTGACTATAACAGAAGCAGAGAAGATTGAATTGCTACTATTTTACAAAAATATAGATTTTTCATTGGTATTTTTATAAATAGTTATAATATAACTCAAGAACAAGAACTCAGGTGTTGTCCAATCTTTGCATTTAAATTTTTTTTAAATGTTATTAAGTTTTTCAGTGGTGACATTAAATAATAAGACTACCAGTTTCAAGTTCTAGAACACATAACCTGTACATTGCACTGTGTGCTCACTAACCAAAGTCAAGTCTTTGATCATCACTATTTTTTGCATTACTTATATAAACTTACAAGTATAGTTCTCTAAACTGACACAATGAACAGTTTAAGCAAATATAGAAGTGAAAATAACATACATGAGGCAAGAGGGATGAGACTTGAGAAAGTGGCCACAGTACCTTCAAATGCCTTTATGGTCATACATATTTTTAATTATTTTATTGTTGTTCAATTACAGTTGTCTGCATTTTCTTCCCATCACTCCTCCCACCCCAGCCAAACCCACCTTCTCCCTTGCTTCCACCCTCCCCCTTGGTTTTGTCCATGTGTCCTTTATAGTAGTTCCTGAAAACCCTTCTCCCCACTGTCCTGTACCCCCTCCCCTCTGGCTATTGTTAGATTGTTCTTAATTTCAATGACTCTGCTTATATTTTGCTTCCTTTTTTCTTTTGTTGATTATGTTCCAGTTAAAGGTGAGATCATATGGTATTT
This sequence comes from Artibeus jamaicensis, assembly GCF_021234435.1. Classification (NCBI taxonomy): domain Eukaryota; kingdom Metazoa; phylum Chordata; class Mammalia; order Chiroptera; family Phyllostomidae; genus Artibeus; species Artibeus jamaicensis. The sequence continues at coordinate 14,595,726 of NW_026521803.1, read as the reverse complement.
CTCCCTCACTGCCTGGCTTATTTAGTCAGATGTTTTAATCTACTTTGTGAAGTGCTTAAACATACTTAGAAGTTACTTTTTAGGGGTGTTAAAGATAGATAACATATTTGAGGAATATATTTTCTGGGTAAACTAAAGAAAACATGTATTAGAAAGATTTTTAATGAATCCTCTATCTATGAATCAAAGTAAAAGGATTAGTAAGAAGATTGCCAACAGATTCTTTGTCTGAAACAAAGACTATGTAGTGATGGAAAAGAATGCACATAGAAATTATGGGTGTGACATGAAGTTAGAAATTGCAGAAAATTCAAAGTCAGAAGCCGACAATAGTGGATGTAGACTTGGTTATTTGGAAGCTATAGTTCATTAATAATTCTGCTATATAAACAAGTGGAAATATTAACATAGTGTCAATAACTATATATTCTCTATATTAAATAAATCAATAAATACTAGTTTGCATTTAATTCTCCAAGTCCTAAAATTCATAATGTCTAGGGCATAAAAAAGGTCATTACATTTTCTGGTTGTGCATCTTATGTAATTGGTCACAAAATAAATGTTTGTCTTAAATTTAAAGATGTATTATTTTCTAGAAAATGGGGGAAATAGTTAGAAATTTCTACATGAAAAAAGATTACTCTTTTCTATAAGGTGTATTTCCTATTATAAATAATGGAAAAACACTTCAAAATTATACCTATGTCAAAAATAGTAAAAAAAAATGCACTAAAGCAGTATGAGAGCACTTTTATCAAGTTTGACAAAAGCTTTGCATTTCTGAATGGTAAAGAATACTCGACCTGAGACCCCATTCATATGTGTTCCAGTAACAAACAGTATAAGGACTCTTGAGAATTAATTTTCCCTTGTTGTATCAGATCAGGATTTATCATTAGAGGATGTTTCATAGTTTATTTTACTAAAGTATTAAAGTTCTAAACTTTTTATATTTTGGAATTCATACACTTGAGAAACACTCACAATTAAACAAAAGCATTTAGAGAGGAGTAGCTTAACCATTCACAGTCCAATAACTCCAGAGACGTAGATATTATTGTTAGTCCTTGTGTGCCGGGAACCTCCCTGCGTGGTTTTACGAGCTGAAACCCCCCATGGCTAAGGCTGAGTGAGCCACCTTTGGACCATAAGCCACTAAGGAGACAAAGCTTATCTCTCTGGCAGGAGCACCACTTCTGCTCCTTTTTCCATAACTGGCCTCCAATGCTTGATCAGTTAGCCAATGACAGGTAAGATTCCCCAAGGTGGGAATTACCTAAGACAGGCATGCCCAAATCCCCGGGGTGGGAGTTGGGGGGCTATGGAGAAAGGGGGTGATGGACCCTCACTCCCTGGCTTTGACAAAGCCTGAGTCCTCAGTCTGTCTGCAAGAAGTCTCCGAGAATTCTTTGGCTATCTGCCTCCTCTGCCTGGCTTAAGCCTGAAAATACTGACAGAGGGCGGTGCTGCCTTGTGCTGGGAATGGCAGGTTCTACCCGGTGTGATTAGGCACAAGAGTTTCTAAAAGTCCTGTGAAGCCTGCTTTGCTAAGAGTGTTTTCATTCATATGATAAGGGTCCAAGCAGGAAATGAGTATGTCTCCCAAAGTTTCTGCACTCCCTTTTCCTGACAGACACTGACTCGGGCTAAGCCCTCAGATCTCTTTGAAATGTTATCTACTGTTTGATCCCTGCCTCCCTGTATTCCCGTGTATTACAACCCAATAAAAACCCTTAGAGGAAGGGGCTCCTGGCCCTTCCTCTTTGAGGGATTGGCCACCTTTCCTCCCCAAGTAGATTGTGTCTTGGTAAGTGTTTACTTTCATCCATGGCAGATTGGGGGACTTGTGGGCAAAGTCACCCCCACACTTGTGGGAGTTTTTTACCTTTAAAACACAACAATTTTACTTTTCCCTATTGTTATGAAGCCCTAAGTAAAAGATCCAAAGGTCTTGGAGGGAAAAAGGCAGATTGCCAAAATGTATATGTTTATGACTATTCTGCAGTGAATTGGGAAAGGAGAAAAACCCTTTTTTATAGAAAAATTAAAATTTTTAAAATGTCAAAGTTTTCTAAAGAGTAGAACATTGCTATTTTATTATTTTACTTCTCTGATATGTTTTTAAATGTTTATTTATTTTATAGTTTTTCAAGTACAGTTGTCTCCATGTTCACCCCACCCTGCCTCCCCATCCATCTCCAACTCCCACCCTTGAACCTACCCACTTTGGCTTTGTCCATGTGTCCTTTATACGTGTTCCTTGATGGCTCTTCCCCTGTTTTCCCCCATTATCCATCTCTCTTCTTCCTCTGATTACTGTCAGTTTATTTTTTTCAATGTATCTACTTATATTTTGCTTACTTGTTTGTTTTGTTGATTAAATTCTGCTTTAGGGTGAGATCATATGGTATTTGTCTTTCATCTCCTGCTTACTTCACTTAGCAAAGTTCTAACCATGCTGTTGTGAAGGGTAGAAAAGGAGAAAAAAATCTTATCTAAGTAGCAAGAGGTATATTGGGAAAGTGAGAGTAAAAATTTTGTGGTTAAATCAAGAAAAGAATGACCAGAGCATGAAAATGACTCTGGGAGTTTTCACCTCTATGTTTCACAGATTCTTGGCCCCTAACTCCTTTCTAAATTCATATCAAAACACCATAAACTCTTGTGACTTTGAGGAAATCAACCTTTAGCAGCGGTAAATGGCGAGTAAGGAGAAAGGAAGAGAATATGTTTTCCTGATTACAATGATGAACATGATGTATTTTTCAGACATGTTATAGTTAAACTTCTGTAAAAAAATATGAAGTCAGGCACACTATAATCTCCCTAGAGTACTTTAGCACTTCCTTGTGACTCAGCTACATATTTAATATTTATGAGATCCAGTTGTCTCCTTTTAGGCACGCTCTCCATAGAATCTCCATGAGGGTCAAGTGAAGTGAGTGATCTGATGTGCTAATCACAGATACTACCATGTACTTAATATATTGAATATTGATATTAACTTCAGTTCTTTAGACCACTTGGAATTGTTTGTACACGTACTACCATTTAGCAGACTTGAACTTTTAGAATGTGTCTAATTCATTGTTGTAATAGTGTTTATTTTTTATATTTTATTTATTTATTTATTTTAGAGAGAAGGGACAGGAAGAAGAAAGAGTGGGAGAGAAACATCAGAATGTGGTTGCCTTTCATGTGTCCCCTACTGGGGACCTGACCCATGACCCAAACATGTGCCCTGACTGAGAATCGAACCGGCGATTCTTTGCTTCATGGGCTTGTGCTCAATCCACTGAGCTACACCAGCCAGGGTGTAATAGTGTTTGCATTTATATAATGTAATAGTATTTTCTCTGAGACTTTATTTTTAGAACAAGTTTAGGTTTACAACAAAATTGGAAGGAAAGCATAGAGATTTCACACATATCTGCTGCTCCACACATTTAGCCTCCCTCATTTTCAATATTGCTCATCAAATAGTGCATTTTTTACCCAGAATGAAACTACACTGACACATTATAATCACCCAAAGTTCATATAGTGTACATTGAAGTCCAGTATTGGTGTTTTACACTCTTTAGCTTTAAACAAATTTACAATGACATATATACATTTCTATTGTATTGTAGATTGTTTTCACTGCCCTAGAAGTCTTCTATTCCTACTCCTCCTCCAAACCCCACCCCTCACTCTGGCAACCACTGGTATTTTTATTTTTCTATGTTTTTTCTTTTACTAGATGTCATATATTTGGGGTTATACAATATATAACCTCTTCATATTGGCTTCTTTCACTTAGTAATATGCATCTCATGTTTTTCCATGTTTTTTTATGGCTTGGAAGGTCATTTCTCTCTAGTGCTTTATAATATTGCATTATTTGGAACAATCAGAGTTTAATTATTCATATACTGAGGGGCATCTTGGTTGCTTCCAAGTTTTGCAGTTACAAATAAAGCTACTATAAATATCAGCGTGCAGATTTTGGGGTGGACATAATTATTCAGCTGCTTTAAATGTATACCAATGATTGTGATTGCTAAATCATATGGTAGGACTATGTTTAGTTTTGTAAGAAACTACCCAACTGTTTTCTCAAGCAGCTGTACTATTTGCCTTCATAATAGGGTTTTCAGAGTTGTGGAAAGAAAAATAATAATAATGCATGTTAATATATGTAGTTTAATTCTCAAGATGATCTATTTAGCATATCATACTTTTTTGTGAGAGCATGTCATGTTTGATAGGTCTGGTCAGTTACCATATCCCCATTTACTCACTATGGGAGGCACCTGCAATGCAAAATGCAGTGATTGCTTCGGACTGTTCAGCAATTTATTGGCACAGTATCCTTTAATCATCTTAGCTAATAACTAGGTTTATTAATATAAGTCTTCTCGAATCTGTAACTCCTTCAGATACAAGTGATAAATGCAATTATTAGAACCCCTTCTGAAAGAAATTTTGTCTTTTTTGTGTGTTCATTACATTGAAATACAGAGACAGGTGTTCTAATACCATTTTGTGTCCAAGCAATCATTTTACGTGCCTTCATCATGGTGGACGCTGGGCTGCCCACATTCAGGGGCTGCTTGTCATTTTTCATTCATCCATGTGGTGAGCCTATATGCCGCGCCCGTTGGATGTTATTTCCAGATAAAAGTGATAAAACTGTGTAGTGTTTCACTTTACATTATGCTATAATATGATCATATATCATGTAGCGGTCCTGACTGTGCTTTGCGGGGTGAAGGGCAAAGAGGCCCAGGATACCAGGCTGTGCATGTATGGTAAAGCTAATGCTTAATGGGTCTAAGATAATTTATGACTGCTTTCTGCTGTCGCTAATGGTTCTGTATTTGAGTTACACACATCTGCTGAGATGTACTTGTTTTGAAACAAACATCACTAGCTATATTAATGACATACAGAACTTCCTTTCTCCCACTAAGGAATGCAAATATTAGATTGGTGAATCATTTATCAGGAGAAAACTTAGATTTAAAATTTTAAAAATGTGAAATTAACTTCTGTTTTTTAAATTTCCAATTATTATCTAAAGGTAGTAGATAATTCATTTTACTTCCTGAAGTTTCTTATTTTGTAAAACTGGGATATGTGGAGAAATCACAACATATGTGAACATATTTTATGAACTGTAAAAGAGTAACTTTTAAAACCTAAATATTAACAAATAATATTTTTAAAGATTTAATCTAAAGAAACATTAGGTCCTCATTTTTTTAGCAATTTTATTTTCTACAATATCAATGTGTTGAGGGAGATTTTGTTTGCTCAAAATAATTGCGATTTATAAATGTTGTTAAATAGAAAATTACTAGGCTTCATTTGTGAGTAAATTTATATTTATTTAGTTTTCTTTATTACTTTAACATGATAATTCTTATCCTCCTAACTTTTGAGGAACTATTTTCTTTAAAGAATATCTACTTGTTTTTTCATTTTTTAGAATAGTATTTCCATTTTACATGTTGCATGTGTCATTATTTATGTGTTTTTAAAATATGCTATTCTAGATTGCTTTGTAGAGCTGGAATGAATTGCAGCAACATTTACAGAAACATCTTTTCACAGCTGACTGAGGCACAAAGGAGCAAGGTCACTCAGCTAGTCTTGGCAAATCTGACCACATTCACTGACTGGGGTAGTGATCCATGTGTTTTTCGTAAGATCATTACTTCAGATAATGACACATAGATGCAAAATGGTATCAAATAAGTGATAGATTGGTCTTGCGTTAAAGATAATTTTACATTCTTTCTCATTATAGTACTAGACTTCCAGCACCTAAGCTGAAGCGTGCCAACATATTCATTTGGGAGAAAAGGATCAGTAAGTTTTCTGACACCAAGCACGGAGAATTTATTTGGAACTTCTTAGTTTCATTTTGCCCTTGTCATCTACACTCCAGACTCATGCCAACACCCTTCATCCATCACAAAAAGCTAGTACATGAATAAAAATAAAATTCTGTGATCAAATCATATTATTTTATTTTTATTTTTCAAAACAAATTAGGAACTAGCTATATATTCCCAATCCATATATTTTGTTTTTACCATATGGTAGAAACTACTCGTATTCAGCAGGATTTCTCAAAATTGAGTGTACCTGTTAAAAAATTAAATACATGTTTCTAGTCCTATTTTTATAAGGTCTCTAAAATAGAAACCATTATAAGGAAACCTAATTTCTTTGTTCATATGCTGCATTCATCTCTGTATTTTCATATTTTGGTTTTGACACAATGTGCTCATTAGACTAAAGTATATTAGCAAATGTGCCTTCTTCACTTTTATTTCTCCATCACCAAATAAAATGCTCTCAGCATTATGAGTACATAAAAAAAGGCTTCTTGAGCTAAACTTCTGACAGCTTAAACAATCTCATGTGAGCAGATAATTCCATATAAATGTAATCCCAGTCTCATACTTGAACCTAATCTTTTATTCCAATTACCTGGTAAATAGTGCCTATTGGATATCATACTGCATTGTTAATTTCAAAATATCTATCACTTCCCACAAAATTTTGTTCCGATTCCAAAATACATTTTTTCAAGCAATTAATTATATTTTCCCAACATTATGGATATTGCGGCTTAAACTATAGGATTATATTCTCTTTATTTTATTTCACTGTAATCAGGCACTTGATTGCCCCTTCATTCTTTTAAACACTTATTCATGTTTTTTTTTAAATTCTCCAACTACAAAGTATTTAAGTGCTTTCTGTATGTCAAAGCACCATATGTAAAGGCCAAGTTCCAAGATTGGCAATGGTACTTTTAAGAAATGGAAATAAGGAATGGATTACCGGAACTCAGGACAGGAGGAGGGGACTTGGTATTAATGAAGACTGAGTGAATGGTAACTCAGGGCCCAGCTCTCCAGGGAACTGTGGGCTATGTTAAGGATACTGTAGGGTATATTAGTGACTTTCTTAATGTGGTGGAAACACAAAGCCATTATAATGTTGTCATCACAGAATGATAATGAAATAGAGTGGTAGTGGTAGTGAATCACTATAGTAGTGATGAATAATAGGAAAAATTCAAGTAAAATAATATTCCGAAAAGTGCATTATTATTACTTTGCTTTTGGATATTTGGATTTTTTCAGATTCTCTCTATTATAACCTTAACACTACAATGGCTCTCTATATAAATAACTCTTTGACATGCTTTCTAATTACATTCTTAGGAAAAACTCCCACAAGTGAAATTATAAGTAAAATAATACAGATATTTTAATAATTGGTGGCATAGACTACTTGTTTTTTAGAAAAGGTGTCGTAGTATGAATTCCCTTCAGCTAATGAAGAAAATAGATCATATTCCCAGTCTGCATTTCCACCAACAATAGCCAAGTGCCTGAAGCAACCTAAGTGCCCATCAGTAACTGAGTGGTTCAAAAAACTATGGTACATTTACACAATGGAATACTACATAGTAGAAAGAAAAGAGGAACTCTTACCCTTCACAAAGGCATGGATGGAACTGGAGAACATTATGCTAAGTGAAATAAGACAGGCTGTGAAAGACAAATACCATATGATCTCACCTATAAACAGAACCTAATTAACAAAACAAACAAACAGGCAAAATATAACCTGAAACATTGAAATTAAGAAGAAACTGAGTTCTTTATATATTTTGGAGATTAAACCCTTGTCTGAGGTATCATTGACAAATACATTTTTCCATATATTTGGTTCTCTTTTTTATTTTAATACTGTTTTCTTTAGCTGTGTAGAAGCTTTTTTTATATTTTGATGAGATCCTATTTGTTTATTCTTTCCTTTATGTTGCTTGCTCTAGTGGACATATCAGTGAAAATACTGCTGTGTGAAATATCTGAGATTTTCCTGCCTATGTTCTCCTCTAGGACTTCAATGGTATCATGACTTATTTTTAAATCAGTAAGTGAATGAATCAAAAAATGATGGTACATTTATACAATAAATTCTATGTGGCAGAAAAAAAGAAGGAGCTACTACCCTTTGAGACAGCATGGATGGAACTGGAAAGCATTATGCTAAGTGAAATAAGCTAGGAGGTGACAGACAAATACCATATGATCTCACCTTTTGCAGGAACCTAACCAACAAAACAAACAAACAAGCAAAATATAACAAAAGACACTGAAATTGAGAACAGGCTGACAGTGACCAGAGGGGAGAGGGGAGGGAATTTCAGAGAAAAAGGATAAGGGTTTTCAGGAACAAGTATAAAGGACATGTGGATGATAAGAGGGCAGGGTAGAGCTAGGAGGGAGGTGCAGAGAGCTGGGGGGGCTGGGATGGGAGTAAAGGGCAGAAAACTGTACTTGAATAACAATTATAATGAACTTCTTACCATTTTTTCCTTTCCTCTATAATACTTATCATCATATCAAATACCAGAAATATGTAAATTGTATATATACATTTCCAAGTGTTTTGCAACTTACAAACTTCTAGAGTTTTATTACTATCATATATCTGTATATAATCTATTATCTGTACCAAAATGTAAATTCTTTAGGGCAATGATCATTATATGGTTTATTCATGGATGCATCCCAAATACTTCAAAATATAAATAAGTTTTGGATGAATGTTATTTTTTACTGTTTTAGTTCTTTTGTTCTACTAATCTTTTGCTTTATGTACCAAAATAGTATTTCTCCGTTGTATAAATCTGGCAAATATTAACTTATACAGTTATTATCCAGGTCATATATTATTCTTTCAACCCCATTATGGTAATATCATCTCTTTCCTGCTTATTCTTGTAAGCTTTGCTTATTTGTTTATCTGGATAACCTTTAAGAATGCTTTTTTCATAATATTACAAAAATCTATTGAGATTTTAATTGGAGTCCATTGTATATTTCTGAATTTATTTAATTTATAAAACGTTTGATATTAAAAATTTGCAGAGGGTAGACAATGGGAGATTGACTGTGGGAGTGGGAGGGATGGGATAGGGGTGAGCAATGGGGCACCTGTAACTGAACAACAGTAAATTTGAATAAATAAATAGATAAATTTTGCAGAGGATAGTAGCACAAAACATTTAATTTATGTCATTATAGCATATTCAGGTGTTTATGGTTTTACAGAAAGGTAAACGGAAACATAAATTTTGCAAGAAGGTAAACAGACATATAACATTTAAAAATGTATAGGCATATTGAAAATTTGTCAGAAGTTGAATCCTAGAAATAAAATGACAGCACTAAACCGCCGTCCATGGTGGCACTTGGACTGGGTGTACAATAATGGAAGTTGAGATGTTTTCACCGCAGTGGAGCGCCCTCGCAGAACCAGAGCAGAGACATTTATTCCCATAACCTCCTCTAACTGAGAGTTTTAGTAATAACCTAATAAATTAAAGAATAACACCCAAACCACACTTTTTTTTACACATGTATTATTTATAAACATTGTCATTTTAGATTTGGAAATGTAGCTATAGAAATTTGAAAAAATGCTTGAAGATGGACATAGAAGTTAGATATGTTTTTACTAGATTTACTTTCTTCAAATCTTTCAGTGGTTTCCCACTATTCTTAAAATAAAATAAAAACCTATTAGCAGGGCCTACCGGGGTCAGGATTGCATAGCCTCTGCTACCTCCTCCAAATTCTTTGCTCTTGCTCTGCTCTTTCATCACCACTCTCTAGGCAGATCACTCTCTTTTATCACTCCTGGTATATCCCAGACCCTTTCTAGCCCATTGCCCTGATACTTGTACTTCCCTCCTTCTGCATATGTCTCAATGCTTCCTCATTCATCAACACAATCTGAAATATACCTCTTTAGCAAGGGTTCCTGGACATCATGTCAAAAACAATCCAATCCCCAACTCTCTAGTAATTCTCTATCATTTAACCTTGGAATTTCCTTTATCTCACTGAATATATTATTATATTTATTTATGGGAAGACTTCTTGAAGTTTAGTAAATTATTTGAACGTACCAAATGTCCTGGTAACTTAAAGGTAGCTTGATGGTTTAATAAAAAAGCTAGTACTAGAAGATATTTCAGAAAATGTTTCTTTAATCTCTTTCAATTGTAACATTTCATCAGTAATGTGACTCAACTGCCAATTCCAACTATAATATTTCTGAGTGCCTTTCATCCTGAGGGCATGAAGTTTCTCTTACTCAGACTCACCAAAATAGTGAATCAGAATTGGGGGGCCAAGCTCTCAGATAAACCTTTTCTTTGGCCATTAAATTAAGTATCTCACCAGGTGCCATTGGGTCAAATTTCCTTCCTTCTGATCAAAAATGCATCACCACTTTCTAGAGTTGCCTCTCAGCTAAGAGCTGTGAAAGGTGATAAGGAGCTACTATTAAGAGAGAAAGGTGGTTAGGCAGCCAAAAAGGGCACAAGAAAATTGTCCCTACTACAGTTGGCTGTATTCCTTTTTTAAACATGATGAGTAAAAGTATAATTCAGTTTAAATGAACTACCTTTGCAACATTCCTGAGAAGGGCTGAGTCTTTACTAAAATGAAGGAATAAAAGTAAGTGAATTAGAGTATTTTCTACTATGATAATCATTGGAGTTTTCAGATGACTGGGATGAATGACTTGTGGTAAACAACATGCTATCCAGATGCACATATACTACCTAGGTTTCATCAAAGTGATTATACACGCACACACACATATATACACATATATGTATATACATATATATGTATATGACAAAAAGCAGATAATTCCTGTCAAGTTTCTTCTTTCATAAAGAGGCTCATTGTAAATTGTCTTTTTCTCCATTGTAGGTATTAATTTCTACAAAACATCTTTCTAAATTACAAGGTCAGCTGTGAGGCTTTTTGAGCAAATACTCATTTATTTTGTCTTGTTAAGGATAAAGAGTGATTTACCCAAGTGGCAATTCAATCATTAAAGTAGAAGGTATTAGAATGAATATAGAGCCTCGCAAATCTCTGTTGGTTTTGAGTATACCACTGAAGTATTATTATGTCACCACAAGAAAAAAGTCACCTTGGTGTGTCTGGTGTTGCTGTTGTAGGTAAAAATTGCTCTATTGGATATTTAAGAGGAAGGGAAATGTAAATACTTCCTAATTCAAGGTATTTGTAGAAAGAAGAGAACTTGAGCACACATTTGGGAGCTTGGAAATTGTGCAGATTTCCATTTTATATTATAAATCATTTATTGGATAACATTGTGAACGTTCCTCGAATATGTGTGTGTGCACACACATATATTTATATAGGTATATATTTATACACACATATTTATATGTGTAAATATTGCATATAAATTAAATATTTATATATTTAATTACATATTTATATAAGAAATTCATTTATTACATACATATTATATGCTTATATATTGAATATTATATTTATATGCATTTGTGCACACATATACACACATGCACATTTCGTATATGCATACACGTGTGTCATGTGTGTATGTGTGTGTGAGAAAATACTGCGTAAAGTGGTAGTAAAGGTGGGGTGGATTGTGAGAAGCCTTAGGAAGTAGACTTAGGCTGAAATTACAGTCCTTCCGCTTCTTATATAAGAATCACAGATTTGGTAACTTTCTCTTATTAGTCTCATAACATTAGATTTAAAGGAAGATTACAAATTCTCTCCTGTGAAATTTTAAGTTTGGAAAATAGTAAATATAAACCACAATAAATCAGGTCTGACAATATATGAAAGCCATATGAAAGTGATTCATTACAAAGTACCTGTCCCTGTGACCGTAATCCAAAATAATACTGGAATATGCTCAGTGCCTCTGCATTTCCCGCTACAGACACTGCCTACCATTCCGCCAGACAAAGACAACCATCGCCCTCACTTGCATTTGTTTAGAGTTTTGTGTCCTAAACACACATCCTTGAAATAATAGTTTTATTTTAAAAAAACATATAATTGGAACCATAATATAGTGTCTTTTGTTATCTGACTTATGAAATAGAACATTTTTATGAGTTTTACCCACACTTTGTGTGTATTGATGGGTGTACAGTTGTTGATTTGTGTTTTCTTTTTTTCTTAGTCATTCTAGGTGAATGATTTAGGTTTTGTTGATCCTTTCAAAGAATCAATGTTTGATTTAACTGATTTTATTAGTTTTCTGTTTTATTGATTTTCACTCCAATCATGTTTATACCTTTCCTTCTGCTTTCTCTGGGTGTAGTTTACTTTTCGCTTCTTTAGACTCTAAGTATATACTATTTATTTCAACATATATTCTCAATATCAAATTTTCTTCTTTTCTAGTACATATTTATAAAACTATACATTTCCAAGTAAGAAAAACTTTACTGCATAACACATTTCAATGTTTTCTACAATCGTAATTCAATCTAAAATACTTGATAATTCCTGTCAAAATGCCTTTTAACTGCGGTTTATTTAAATTTGTGTTTTTTATTTTTAAGCTATTTATATTCTTCTGGATTCTCACTGCTATTCTTTTTGATTTAATACCATTGTGTTTGAAGCATGGATTTTGTAAGAATTTAATTATTTGATGTTTACTGCTACTAGTTTTTCGGCCTGCCATCTAGTCTATCTTGGAGAAATTTCCCTGTGTACTTGACAGTAATTGATATCTATAATTATTAGATCAAATATTCTAAAATCCCATTTATCAATAATAAGTTTGATTGTTGTTGTAGAAAACTGAACACCTTTCCTGTTGCTTTTATTTACTTTGCAGGTGCTGAAAGTTTTCATGGTGGGTTTGCCTGTTCTTTTTAGTGGTCAATTTTTTCATCACATATTTAAATGCTGTCTACGTATAGCATCATTTTGTTTTTAAAATATTTACAATTATGAAATGTTTTGCTTTGGCACTTCAAATCTCTTTGTGTTTAAATCTACTTCTGATATTAATGTAGCCACTCTGGCTATTTTATGCTTAATTGGTGCAATTATATTATTTTTTTACACATTTATTTTCATGATATCTGTCATTTATATTTAAAGTTTATTTCTTAAGAACAGCATAAAAGGGGCTTTCTTTCAATACAGTTGGGATTATTTAGTACTTAAGAGGAGATTTAATTCAGTTTACTTTTATTACACAGATTGATATGTTTGGATTTAAGCTGCCATTTGATATGATTCTGTTTGTTCCTCTGTACCTCTTTTTCTAATTTCATTTTTGTGAATTTTATACAGCTAGGACTCTGTTTTATCTCTGGCATTTTAAAAATGTATTCTCTTTTTGTCATCTTTAGTGGTTTCTTCACAGATTGAAACATGTTTGGCTTTAGGTTACATTATCCTACCTTCAGTTAATACACAGCCGTGAGAGTGGATCTCACAATGGTCTATTGTACTAGCCCCTCTCAAATCTTGTTCTCCTACCTGATGTTTTACCTTCTGCATAGATCATGACCATAGTATCTTTATGTTTACTTTGAATAATTAATATTTTTATTCTGAAAAGTAATGAATATTGTTCTATATTTACTTTTATGCACACTATAATCCCCTATAATATTGACATAATTTTTACTTTAAACAATGAATATTCTTTTAGAGAAATTTGTTTAAAAATAAATCATTTCTTTTAGCAATGCATATAGTACAGACTTGCCGGGAATGAATTTTCTCGACATTTCATTGTGCATGCCTTTATTGTGATATGATTTTGTAAAATACTTCACTTAATAATGATTATCAAGTGTTTTATTATTTATATTTGATATAAATATATTACTCCCAACATTTGCTTTATAGTTTTTAAATATTTTCAGCATTTAAGATTCATATTCTGTTTTATTTTATTCTCTTGTTTCTAGTGAGAAGAAAAGCATCATTCATAGATTTATTTCTATGTATGTAACTTTATTTCTTATTTCTGTTAGGATTTTCTGTATGTTTTTTCAACGGTTTGACTATGGTGGACCAAAATGTCATGTCTTTTTTGATATTTAAACTGTTTTATCTTAGCGAACCTATAAGTAAATAAGTTTCACTAAAATTTCCAGCTTTTATGTTTATTTATATACATTTAATTAAATTTATTGCAGTGGCATTGGTTAATAGATTACATAGGATTCAAGTGTTGACTTCTAGCATACAATATCTGTATAGTGTATTGTATGTTTGCCATGCAAACTCAAACCTCACTTAGTCAATATATATTTGAACCCCTTTACCCTTTACATCATCCCTCCCACTCCCTTCCTTCCAGTAACAGCCCTGCTATTTTCTGTGTCTATCAGACACAGTTTGTTTGTCTTGTTTATTCATTTGTTGCTTTCAGTTTTATATTCCCCATATAAATGAAATCATATGACTCTCGAGCTTTGCCTAGCATGATATTCTCAAATTCATCAATGTGGGAAATGACAGTGTTCATTTTTTGTACAGCTAAGCATCGTAGTATTCCATAGTACATAGGTACCACATCTTTATCTAGTCATCTATCAAAGGTTGTTTGCATCTATGCTTGGGTTGTTTCTATGCCTGGGCCACATCAGTAATATTTTAATAAACCTAGGGGTATATATATCTTAGTGAATAAATATATTCTACTTTTTCAGGTAGATACCTAGTAGAGGGGGTTTTGGGTATATGGTAACTCTGTCTTCTTCTTTTTAAAAATAGACTTAGTCTTTTAATTTTTTAAAGATTTTTATTTATTTATTTTTAGAGAAAGGGAAGGAAGGGAGAAGAAAGGGAGAGAAACATCAATGTGTGGCTGCCTCTTGTGCACCCCCTACTGCGGACCTGGCCCACAAACAAGGCAAGTGCCCTGCCTAGGAATCAAACAGGTGACCATTCAGTTCACAGGCCAGCACTCAATCCACTGAGCCACACCAGCTAGGATTAGTCTGTTCTTAAAGTTTGGGGGAACTGCTATGTTTTTGTACAGTGGCTGTACCAGTTTACATTCCCACTTGCACTAAGTGTTCTTTTTTCTCTACAACCTCTTCAACATCTGTAACTATTTGTCTTGTTCATAATTGTTGTTCTTATGTGTGTGAGGTACTATCTCATTGCAGTTTTAATTTGCATTTCCCAAATAGCTAGTGAATTTGAGCATCTTTTCATATATCTGTTAGCCATTTGTATGTCTTCTTGGGAGACATATCCATGTAGGTCCTCTGCCCTTTTTTTAATTGGATTGTGTGTTGTTTTGTTATTGAGTTATATGAGTCCTTTATATACCAGGTCCAGCATAAGTAAGGCCTGCTTGAGTGTGGTTATTAGGATAATAATATGGGTGTAATAATTTATAGTTTTAACTTGTGCATTTCACCTAAAATAACATATAGTGTGCTTGAGTGTGATATTGTGTGGTATAGAATTACATGCTTATGATTTTGTAATGAAAGATTTAGTAATAAAATGGCATTATTTGTATCAGACTCTGTATATTAAATATTAAACCCTTATTGGTGGTTTGTTCGCAAATATCTTTCCAATTTAATGGGTGTGTTTTTGTTTTTTTCTTTGTATTTCCTGTGCAGAAGCTTTTTAGTTTGATATAGTCCATTTAATTTCCCTTGTCTTTGAGATCAAATCACAAAACCCTGTCTAAGATAAGATCCATAAGTTTAATACCTATGTTTTATGCTATGTAATTTATTGTTTCAGGTCTTATACTTAGGTTTGATCCATTTTGTGTTAATTTTGGTAATTTGGTGACAAGTAGCAGTTTAGTTTTATTGTTTTGCGCGTGGCTTTACAATTTTGCAAGCACCATTCTTTGAAGAAGCTTTGTTTTCTAAATTGTAAGTTTTTGACTATTTTGTTGAAAATTATTTGCCCATATACATTGGGTTTATTTCTGGACTTTTAATTTTGTTCCATTGGTCTGTGTGTATGGTTTTTTTTCTGCCAAAACCATGCTGTTTGGGTTATTATCATTTTATTGTTTTTTCTCAGGGTTACTTTGACTATTTGGGGTCTTTTGTGGTTCCATACAAATCTAATATTTTTGTCCTACTTAAAACATGACATTGAGATTTTGATGGGATTGCATTAAACCTGTGTGTTGCTTTGGGTAATATGGTATTTTAACTATGTTATTCTTCCAATCTGGGAACATGGTGTACAGCTTTTTACATTTCTTTGTGTTTTTTTCAATGTCTTTTAATAATGTCTTGAAGGTTGCATTGTATAGGTCCCTTGCATTCTTTTTAAAGTTTATTTCTAGGTATTTTTTATTACAATTGAAAATGGAATTGTTTTTTTCCTGAAATTTCATTGTTAGTATACAGGGATGCAATGGATTTTTGTACATTGGTATTGTTTACAGTGATTCTACTTTAGTCATTTATTGTTATAATAGTTTTTGGTGGAATGTTTCTCTATATAAAGAATCTGCCATCTTCAAAAAGTGACAGGTTTTTTCTTTATTTACAACTTGGATGCCTTTTATTACTTCCTCTTGCTAATTGGTCTGGCTAGTACTTCTAATACTATTTTGAATAACAGTGGTAAAAGTTGACATCTTTGTCTTTTTCCTGATCATAGTGGAAAGTTTTCAGTTTTTCACCACTGAGTATATTATCTGGGCATTATTCATATGTGGCCTTTATTATCCCAGAGTACTTTTCTTTTATCACTGTTTTATTGAATGTTTTAATAACAAATGGATGTTGTATCTTGTCAAATGTTTTTCCTGCATCTATTGATATAATGATGATTTTTATTTTTTATTTTGTTTCTGTTATGTATCACAATGATCAGTTTGTATATGTGCTCCTGGAGTAAACCGCACTTGATTGTGATGTATTCTCTTTTTGTTATATTGTTTTACTCAATTCATGAGTATTTTGTTTAGGGTTCTTACATCAGCATTTATCAAATATTTTCATCTATAGTTTTCTTGTGTGTGTTATGCTTCTCAGCTTTTAGTATCAGGGGAATATGGGAGTGTTGGCCTCATGATATATATTAAGTAGTATTGCGTCTTCCTCAATTATTTGAAAGGGTTGAAAAGGATGAGTATTTAAACTTCTTTGATGTTTGGTTATTTCTTCGAGTTATTATTTTTCTTTCTATATTGACATATACTTCATCAGTATGAAGAATATCTTTTAACATATTTTAAATGTGGGGCTGCAAATCAGAAAGTTACCAGTATTTTTATATATCTTTCTTATTCCTTTATTATTTGTTCTTCTTGTTATAATTTAATTGAAATGTTTCTATTCATCCCTTATTTAGATTTTTCATGATATAAATTTTAAAACATATACAACTTCACTAATTTATATTCAAATTTACCAATTCTTATTCACTGATTCTTTTTTATTTATTATTTTCTTAAAGCTATCAATTTTGGTTTTCATTCAGTTATAAAATGTTTTACTTCTACAACATAAAATTGTTTGTATTTAATATTGTTTTAAGATGTGTATAAGCCTTTTTTCATTAGGTGTTTATAAATGGCTCAACTTATTGAAATGTTAGCAAAATTTAGCTATTTATAACTATTATTCAATAAATACTTTGCAACTGTGATGGCTTTTTGAGCAAATTAATAATTTATATGGGAATTTCAAACTTAAAGATAATATTTGTAAAGCTCATTATAGCACTAAGAGAAATCTAAACATCAAGAAAAGTGGGACAAAGCACGATGGCTTTATATCATCCATCATTAAACAAATTATAAAATAATAAAAGTAGATTATGCAAAGCAACCAAGATTAATTGCTGCTAATTGAAGAAAGTCATATAACCAAGTGTTGGTTTCATTTCTGATACTAATGTCATTTACAAGGTTAATTACTGTGTCACCTCACAGTCCCCAGTTGTTCTTCATACTGTGGCAGAGAGTGTTTGAACAGATGGACCAGAACAACATCTGGTTTGGGTGAGCATTAAGAGTACAGCTGACATCCTTGAATGATTTCCTTCAGTTGCATAGTCTGAAGAATAGAAGTAATAAGAGAGACATGGGTGCCAAAATAAACAACTTGATACATACTTATTAGCATATGGGATCTTGCCAAATTTGAGAGTGGATGTCATAATCAGCATCTAATGGGGCTACAGTAATATTCTTATTAATATAATCTTTCAGTGATTACTTACATTTAATTTAGCCAATTTGTCATTAATAATTTACTTCTCCAACCTTGTTTCCAAACATGCTTATGCATACACATCAAAATAATACCTTCCATTTTATGGAAGATCACAGTAGTTAACACTTGTAATACTTTTCTTGATTCTCAAAATAATCTTAAAAATTATATATTACTAATTGACATTCAAATTAATAACTGACACTCATCAATAGTATATTCTAAGTTTAAAAGGTAACACATGGCAGAACAAGAATATAAAACCAGTATTATTGACTTTAATCTATTGAACTAAAGTTTCTAGTAAGTACTAGAAACCATGAAGCCACAATTTGCAAATTCCTTTCTTACTCTATTTTTAGTAACATTATACTTATTTTGCTATTTAAATTGGTATAGGTGTAAGAAATTAATTCCAGATAAAACAGTATTTGGATTTATTTTATCTATTAAACATATAAATCAATGGTCTGAGAATGTACAACAATGTCATTTCTAGGTTACAAAAGTCTCCTCATCCAATTCAAGGTGAAAATATACATCTAAATAACATAGCAGAGCCTCACTAGAAAAGACACAGTTGTCAGAAATATAAGATTGTGTTTTTTTTGAAAAATGTACTCGAATGTATTCTGTAGTTTGTTTACATGCTCTGCGTTCTTGCTGAAGGTTGTTCTGGTGTGCTCATTACGAAGAGCACAGGCTAAGTACAACATGTTAGAGAGGTAGTTCAAGGGTGAGCTCTCTTGGTCTTAATTTCTCCCTGCAAGGTATAATAGTGTTGCTGTTGTCTTGTCAGGAGAGAAAACACTGAACACTGCACATGTAATTAATTATCACTGTTGTTGTTATCAGTGAGATCCAGCTAGGCAAACCTTACCTGGCTCCCTTGTTTTACTTTAGTCAAGGACGCTTCACAGTGTGTTCCTTTTCTGTCTAATGGGGCTCCAGAACCACTTTCTGTCCTTAGAGTAAATGTTATTTTTGTACCTTTGAACATAAGAAGTATATGGAAAGGATGGTTATTCAAGTTTTTTTTTATTCTTAAGATTATGGATTTTAGTCATAGTCCTTTTTTCAGTCCATCAATATACATGGATTTTAGAGAACAGTATTTCATAAGGATGATTTCAGCACAAAGAATACATAAGCAGACATATCACTAAAATAGAAAATGCCTTTTAAAGAAAAATGGAGGTGTATCTACCCCATTGAAATCTAGTTCGTTCAAAGGTAGTATTAATGTCAAGAGGAAAGCAGTAGTATATAGGCAGTTATATATTATTTTTACCAGGTATATTGAGATATAATTCACATACTATATAATTCTCCCACTGTCAAGTGTATAATTCAATGGGCATTTTAGTATATTCACAAAGTTGTGCAACCATCGGTACAATACATCTTAGAACAATTCTAATACTCTAAAAAGAGACCCTGTGACCACTAGCAACCACTCTCCATTTCCTCTTAATCCCCCCAACCCAGACCTAGAAAATCATGAATTTATTTTATGTCTTTATAGATGGGCCTGTTTTGAGTCAAGAGGCACATCTATATTTAACCTTCTAAGGAACTGAAGACTATTTGCCAAAGTGGCCATACCATTTTAAATTCCAACCATAAATGTAAGAGACTGTCACTGCTACACCCCCTTGGCAACATTTGTTATTATCTGACAGTTGATGATATCGATTCTAGTTTGTATGAGGTGCTGTTTTATTTGTTGAATTGTTTCCCTTAATAGCTAATGATACAGAGCATCTTTTTAACTGTTTATTAGTCATTCATATACCTTCTCTGGAGAAATATCTATCCAGATCCTGCATACACTGGACTTTTTATTTTTGAGTTGTAACGGTTCTTATATATTCTAGAGATGGCTCCTAATCTGGTGTATAAGATCTGTCTAGAAAAGGTCCAGCCATTGTTAATATAACAAGAATGCTTTGTGCAACATCAACAAAACCTGGCAGCCAAGGAGAATGAAATGGAATACACACACGTGAACAATGATGATTTCACTGTACTAGTTGGTGGGGTGGTAGGTAGACTCTGTTGAGTGAGCCCATGTACTGTGTGGACATCGCATTCAAAATGACTGAGCAAATAGAGCAACAAATCTGCATCAAATTTTGTGTTAAGCTTGAACATTCCTCCACAGAAACGTTTCGGATTATTCAGAAAGCCACAGCTATGGGCGACTGGTGACTGGAGCTTTGTCATGACAATGTGCCTGATCATGCATCGTGTCTCCTACAGAGTTTTTTGTTTTTGTTTTTTTTGTGTGTGAAACGTCGAATCACCCAGGTAACTCAGCTCCCCTACAGCCCAGATTTGGCACCCTGCAACTTCTGGCTTTCCCCAAGACTAAAATCACTTCTGAAAGGGAATGGATTACAGATCATCAATGAGATTCAGAGAAATATGACAGAACAGCCGACAGCAATGGGAGAACTGTGTGAGGTTCCAAGGTTCCTATTTTGAAGGGGACTGAGGCATCATTGTCTTACGTACAGTGTTTCTTGTATCTTCTTCAATAAATGTCTCATTTTCCATATGTGGCTGATACGTGGACAGACCTCACATATTTGCAAATATTTTCTTTCAGTCTGTAGGTTGTGTTTTCACTTCCTGGTGGTGTCTTTTTAAGTACAATGCTCTTAATTTTGTTGGCGCCAAATTTATCATTTCCCTTTTGTTATGTTTTAGATAAAACATATATGAATTTTTGTTTAACACAAGGTCATAAATATTTAGTCTTATATTTTTCTTAAAGAATTTTATAGTTTCAGCTCTTATGGAGATTTTACAGTGCATTTAAGTTAATTATGGTATATAGTGTAATTCTTTTCTATGTGAATATCCACTCATCTCAAACCATTCTCGAAGATATTTTTCCTCATTGAATCATTTTTGTACCCTTGTTGAAAATTAATTAACCTCAGATATGTGGATTCCTTTCTTATTCTCAATTATATTCCACATATATATGCTCCCATTCACCTCAATATGTTTGTTTCATAAATTTGTAATAGAGTTAGATTAGTTTGTCACAGTTTGCATTACATTCAGTAATCTGTTAAAACCTAAATGATTTTTTAATTAGCATGCATTTGTGCTGTAAAACAATATTATTTTGGAAAATACGTAGTGATATATGTCTATCATTAAGTCAACATCCTCTCATCCTGAAACTTACGCAACCATTGATTTGTTTATTGATGCTATAGTCTTGCTTTTTCAGGAATTTCTTAAAAATGGTATTATACAGTTTGAAACATTTTTATATTGTTTTCTTTCACTTAGCAATATACAGCTAAAATTAATTCCTGTCTTTGCATGGCTATTTAGCTTTTTACTTTTTCTGGCAAAGAAGTGTTCAACTTTAGGGATGTACCACAACTTATTTATTAATTCATCTACATAAAAGCATCTGATCGCTTTCACTTGTAATTGGTTATTATAAATAAAGCTTATTTAAATATTTGAATGCTTTTTTGTGGAAATAATTTTTAAATCCTTTGAAAAAATACTTAGCATTTTCCTTGATTATATTATAAAACTATCTTTACTTTGTAACAAACTCCCAAGTTGTTTTTCCAAAGTAGCTGTACCATTTCCATTCCTACCATTTCCATTTCCATTTCCATTTCCATTTATTTCCATTTCCATTCCAATAAATGAGAGTTCCTGTTTTATGTTGTCTCTGACAGTGAGTATGGGGAAATTTGGGGGTTTATGCCATTCTGACAGGATTATGGTTTATCTCATTTTTGTTTCATTTTGCAATCCCATAATAACACATAATGTTAGTTATGCCTATTTCCACATGCCTAATTTTCTTCTACATGTCTTCTTTTGTGAGTTATTAGCTAAGATATTTTTACCTACTCTTAATTAGTTTTTTTTATAATTAAATTTAAGAGTTCTTTATATATTTCAGACATGTCTTATATCAGTTATGTTTTTCAGAGATTTCTTCCAGTCTCTGGCTTTTCTTCTCGTTTTCTTAACATTATTTTTTGTAGAGCAAAAATAATTTTAGTAAAATCTAACCTCCATATTTTTCATGGATTATGCTGTAACAGTGTATTGAACAACACTTCAACAGCTTAATTTCACATAGAATTTTCTCCAGTATCTTTCTCTACTTTAACTATTTTTCATTTTGCATTTGAGTTAATAGCTCATTTTATGCGTGATGTGATATTTGTATCTAGTTTCCTTTTGTTCTGGTGTTCAGTCTAGAGCAAGAGCCATGGTTTCAACTTCCTTCTGCAGAAGCCACAGGACGGCATGCACAGGCTTTTTACCCACTGAACTAGGTACAGGTAAGGGGGGAAGGAGAAGAAGTAGGATGAGGCTTGAAAACTGTCAATGTTTAAACACCAACAATGGAGTCAGGCTCCCACACATCTTAATTTTCAAAAAGAGTGAAGAAAAAAGGCAGTATAAAGTCAAAGGATCTGACAGGAATTATTCAAAGCAGTTGGCTTCATTTGTTCGTTTGTTTGTTTATGTATTTATTTATTTTACTTAATAAAATTAAGTACAACAGAGAAAAATCCAAGTTGGAAGTAGCATCATCCTGCCGATGCCCTCTGACTAGAGCTTGTTAAGGACCTCAGCTATTTCTACATACCCCAAAGACTTAACCACACCCACAGAATTCAGAGCATTTGGACGATACTGTTCCAAACTCAGAAGCAGGCAGATAAGCACCCAATAAGTTGTGTTGAATAGCATATGGATATATTAGTTGAATCAAACTTGCTAATACCACAAATATGATCTTTTGTCTTGGGTCTTATAAGTAGGGAATGGCCTTATTTTCAATACCGGACCCTATGTCTGATAATTACATCCCTATCTTATATCACTGTGCCAAAGTTCCTCTAGATTTCCCGCATAAACCCAAGTTACTCTTTAGAAGGAGTTTCACATTTACTATCACTCATCCTACTGAGGACAGATGTTCTGCTCTGAAGCATCATAAATCCAGCCAGCACTTGAAGCTGCCTCCTCACCCTATCCTAACCTCCTGCATGAAGCCCAAGTCCTCAATATACTTCCTTGTGGTGAATCTGGTTTATTCTTCTTGTCAAATCTATCCTATCATTTTAATTCTTTAGATAATTAATTTTTTACTCAGATTGCTATATTAGCCTGTTCCCTGTTGCACCCTCTGGCCTTTACCCACACTCAGCCAGACCATGAATTCTAAACTTCTATTCCATTTGGTCACTTGTCAGTTTAAAATAGTGCATTAAATCCCCATTAACTTAGTTGAGATCTAAGCCTTTTAGAATAGCATCATTTTTCTTTTTAAAATTTCATCCCTGCCTGTCTTTAAACAATTTCTATCACATGGCCGTAATAACCTGCCTTGAGCTACGGCAACAAAAAGAAGGCAGAAGATAGCTGTGTGTGGTCCAACTAGGCAAACAGATATTCTAGAATGGTACCCTAGAATTTAAATGCTGATATAGTAGACTCATAGGTAGCACTTCACTGATGAGTTCAGGTTGCCAATAAAGCCCTTATGTACTGTCAATGTATAGTAATATTGCGTGGTGTCACCCCCAGTTGCTTTCTTCTCATAGTCTGAAGCTGTAGCCACATTCACATTCCTACTGGTAATACTGGCTATACATCCTTTGGGTCTAAGTCCTCTGAATAACATCTGTCCTGCAGGCTTCTTCATCCTTCATTCTACATTCTGACTGGAGCTTTTATGACAAATAAGGATGATACCAATAAAAAAAGTAGGGTCAAATATTTATTGAATATTTACTTATTTAACAGGCAGTGCATTTAGCAAAGCTAATTTAATTCTGATAGAAATCATATTGGCATCATTATCCTCTTTATACCAGATGTACAAACTTAAAATCAGAAAAGTTATTATCTAAGGACATACAGCATTAAAGAACACATTTGTTATTTAAATCTGGTTGTGCCAGACTTCATAAGCTGTGTTCTGAAAGTTCTGCTACTATTCTACATTGATCTTCTCCTTTCTCTTTACATTTTTGGTATTGTTTTAATACTTCAACACTTTAAATTTCATGACTGCATTGTTTAGTGTGATCAATGTAATTACACTGTTTAAGGTCTAGATATAAACTATTTGTACCTCTTCTTTTTCAAGGTCCATTTTTTAAAGACCTTATAGTTTAGAGCAGCTTTAGATTCATAGACAAATAGAGTGAAAAGTACAGAGAGTTCCTATATGTCCCCAACCCTATACACACACTCAGACCCTCCACTATCCATACTCCCCAGCAGAGTGGTATATTTATATCAGCTGGTAAACCTGCACTGAAAGATCATCACCTAAAGTTAATAGTTTATATTAGAACTTACTAATGGTGTTACACACTCCATAGACTAGAGATATGTGGAATATATATGTATATTCCATATAGATACAGATATAGATATATAGAGATATATAGATATATAGTTACATATATCTATATTACAGTATTATACAGAATAGTTTCAGTGCCCTAAAAAATCCCCTGTGTTCCACCTGTTAATCCTCCCCTCCCCATTCACTCCTGGCACCTTTGGATCATTTTCCCATCTTCCCAATCATTGCCTTTTCAAGAATATAATTAGTTGGAAATGTGCAGTATGTAGACTTTTTAGATTGGTTTGTTTCACTTAGCAATATGCCTTGAAGTTTTCTCCATGTCTTCTCACACTTGAATTACTCCTTTTTTAGTGTTGAATAATATTCCATTGTCTGCATACGCCACAGTCTATTTATCCATTCATTTGCTAAAGGGCATCTTGGTTGATTCCAAGTTTTGGCAATTACATATAAAGCTGCTGTAAACATGTGTGCAGGTTTTTGTGTGGACATCAGTTTTTTTGTTCCTTTGGATAAATTACCAAGGAGCAGATTGCTGAATCATGAAACTGCCAAACTGTCTTCCAAAGTGACTGCACCCTTTTGCCTTCCTACCAGTAATGAATGAGAGTTCCTATTGATCCATATTCTCACCAGGATGTGGTGTTGACAGTGTTCTGGGTTTTAGTCATTCTAATAGATTTGTCGTGTTATCTCATTATTGCTTTATCTTTCATTTTCCTAATGACATACTTGTACCTTTAAAAATAATATTGCTGTTACTCTTGCAGGTTTGCTCCACCATGTAATTGTTATATTGTTTTTCTAATTTTTTGGGGGGACATTGGTTAATAAAATTGTATAAGTTTAGGTTTTTCCTTACTAGGAAATGTTAAGGAAAATTGGCCATGCACTGAAGACTGATACATGTCACTATTTAATTTTCTTATCACTAAAAGCAAAAATTAAAGCACAGATATCCACTTAAACAAGTCAATTATGGGTTTGTGAATCTACAATGTTGTATGCTGCAAATATTTACTATGTAAATTTGATAGTCAATATCTCAATAGCAATGGCAGTGTCTTCAGTGACCTTTGGGGTGGTCAGGCTTGAAAGCATGGGTCACTGTTGTCATGAAGGCGTCTGTACCAAAATCGGCTCCCCTTTCCTGTCTAGTGATTTGGTGTCTTGTGATGACACATGTTATCTTTACAACAGAACAATGGTATTCCACAATAATTGAGACAAGGGAAATACATCGATTAAAGCTATAGGTAATGGTACACACTAAAACTAAATTTTAGTTAGAGGAAAGGAGTAGAAAGAAGATTATGGAACATTTATTTACTTAATGATTTTATTGTTGTTTAAGTATAGTTATCCCCATTACCCCCCCAACCACTCTCCTCACCCCACTCACCCCTACAACCCACCCTCAATCCTAACCCCCTTTGGCTTTGTCCATAGGTCCTTTAATGGAAAGGGATGTGTAATTTCTGAATGCATACATCTCTTGATGGAATTTTACATAGCATTTTTGAAAAATCAAAGTACTCTGCAAATTTTTTGTTTTGCCATGTGTAATACTCTGCTAGGTAAGAGAGGAATAGCTATAATGATAGATTTTCAAAGTAATTTCCAATGTATTATATCATTGCATTTAAATTAAATTAGGTAGTACCCTTACGTTATTCTTCAACTTTATGTAATACTGGGAATAAGTGCGCAATCTGTTAATAATCTGGATAATATTTCAGGCATAATATCACTGCATCTAAAAGTGAACATTCCAAAAGCTATTTGAGCTATATTTTTCACCTTAAAGTCAATTACATATATCGTGGATGAATAATAAATAGGTTGATCACATCTCCAAATCTTATATAAATGTTTAATTTTTAAAATAATCAATGAAAGAAGCATGTTGAAAGACTCTGTATTGTGTTCTCTGCTTTTTGCACCTGGTTGGCTGAATGAATACTAATGCTAAACAGCCCTGTTCATGAAGACAGCTTCTAAAAGAAGAAAAACATGACTTGTTGGTAAAGGAAGTATTTGCCACTATGTTGAAATTATTTTAGGCAGAATATTCTACTTACTTTTATTCCTAGAGATATTGTTTTTTGTGTAATATAGAAGTATTTTATCACATGTCTGTGTGTGTGAGAGAGAGAGAGAGATGATAGATGATAGGTAGATGGATAATAGATAGATTGATTGAATAGAGTTCAATATATGTGGATGAGGATAGGGCTGGGCTGGGGAGAGATGAAAAAATTATATGTGCAGGTGGCTGGGATAAATGTTAATTGAGACTTATTTTGTACATATAAAGGTGTTATTACTAGATTGCATAATATGAATTAGTGATAATAAATAGAATATTGTGTAATAGAGATGAAAGTAAAACTAAAGTCCATTGGCTCAAATACATAGAATACATTAATTTTTTTTCAAATAAACTCATCACAAATGTATTCAAATTTGCTAGAAGGTAGTACAATTTTACTATTCTTGTTCGAAACATTCACAGTTTCATATTAAGAATAATCATTTTTCACATTTTAGCAAAATCCTTTGTTA
This sequence comes from Artibeus jamaicensis, assembly GCF_021234435.1. Classification (NCBI taxonomy): domain Eukaryota; kingdom Metazoa; phylum Chordata; class Mammalia; order Chiroptera; family Phyllostomidae; genus Artibeus; species Artibeus jamaicensis. Next base: position 14,568,706 of record NW_026521803.1, on the reverse strand, counting down.
AATTGATCCTTCAGATCTTTCATTATAAAATCTCAAGTGTGTTGATAAATCACTACTTGGTATTTTGTCATGGTTTATTAATTTAATAAGTTATATGGCATGTGTTCTAGGTTAAAATCATATAGTTATTTTACCAAAACAATTTTTAGTATAATTTTATAGTATCTACCAACATTAGTGGATATAAATTCCCTGCTTCCCTCCAACTCTCTTGTCCTATAGTTTCACTTTCCTCTGATCTACCTAAGAAAAAAATATTTTGTACACAAAGGGAAGGATAAGTCACCAGAGTAGAATCATTTACATTTTTATTGTTGTTTTGTGCTAATTTCTTTTGTGTTTATTAACCCTAAGGGATGTTTTGAATGCTAATGAATATACAATGGACAAACTGCTGTGTGACATTGTTTAATTTTTTAGCAAAAAAAATTCATTTTCTCCTTGTGTCGACCTTTATACTTTGCTGGGAAATCTATAAACATTGATATGGAATTTGAGACAAAGATAAACTAGAGGGCAAAGCAATACCTTCTTGGCAGTCCTGAGTGTTCATGTAAAGATTTATGGTTTTCAGGAGGCACTGTTTCCTATTCAATTATGAGTTACTGAATTTATTTTTAAGCATGGGGACAAAGGCTGGCAAAGTAAAGCCTGAAGCCCAAATTACATCTACTGCTTATTTTTGTAAATAAAGTTTTATTGGAACACAGCCATACACATTCATTTATGTGTTTTATAGGGATTCTTTCCTGATGCAAAGTCAGTTCAACAGTTCCAAAGAAAAACCATTTGGTCCCCAAAGCCTTGAATATTTGCTCTTGTTCTTTAAAAATGTTGGCCAATACAAATATTAAAAAATGTAAATATTGATCAGTTTTTAAAAATAAATAATTATTAATAATATAAATTTTAAACATCTGTTACTTATATGCCATGTACCAGGTGCTTTTGAGTAATTTAAATCAGTTTACCTCATTTAATCTATCCCTTATGAGGTTGGCAATGTCAGTATCCCTGTTTTACAGAAAATAAAGAGATGCCATTCTGGAAACACTGCATAAACACCCAGGGCCACACAGCTAGCATGGGACAAAGTGCTAAGACTTCAACTAAAGCAATTTCATTCCAGATAGATTCATGTATTTGTACACCTAATGTTCAACCCAAGTATCTGAAAATAAGTTAGAGTGTGGAATAATAATATAAATGTTGAATTATCTAGTAATTTTATGCTGAAATTTGTAGCATAAAAATGAAAAATTTCATTACATAGAAAATTCACATATTTATGTACATTTGTTTCCAAATTTCTGAATTAAGATTTTTTTGAAATATTTTCTCCTTCTCTGTAGTTTGCCTTTTCATGTTGATTGTTTCTTTTGCTTTGCAGAAAATCTTTCAGTTTGATAGCATCCACTTATTTATTTCTGCTTGTGTTGCTTATGATTTTGACATCATAAATCTTTGCCAATACCCGTGTTAAAATAGTTTTTCCCCAGTGTTTTCTACACAGAGTTTTATAGTTGCAGGTCTTATATTTAAGTGTTCAAGCCTTTTTGAGTTAATTTTGGTTGGTAGTGTAAAGTAGAAGACTGATTTCAATCTTATGCATGTGACTATCCAGATTTTCAAACACGTTTTTTTAAGAGACTATCCTTTCCCCATTGAGTATTCTTGACTCCCTTTTCAAATATTAAATAACTGTATGCATGAGGGCTTATTTCTGACTTGAGAAAATATTTGCATACCATCTATCAGGTAAAAAGTTAGTGTTCATAATATATATAGAACTCATACAACTCAATAGCAAAACCAAATATGAAACAAAACCAAACAGATATGGGAGAAAACTATAATAAACTTTTTTTTAAAGAAGACATATAAATTGTTCAAAAGATACATAAAAAGATGCTCAAAGTCACTAACCACCAATGTCATGCAAATCAAAATCACAGTATCTCCTCAACATCTGTTAGAATGGTAATTGGTGAGAATGTGGTGTAAACTCTTGGGCCTGTTAGTGGGATGTAAACTGACCCAGCCACAATGGACAATAGTGTGATGGTTCCTCAGTAAGACAGCATGGCACTACCATGTAACCAACTCAGCCCTCCCACTTCTAAGTATGCATCCAAAGGAAATCAGTGTCTCAAAAGATGCCTGCATTCCCATATTGACTATATTAGTATTCACAACAGAAGAATATAGAAACACCTAATATCCATATACAGATGAATGGATAAAGAAAATGTGGTATCTATATCTATATCCATATATATCTGTGTATATCTAAATATCTATATTATATTTATAATATATATATCCAATGGAATATTATTTAGCCATGAGAAAGGAAGAAATCCTACCATTTGCAACAGCATGAGTGGACTTGAGGGCATTGTGCTAAGTAAAATAAGTCAGATAAGTACAAATAGTATATGATCTCATTTATATGTGGAATCCAAAACAGCTGAACTCATAGAAACAAAAAGAATGACGGTTGTCAGGGACTAAAGAATGAAAAGTGGGGTGATGTTTGTCCCAAAGAGCACAAACATCCACTTATAAGATGAATAAATTTGGGGGATCTCATGCACAGTATGATCACTACAGTTTACAATACTGTATTAAAAATTGCCTTGAGACTAGATTTCAAATATTCTTACCCCCCCAAAAAATGTTACGTATGTGAGGTGATGGGAGGTTATTTAACCCCATTGTGGTAATCATTCTGCAATTAACAAATTATCATGTCATACATCTAAACTTCCACAATATGTCAACTATACCTCAATAAAGCTGAAAAAATTTAAATAGTTTCTTAAGTTATAAAACATAACAGATTAACTAAGGACCATTTAAAGCCATGAATGAACAACAGAAATGGAAGGCCTGTATCTAAAGTTGGTAATAAACCTGAAATGCATAAAATTAACCCAAAATACAAATTTTTGTAGAACTAATTCACAGCATAACACACTTTAATGAGCTCAGGACCATGAATCCCTAGTTGACTTAGTTATTAACCTATTCTTGACAGAAAATAGGGTCCTTTGGAATATGACTTCTCAACAGTAGTAGCACATTAAGTGCTATAATAGGAATTAATTATTTGTAAAACTTCCTTTGACTTTACCTGTATTAACATTGTTTACCCATGAATATTTTTCCAGATATTTTCTTTCTCTCCAAAAGCTTCTGCAAACCAGTTTTCTTGCTCCCAATCAGGATACTAATAAAATGGGCTCTAAAATCAGTTCTTAAAAGACAAGTCTGCTAGTTTAGTTCGTTGCTGCTTCTGTTTCCTCTGATTTTTGTTTTCTGAAAAAAAAAATATGTCTCTTCTGTTTACAACTCCAGAAGAAGCATTTTTCATCTACATGTTAATATAAATATGACTGGGCAAACAATAATAAAGATGAGATCTCCAGTATAAGGTACAGATATAAAAGGGAAAGAAGGAGGTAAAGGGAAAAGCAATTGTAGGAAGGGCAAGCTAACAATTACAAAATAGAGATGCAGGTCAGTTAGAATTGAATATAAAGCAAGAAATCTCCATTAATTTTTGCAAGAGCTTCCTAAATTACTTCCAGATGCGGGGAAGATTTGAAGTCTTACAGTTTGTCTGGCCTCTCTGTTGAATTTCAAATATTACACTTTTATCTAGATAAAGGGAATGACATCATTGAACAGTTCTGATTTCTCATTTGAAGAATGAGCAATATTCATGTCCATTATGTGACAATCTGAGTTCCTGAAATTGTTGGCTCAGTAGAAGTGGAGAATGGAGATTCTGTCATCCATCAGCTGTGAGCAACCTCAGCAGAGCAGAACCGGTGCGTCTGTATAGGAGCAGTCTGTTCCCTCTCTCTGTCTCTCCCACTTAATGCACACACACTCACACACACGTGCACGCCATAAGAAGCTAATGTGACAGTTGTTTTATTCATTATAGACTGGGAAGGAAATCCGCTAGGGAAGACTCCACAATGTAATTAAACCTAACATATTATTTTTTCACTTTTTTTCCCAGGACTTTGGCTTCTGGGGGAAAGGACTCTTACTGCCCTAATATTTTCTCATATTTAATTTCTTCACTGACTTTAATTACCTTCTCTCAGGCCTATAATTATGACTTCTTTTTAAAAGAAAAACAAGAGAAATGAACTTGTTTGCTGAAGGCTTCTCCCAAGGTTTCACAGCTGGAGCTATTTCAAACAAAAATATTGTTAGTAATTAAACTAAATATGAGCTCCCACTTGTACTTTCCACAAACTTTAGTCCCTATCCTTGTTCATCAACTTTAAATTAACCCTTGTTTAATATTTTGATGCATATTACTTCCTTCACCTCTTGGTTTACTGTAGGGTATTTTTTTAATTGCACTAAAAATGTTCTGTACCTGGGTACATCTCTTTTTCCAAATTATTAGAGGCGATTATACCTACTAGGATGGGGACTCCATTTTTGTGGCCAATAGAGTGGTTTAAAACATATGGGAGCCTTTTGAATTGGTGTCATAAGACTCTTAGGGTATAAAGACAAATATCATATGATCTTGCTTATAAGAGGAATCTAATGAATAAAACAAACTAATGAGCAAAATAGAACCATAGACATATAGACATGGAACAAACTGACAACCACCAGAGGGGAGAGAAGAGGAGGATAATGGTAGAAAGAAAGGGAAGGGACTAGTCCAAGAGCATGTATGAATGGAAATGGTCAGTATTTTCATGGGCCTTGGCTCTAGTCTTTTCCTATTGGAGTAACCCATATACCATTGCCCATTACTCCATATTATAAGGTTGGACTACTTCTTTTCTATACAAAGTGGATTTTTCATATTCATTGTCAGAACTCTACTCATTGGATTTCTTCTAACCCACTACATTTCATGCTACTCCTTGGGAGACTATGTATATAGCAGCCACCAAGCTAAGCTCTGATGATGTCCTTGTACCATCACCAGAGAAAATGCCTATAAACAATCCTATGTAATTTAATTAGTAATTCTGCCTCCACCTTTTTTCAGCACCTTGAGAGCCTAATTCATATATACTCTCCCAGGTCCCATTGGACATGGTGGCTAGGTTCTGCAGCATACTTAGGGTATGGTCATTACCTTCTTTAGCAGGGTCAGCGCTTCTCTACATGGGATCTGTTGTGACTGGACATTAGTTACTGATTGGTGACTGGGATGGAGGTATATTCTGAGAATAGTGCCAATGTTTTTTTCATAACAGAGAGGCCTTTGAATTTCCTTCAAATCAAAAAAAGAGGCAGTAGCCATTGAGAGGAAAGAGCATGCCATTCCTGCAGGCTCTGAGAGTTAGGGAAATCTGAGATTTCCAGGTTTTAGGGAGACTCAACCCAGATATTACCAATTCTAATTCTTAGGATATCGCCTCTGTCTAATTAAGGTCCCTCATCCTTGTCATACATGACTTTCTAGGCTTCCACAATCTTTTAAATTAAATATGGAGATTTATCTTTAGCTTTTCTAACCTCTAAGTACAGGCGAGAAGAATCTATATATGTTTCCAAGTAGATCTTGTGTTTTTCACACTTTACAGTAAGTTTTTTTTTATTAACCACAGTCTGCTTTTATGTTTTAAATTTCTTTTATTGTCTGTGCCTTTGTTATTGCGAGTTATTGAACTTAATACTACCATCTAATCCTACTGTATTCATAACTCCCATTTTCTGAGAATCTCTGAAATCCCTGGGACATTGCAGCTGCCCAAGACAGTGCATGCCCTTCCCCTAAGCTTTCATTCTATTCCACTAACAGTGAAAGTATTATCTAACAAGTGTTCTGTTAATAACATGCCAAGGGCTAATGCTACCCATGGGTCCCTAATTGCCAGCTGTCCAGGGTGTGATTCTGCTCCAAAGTCATATTTTTAAACTTGCTTCTTTGGACCACTTAGAGTTTTAGGATGGATTCCTTGGGGAAAGAGATCCAGAGATGGAGTTTATGGCAGAGTGCTGTAGGGCACAGTACTTGAAGGAATCAATAAAAACAGCATTAAACAGAAGTTGAACTGCAATTAAGCAAGCAAAGGTCCATAGCCAACCCCATGGAAACTCTGAAGCTAGGATGACATTCAGTTGTCCTAGATTGGGGTAAAAGTCGTAACTATTTGTACTCTAATGCCAGTTAGTTCTTGAATGCAAGCTTTCCGTGGGAGGGCACACAAACCTGAGCAAGAAAATTAGTTTCTCTTCATTTATGCCAATTCCCAGGTCGAGGCTCAGCTGTGATCCATTAGCTTCCAACACATCTGGCAGCTGGGGAATGAGAGTCTTTCTTGGTAGTGGAGAAATCTAAGCAAGAGAACGTGTAGTTTTCTTAATATCTCCAAAAGTTTAATATAAAATGAATTTTATAGGACTCAAATTTTAAAATTGAATTATTTATGTGTTTTTATTATCATTTTGACTTTATAAATATTTTGAAGGAAATTGGTTAATTTCTATATATCTTTGAGATGTGAAAGCATAGTACAATTATACTTTTCATGAAAGCATTGAGGATTTACCATATTTACTCCAGATGGTTTTAAATTCTATTCATAATTTTTAAAACTCTGGGATTTCATTGAATTGAACTTGAATTAATCAAGGCATATGTATGAAAAGTGTGTGTTTTGCACACCTCAAATACATTACTACCCTATACACAGACTCTTCATTGCCCAGAGTAATCTGAAATTAGTAATCCAAGTAGATCGACCTTCTTTTTTTTAACACTAACTTCTTAATTGAGGACATCTAAAGTCACAGTGGTTTTGTTGTTTTTGTTTGGTAGTTAAGTGCAGTCATCAACTAGCTGAGACTATCATTGTAATTGTATAGTTACCTATCTCCAAATCCAGTCATCTTCCTTAAAATGAAGAGTTTAGAGTAAATAAACCCTAACTTATTTTGTGTTGTGAACACTCCATCACTCGTATCTCTTACATTCAAGGTTAATATTATTGGAGAAAATTGTTTGAGAGACAGCACTTTTACACCATAGCTCCTGGCGTTTTGCAATCTCAAATGTAATAAGCTCTGAAACTGCAATTTATGAGTGCGTACTTGTGGTGTGAGGAGAACCTGGACAAAAGGTGAGGGTCAACAAATACAAGGTTAGATGCAGCAAATTAGCCTGAGGAACCCGCATCTAGTGTCTCTCCTTCCCCTTCCCCCCCGACAACTGCAACATTCTTTTCAATCAAATATCAGCCACAGTAACTTTCTCTACTGGTAAAAAAGCATGTTTCAGTGTACAACACCCACAACAATATTTCTAGTAATAACAATTAGATCTAGTTGAAGCAAGCTTGGAGATTCGTTTTCTTTCCTTTATAATAGATATATTTCTAGCAAGATAGCTTGAGCATGTTTATTTGTAAAGCTGTAAATTTGGATTTTTTTAGAAGCATAAACTTATCTCCTTATTAAACCCATTAAGAAATGTTTAATCCCTGGGTTCAGATATAGTTAAAATTAGCATCAGAAATTACTAAGACATAGAATTGCAGAAATTTTGTTCCATCAACTAAGGATCTGCATGTTTATGAAGTTTTAAATCTATGAATCACACGTATTGCAGCACACACAGACAGATGTTGACCCTGAATGTTTTCATACCACAGAACTGGTATGAATCCATGTTCTATTTTTCGAGGAATGAGATATTCCACAGAATGATATTTCCTGTAAACTGATGTTTACATTTCTGCGTGCTTCTTTGTAATACTTACAAAACAAACACCTGCTAGATTAAATAATGCATTGAATAGAATTTATTGTTTTCATTTGTTCTTTTTCTTAAAGCAAGCAAAAAAAACTAACCTCATAGTCATATACTTTTTTTTAGCAATTGTGTATCTTTTATGCAAGATTTTTAGTAGGTTTTTTTTGCCTTCTTTCATCTTTTTTCTCTTTCCAAGTAAATAGCTTGCTCAAGGTTATAAAGGTTGCAAACAGTAGAGTTCATGAGTTGGTGTTAGATTCCCAACCCATGTTTTTAAAAACTCTGCACTCCAGACACCAAAGAAAATTCAGCTTTCTAAATGTGGTCCTAGAGTGTTATGTATACTTCTACCACTAAACTTTTTATTAACAGATAAAACAATTGTATTTCCCTTTACTATAAACTTAAGTGCACCAGAAACAAACAAAAAAAACTTGTCTCAATTTTTATTATTTTAATCAATTATTTGGGGGGATTCTATAGGTCTAGTTTTCATTCTGTCCTCCACAGTGCGTCTAGAGTAAATAAAAATCTTTTAGTAGCTTCCATGGATCTTACAAGACCATCAGAGATCTTCAGCATGTCTGCCGTGTTCTGCATGTTGCATGCAGCCTTCCTTTACAATGCCACTGAAATCTTGACCACCCATGCCTCAGGGATTTCGTCCATGTGATCCTTTCTGCCTGGCAGTGTCTCCAGCCTCCTCTTCATTGCTGCCATGCTTCTGCTTTTCCCACCATGCCAAACTATTCTGTGTAATGCTTTAGTCCATTCTTTAATGTTGTTTTCTGATCAACCCTTTTTTGATAAATTACCTTTTATCTGCTCCTTTGAACTTCTCTACATGCCTTTTGAAGTAGATATCAGATTGTTCAATTTTTGTAATATTAACTTCTGTCTCCCTTTCTCTAACAACTTTAATCTCCCAAAATAATCAAAACTGCATTAAGTTCATTTTTGTTTCAGTGTCAAGTAAAATACTTGGAACGTTATTCATACTCCATAGTATTTCTCATGGGTGAAATTAAAATATTAATTCTTATCTCATAAGATTATCACTATTGAGAGAGCAGTTAATATATGTAAAGCTATGAGAATAGCACCTGGAACAGATGAGCCCACAAAATTTTTGGTTGTTATTTATATCAGAATCATATGCCTTGTAAAGGATAATCTGTTACAGACTGTCATATTTCTGGTAACATTTTGTAATATCTATTTTTTAATTTTAATTATATTACTCTGAAAGCACCCATCCTTGACATTTATAAAAAGTAGAATATTTTAATTAAGAATTAAAATGACATATTGCAAAGTTGGTCCTTTTGGTTTGAAGTAAGTGATAAGTAAGTGGATGATACAATTTTTTGACTATAAAATGATGAATGTTAGGCCAAAGTGGGCCACAGAAAGATATTTATGAGGAAGATACAAGTGCCCAAATATTTAATAAAAATAAGAAAAGCTTGTGTTAGACATGGGAACCCAAGAAAGTCAAGAAATTAAGAAACCACAAAAATATTAAAATGAACAAAGTTTTTGAGCAAATAGGGATGTTAAAGGGTGAATGTTGAAAAAAAACTGCTGTTATTTATCTGGAAAGGTTTGTTTCCTTGTGTATATAAGCTTATTAATGAGTCCCATTTGAATCCCAAATAGAGGAAACAAGTTGAGTCCTCTTCACAAATAAGCATTAATTAAAAATTAAGGCAATTGATAATTTATTGAGAATGTCACTATTATTCCCAAATAGATGATGAGTGTTACAACAGAAAACAAAATTCAAATCTATTTTTCTCAAAAATGACTTCTCCAAGTTGTCAAAATAATGACCTTTGTAGATTTACTAAATAACTTGCCACAGTGAGAGTTCTGTCTGACTATAAACACATGCTCATCTTGTTTAATTCATTATGCTCTCAGGGAAATTAAGGCAAATGGATAGTTTGCAATTCCTTTCCCTTACAGTACTTCTAGAGATTATTTCACTATGTTTTTTTTTTTTTTTTTGCTAGGACAAAAATGTCTGAGCTGAAAAGAATGAAGTGGATATTATGGAAATCATTGTACGCACATTGCATGCAGGTTGCCTATGTGGCAAGCAGAGCCTAGATAAAAGTCAATATAAACCATAGTGGGTAGCCCCTGTGTTCACTCTAGGACATGAGACATCACAGAAATAAGTGTCAGGAAGGTTGAAGTGCTAAGAGTATACCGGAGAGCAAGAACTAAGACTTTGAAACTAGGAAATTTAGCCAAGGAAGTGAAATAAATGGATAGTTTGTAATATCATTCAAAATATTCACCTTAATGGCCCCTCTCATCTCACTTGGGGATATTTTTAGTGGCCATTTAGTGGCCAAGGCTTCGAGTCTCTTTACACCTTGAAGATGCTTCTCTGCATTCCCAGCAAGGCTGAGCTTGAAGAGAGGTTACCACGGAGTTACAGCTTTCCCAGGCTAGAGAGAGGGAGTGGGTATCATGATGGGGGTTTGATGATTTTAATGAGGGTTTCCAAGTACCAGAGTTCAAATTTTGGGTATTCTTTCGAAACTAGTGCCCCTTTTTTGGTGTTAATATTAATACTCATCAATGTTAAAACAGTGTTATAGCTATTCTTTTCCCATCTGCCATAACTACCTTAGTCCATTGCAGCTTTGTTCCTACCCAGCTTGGCTTATACCAAGCCAGCACTTGGTATAAGTGTAATAACTATTGTAATGACATATAAAACATATTCAGCAAATTATAGACAATGCACATAATCACCACATTTAAGTCATATCCAAATTTGGTGTGTTTATCTATAATTAACTTACCACCCTCTTCTTAATGAACTGCTACCAAAGCTCCTAATAAGAAAACACTGTTGCTCTTTGGCTCCTCAAGAAGCTCCTCTTCTTCAAAGGTATGTTTTCAATTTATGTTATTTCTGTCTGTGACTCTGGATTTTTTCCTGAAAGTAAAGTCCCATCCCTGTTTGTAGTAATCTTCCTATTGGGGTAATCATAGAACCTAGAATGATAGAGCTATTTGGTTTCATCTATGTTAGTATAGATGAAACTTTTCAAACTGTTCATAAGTGGGCTATAAAGACATTATTTTAGCTTACACACAAATAAAATGGGTGGAAAGGAAGCCAGATCTTTCATTGATGTACAATTCCTATTTGAACAATGACACTCCTACTCTGAAATTGTTATGAGTCAAACTTAGGGCAAATAATAATGGCAAAGATATAGGGTTCTGAGAAATATTTATAATACACATTGTGAGTTGTAGGTGTAGCCTCATATGTACCTTATTTCAAATTGTTGGGAATATATAATATTCTTTGTAAAACAAGTCACAAGACAGAAAAGGCAAAAGAGGATATCCATTCTTATTCCAGCACAGCAACACTTCTAAAGACATTTTAATGTTGATATTCCAAAGATCATTATGATTAGAGGGTTGAAATTTTTATATTATGAAAGAGTATATTAAGAGAGAATAAAGAGAACCCAAGATCTTATGTTCCGGAAGATAACTGGTTTGTGGATACTTGTCATTTAAGAATAAGAATAAAAAGAATATAACATTTATTTAAATGGCTCATATTAAGAGAAAGAAATAGTTTTACATTTAAAAATAGAAGAAAATTTTTAGGGAATATGGACTAAATTAAATTCAGTTTAAACACTTCATGCTACTATCTGAAATAGATTTATAATCAAACTGTGAATACTCTTTTTCATAAAGAAAGCCCTTTGCGTTTTGTAGGATAAATATATGAGTTGATCTTAACCTGTTTTAACTTCAAATTATTCTCTTGTAAAATGCTGAGAGTGGACTAGATGGCCTTGAAGATAAGATACTTTATGATCATCAGTAAAAAAGATTTTATAAAGGGACATTGAGTAAGTTATTCCAAAGGAAATAATCAAGCACATCAAAGAGACCACATCAATAGTAAGATGGTCCAAACTCCAGGTAAAAAGAGTTTTTAAAGAGAATATTAAAACCCTGACCCTAATCACTAGCTAGAAGGAAAGCCACTGTAAACAATTTAGATTCTGAATAAAGTCTTTACCTAATCTTGACTCGCTGTGAAAATTTCACTTTCCTATTTGTAGTTGTATTTACTTGTTTAACTACTCTCCACTGAATGTTTACCTGAGGATTTTCTCTCTACTTAACATTGAATAATGCTTATTACCATGACCTGTAAATACTTTTCAATATAAGCAGACACATTAAATGAGACACATTAAAATGAGACAACTCCTTGAGATATGTGACCTCTGTTAGAGTGGAAGTTATGAAATAATGAAAAGGGCTCATGGCAATAAATCCTGAAAATCTATTTTCTCAACATTTCTTTGATATAAGACCATGGATTCAATTAAACTCCACTTCAAACAATAGATCTTTTGTAGCACAAGGCAGCTGTAAAAATATCATTAATTTGAATAAATGTTTCTTCTTCATTTAATATTGAATAAAAAAGAAATATAGGTTAGGTCAAGGGTATTTGCTTTATAATTAATTGATCTTGGTGGGGCCATTTATAAACTATAAGACCTTGATTGAAATACTTAACCTGACTAATGCATCTAATCTATAAAATAGATTAAATTTCAAAATATTCCTAGAATTGAAGGAGAAAAGACAAGCAAATTGCTAAGCATACTTGCTAGAATTGATAAGATAATCAATGCTGGTGAGTATAAATAATATTAATTGGAAGGAGTATTTTTATACACAGACGTTTAATTATTACTTGGAAACTTATATGTTCTAATTATTTTATATGTTTATAATTGTTTCACTTGTAGTAAATATTTTCATTCAATATTAAATTCATTTATTTCTTTTAAAAAAGATTGTATTTATTATTTTTGTAGATAGGAGAACAGAGGGAGAAAGAAAGGGAGAGAAACATCCATGTGTGGTTGCCTCTCACACGCCCTGTACTAGGGACCTGTACAGGCTGTGGGGACCTGAGTCCAGATGGATCAAATAGTGATAACGTTTTAGGAAAGAGGTTCGAAAACAATCTCAGCTTTTCTGACCCCTCCAACGGCTGCTGGGATGCTAGCTCTAATGAAGTTGTTGGTTTGAGGCTGTCATAGAGCTAGGGAAAGTGCGAGGAGGATAGGGATGGCAAAACACCCTCAACGCTCACTGTTCTTACTGAGATTCAGCTCTTAAAAAGATAAAACAGTGCCTCAACTTTTACAAATCTTTGGTTAATTTCCAGGGTCCTTCAAAGGTTGATTTGAACAACTTATTGATAGTATTCTCAATGTTTTTATAACAAGACGGGCTTTGGAGAAGTTCTTTTATCCAGAGGTGCTTTTACATTATTTTTTCATACATATATTAACTCTCTTGAGCTTTATTTAATATTGCATAAAATTGTTAATTTTCACTATCTAATATTAAAATTCCTCATACTTTAATAACTTTCTTGAATATGTTCTTTCTTAAAAAGGTAATCAAATATCTACCAAATACTTAGACATGAAAAGTTTGAATTACTCTTCTTGTGACTGGAAATGATTTTACACTCATTTAACTCATTACATTTATCTTCCTTGGAGATGAAAGTCATGGTATACTCTACTGACATAATAGATTTTGTTCTTTCACATATATTTATATTGGATTTTGGTTTTGACTTAAACTAAGATAAATGTAGGATCTATTAGTTTTTCAAGATACTAAATTACAAGTATTTATTCTTTCAAAAGATTACTGGAGAGCAATTGAATAGCAGTTTCTGTGTCTAAATATTTCAGGCATTTTCCTCTTTTCTTCATGATGCTTGCATGCAGGGAATCAGTATGGAACTACTACCAATGACACTGTAAAAATAAAAAAACAAAGCTAATTTAGGCAGACACATTTATTGCATATATTCGAATTAACCCTCGATGAAGTTCAAAATTACTACAATTACGGAAAGACCAATAACACATATTTATCAATGTAGGTTTAGGTGCTTCTTATTGAATTCTAGGGTGGGGGTAACAGCAATTACATACAATATAATGATTATATTGACATTAGTTTATGAAAATACTGTTTGAAAAAGAGCCATGGCTGGTGTGAGTGAGTGGATTGAGTGAAGGCCTGTGAACCAAAGTGTTGCTGGTTTGATTCCCAGTCAGGCCACATGTCTGGGTTGTAGGCCAGGTCCCTGGTCAGGGGTGTGACAGAGGCAACCACACACTGATGTTTTTCTTCCTCTCTTTCTCCCTCCCTTCCATCTCTCTAAAAATAAAGAAAATCTTTATAAAAGAGGCCAACTCTGCCAAACTTCAGCCAAATAAAAATTATAGCCCCAAAACAGATTTACCAGGCTTAGAGAAGGACGTGGCATGCTCTCTTGTGTCATGGTCTCAGGGTATTTTCTGGGATAACATCATCCCAGGCCTTAGCTCTGATATCTTTCCATTCTGGTGGTTTTAACTCAATTTCAAACTTCCATGTTGGATTAGTTTAATATGTATTATCACCCCTGTGGTCGCAATATCAGGGTCCTATAAACTTGCTCAGGCTGAGTTTCTGTGCATCCCTGAGATCAGGAAGCCAAATTGCCTCTTCAGCACTTCCAGTCTAAAGGTCATAACTCTGATAGGGTCACAGAATTCTCTGACTTTGTAAGGGACCTGGTGAGATGTGTTGTACACACATTTTATTCAGTGTTCGATCCAGATTCCTCTAACTCTGTCCTTTCTTTCATGTACAGTATGCCCATTATTTCAAGAAACATCAAGATCTCATGTCCATTTAGTGTAAATTACCATTAATTAATAAAATGAAGTATTAAAATGGCTAACTTGCTGAATAAGAACACTGAATGCATGTGTTATAACTAAACATATTTTCATTGCTTTGGCTTGAGCCAATGTGTATTTTTAAACTATTCTAAAAATTGTGCTGCTTCCAGTGTCTTTACACCTTGGGAATGCTTCTCTGCATTCCCAGCAAGGCTGAGCTTGAAGAGAGGTTACCACAGAGTTACAGCTTTCCCAGGCTAGAGAGAGGGAGAGGGTATCATGATGGGGGTTTGATGATTTTAATGAGGGTTTCCAAGTACCAGAGTTCAAATTTTGGGTATTCTTTCCAAACTAGTGCCCCTTTTTTGGTGTTAATATTAATACTCATCAATGTTAAAACAGTGTTGCAGCTATTCTTTTCCCATCTGCCATAACTTCCTTAGTCCACTGCAGCTTTATTCCTACCCACAGTTTTGGGCTGTTGTGGACAAATACATTATGCACATGTTATACTTATTTATATTACATGACCAGCAATGCCATTTATGCTATTTTATACAATTGTCTTCACATCAGTTAAAACCAAAAATGGGAAAATATGCAATAGTAGTATCCATTATAATTACAGAATTCACTTTATGTTTTCTTGATTGATGTTTTATGCCTTCAAGAAAATTTCCTGTAGTTTCTGCATTTTTTATCCGCTATTAATGAATAAGGCAAAAATTTCCCAATTGCTTAAATTTCCCAGTTGGTGTGCACATGGTCCCAGATGATATATATCTTGGATGATATATATCATGATGATGATAAATTATATATATGTATATATATAATGTATATATACAATAATAATTTATACCATTTAAATCTAAATCATATAGACCAAAATAATTTATCCAACTTATATCTAAATTGTGTAGACTTCATAACTGGAAGCAATCACAGAACTGAGTATCAAAAAAATGAAGGAGTGCATTGATGTCTCTGAACTCGACTGCTATTAGATGAATCAGTACCAACTGCATTTAGTTTCTGTTTGTACATAACCATCAAATTCTCAAAAAAGTCTGATTGGCATATTTAAGGTCACATGCCACTAAACTAGGTGAGTTCCACAAATTAAAGTCAAACTCCAGAATTACATGTAAAATGTAGAAAAGAAATGATAATATGGAGTTACTAGAATGATAACTTCAGAGAGAGAAAATACAATACAATTTTCCTTCCATTAATGAAAGTTTGGGCAAATTCAGCAGCTTTCCAGTCACTTTTGATCATTAAAGAAGTGTGAATTCAATTTAAACCACATCTCTCTTCCTGCCCTACCTCAGACTCAACCCCTTACTGGGAATCTTGAAGCAGACGTACTCTGCAGATCACTCCTCCCTCCCACACTACCCACCCTCATCTGATTCTAGTTTTTCCAGGACTAGGGGAGGTATGTTTTATTCCTGAGTGGAAAGCTATTATCATATTCTCAACTGCTGCTGCCTTCTGGCTGAACACTGACACATCATTCATATTTCTATGTGGCAGGGATCTTGGAGCTCATGCACCAGGTATTTTGATTCTTTGTTTTCTTTTTTTAAGGGGGCAAGGTACTTGCCTTGTTTCTTCTGCACAATTCATTGACATGTGCTATATGAGGTCTGTCAGGAAAAAGTGCAGCCATTGTGAATGTAACGAGAAAGGTTTATATGACATTAATATAACCTGACAGCCAAGGAGAGTAGACTGGAATGTGCATGGGTGAACAATGATGACTTCACTATACTAGTCAAGGGAAGTGGTAGATGCCATTGAGTGAGCACGTGTACAGTGTGTCTGTCACATTCAAAATGACTGAGTGAGTAGAGCAATGAATATGCTTCAATAATTGCCTTAAGCTTAACATTCCTGCATGGCAACTGTTCGAATGATTCAGAAGGCCACAGCTATGGGCAACTGGTGATTGGTAGCTTCATTATGACAATATGCCTCGCTCATTCATTGTCTCATTTAGAGTTTTTTTGGCAAAATATGAAATCACCCAAATGACTCAGCTCCCCAATGACTTAGATTTGGTGCCCTATAACTTCTGGCTTTTCTCCAAATTAAAATAATTTTTGAAAGTGAAGATATTTCTGACCATTGATAAAATTCAGGAAAATACAGTGGAGCAGCTAATAGTGATTGGAAGAACTGTATGAGGGCCCAAGGTGCCTTTGAAGGGAACTGAGGCACCATTATCTTAAGTACAATGTTTCTTGATTCTTGCAACTTCTTCAATAGATGTCTCTATTTTTCATGTTACATGGCTGGATACCATCTGGACAGACCTTGTGTTTGTTAACAAGCTTCAGCCTGGCTTCTTTCAGCTCCTGCCAATATAAATGCTCCTATAAAACTGCTGCTGCTGAGATACATTTGTTGGCAGATAGCCCTTTGTGCTCGTGATACCAGCTTATATTTCAAGTCTAGGTAGTTTTCATACTCTCCACTTGATCCACAAGAAAACACACATGGCATTACTATCATGCCAGGGAGAAGGTTACTCCTCTGCTCCCCTCTCTCTCTCAATCCACCAGCTCGTCAGCTGAGTTTCTCACATTGGCAGATGAGCACAGCTGCTCCCTAAGCAGAAAGAGAACGTGAACAACTTTCCACATGATTATTTTGTATTTGAATTATTGTCTCCAAGAAGTCTCTGAGTAAGTGTTCTGTGCATAATAGAAAAATCAAATCCTTAAGGTCATATAGGTGATAGATATTTCCCTAATTTATAGATTACTTTTGAAATTTTTTACCAAATTACATTGAATATGAAGTTTTAATTTCTAGTTAGTAAAATTTATCATTTTTATGATTCTGAATTTTGTGTTACACCTTGAAACTCCTTTCTCTGCAAGATTGTAATTTCTCAATTTTGGGCTTTCATAAAATTCATTTGTATATGTTGATATTTGATCCATTTGAAACTTATTTTATTCTGAGGACACTGGTGTATTTTTCTTTTTATTTTTCCAAGTGTACCTGATTTTTAAATATCATTTACTTAATAATTTGAATTTCTTCACTAATTTTAGCAATCACCTTAGCATATATCAAATATCATTTTGTTTTTTGAATTTCACTTCTAAATCATTAATCAAAGTTTTTTATAGATATTGTGTTCTTTTGCTTTGTAATTATTTAATTGATGTCTTTAAAATAATAAATGTAAATCCTGGGGATATCTTTTAAAGTACTTATTATCCTATATGCTCTTTCATAAAGTTTTAATATTTCCCCTGTAAGTAGAATACACTTATTTTTATGTTTATTAATACATATTTTATACTTTTTACTATTATTCTGATCTCATGCTGATTTCTTTCCATTCTATATTCTAAATTGTCATTGTTTGTGTGCGAAACTCTGAGTTACTATTGCTTCCTGTAAAAGTACCAAAATATCTTATATTTAACTCTTTTTCAGTCTCTTGTGTTTTCCAAATAAAAAAGTCAAATCCTCAAGAAACAGTGATAACTTTGTTTTTTGCATTCTCGTATTTGTGCCTTCACTTCGTGTGTATGTTTTCTTATATTAACTGATGGATTCTTCCAGATCTATGTAAATAATGTTAGTTGCATCCTATGTCACTTTTCTTTTCCTCCTCTTCTCTCTTCCTTTTTTAACTCTTTGATTTTAATAGGAATGTATTAAGTACTTTACTATTAAACAAGATAAAGAATTTTACTTGTACATCTGTGTGTTTGTGAATGTATGTATTCATGATACATGTCAGCATTATTTGGAAACAAAGATGAATTATTTAATATTTGAATGTATTAAATATTTAAGGGCTTATATAAATTCCTTAAATTATATTTTATTTATTCTGTGCATTACTTTAATGTTCAAGGATTCTATTTATATCTACTTTTGATTTTTTGTATTGCTATTCATAATCATTCTCACTATTTATTTTTGGCTTTTTGTTTGTTTTTTAAAATTTTATCATAACCAGGTTGCTGTATGAGCTTAAAAGCCAAAGTCTGAAACCAAGATTAAAGTGATGATACTTTAATTGAAAAAAAAAACAAGTTTAGTTAGGGTGAGAAAACAAAAATAAACAGATAAAATACATGTAAGTGATAATGATGTCATGGGTTACTGCTGGCTACTTCTTAAAGACAAGCGAGGCAGAGACATGGCCAGTAGCTCAGAAAGTGTGTCCGGTACTGTGCATTAGTTTGCTAGGGCTGCCGTGATATACTATTGCAGACTGTATGGTTTAAACAACAGAAACTTTGTTTCTCTCAGTTCTGGAGAAAGGCACGGTGATCACAGTGTATGCAGATGAGACTTCGTCCAAGGCTTCCTTTCTCAACTTGCAGACCTCCTTGCTGTATCTTCAGATGGTCTTCCTCTATGCTTGCTAATCCCCGGTGTCTCTTTGTGTGTCCAGATTCCCACTTCTCATAAGGACACAAGTAAGATTTTATTAAGGCCCACCACAACATCTGGAGGTAATAACCTCCTTAAAGGCTTTAACTCCAAACAGGGCCAAGTTCTGAGGTACTGGGCATTAAAACTTTAACATAGGAATTTGGAGGGGCACAGGTCACCCAGGAATACTACTCAAAGCTCCCAGAGGTGAAATGGAGAGGGTTTTTTTGTATTAAATCCCCCCTCAGTTTTTACTCACCAGAATTCATTCCTTTAAGTATTCACCTCTCCCAAAATGTACCATTTCATAGAAGAGCTCAAGAAAAGGGCAGGCACATGAACATGCTCAGAGCGTGAGACCAGTTGGCCATGAAGCCTACGGTTCTGATGTGTATTCCAGCCAACCAAGAATACCAGAAACACTGTAGAAGCACTGCAGTTCTTGGGCTGAGTAGGTCGGTACATGTGTTTGTCTTGGTTGTCATGGTTAATGATAGTCATGGTTATGCTGATTTAACTTAATCATGGTTATGATGTTTTATGAGGGGCAATTATTAGCTATTGTTTTCTTTCAGAGTTCCATTGTACCAGAATTATTTGTTCAATGAATTTGAAATTGTTCACTTGAGAAATCTTGTGAACATGATGTTTTGGATAAGAACATTCTTTATCAAAATTCTTTATTTGTTTTTAGTGATGATTATCTATTTGAAGTTTCATAACTCTTCCTGAGTCAATTTCAATAACATATACTTATAAAACTTTTTATTGCATTCATTTAAAAGTGTTTTTATTGCTTTGTGTGAAATCATGCATCAAAAGCCAAATTAATTTCTATTCTTCTTAGAATATTTGTACTTTATGTTAATGTTTTTAATCTATCTCTTATAACTGTTTCTTAATTATAATATTTTTCTCTTTTAATTTATTAAATTCTATTTAAAAACATATCATTTCCTTTTTTGAACCCTCACTACAGCTGTTTTTAGTAAAAACTTACATAAACAAAATAAACAAAAAATATAAAACTTTCTTTCACCTTTGTCTTTTGTATTTCTGCATTAGCTAATGTGCTTGACATCTTTTTACCTGAAAGCTTTGAGTCAACTTGTATTAAAGTATATTCATTATGCAAAATATGTGAATTTTAAATCCGAGTGCCTTTTGTTTTAAGATACTTGAGTTCAACTCTCTCAAATGTGTTCATGTTTATTATAATGGGAATATTTAACCCCAAACCTGCCATTTTACCTTTTAATGTTTATTATAATTTCCATAAAATAAAAAATCCTAATTTTTTGCTTGAATTAATTTTAAAAATGTTATACATCCATGTAAATACAACTCAAAATATGATATAGAGCATTCTTTCATACACTTTTCCAGTCCAGTTTCCAGATCTGTAGAAGGGATCACTTTCTGACTTCTAACATGAAAGATTGCTCCTACCTGTTCTTATGTCATACATGTAGAATCATATATTATGTATTTTGGTGGATTTGTCTTTGTCTAGTATACATAATGCTTTTGAGATTCATTCGCATTACTTATATCAGTAGCTTCTTTTAATCACTGAATAGTCTTATTCTGTATAAATATACCTCCATGTGTTTGTCCATTCTCCTGTTGATGGGCATTTGGTTGTTTTAGTGTAAGGGGATCGTGAATGGTTATGAGCTGAATTTTGTCTCTCCAAATGAAACCCTAACTTGTCATAGTTCAAAATGACTGTATTTGAAAATGGGATCTATAAAGAGGTGATTAAAGTAATGGGAGGTCATATGATTGGGTCTAATCTAATCTGACTGGTATCCTTATAAGACATGTAACCATATAAAGTAGATGCCTGGGTTGCACGTGCACAGGGAAGTGACTATGTGGGCACCGTAGAGAGGCAGTCGGTTCTCTACAATTCAGACAGCGAGAACTCAGAAGAAACCAAACTGTTGACAACTTAATATTGGACTTCTAGACTCCAGAACTATAGGAAAATAAATTTCTATCAAATTCCTCAATTTGTGGTATTTTGTTCATGGTAGCCCTTGCCAACAAATACAAGGATGAAGTTTCTGTGATATCTTGTTTTTCTTTGTGTGTGTGGACATATGTATTGTCTTGAGCAAATACTTTGGAGTAGAGTTAGATTTATGTCTAATTTAAAAACAAACAGCTGGACTTTTCTCCAAAGTGGTCATATAATTTCATAATCCCATCAACAATATATGCACATTCTAGGTGTCCCATATTCCTGCCCATGTTTGGTGTCATTCTCTCTCTCTCTCTCTTTTTTATTTTTGGCTATTCTAATGGGAATGAATTGGTCTTTAATTTGGTTTCCATTCGCTTGTCCTTAAAGAATAATAACACAGAACAGCTTTCCATATACTAATATACCACATATTTAGTTTTTTAGTTATTGCGTTGCTAATTTGTTGTTTATCTATTTTCATTAGTTCTATTTAATTTTGAATATCTCATTTTTATTATTAATTTAGGGGGTATCTTTATAAAAATGGATGAAAGTACTTTATCAGATACATGTCCCAGAAATGGTTTCACCTTATCAATATCTTGCCTATTAATTTTCATAGTTATATTTGATCAACAAAAAGTTTTAACTTTGATGGAGACAAATTTATTTTTTATGCTTAATCTTTGTTGTTTCCTCTTCAACACACTTATACATTTAAACCTATGCAGCAACTATGAACATGTTATCATACATCTTCTAGACGCTTTATGGTTTAAGAGTCATATCATACATCTTGTACTAATTTTTTGAGTAGGGAGCAAATGGCTTCAAAACAATTATTTAGAAAGACTTGCAATATTCTTGCACCCATTCTTTAGACTGATTTTTTTTCAAAATAAAAAGTATTGAGCACAAGATGAAGACTGGAATGTTTTCTTTCAGCCCGGGTTTACTAAATTCCCCTTCTCCTGTTGGTCCTCCAGAGATCGGAAGGGCCCACACATCTTTTCTTTCTTATTCATGAGGGCTTGTCACTTTTTAAAATTTTAGTTCACTTAAATTTAGTGTTTTCAGCTTTCTGGTGTTTGTTTAGGAATTTATTGTTATTGTTGTCGTTTTTATTAAGGGAATGCATTATTTAAAGAAAAACAGTGTAAAGTCGATGGAAGTGACTTTCCAGTGGGGGAGGGGCCTCTCTCAATCAGTTGCCTATTCAAGACTTAAGAGCTATAAGAATGTATTTAAAACTATAATTTCACACGCAGCATCTCTGGTGTGTTGTTTAATTGCTTGAGAGATTACCTATTTGGGGCCTAGATCCTTTCTACGGATCCTAACTAGAAGTGGCATCGCCGCATACATTGTTTTATTCTGCTTTATACATCTTCCCATAAACTCTGCCCTTTTGTTTTTCTTACTCAGCATTTTGATCTATTTAAACATTTTTTTAGTTTTTCTAGTATTACCATTACAAATTTAATGTCAAGAAGACTATATTTTCCATTTAAGTCTTTTATAAATAAAGTGCTATTTCATTTTATTTCATTTCATCTTTCTTCCTCAATTATTTCAAACTCCCAAATTTTATTAAGAAAATTTAGTAATAGTTGTACTAAGAAATTATATAGTAATTAGTATTATTATCTTATATGTACAATATATTTTAAACTTTGTATTATGGAAAGGGGGGGGCGGGAGCGGGGACAAAGGGGCCCCCCAAAAATGGCCCCGCAATTAAACATCTATCTTAAAGCCAGAGATTTGTGAAAAAGGAAACGAAATGTTTATTTAATGCTATTCAGGCCTAATGCCTCCACTAAAATATTAAAGTCCTTTAAGTATACACCTACACCCACACAGCGCTCCCTTCTCCCACTGTCCCAACTCCGGGTACCGTAAATCAGGAAAAGAGCACACGTCTGTGTTGCAGGCCGCTGGCACCGTCACCTGTGTCACCGTGCAGGCAGGATCTCGAGTTAATCCAAAGTACTGTGGTACCCTCTCACGGTCCACTGGCAAGAGTCCTTTGTACCCAGTTCCAGTCAAAGTCTCTTCTGCTTTTCAGGCCCCGCAGCCAAAGGGGGGGCACCCCAAAGCCGCGTGGGCCTCTTCTACCAAAGCTACAGGAGTCCGCACTCCACCAAAAGCATGTGGCTTTCTTCTTCACCTGGCTGCAGGGATGTCCATTCTGGCAAAGCTGCGTGGTTCTTCCCTTTCACCTGGGAAAGAGGGGTCTGCACCCTGCCAAAACCACGTGGCTCCCTCTTTCACCTCACCTAGAAGGGGTCCTCACTCTGCTGAAACCGCGTGGCTCTCCCCCATCTGGCCAAGCGGGGACCCTTCATGTCCTGGAGCCAGTCTTTTCCAAGCTCCCACGGCACTCTCACTCGGAGCACAGCCCGTTACATTCTGAGCTAGCCCTTCTCACTCAGGAGCGCAGCCCTCCGTCCTGCTAGTTGCCCAGTTCCATTCTGAGTCCCTAAGCCCTTCTCACTCTTCAGGAGAGCAGCCCTTAGTTCCGCCCATCTCTGAGTCCCTTCTCCCCCGGCCCCGCCCTAGTTCCATCTTGAGTCCTCCCAGTTCCATCCTCAGTCCCTGCTAGTTCCATCTCTCTGGCCCCAAGCTGCTTTCTTCTTCCTCTCTCCAAACTTGGCCACCCCTATTTAACATATCTATGAAACCAGTTAAAGGTTATAGATATGTTAAATAACCATTCCTCCAGAGGTTAGCTCCAAAACTGTTGCTATGCAAAATAGCTCTCAATGGCCTGGCTCCATTCATCCCTTCCCCCTGGGGGGGGGAGGACATCTTATATGTCTCTCCAATATTTCTATACACTTTGAATTCTGGACACCTTTCCAAATCTTTTTTGGGGGCCCCCCTGTCTGCACCCTGTATCATTATGATATTTAAAGAATATCTCAAAACTTTGTTAGCCTTTGTTTTATACTTTAGTAAATCTAATCATCATTGTTACATTTTTATAATGTGGCTTGTCTGTCATTACTTAGAGAGTAATTTGAGGTCCCCCTTGGTTAGCTGGCATTATATTTAGCTAGGTGGCATAGAGGGAGGCAAAGGAGGAAAAACTTGGACAATTGTAACAGCATAAATAATAAACTATAATTTAAAAAAGGATTATTTATAGAAGAATATATATGTCTTTGGGTCATCTGTCTGTATGTTCTCCGTGCAGAAGCATCTATTCAGATTTTTTGCTTATTTTTTCATTGGATTGTTTATCTTCCCAGTGTTGAGACATATTGATACAGGGTGCAGCCAAGGGAGGGGGGCCCAAAAAAAGATTTGGAATGGTGTCCAGAATTCAAAGTGTATAGGAATATTGGAGAAACATATAAGATGCCCTCACCCCCCCCAGGGGGAAGAAACGAATGGAGCCAGGCCATTGAGAGCTGTTTTGCATAGCAACAGTTTTGCAGCTAACCTCTGGAATGGTTATTTAACATATCTATAACCTTTAACTGGTTTCATAGATATGTTAAATAGTGGTGGCCAAGTTTGGAGCCAGGGAGAAGGGAGTGGCTGGGGACTCAGGATGTAACTGAGGGGCTGTACCCCTGAGTGACAGAGCCCGTGTGGTGTGAGAGCTTAGAAAAGATTGGCTCTGGGACATGAGAGGATAACTGCCCAGGTGAAAGGGAAAATCACACCACTTTGCCAGAATGGAGATCCCTGCAGCCAGGTGATGAAGAAAGCCACATGCTTTTGGTGGAGTGCGAACACCAGCAGCTTTGGTAGAAGAGGCCCACGCGGCTTTAGGGTGCCCCTTTGGCTGTGTGGCCTGGAAAGCAGGAGAGACTTTGACTGGAAGTGGGTGCAAAGAACTCTTGCCAGTGGACCATGAGAGGGTACCACAGTACTTTGGATTAACTAGAGATCCTGCCTGATATAGCTGATGGTGCCAGTGGCCTGCAGCACAGACGTGTGCTCTTTTCCTGATTTATGGTACCTGGAGTTGGGACAGTGGGAGAAGGGAGCACTGTGTGGGTGTAGGTGTATACCCTAAAGGACTTTGATATTTTAGTGGAGGTGTTAGGCCTGAATAGCATTAAATAAACATTTTGTTTCCTTTTCACAAATCTCTGGCATTGAAAGATGTCTTTCCAATTGGCGGCAGACAGAAGAGCCCAGTAGATTTTAGTATTCTGTCCTTGGGAGGGGCCGCTGTTCTGTGGCAGTTTTTGGCATCCCTAGGTGAGCCAAATATTGCCCCCCGCCCCCCTTGGACATCTTGTTCGGTAACACTATGAGTTTTTAAATATGTTTTGGAGATTAAACCTTGCCCTATGAATCATTAACAAATATATTTTCCTGTACAATTGTTTCCTTTTTCATTTTGCTGATGTTTTCTTCAGTCATGCTGAAGCTTTTTAATTTGATGTAGTCCCACTTATTTATTTTTTCCTATATTTCCCTTGCCCTAGGAAATATATTGGGCAAAAATATTGCTGCATGGGATATCTGAAATTTTACTGCCTGTTTTCTGTTAGGACTTTTATGGTGCCACTACTTGTATTTAAGTCTTTTATCCATTTTGCGTTTATTCTGGTGTATGATGGTCTAGTTCCATTTTTGTTTAGCATGTACCAGTCCAGTTCTCCCAACACCATTTGCCTCACACCAGTCAGAATTGCCATCATTAATAAATCACCAAACAAGTGCTGGTGAAAATGTGGAGAAAAGGGAACACTGTGCACTATGTGGAATGCAGACTGGTGCAGCCTCTGTAAAAAACAGTATGAAATTTCTCCAAAAATTGAATATAGAACTAATTTTTGACCTAGCAACTCTACTGCAGGAAATATTGTAATAGGGTTAAGCCAAGAGAGGCCCCCAAAAAGGATTCGGAATTGGGTCCAGAACTCAAGGTGTCCAGGAAATATTAAAATGTCCTCACCCCTTCCCCCCCACAGGTGTCAGTTGGGGGAAGGGACAAATGGAGCAGGGCCATTGAGAGCTGATTTGTACAGCAAAGGCCTTGCAGCTAACCTCTGGCATGGTCATTTAACATATCTATATATAACCTTCAGCTGGCCGCATAGATATGTTAAATACCTGTGGCCATGCTATAAGCCAGGGGGATGGAAGTGCCTTCCACCCAAGACTTAACTGGAGGCAGGTCCCCCAGGTTACAGTGGCTGTGTGGGAGCTTGGAGAAGATTGGCTCCAGGACATGGGGCCATACCTGCCTGGACTCACGATGGCAGCCCAGTAAACTTAGAAATAATACAGGACTGCTGGCAAGTGTAGCCAATTGTAGGAGGAGTCAGAAATGGGGCTGCAAAGGAGAACTGGAATGGGGATTTGAACCCAGACACAGCAGCCATTAGAGGAGAAGGAACCACACAGCTGTGGCAGTGCCGCGAGAAAGCCACTCGCTCTCAGACAGAGTGGGGACCCCTGCAGCTGGGGATAGTGAGAATCACCATGCAGCTTTACCAGGGAATTGCCACTCAGCTTTGCCAGAGTGGTGACTCTACCCTCCTCACAGCTCTGGTGGAGGAAAGAACCATGTGGTTTTGACCAGAGTGCAGACCCCTGCAGCTCTGGTAGAAAAGGACCACTTGGCTTTGGGCTGCTTGCTTTGGCTGCGTGGCCTGGGAAGTAGGAGAGACTTTGCCTGAAAGAAGGGTGAAAGAACTCTTTGCCAGTGGGCCATAAGAAGGTGCCAAGTAGCTTAGGAATAGTTAAAGATCCTGCCTGGACGGTGACACAGCTGACGGTGCCAGCAGCCTGAATCAAAGACATGTGCTTCTTTTCCTGAATTATGGTACCCTGAATTAGGATATGGGGAGAAGGAAGCACTGTGGGTATCTGTGGTTTGACATTTTAATGGAGACATTGGATCAATACTTTAAGTCTGCATAGCTTAAATAGACATTTCCTTTCCTTTTCACAAACCTCCGGCATTCAGAGACGTCTTTCCTCTGGTGGCAGACAGACGAGCCCAGTAGGTGGAACAGATGATATTAGTATACTGTCTTTCGTGGTGAGAGGGGCTGTTCTATAACAGTTTTTGGTGTCCCTGGGTGGGACAAATGTTGCCCCCGCCTTGGACTTCTGTTCTGTAACAATATATCTGAAGGAACCCAATAAACTAATTCTAAAAAACAAAAGCACCCCTATGTTCATTGCAGCGCAATTTACAGCAGCCAACTGGTGGAAAGAGCCTATTAGTGGCCATCGGTGGATGAGTGGATCAAACAACTGTGATACATTTGCACAGTGGAAGACTACGCTACACAGCAGAAAGAAAGAAGGAATTCTTACCTTTTGTGACAGCATGGTTAGAACTGGAGAATATTATGCTGTGGGGGCAACCACTTTCACAAGTTCCCCCCGGTGCCACAGACACACGTGAGTGAATAAATATGGCTGAGGAACGATGAGATCTGTTTGGGGATGGAGGTGTGGGCTGTGGCCAGTTTCTCTGGGGAGTAAGAGGCCAGCAGCGGCCAGTTTCTCCAAGGAGAAAAAGGCCCTGAGCGTCTTTCTCCATAGCCTTTTATTGGGTTGTAATGCACAGGAATACAGGGCGGCAAGGATCAAACAGTAGACAACATTACAAAGAAATCTGAGGGCTTACTATGTCTGTCAGGAAGTCAGTGTCTGTCAGGAAGAGAGTTATAGAAACTTTGGGAGACATACTCATTTCCTCTTGGACCCTTATCATATGAATGAAAGCACTTTTAGCAGATTTCTCAGGTTAATCAGCAAGTCTTGTGATGCCAGATTTTTCCCCATGACACGCTCTAGCCAGGCAAGGAGCTGCATCCATCCCCAATAGGTATTCAGGCTTAAGAGGATTAGATCCAGGAAGCACTTCTCCCAGAGAACATGGGAACTCAGGCTTTGATAAAGCTGGGGGGCGAGAGTCCATTGCTGTCTGTTGCAGCCCCCAAGTCCTTCCATGAAGGCCTCCCAGATGATCGAGTCTGGCTTAGGTTGCCCCCACTGTGAGGGGTCTTACCTGTCACTGACTTCCAACCAAGCTCTGGGCGCAGGGAGAGGAAATGAGGCAACATTTGCTACCAGAGACAGGCTTTGTCACCTGTGGCTGGCATTCCAAAGGTCATCTCTCGCCCTTAGCTACAAGGGGTAGAGATACAATTCCTAAAATTAGGCAGAGCGATCTACAACATTATGCTAAGTGAAATAAGGTAGTGATTGAAAGACAAATACCATATGATCTCACTTATAGAGGAATCTAATTACAAAATAAACTAATGAACAAAGTAGAACCACAGGCATGGAAACATGAAACTGACTGAAGGCGGGAGAGTGGGGAATAATGGTAGACAGAAGGGGAAGGGACTAGTCACACATCATTATGAATGACCCTGGAACGTGGACAATGGTGTGGGAATTGACTGTGAGAGCAGGGAGCAGGCTGGGCAGAGAAGGGCAGAGCAGGGGGAAAATTGGGACAACTGTAACAGAATAACAATAAACAAAGAATATATAGGTTATATATCCCTGATCCACTACATATTCAGGAATACTTCCTTCCTGGCATATTACAGAATCACTCCACTTTCTTCTGACATTGAATGTTATGCAGGGAAAAAAGCAAGGAACAAATAATCGCCTGAGAAAAAGACAAAACTGTCACCTTTTTTTTCTCTCTTAGACAATTGTTCTTTCTCTCTGATTTCCATAGAATTATTTAGTTACTTATTTTGATAAGTTAATAAAATATACTGTTAAATTGTTCCTAAATTGTCATCTTTTTCCTGTGTATATTCCTGTGAAGGGAAGCAAAGAGTTCTCAATAAAGTGTATCTGCGCACAGTATTTTTCCAAGTGTACAGTGTTAGGTTGTGGTTCTCACTTTGAGCAGTGTTAGGAAATGCTTTGTTTCTTTGGTTTATTTTTGTAATGTTCTTACTTTAAAAGGAGTAAGTTATGTTTTAAGTTTAAAAATACATTGTCCTAGAAAAATCTCAGTCTCTCAGGTAACAAATGTTGCATCTCTGGAAGTAAAAACCAAAACTGAGAAACACTTATCAAAAATAGTGAATTTTAACTTCACTTAAAAAAACCCCGTGAAGTTCAGTATTTTGGCTCTGGTGGTCAGTATTATTTTCAAACACTTAAATATATCTGTGTTTAATTTTTAAAGACTGGGCAATTCTTAGAGATTGGCATTTTGAAGATATCAGTCCACATTGTATTTTGTTGTTAAATGTCTCCATTTTTTTCCTGATGCTATCATTGTATAGTGTTGGCTTTTTATTTCCAAAATCCAAGTAACTTGGCATGGCAAACAAAGCCCTTTAACACTTGCACGGAGTCTATTTATCCAGCAAGATCATTCCCTTCAAATAACCTATATAAAAATCAGGTTCAATTATTTTTAAAAGCACTTGAGATTCTATATTCTACTGCAGTCTCTGTAAATGTTACTGCTACTGCCTATATTGCTCATCTTTTATTTTTTATTCACAGAGACTCAAATGTGTCTTCAGCATCCAAATAACATGCTGTGTTATTCATCTGAAACATAAGGGAAATTGTCTGATCCACATATATTTACTATATTAATAGAAACATTTTATGCATTTCAATTACTTGTTTGTACTTCCTCCTAGACTGTGTGCTCCTGGAAATAAAGAAAATGCCTTCTTTCTTTCTTTTTTTAGTGCATAGCATGATAGATGGCCTTAACTGTTTTAATATTGCTAAATGAATGGCCCACAATAGTTCATTGACTACACAGCTAACGCTCATCAATTATTGAACTACATTTCCATACTATTCTTTATTAAGTAAATCTAGTATGAAATTCACTAAAACCTATTTGTCACTAAAGATAATGAAATTGAGCAAAAGCTTGTAATTTTTCAGGCCGTACTCATTTTAGTAAAAATCTCTCAATACCTTATATTTGTTACAGACCCTCACTCTCCCTTCTGTATCCCCCTTTTGAGATACAGAATATCTCAAAATAGAATCTAAATATAAGTTACAGGTAGCAAGATTTAGATGGAAAGGCAACTAGCTGTGCATTAGTTCTATGAATGCATTTTTTTCATAATTGTAATACGATAATAGCTTAATCCTAGACTATTTTCTGAAGTCAGAGATGGGAGGAAAACTGGCTGAACTGTGTGTAAATGTTGCATTTACATGACAGAGGGTGCGGAAGGTCACAAAGTCATCAGCAATTAAGAGAAGGTGGGAGAAGTGCAAACATCACCAGTTAAACAAGCAATTTTCATTATAATAAGAGATACAGAACTTTTCTTGGCAGGTTTTGGTATTTTACCATATTTATACTCATAGTTCTACACCTACTAAAATTTTTCAACCTAAACGGGACTCTAGTTGATCCAAAGACAAAGGATAATGTTAACATTATAACATTGATATCCATAATTTTTTAAGTAGAGAAAACTATGATAAAGTTTTCTTGATCCTGAATTAAAGCGCTTGACGCTGAGCTCTTCAAATTCTTAGCAGATGCCGATTTCATGTCTTCACTCACACAGCGTACATGTGCCAGCTGAGAAAAAATTCTTTCAAATTAAAAAAGAAAACAACGACGAAAGGAAGCTCTTCCAGAATTGTAAATATGTACTTGTAGGAGCACAGGGCAGAGATACATCTTGTTCCCACAGAGAAATATTTATGAAAATATCGATAATAAATCTATTAAACTCATTCTATTCTCAAGTAAGTGAGGATTTCAAATTAGAAAAACGAAGTCAAATTTTATGACCCATTCAAATTTCTTCTTGCCATCGTTTCACCTGGCTATTTCCAGGAATGATCAAAGTATTGGCACTACCAGATAACCTGCTCCCCGAACAATGTGATGCTAGTTGTTTCGGAATTAAACAATATTTCAAGATAATGGAGTGTTCTAAAGTCTTATCTGGGATCATTTGCTACTCTGGTAAATGCCATTTAACTCTCAACTCTGATAAGACACTATGATTTCTTTCTTCATAATATCTGATTGTTGTTCTGTGATTTATTTTAATTTCCCATAGATACATGCCTTTTTATGATTTAAGAAATAAACCGATGTACTTCATTCTGGTCTTTGAAAGTTCTGAGACTACTTATAGACGCTTAGTCATAAAAAGGATAGAAAGTAAATTTCATGGGATTTATTACCTCTTGACTTGTTTGCCACAACAACCCCAGTTCCTGCAATAGGAGCTCGTATGGTAAGTGTCCACTACATATCTGTGGATCAAACAAATGAGTAAACCCATTCATTCATGTATTGCAGAATAAATTAATTTTATTCTATCTATAGGCACAATGGAAGCTACAGTCTCCTATGAAACAATCCTCCTTTCTTTTCAAATATTTTGATTCTCAGGAGCCTCAATAAGAGTCACCTTCAAAGTCAGTGAGTGATTTTTCTTGTCTATACATAACAAAGAGAGGAAATAGCCATGTCCCTTCTAAGGTGCATAAAGGGGTCTCCTCACTGCAATTCCTTGCTCCTCGCAGTTGATTTGCATTCATACAAAACTCCTCAGAAGTAGTTTAAAGAAATCCGAGGATTTGAATATAAACCTAAGAGTCAAGCTCTAGAAGCAACTTTGTGATTTTTTTTTCAAATCCTGGATGTTTTTGATAATGCTGCTGCCTCTTTCAGAGTTATGTCTTACATTTCAAATGAGGAGATTGACTCTGCTGCTATTACCGAACTGGAAAGTGCTCTCAGCAGTTCTATAAAACCTATTACAATTCCAAACAATTGAAACCTGTACAGCTTTCTTCAGGTGTAAGGTTTATACTGTACTAAGTGAGAACATGTTTACTCCAAAAAAAGTATTTAATTTTTACACTCTATCCACCATATGTGCCTGGTACGGCTAAATAGCAATCTTTATAACAAAGATCACTTTGCACAGAAAGTGATAAAATTAGCAGTATTAAAAGTTTACATATGAATTTGGTACAAAAATTAATATTGATGAAAATGAAGTGGCTGCTTTCTTTTTTTCTTAACTGCTCTGCTCCGAGTGCCTGAGAATGCATGTATCTTTCAAACGCTATAAATTCAGTTGAATAGAGGTCAGAAGATGTAGATTAGCATGAAGTCCCAAGATTTTTTTTTTAGCTTTCAATGAGCAAATTAGACTTTGTTGCTATGACTGCTTTTCCTACTGGTTTCAATTATCTCCAAGCAGATTCAATAAAATGCAAAGAGCCCTGTGGAAAAATAAACAACCAACAAAAAGTGCATGAATGTGCAACAAGACCCGTACAGAGGACACAGGGGGATGTGCACCTGCCAAAGGTCTAGATACAGCTGTGGAGTTGTGTTTGTGTAATAACAAGGCATTAAAATAGTAATAAATTCTCCCTAGGACAAATGAACATGGAGTTAATGGTGGATGAGGAAAGAAAGGTGTTAACTCTTGAGGAGATTGGAGAGTGAAGAGAAGGAGATAGGTATTTTTGATTAATGAGTGCGGCTTCAACATTGTATTGTTGGACATATTAAAGAAGTTACATGTCAAAACAATTCCTGTTTTTGCTAGTTGGATATCCATCAAGTTACCAATCCTCTCCAAGTTTATTCGTACAAAACAAGATGCTATTTATTACTTAGTTAATATTTTCTTACAATGATTAGATCATTTAATGTGTGTAAAATTCTGAAAACTACCAGGTACTATGTAGTTAATGCTCAATAAACATTTAATAACAGTTATTATTTATTTTTTGAACCATTCATTTTCAATCAGGTGACTGTCCAAGGCTAATTAGCTCCCCGAAGCAATATAATGTCATGCACAGAACAATGTTAAAACCTCTGTATATGCCTATATATCTGTATATTGATATATGGCCTTTAAGATAATAACTTAAAGAATTCTTTCATTTCAAATGAAGAAGAGAATCCTGGAAGCAGCAAGAGATAAGGGGACAGTCACCTACAAAGGAGTTCCCATCAGACTGTCATCGGACTTCTCAAAAGAGACCTTACGGGCAAGAAGGGGCTGGAAAGAAGTATTCCAAGTCATGAAATCCAAAGACCTACATCCAAGACTGATCTATCCAGCAAAGCTTTCATTTAGAATCGAAGGGCAGATAAAGTGCTTCTCAGATAAGATCAAATTGAAGGAGTTCATCATCACCAAGCCCTTATTATATGAAATGTTAAAGGGACTTATCTAAGGAAAAAAAGATAAAAAAGATGAACAGAGTAAGGACAGCAAACTCACAGTTATTAAGAACCACACCTAAAACAGAAGCAAACTAAGAGGACAGCTAGATCAGGAGCAGAACCATAGAAATGAAGATCACATGGAGGGTTAGCAACAGGGGAGTGGGAGAAGGAGAAGGGGGAAGAAGTACAGAAAATAAGTAGCATAGACTGTAGATAGAAAGTAGATAGGGGGAGGGCAAGAATAGTAGGGGAAATATAAGAATCTAAAGAACTTGAGGCATGTGGTCATAAACTAAAGGGAGGAATGGTGGGGGAGGAGGTGTGCAAGGTGGAGGGGAATGAAGGGGAGAATAGAACAATTGTAATGGCATAATCAATAAAATATATTTAAAAAATAAAATAAAATAAAATGATGCCTTCTTTGTAAAACTTGAGGTTTTCCAACTTTAAATTGTTGCAGACCGCTCTGCCTGGTTTTAGGAATTGTATCTCTACCCCTTGTGGCTAAGGGCAAGGGAGGACCTTTGGAATGTGAGCTGAAGGAGATAAAGCTTGTCTCTGGTAGCAAACGCTGCCTCAGTTTCCTCTCCCTGCCCCCAAAGCTTGGTTGGAAGTCAGTGATGGGTAAGACCCCTCACAGTGGGGGGCAACCTAAGCCAGGCTTGATCACTTGGGAGGTCTTCATGGAAGGACTGAGGGGGGGGCTGCAACAAAGAGCAATGGACTATTGCCCCCCCCGCCCCCGGCTTTGTCAAAGCCTGAGTCCCCACGTTCTCTGTGAGAAGTGCTTCCTGGCTCTAATCCCCTTAAGCCTGAAAACCTGATGGGGAGAGGTGAAGAAGCTCCTTGCCTTGCTAGAGTGTGTCCTGGGGAAAAATATGGCATCACAAAGACTTCCTGATAAACCTGTGAAATCTGCTTTGTTAAGAGTACTTTCATTCATATGTTAAGGATTCAAGCAGGAAACCCTAAAACTCTGTTCCTGACAGACTTGGACTCATAGTAAGCCCTCAGATTTCTTTGAAATGTTATCTACTTTTTGATCCTTGCCACCCTGTATTTCTGTGTATTAGAACTCAATAAAAGGCCCTAGAGGAGGGGGCTCGAGGTCTTTTTCTCCTCAGAGAAACTGGCCACTACTGGCCTTTGTCTCCCCTGAGAAACTGGCCACCAACCCATGGCCTTTTCCCTCTGGGAAAATGGCCACTTCTCCCTAAGCAGATCATGTCATGTACTGGTCATACTCACTCTCCATCCATGGCACTGGGGGGACTTTAGAGAGAAGTTGCCCCCACATTAAATCTGATTTATAATTTAATTCTAGTATCAACATGAAATAAGAAAAATGGTCTGTGTTGGAGTCTGCAGTCCTACTTTTGCACACGGCTTGGTCATTTAGCTGCGTTATCCCAGACACCTTAAACCAAAAAGTCTTAATTTTCAACTGAAAAATCTAACTCCATTAGAATTGTGTGACGATTTAGAGCAGGTATACAGAGGAAGAAGGCCAAGCACATAGAAGATTCACAAACGTTGGAGAATCATCATTCTATACAATTGTAAGAACCAATGTTAAAAGAAAAAATAGTCATCTCTTGCCAAATCAACTTTTGTGTTTTGATGACATCTAAGTGACACAAATTATGTATATGTAGATATCAACAAGTCTATGTACTTCCAATAAAATATTTAACAGTAATAATCATTATTTTTAGAATATGCTATGTAAAACTACTCTATAGATGAACTATACAAATGCATTCTGATTTATTTTTTCTCAGTAATGTTTAGAACTGGAACTGTGCCTTCCGTGTTCAAAAGAGAACAATAGATATTCAAATTCCCTTTCATTCCATTGTGTTTTTGCTCACATTTTTTCTTAGAACAAATACATCTACTATTTAGCATAGTCTGTTATGTACCTTATTGAAAATGAGATAAAGTGAGTGGTGGGAACATACTGATCATTCTTTCATATGGCATTTTATTGTAAAGTTTCTAATATACACAATATCAAGTGTGATTTATTTATTAATTTAATTCTTATGCATTACAAAAATTAAGATTCACTACCAATTTATTAAACTTAGAAAAAGAAAATTTCTAGATTTAAACAAAGTTGCTGTTCTAAATCCAAGTGTTTTCCAGATTTGGGAGAGAAGGTAACAAAGTACTGGCTATTTTTATCATTCTTTTCTATCATGTGTCTTTGGGTGGAAGTTTATTTTTTTAGACCAAGAGCTGATAATTATATAGAATTGTGTCCTATGTCACATGCTTAATATTTTATCAATTGTGAGGGCTGCTTCCCAGCATATGATCATTAGGCTATTTAAATGTGTGAGATCTCTTATTTTTTAGAGGTCTCCTAAGATGCTTTTATTCCCCCTTTGTTTATTGCCAAGAATTGCCTACTAATGGTAGTCACCAGATACAGAGTTCTCTGGGGAACAAGTTAGTGCAATGAGATGAAAGACATTTTCTCTGTGAAGGCGACCTCTCTGTGAGGTCCCCCTGTACCACAGGCACACGTGAGTGAATAAATATGGCCGAGAAGTGATGAGATCTGTTTGGGGGTGGAGATGTGGGCTGTGGCCAGTTTCTCTGGGGAGTAAGAGGCCAGCAGCGTCCAGTTTCTCCAAGGAGAAAAAGGCCCCGAGTGCCCTCTTCCATAGCCTTTTATTGGGTTGTAATACACAGGAATACAGGGCGGCAAGGATCGAACAGTAGATAACATTACAAAGAAATCTGAGGGCTTACTATGAGTCAGTGTCTGTCAGGAAGAGAGTTGCAGAAACTTTAGGAGACATACTCATTTCTTCTGGGACCCTTATCATATGAATGAAAGCACTCTTAGCACAGCAGATTTCTCAGGTTAATCAGCAAGTCTTTGTGATGCCAGATTTTTCCCCAGGACATACCCCAGCAAGAGAAGGAGCTGCACCCTTCCCCATCAGGTGTTCAGGCCTAAGAGGATTAGAGCCAGGAAGCACTTCTCCCAGACAACATGGGGACTCAGGCTTTGAGTAAGCGGGGGGTGGGGGCGAGAGTCCATTTCTCTTTGTTGCAGCCCCCTAAGTCCTTCCATGAAGGCCTCCCAGGTGATGGAGTCTGGCTTAGGTTGCCCCCTGCTGTGAGGGGTCTTACCCGTCATTGACTTCCGACCAAGCTCTGGAGGCAGGGAGAGGAACTGAGGCAGTGTTTGCTATCAGAGACAAGCTTTGTTTCCTGTGGCTGGCATTCCAAAAGTCGTCTCTGGCCCTTAGCTACAAGGGGTAGAGATACAATTCCTAAAATCATGCAGAGCGGTCTACTACATTCTCCTAATAAAGAAGAGGTAAAACATCATTAATATATAGTGAAAGATAAAACATGACATAACTGAGCTATAGTATACTATGGCTATGTGAAGGATAAAATGATTTGAAATTAGGAAGAACAAATGGGCTACTCAAGAAAGTTATTTAGGATTCTACCTTTCTGAATGTAAGGAACTCTCATATTTGGACTTGAGAGAACAAATTTTCTAAATGGAAAGATGATTATGAAATATATATGTATATACATACATATATACACATATATTATATATAGGTGTGTATAAAATATAAGTCTATATAAACCTTTCATACTGTGAGTCAGCTTGATTTGATCACGGGAGAGATATGAATAAACAGTTGGAAGTTACAATGAAAAATATAATGGTGGCAGATGGAATCTAGGATTACAAAACTAAAAATTGATCAGGAAGCTAGTTGATTAACCTATATTGAGATGAAGCCATTAATTAGTGCTCAGCAGGAATTAAAAAGAGAAGAAAATTACAAGAAAAACTGGAGATGTAAATTCGGGAAGATTTGACTACAAGCAAAAGTATATGCAGTCCAACAGTATTCTTTGATAATGCCAATGATGTTATTCAGAATAACTGGGGAAAAAACTTACCTAGTTCTGCATTGATCAGTTTTTTAATCTTCTGTCACAGAAATCTCTGAATACATGCACCAGATATTTAACTGCCTGGATGCATACCTGAATTCAACTTTATTTGATGTATTAGCATTCCAATATACTCCAAAGGTCAGCTAATAGTAAGTCTCCTTTCTCTCTACAGAAACATGCCTTAACTTGCCTACAGCAAAATAAGTAAAGAGAAGAACTTTTCCTAGAAAACCTTCAAAGTTATACTGAGGCGATATATTGCTATTTTGATAGGAATTTATACATTTATTTTATCTAGTTGTAAGTAATTACAAGAACTTCTATACGTGATTAGAGCAGGGCATGTATTTTTAATTGTACATTATTACTATTACTAAAATTTATGTCTAATTAAAATACATAATTTGAATTCTATATGTTATGAATTTAAATAAAACAATTCTGTATGTTATGAATTCTGTATGTTATGACTACAAATAAAATAATGTATTTATTTAGAGAAAGCATGTTCATATATATGTTTCACGAAAATATAATGCTAAAACAGCTTTGCCTCTAATTTAGAAAATTGTTTCAACTTGAATGAATTCAAAATGATGTGAATAATGATATCAAAAATCCATTTCAGCCTGGCTGGTGTAGCTCAGTGGATTGAATGCAGCCCTGCGAATCAGAGGATTGCGGTTCAATTCCCAGTCAGGGCACATACCTGGGTTGCAGTCTGGTTCCTTGCAGGCCAGTTCCCAGCAGGGGATGCACAAAAGGCAACCATACATTGATGTTTCTTTCCCTCTCTCCTTCTCCTCTAAAGATAAATAAATAAAATATTAAAAAATCCATTTTATACCATAGCTTTTTAAAAGTATATTTTATTGATTATGCCATCAGAGTTGTTCCAATTTTCCCCTTTTACCCCTCCACCCAGTACACTCCTTTCCTCCACCAATTCCCTGTTTTGTTCATGTCCTTGGCTAATGCATATAAGTTCTTTGGCTTCTCAATATTCTATACTTTTCTTAATACCCCCTGTCTATTTTATACCTGCCAATTATGCTTCTTAATCCTTGTAACTTTTCCCCCATTCTCCCCCTCTCAGCTGATAACCATCCAAATGATGTCCATGTCTATGACTCTATCTCTGTTCTATTTGTTCACTTAGTTTATTTTTGGTTTTTAGATTCAGTTGTTGATAGTTGTGAGTTAGGTGTTATTTTAATTTTTATAGTTTTGATCTTCTTCTCTTTCTTAAATAAGTCCCTTTAACATTTCATGTCATAATGGTTTGATAATGATAAATTCCTTTAGCTTTACCTTGTCTGGGAAACATTTATTCTGCTCTTCCATTCTAAATGATAGCTTTGCTGGATAGAGTCATCCTGGTCATAGGCCCCTGCTCTTCATCACTTTGAATACTTTTTGCCAGTCCCTTCTTGCTTGCAAAGTTTCTTTTGAGAAATCAGCTGATAGACTTATGGGAACTCCTTTATAAGTAACTCTGATTTTCTCTTGCTGTTTTTAAGATTCTCTCTTTATCTTTAAACTATGACATTTTAATTATGGTGTGTCTTGGTGTGGTCCTCTTTGGGTCCAACATTTTTGGGATTCTGTGCTTCCTGGACTTGTATGCCTATTTCCTTCACCAAATTAGAGAAGTTTTCTTTATTGTTTTTAAAATAAGTTTCAAATGTCTTTCTCTTCCTCTTCTCCTTCTAGCATCTCTGTGATTCAAATGTTGACACTTTTGAAGATGTCCCAGTGTTCTTATCCTCCCATTGATTTTTCAAAAGTAATCAGTTAAGTAACAAGTTACTTCATTCTGTTCCAGTTGAGTGTTTATTTCTTCCTGATGTTGCAAATT
Source organism: Artibeus jamaicensis (assembly GCF_021234435.1). Classification (NCBI taxonomy): domain Eukaryota; kingdom Metazoa; phylum Chordata; class Mammalia; order Chiroptera; family Phyllostomidae; genus Artibeus; species Artibeus jamaicensis. Next base: position 14,529,847 of record NW_026521803.1, on the reverse strand, counting down.
TTTGATGTTAATCCTGGCCTCCTTTTTTTTTTTTTACTGTTGATTCCCAGTGGATTTTTCTTTATTTCACTTAGTGTAACCTTCATCTCTTCCCTTATGTTTTTGACACACTCAGTGATGTCTCTGAGCATCCTTACCACCAGTGTTTTGAACTCTGCACCTGATCAGTTGGCTGTCTTCATTTCACTTAGTTATTTTTCTCAGGTTTTGTTCTGTTCTTTCATTTGGGCTGTATTTCCATATCTCCTCAATGTGTCAGCCTCCCTGTATTTGTTTCTGTGAATTAGGTAGAACTGCTTTAATCCCTTTCTTAGCACTCCAGTTAAGTTGTATGGGGCAGAGCATTAGGTATTCACCAGGATGGGACAAACTGTTTCTCCACTTTGTGGGGCTGTGTGGGTAGGAGGGGTCAGAGAGGAGACAGTGTCCCCACCTGGCCTCTGGCAGCTTACCTGGCACTTCACCCACTTCCTGTATGTGACTGGTGCCCTTCTAGCTGTTGCTCTAGCGGTGATTCTCACAGTGGATGGATCTGTGTACCTTCTAGGACTATGCATGCCCTTTGAAGGACTCTCCTGAGAAATCAAACGTTTCTTCCCCTTAGCCAAACCCCAGTGGTTTTTACAGCCAAAGTCATGGGGCTTTATCTTCCCAGGGCTGAAACCATGGTCTGTGTGGTCTGGTCTGGGGCTGGGATTGCTTGCTCCCAAGGTATCCCTCCAAACTTTCATCCCCTGCATGTGGATGTGGGACTGCCATTCTGCTGCTGCCACCTCTCCACATGGCACCATGTCCTCTTTGCCAGGCTCCCCACTTCCACTCTTCTTATCCACTGGATGAATGTGGTTTCTTTAAATCCTTGGTTGTTGGAATTCAATACAGTTCAATTTTCTGGCAGTTCTGGGTGTTTTTTGTTTTGAGTTTAGTTGTTATTCTTCTTATGGTTGCACAAGAAGGCAAAGCATGTCTTCCTACACCTCCATCTTTTATGCCCTAACTATTATCTTTCCTTTTCCTCATTGAGAAATTGTCTTCACTAGACATAATAAGTTAAGATTATCCAAATCTTTTAAAAAGAGTTTTCCCATCCTAGAATCTCAAAAGACATCTTAGGTTAGAATAAGATCACATGACCTCATCCTGCCTGAAGACATTTATACCTCCTCTTTGTGACACACACCCATCATACCCTCACTCTATATCGAGGCTGAAACACTGGGGAATGTTACTTCATGGTTACCTGAGAATTTTCTTGCATGCCCACAGAGCCTGCATGGAGAGTATTACATTATTAGTTTTCACGAATTTGAAAATCCCTATGTACTCTGCAAATATAGGAAATATTTTATTTCAACATCAGTATCAGAGAAAGCAATGTCATTCTGAAAATATACTATGTCCTGAGAAATTCAGCAAATTATTCCAAACCCCAGCATAATTTATCTTCGTTTGAGAGTATTAGATGCTACAATCTCATCCAACCTGTCAACTTGGACAAATCATTTTTTTTATTGTTATTCTACTACAGTTGTCCCAAATTTCCCCTTTTGCCCTTCTCTACCCATCCCACACCTTGCTCCTGCAGTCACTTCCCCCACTGCTGTCTGTGTTTGTGAATCATTCATACAACAAGTTCTTTGACTAGTGTCTTCTTCTTTCCACCCTTTTACTCCTCCCCCACCTTCTGCTCACTGTTTGTCCCATGTTCCCATGCCTGGGGTTCTGTTTTGTTTTTTAGTTTTTTTATGAGATTTCTCTTATAGGTGAGATCATATGGTATTTGTCTTTCACCAACTACTTTATTTCATTTAGAATGATATTCTCCAGTTTTATCTAATTGTAACAAAAAGGTAGGAGCTCCTCCTTTCTTTCTGCTGCATAGAATTCCATTGCGTAATTGTCCAACAGTTTTTGGATCCACTCATTTACCGATGGCCACTTAGGCTGTTTCCAGCACTTGGCTATTGTATGTAGTGCTGCTATTGACATAAGGGTCAATAAGTTCTTTTGAATTGGCGATTTGGCATTCTTAGTGTATATTCTCAGCAGCAGAATCACTGGGTCAAAAGGCAGTTCCATTTTTAGTTTAAGAAAATCCCATACTGTTTTCCACAGTGGCAGCACCAGCCTGAATTCCCACCAACAGTGCAGTAGGGTTCCCTTTTCTCCACATTTTCTCCAGTACTTGTTGCTTATTTTACTGTTGTTGCTTATTGACTTCAATTTTCATTGTACAACATAGTAATAACGCAGAAAATTTCCATTGTATCATCAATGCCACTTATGCATGCTAAGAAGGAATTAGAGGACCCCAAACATTTCTATAAGTATAATAAACATAATCTGTAATAAAGATGTACCAAATAGCAAATTATATCACTTTAGGAAAGGAGTCTAGTCCTCAAGGTCCTTGTATTTATAGGTCATGCTGAGTTCTGAGCAGAATGGGGTCACAGGTCCCTCTTCTGTCTCTTGCCCCATCTTCTAATCTTACTGAGCCAACTTACTGTCTATTGTCACATTTATATTTCCTTCTTCCACACCGTCTAGTTGAGTCTCTTTTTGCCTTCAGGACTCAGCAGAATCTGTGGTATATATTGCTTCTCAGTTGCTTCTCTGATACACTTTAAAAAATCATTCTGTATACACCTCTATCATGTAATTAATCACAATATATTAGAATGGCTTTTTATTTAATGTTCTTAATAAGCTGCCCAAAAGGAATAGAATTTCTTATGTTTGTATTCTCAATACATTCGTTAATTAAATAAAAGAATAAATAAGTGATTAGGTGAGTAATATACAATATAATTTCTAGTGCCTTATGTATCTTGATATCTTTACTTAAAATGCTGTCTAATATCTTTGCTTAAAATTCTTGTATAAGCACATCATTCTCAATATTTTAATGCATATCCTACAATATTTTAAAAAAATTTTTGGAGGCAATAGCACTATTTTCGTCATCATGCTGATTAATTTATGTGCTTTGTTTAATGTAGTCCTCCCAACAATCTCTTAAAGAGGCTATTGTTAATTATCTCTGTGTAAGAGATGATAAAAGTGAAACCTACTAAAAGGTTTTTTAAATGTTTCAAAACTCAGAGTTAAGAAGTCTAAGAGGAAACTCAAGTCCAGCTCTTTCTAGAAATCAAAGTCAGTCTCTTAGCAACTCTAAATTTAAGATATTTATTCCCCATAAAAATCTCACCCAGCTCTCCCAGGAAGTCTTGGATGCTCGGTACTTTCCCTGTCTAAAATAGCTTGTGATGTCAACCCTAATAATGCTAATGTTTCCGTCAAGGCTTTTGTCTCCTAACACTTCCAAAACTACAAAGCTTGACATTTCTAAGGTATCCTTGCATTATATCAAGAATTCGAAGCATGAAAGCCAGACTTTGTTCTATGCAAAAACAAATGATATATTATCATGTCTGTGACTCTGTGTCACGCTGTATCTGGGCCTAAATGAGCAAAGAAAAGTGCCAGTGTGAAAGCAGCTTCTCCAGATGCTAATTACAGCTCTTCTGGCCATAAGTCCTGGCATGTTTCTAAGAAGCAAGATCAGTGACAAATGACTAAACAAGATAACAAATAACTTTTCTCTTATCTCACCTTCTCAAAATACATCCCCTTTCACTCTGTCTCCAAAGCCATTCCTGAAAATTGTCTCATAGAGGTTGACTTAGACAAATCAATTTCATCTAGAATCTCGCCACTTCACCAGTTGTAGCTGGCATATATACATTTCACCCAAGATTGATAAACTTTTAAACAGCTCCACTGTGGGCTGCATTTTAGGTGCTCGTTAAATATTGCTTGAATGAATGGATGAGTGTATTTAAACCAAATTAATAACGACGCAGCTCTTGTTCCCATTAGGACACCCTAACCACTTTTTCTTCCAATACTACACTTTTTCCACTTTCCAGCACCAGCATACACATGTGCGCACACACACAAATACACATCTAGAGAGTGGCATCTGAAAAGGGAAACTGATTATACTTACATCCATTTAAATAAACTCATTAAAACTTAGTTCTAGCTACATTTTCTAACTTCCGTGTTCTATTTCCCATTGTTCATTCTGTTTAGAACACGTTTCTAAATCTCTACCATCTACTTTTGTAAAAAATTAAGACCTATGACTAAGACAGATTTAATCTGATGCAGACTGATTTCCCAGAGGGGGGAAAAACCTTGAAAAATGTCTCATTTTGAAACATCAAAAATTGAAATTCATCACTGAAGACCAGTGATGGTAATATTATTTTTTTATTAGAGATAGCTCAATCATTAGAATGTTAGAAGAGTATGATACTTTCTTACAGGCAGAGCTGAACTGAACCAGAGCTACCAAGTTATAAAACAAAAAGCAGTGTATTTTTGATGATATTGATGGATAAATTATGAGGAAGTAGGGCTATTGCTGGAATTTAAAAACTACCATTTGCTGGCAAAGTGACTTAACTGGGATGTAGTTAAATCCTCAGTATTAAGATAAACTATCACTAGTTATATAAGTTATATTAGATCTTCTGATACCTGGATTCGGATAGCTTTTTAGGCTATTTTCTGGTTCTTGAAACAATAAAACAACTGTAAAAATCCATATTTTGGAAGTTTTTCAGTATCAACTGAACAAGTTGATCTAGTCATATTTTCTTGATTTTAATTTATTTTATAAGTTAAGATTTGTGCCTGGGAGTAGTGGAGAGGCGCAAACAAGGGTTATTTTAAGGAAAATTCCCTCTTTTTAGCTTTTTACCAGCACATATTGCTGTATAAGAATTTTAGTGTTTATACAAGTATTTTTCTAGTACTTGCTTAATATGATGATTAGAAAAAATAAACATAAGTACTGTTCATCTGAACAATAGAGCTTAGGTGTCTTCCTCCCTCACTCCTTCCAGCCCATTTCAGAATGTACATGTTCTACTCTCTCAAAAAATGCCAGCTTACTTCTGAGTCTTTTCTCTTTGAGAAGGTTGACAGACTTGTACTTTAAAATAACTGCTCTGGGAATTCAGTAGACTTCTGTTTAAAATTCTTCCTTTGAATAAAAAGCCCAACTAGCTCGGGAGCTATTGAAACATCTCAATTCTTCACTTCCATACATGTGGACACTCTCTAAGTAAAAACCTATGATGATACACAAGAGTGATTCTAAATTTAAATATTTACTTAGCATAATTAACTCTCACAATAAAAATATGTATTGTTAGAGGGTTGAGGGAATGGGAAGTGACAGCCTAAGAATCACCTTACAGTACAGTTCTGTTAAATTTTAAATATACAGTAGGTTGAATCGAAATGGCTCCCTTACCCTTCGTTCTCATTAAAAAAAAATTCAACTATTATTGTATTTTTCCATTACCATTTACTCTCCCCCTAGCAATCACCACTGTTGTCCATGTCCATGATTCCTTTTTCCTTGTTGCTCAATCCCTCTACCCTCTAACGACCCCTTACTAGTTGTTATCTGCCCTCCATCAAGGAGACTGTCTCTGTTTTACAATTTAATTCCGTTTCCTCATTAGATTCCACATATAAGTGAAATCATACGGTATGTGTCTTTCTCTGACTGGTTTATTTCACTTAGTTTAGTGTTCTCCAGTCCATCTATACAGTTGCAAAGGGTAATTTCTTCTTTTTTATTGCTAAGTAGAATTCTGATGTGTGAATGCCCCGTACTTGTTTTATCCACCCATCTACTAATGGAGATGGGGCTGCTTCCATATCTTGGTGATTGTGAATACTGATGCAATGAATATAGGAGTGTTTATGTTCTTTTGAACTACTGTTTTGGGTTCCTTTGCATATATTCCAAGAAATAGAACTGTTGGGTCAAAAGACAGATTCATTTTTAATTTTTGGAGGTTTATTCATAGTTTTTCGAAGTGGCTGCACTAATATGCATTCCCACCAACAGTGCAACAGGGTTCCCCTTTCTCCACATCTTCCCCAGCACTTTTTTTCATTAATTTATTAATGATGGCCATTCTGACAGGTGTGAGATGGTATCTCATTGTGGTTTTAATTTGCATTTCTCTGATGATAATAATGTTGAGCATGTTTTCATAAGTCTATTGGCCTCTTTGGGGAAATTAAAGTATTCAAGTCATTGTGAAATGTCACGTAGAGCCATATGTATATAGTTCGTATATAGCAAAAGTCAGAACAGACATGATTATAGAAAAGGTTGAAACATTCTTTGTTAGATCATTATTGAAGATTTCAGAAACATAACATCACCTCACACACATCCATTAATCAAGGCACAAACTACCCTCTTAATGTGTTTTTAGTGTCCTACTGCTACTGTAACATGTTTATATGAATTTAGTGTCTTAAAATTATCTCGGAGTTCTCTAGGTTAGAATTCCAACATGGATATCACCGGGATAAAAATCAATTTATCAGCGGAGTTTTCCTTTCTGGAGATGAAGGGGGAATTTGTTTCTTTACCTTTTCTAGTTTTCGGAGGCCACCTGCACTCCTTCTTAAAGCTAGCAGTACTACGCCTGTCTAGACACCCTGCTTCAGTCACATCTCCCTCAACTCCCTCTAACTCTCTTCCACTTCCTTCGTCCATTTATAAGGATGTGTGGGATTATTCTGGAGAGACCCACATAATGCCAGTATAATCTCTCTATGTTAATGTCAACAACTTTAATTTCAACTCTAATCTAAATACCCCTTTGTCAAGTAACATAATATAGTCAAAGAGTCCCGGGAACTGGGTCATTGACATCTTTGAGGACAGGTGTTATTCTGCCTGCTATATTTTCATCTCCTGTTACCTTCATTTCATCCTGATCAAACTAGAAGTTGATGTCTGGATCAATCCACATGTTAACCTCATCATGATGTTAACTGAGCAACTACTCTCATCTCCCTAATTTAAATAGAATAAATCTTAACCTGAAAGGTTTTCCCCTTTCATTTCCCTTCCAAAATTTTCCTATGTTTTAGTTGTATACAAAAAGAACAATATGGTGTCTTTACATATAATAAATGAATGAAAAGGGAACTCAAAGATACGTTCTGAAAAGAAACAGAAAAGTCCACAGGGGCTTATTTAAATTTTCTGTGATGAACATCAAGTAATCTGAAAGGAAACTTTACCGATACTATATATGTCTTGTTGCAGGAACATTATAATTGCTGTCTAATAAGTTACTTCTATACAGAGGAAGCTTCCGAAGAGAAATAGCATCCTCTTTCTCAATACTTTGTGGAAAATTTTTATAGTGATTGCCTTCTTTGTGTCAATTATGAATGTAAATATAGTGTTCCTTAGAGAAGAAATAAAATGGAAGGGTGTTAGGTGGTGAGAAATATTTGTGACACATAAGAAGTCCTCATTATTGTTTGTTTTGATAAATTATGCTGATTTAAAGGTAGAACTATAAGATTTAGTAATTAGTTACTGGATTGGAAAGAATATAATAAAGGCACTGAATTTAAAAATAAAATAAAGAACATTATATGGTCAGTCATTATCACTAGTTGTGGTTTACAATTTTTTAAAAAATCCCTTCTAGAAATTCAAGATCTTGTTCAGTGATTGCTCATCAGAATCATTAGAAACTGAGAAACATTTTAGACACCTCCTCAATGTCCCCTCCCTTTCCACCCTGGAGCTTGGGAGATGAAAGCATGGGGTGTGAACATCTTATTAAACAAAAATGTTTGAAGGTATGTTTGATATCACAAACTGCTGGATCATGAAAAGACAACCCACTGAATGGGAGAACATATTCACCAATGATATATCTAAAAAGAAGTTAATGGCCAAATTTTTTTAAAAAACTTATAAAACTCAACACCCCCCAAAAACAAACAAATCAATTTAAAAACAGGCAAAGAACCTGAATAGACACTTCTCCAAAGAGAACATACAGATAGCCAATAGACATACTATAAAATGCTCAATGCCACTATTGTCAGGGAGATGCAAATTAAAACCACACGCCTGTCAGAATGGCTATCATCAATAAATCAACAAATAAAAACTGTAGGTGAGGATGTGGAGAAAAGGGAACACTTGTGCACTGTTGGTGGGAATGCAGACTGGTGCAGCCACTGGGGAAAACAGTATGGGGTTTCCTCAAAGAGTTAAAAATGAAACTGCCTTATGACCCGGCTATTCCTTTTCTGAGAATATATACCAAAAAACCCAAAACACTAATTCAAAAGAATATATGCCCCCTTGTGTTCATTGTGGTGTTTTACAATAGCCAGGATTTGGAAGCAACCCAAGTGCCAAAAAAAAGTGGTAAATGAGTGGTAAAAAAAAAAGATAGTACGTTTACATAATGTAATGTTGCTCTTCTGTAAAAAAAGAAGGAAATTATACTTTTTTAGAATAGTATGGATGGATCTGGAGAGCATTATGTTAAATGAAATAAACCAGTCAGAGAAAGACAAAACCAAATGATTTAACTTATATGTGTAATATAATGAAAAAATAAGTAAAACAAAATAGAAACAAAAAAAGGAATTATAGGTCTATTCATTAATACCTAAATACTTAGTACATAGTGCAAAAGTCGGGAAAGGAACCAAGACTAAGCCTTCTTAGCACCAATCAGATTCTTTCTGACCCTTTGGGATATAAACTAGAGAAGGAGGTAAGTATTCAGTAAAGGAGAATTCACACACACAAAGGTGAAGAAACAAAAGCAAAGTTGTGTGTTCCAGGAGCTGAATTAGTCTGTGGTGCACTGCAGAAGTTGTGAGAAAGGGTTTCACATGGGTCGAGGGGGCACCACTGATGAGTTTTAATACATGAAACTTATATTGGTAACTCTGTTGGTGTCAGTCTAACAGCTCATTTTTTAAAATCCTCACCAAAGGATCTTTTTCCCCATTCCTTTTTAGAGAGAGAAAGAAAGAGAGAGAAATATCAATGTGAGAGAGGAGCATGGATTGGTTGGCTTCCGTACGCACCGTCGGGGATCATATGTACCCAGACCAGGGATGGAAACCACAGCCTTTTGTTACAGGACAATGCTCCAACCAACTGAGCCACACCAGCTGGGGCAAAGCTCCTTTTTAAATTACCACATGCTATCCCTACCACCAGAATCCTAGTACTATTTAATGGTTCTTGCTTGGATTGGGAATGAAAGTGGAGATTTGGATATGATTTTTAAGTGATTTCAAGGAATCTCTTATATCAGATGTAGTTGAAACTACCAGATATAGTCATAAACAGTAACTATAGTGCCCAGAAAAATAATTAAGGATATATATATATATATACTCATCATAGTAACTCTAAAAACAACTGAGGATAAGGACTTCATCAAAAGTTTGCTAATAATGAGATTCTGATCCTTAGATGAGAGTGATAATTCCATTTCCCCTGATACTGTACTACCAGTTTGTGAAAATCAGTTACACATCCTGGTTCTTTCATCCTCTAGTTAGTACTGTTTGATCTGAAAGTTATCAGAATAAATTCTTATTAATTAATTGAAAGTGACAAATATTCAAAACCAATAACAGTGGTTCTGTTGAGAAAAAAGTGGTTCTGTTGAATAGAAAAAAAACAGGATAGAAGGTCATGTTACCAATTAATCATTTAGAAACTTCAACTCAGACAGGACCAATAATGCCAGGAGTGTTATTAATGCCACCGCAAAAACTGATGAAGTTTAAATAGGATAAGTATATTTAGAGTTATTTATGTACTTTTCATCTACCTTGGCCTCTCACTACTGTACTAGGAAAATCAAAAGAAAGGTTCTATACTTGGTGATAAATGTACAATAAATGTGGAGTAATCCACCCTTCTAAGGCTATAATAGAATATAATGGTACTAATTGATTTCACTTTTATTCAGTCGAATAAAATCATTATATATATATATATAATTCAGTGGTCAACAAAACTAGTCTGTTCTCTTGAGTCTTTCATGAACAAGAGTAGAAAATATTTTATGTCAGATAAAAAGTTCTTGAACAATAGAAATTATATTGATATTTTAGGATATGGTGGGGTAGGATAGGATAGGATATTTTAATATTTTGTGAAGGATAAAATATAGAGGGAAAAGATCAGAAGCCAGAAACCAGTTAAAAGTCTGTTTTAATAATCTAGTCAACAGTTTTGCTACCTTAGACTAGAATGTTGTGGTAGAAATAGTAAGGAATGGTTTAATTCTCATTCTATATATTGAAGTTATAACTTGCAGAATTTGCTTATGTTTAGATGCAGTGTTGGAAAGAAACCCAGTTAAAAGAGATCCCAGTTATTCAACCTGAAGAACCAGAATTATGGAGTTGTAATTATTAAACTGGAGAAGATTCTATGAAACGCAAGTATGTGAGTGTGTTTGTATATAAAGAGTTCAGTTTTTAGCATATCAAATTGGAGTGGTTTTTATACATAGAAGCAGTTGGGGGTATAGGAGTCTCAGAATTCTGGGGTAAAATAGAACAAGAGACAAGCATTTGCAAATTATCAGCATATAGAATAGGTATTGCTTTTTTGTTTATTTTTTAATATTTTTTAAATTTGTTATTACAGTTAATATACAATATTATATTAGTTGCAGGTATTTAACCAAATGACGACATTATATAACTACTAGTGATCATCCTGATGAATCTAGTGCCCAACTGACACCATATGTAGTTCCTAGTATATTACTGACTAAATTCCCCATGCAGTAGTTTACAATGCCATGATTTTTCTGTAACTATCAATTTATATTTCTTAATCCCTTCTCCTTTTCCACCCATCCTCCAAACCTTCCTACCATATTTCACCCAGGTTTCCCAACCCCCTCCCCAACTCTGGTAACTACCAGTTTCTCTATATCTAGGAGTCTTTCAATTTTGTTTGTTTGTTTGTTTGTTTTGTTCTGATTTGTTTGTTTGTTTGTTTAGATTCCACATATCAGAAAAATAATATGATACCTACCTTTCTCTGACTGACTTGTTTCACTGAGCATAATAGTCTTTAGGTTAATCCATGCTGTTGCAAATGGTAGGATTTCATTCTTCTTTGTGGCTGGGTAATATTCTACAGCTTATATGTACCACTGCTTTTTTCCTCCACTCATCTACTGATGGGCACTTGGGTTGCATTCATATCTTGGCTATTGAAAATAACTCTGCAGTGGATATAGGGATTCACATATTCTTTCAACCTAGGGTGTTTGGTTTCTTTAGATATGTTTCCAGAAGTGGAATTTGTAAGTTATAATGCAGATGCATTTTTTTATTTTTTGAGGAAACTCCACACTGCTTTCCACAGTGGCTGCACCAATCTGCATTCCCACCAACAGTGCACAAGGGTTTGCTTTTCTCTATATCCTCACCAGCACTTGTCACAGGTAGATTTATTAATGATAGCCGTTATGGCAAGGTGTGAGTTGATGCATCATTCTGTTTTTAATTTGTATTTCTCTGGCAATTAGTAACATTAAACATCTGTTCATAACTCTATCGGCCTTCTGTATGTCTCTTTGAAGAAGTACTTATTCTGTTTGCTTTTCAGGATCTATGCAATTCGTTGACATCAACTAAAGTGAAGGGAGAAAAGAATTCAGAAAAAAATGAGCTCCTGGGTCACTACAACATTTTGAAATTAGAACGAGGAGGAGAAGAAGCAAAGGAGACTGAGAAAGATTAACCAGTGAAAGAGGGGAGTGTGAAGGGAGCCGTGTTATTGACCACATTTGTCAGCTGCTGCTGGTAAGTCAAGTAAGATAAAAAATGATGACTATTGGCTTTTTAGCAACCTTAAGTTCACCTATGGTCCTGGTAACAGATCTTTCAGTATCATGTTGGATTCCAGGAAGTAGAGACAACAAGGGCATTATCATGAAATGTGAACAATTACCTTGGACATTGTTTTCTAATTGCCAGCAGAGAAAAGGGCAAAATGGAAGGGGATGATGAGAGAAAAAAATCTAACTTAAAAAAATAAGAAACTTGTTATCATGTAACCAATTAGTGTACAGTGGCAACTGTTCATGTAAGAGATAGAAGGCTTTCTGGAGCAAGACGCTTGAATAAAAAAGAGATCATGAAATGTAGTGAACATGTGGAAGGAATAGATTTAAATAGAATTGCATTAATGTCACTTATTGGAGAAGAGACAGAGATAAAATAAGCAGGTAAGTCTAGAGGCATTTTGAAATAGCATACAAAATTTTTTGCAATTGGTTTTATTTTTCAATGACTTAACAAGATTGGTGTTTTGTTGAGGATTGGAGGGAAAGAGAGGTGTTAGAGACTTGAGAAAAATGTGTGGAATAGTAATCTAGATAGTAAATAGATGAACAAAAATATATGCAAGTATTATTTTTTCTTAAGTTGTAGTGATCTTTCAATGGTACTGTTGAGAGAAAATTTAAACACCCTGGCAAGTTCTGAGTCCATATATTTACTCTTCTTTGATTATAGTTTCTCACTTTCTGCTTTTAAAATATTATTAGAAGCAGTTTATGCTATCTGTACTTCTGGCATTGGGACTATTATCGATTGCCGTTCAATCAGAATACAGTAAATTTAAGACACATAATGTTAAACTGAGTCTGCTTTTAAATTATCAACAGACAATATGTTTATCAATTTTAGAGAGAGAGAGAGGGGATGGGGGAGAGAGGAAGATGCATCAATATGAGAGAAACATTGACCATCTGCCTCCTGGAGGCTCCTCAACCTGCAAGCTAGGTATGTATTCTGAGCGGGGATTGAAACTTCAACTTTTTGTGCTAGGTTAAGACACTCCAACCAACCAACTCACCCAGCCAGGGCTTAAAATGAATCTTTAATTGCTTATTATACTGTTTTGCCAGAAGTTCAGCTGTGGAAGTTCATATTTAATAAGGATATTTTGAAGGAACTATGAGTCTCACATGATCCTGAAGATCCTTCCAGGTTTACACCTCCACTGGGCTGGACTACTGTGAATCTCTGCACCTCATCCATATCACCCTGGCCCCAGCAGAGTTTTGTTAATGAGTTATAAATTAATATTAGCTTCTTCATTTTCTAACATACACAAAACATTTACAGTTGGGACATCTATATTTTTAAGTGCTTTCCATCATTGCTATCAAGGTTATTTATTACACTGCTCAATGTTTGAAAAATGTATCTCTGGACCTACCATGGGAGGGATCTTCCTAGTACTATGCCAAAAGGTCAGTTACTAGGAGGGCAACCTAAACATATCATACCCAGGGGGACACAAGCTATAAAGCAAAGAATGAACAGAGTTCAATAGCTGAAAAATTAGGGCAACGCAAATGCCAAACCTGGAAGATCTACAGCAGAACTAAGTTGGACTGATAAATTGACAGGAACATGGAGCAAAGATGGTGCACTGTTGGGCTGGTGAGAACCAGGATGGGTTAGATGAAAGTTGTGAGCACTAATTATCTTCTCTCCCTTGACCCATAAGCCAGTCTGATATACTTACCAATAATCATGAAAAAGGTGAGATCCAGATACAACAAAGACTTTTCAAATAGGCATTTTGGAGATGACCTGCTCTTGTTGTGATTGGCATGTTAGCCTGATATGAAAATTTGAGTTCTATAATGGGTTAGGTCTTTAATTACTTGTCAATATTGGTATATTAGACTATTCTGATATTCTAATGATTCAAGTATGCAATCTGTTATTCATTCCTGCTTTTTCTGAAGTTTCTAATATGATATACCCATTGAGCACTTGGAAGTTCATATCTAACACAAAATTAACAGGAGGATTGATATTTAGGACTCTGCTGTTCCAGATTCTCTTGTTATTAACTTGACAAGATGTATGAAGTCCTCACTCTTCTCTATACCATTGCTGTTAGGAATGTGAAAGAGCAAAAGATCAGTAGACTCTGAGAGCAGGAAAATAGCTATTATGTTTAAAATATTAAAAAACAAGTTTGTAGTTATTAACCTTGAAATATCAAGAATATCATTTAAAGATGCCTCAGACTAAGTTGTGTCCTGTTTTTCTCCTTGCTGAGAAAATGATTCCGGCATATCCAGTAAAACTTACAACATATATCCTACTGTTTGACTTCCACACATATATAATCAGCAGTTTCCTACCTAAGGAAAAGTTAAAGGGGCCATGCATCAAGTACCCCAGAAGTCAGAGAATATCAAATGGAAGCCTCTCTTAATCATGGAGCTCCCTTCGAAGTTATCATTCACCATGGCTGGAATGCCCTTTTAATTACTTAATGTGGTTCACCAACATGTCAGAGTTCTATCGGCTATCTTGATGGTTGGTACACAAGGATGGGGTCATAAAGTGAGATTTGTCATGAGTTGTTTCAGACTGCCAGGATCACAGAATTATCTGATATAGACAAAGTTTGGAACAAATGAGCTATCTAACAATACCTTCTCTTGCCAACAGGATTGGAACCCTTTCAGAGTAAGACAGGGCAAACCATCAAAACAGGTAGCTAAATGCAATGATTCCTGCTGATCCAAATGGAATGACCATGTCCAGACAGAGAAGTGAGGTTTGCATGATAGATTGACAGGACACTTTTTAACCAGATATTGCTCATCTCAGCAGCAGCTTATCTGACACCAAGAAACTTCCCCAGTCTGTTAATCACAAAGCCGAAACTCCCAGTTTATCCCATTAGCATTTTCCCCAGTTAATCTGAATACACACAAGAAACCTGGCCTTCAAGTCATGCCAGATTCAGGAGCATTTTGAGGTAACACCATTCCTTTGTCCCAAGAATTCAAATGACTTGGCTTAAGATGTCTCATAAATAAATAGATGCAACGGGAAGGAAATTTCTGCTTGGAGGATGTTGGTTATGCTTGGAGAGTTTTCAGTAGATGATTTTCTTATTCAACACACATCTATCCCACCACTTTTTCTTAGTTTTCTTTTGTTATGCCTTGGACCACACTTATCCTCTGCACACTGTCACCTTCACTACCTTTAAACCTTTTGAGCTTCTGCTCCATCTGAAATTTTTTTCTCAGCTTGCCAGAAACTGGATTTGACTAAAAAGTAATAAAATATTCTAGAGATTGGGGAAGAAATATAAAGTAAGCCTGACACCTCTAATCTGATTCTACAAATAGGTGCACTTACCTGTCAGATAGAAGTGAAATCCAGGAATATTGCCAAACCAACTAGAAACATGGTTACGTTATGTGATTCTCCTCCCCTGTGAGGACCACAATTCTTTCTATTAAGAAACATTATCTTAATGGTTTTAATGTTCATTAGAGTAAGTTCCCTTTTGAGATCATTATTTTATAAAATAATTTATTATTCTTTCCTATGGATTTTTGAAAATGAAATTTTTGTATGTTGACAGTTCAAAATAATCACTCTGGGACTGTGATTTTTATTGAATTTAAATTTGTATACTCATTTGCATAGAAAAATATTTTTAAAATATCTTATCCAAAAATGCTCAGGCTACATGTGTTTCAAAATTCAAAACTTTTCACATTTTGTATAGTTAATATGAGACCTATGCTAACAAAACTTTTACAAGAACTATAATGGAATTTCTCAATCCAACATAGTATTTTTGCTTTAAGAGAGAAGAGCCACAAAAAGTTCATGTCATTTTATGTAAGAATATATCACAAAAATATCTTTCCAAAAATATCATTGTTTGAGATTTTTATATAGTGGATATTCATTATGGACGAGTATTTGGTTTCACCATCAAGGTTCACATAACAATTCTCAATTTACTGAAATTGGGAAAAGCCAACTTTTAATTGAGTATAAATGAAGATTTTAGTGTTAACAGGTTTCATGTGTCTTACTAAAGTTGCTTTATATGTTTATCAATTTATAAGCAATCACTACTGTTAAACTTATGAAAATATATAAACAAAATTGGTCATGACCACTACCACTACCTAATATTTTACATAATTATTTTACTTTCAGTAATATAACATGAGTTCTTATTAATTCTAATTGTATTTTAGTTGATCTTTTATTATGAATTTAGGTAACAAATAATTTCCTTCCTTTTGCATATTTATGTCTCCTATTTTTACTCTAATATTTATAGTAATGATGAACAACTCAAATATGGTTAAGGATTAGGAAGTATAGTGATCCATATATTCTTTAACTTACTACAACATATATAAGTATGCATGCATACATGTGAATGTGTACATGAATATGCATGCATTATATGTGTGCATGTTATGATACATACATAAATATTATGTAAACTGAGAATTGTGTGTGTGCATATCTGTTTGCCTGTGTGCACAGCTTCAAACTAATGAAGCTCATCACTGCAAAGGAGGCATTTTTAAAGTTCTTGTTTATTAAAAAGAGTTTATTAGAGCCCTGGCTGGTGTAGTTCAGTGGATTGAGCAGAGGACTGCAAACCAGAGGATCGCAGTTCAATTCCCAGTCAGGGCGCATGCCTGGGTTGCAGGCCAGTTCCCAGCAGGGGATGCACTAGAGGCAACCATACCATACATTGATGTTTCTCTCCCTCTCTCCTTCCCCTCTAAAGATAAATAAATAAAATCTTTAAAAAATAAAAAGAGTTTATTAAACTAGATTAACATCTTAAAATTTTGAAATGCTCAAATATTTAATACCTTTGACTTCAAAAGGTGATAAAATGCATTGTTTTATTTTAAAACAAATCATAATCTTTTAAAAAAGTATTTGGTATCATTACTTTTATGTATTCAATACATTTTACTTATGTTATATTCAAATAATACTTTTACACTTATAAGTAGATATTTTGGCCATTTATGTGTCATATTTTTGTTTCTGGTTCACACAAGCTTTATAGGATAGAGTATGAAGATGTCTTCATTTTTCTTATTTTCGAGCATTTTATATAGCATAAGGATTTTCCTTGTGACAAAATAGTTTAACAATGCTATTAATTCACATTAAATTTTTTGGAGGATGATTTATGAATCAACTTATTGACTTTTTACTGATTTTTGTGTGTCCGGGTTTCCCCTTTTTTTGAATATATATGTGGTATCTATATTTCACTGATATATGAGTTGTAAGATTTTTAAATGTATGTTGATAAAGCTGTACCTTAAGCATAATTACTTTTGAAATTCTTTATCTGTGGTTAATTTAAAGTTAAATACTTCTAATAAGTTTTGAATTAATGTGTTGAAATATTAATCATTTTATAAGATGTTTATGCATAAGAGTGTGTTTCTATAATATATGAGTATATGATTATTTAGTTCGTTATACATTTTCTTTTTGAATACATCACATAATATATACCCAAATTTAAATAAAACCATTAAGCAAAATAACTGAAATGAGTGATAATTATACAATCATTTCTTAGTTAACAGGTGGATTTTGCCTGTAAACAAAAATCATAGTCACTACTGATACAAAGTTTTCTTATGATTATTGATCCCATGTATATCTTAAGGCAAAATAAGTTTTCCGAATTGTATATTCCCTCAGAATGTTTTCCAAGATGTGATTATGTCATTTCTTAGAACTACTTGAGCTATCTGTTGGGTAATGAATATCCCAAGGCTTAATACATTTGCTATAAATAATCTCCTAAAACATAATCACTTTAATCAAAAGAGCAATATTTTTGTTAAACTCATTTAATCATCAGAATTCTAAAAGTTAAATGTCAGTACTTGGAATATGATCAGAAATACTCAGAAATCAATATCCAACTAAAAACCAACATAATGGCTTTGTAATAAGCCCCAATTAATAACTACTAAGAAATACTAAGAATTGCTTAAGAATCATGGTTTTATTACAAAGGGTCTGTTCATTCAGAATAGACACTTTAAAAAAATTACAGCCTGCTATGTTCTGCCAGAATGACTACTATGTCACTAACAATCATGAAGTTAATTTTACGTAAATTTTAGATTCCTCAATGGAAGATAAAATCAAGAATATTTAATCTTCCCCAGCTGGTGTGGTTCAGTGGGTTGAGTGCTGGACTGCAAAGCAAAGGGTCACTGATTCGATTCCCAGTCAGGACACATGCCTGGGCTGCAGGCCAGGTCTGCAGTAGGAGGCACGTGAGAGGCAACCATACATTAATGTTTCTCTCCCTCTCTTTCTCCCCCCTTCCCCTGTCTCTAAAAATAAATAAAATCTCTTTAAAAAGGATATTTAATCTTAGCATCTTTATGGTGACTTTATGGCATTACTCATTTCCAAATAACTACCAAACTAAATTTTTATGTGGTACCAACTAGACCTAATGACTAGATATTGTAGTAAAAATAACAAAATATAAGATAGAGGAGATGTTAATTCTGAGAGAAGACTATAAAATTAAAAATTGGGCCTGACAATCTGTCACCATGTAGTTCCTGAACTTCTTATGTCTATGGAACCTTCAGTACTTGGCATTTACATCTTCTTCAATAGAAAGTTGACACAATATGAAGAAAAATTGAAATTTAGAGTATATTCTTTGAAGCTTACAATTATGTATCAGGCATATGTATTACTTTTTATTTGGTATAACTTAATGTTTAACAGTTTCATGCTTATACAGTTCATCATAAATATTGTTTGAAACATGTTACTTAGCCCCAAAATTCATAGTGTCAATGTTGGTATGTGGAAAGTGGTTTCTTGGAAAAAAAAACTCAGAAAATAACTATAATTAAGTATTCAGTTGTATCCTTGCTAAATATAGTTTGTCTTCAGTCTCATATAATCATTACAAACTTAATTCTAAATGTAGAACATTTTTGGACTATACAACTATTTGATAGCTTCATAAGTGAAATGATTTAATTAATTTTCATAGCTCTTGCTATTTAACATGGGTGTGTATGGATGAAAATAAGTTTAAAAAGTATCTGTAAACCAATGGAAAATTAGTGGATGATATACTAAAATGAATTGAAACAATGGTTGTATACCTAGTAATTATAAATATTAAAGCCTCACCACTAAATTTACATCAGAATAAATGTCACATGGATAAAAGACTAAAGTGAACTAAAATACCCATAAAACTATTAGAAAATGCAAAATAGGGACTATCAGAAGCTGTTATTTAGAGTTTACTTGGTGCTAGTAGATTTTGGTGCTAGTAGATTACTAGGTAGATTTTAACATGCTTTACATTGTATAGATGTCAAATGCACAAGTCATGGCTTGCTATTCTCTTTTTTTCTGCAGAGAGCTGGTTATTAAACACTTAAGCAGAGTACCACTCTTAATATGCAGTATTTAACATAACCTTAATAACTACATTGTCAGATGCTACAAATGGGGAAATTGGACAAAAATTTATATGTGATTGGGAAATCATTTTCCAAAAATAATCCTAGAAATGCAAGAACAATAAGATATTCGTATATTATACCACATAAAAGAAATGGCAGATAAAATTTATTATTTTTAAATTGTGAAGATCTAACACAGATTATATGATTAGCACTCTAACAAAAATAAAGGAATCAGGCACACCAAGGTGAAAATATATGCAAGATCAAATTGTAGGCAACGAAGCATTTATTGAAGGTATAGAATCCTACTATTTCTCTTAAACTGGCAAAAATATAAAATCCAAACATTTCTTTTTAAAAAATATTTTATTTACTTATTTTTAGAGCGAGGTGAAGGGAAGGAGAAAGAGAGGGAGAGAAACATCAATGTGTGGTTGCCTGTCATGTGTCCTCCACTGGGGACCCAGCTCACAACCCGAGCTACACCATCCAGGGCTAAAATCCAAATATTTCTAATGGCAACAGGTGAATAAGAAACACACACACACACACACACACACACACACACACACTAGCACACCTCACTGGTGAAGTTCAGAACAGTGAATAGAGTAATTAAATATCTGTGTGACAAAGAGAAGGCTAATTTTCACAGTGGGGCTAAAGGAAATATACAGTTGTATGTGAGTTTATTCTTCTATTATTAATTATTAATTATTAATTATGGCATTATTTTCCATACAAATGCTAGAAACCTACTTTCACCCCTCCCTGTATATTCACATGATTTAATTCACATAAATTTTGAAAAGATATACAAGAGACCACTAGCAGTGATAACCTGCTTTTGGGTTACTATGGAAATCAGTGAGGACAGAGAAAATAGTTACTTCACATAATTTTATTAATCTACTTCAGAAAATTTTATAATTTGTCTTTTAAACCATATGAATGATTTTATTCAAATATTAAGTACATTTTATAGTGTTAAAATAAATATAAAGTATACGGTTTGACATATAAATTTTATGCAGCTATGCATAAACAGAATGAAGACTCAGAAGGAAAAAAATGTATTTTTAGCATTTATCTTTAGTTGCTTTTAGTTTCATATTCACTTTGCTCTATATTTTCTAAATAATCTGAATGATCAAATTTAAAATAAGAGCAAAATATATATTATGACTGTAACATAGTTATAGACTGGATTTTTGTAAATTCATTTGACAGAATTAGTAGGAAACCATGGTATTTTCTATATTTCACAAAGCACAATGGAGGGAACAAAAACACAGCATGTAGAAATTTTTTTCTCACTTAAAATAAATGATTGCATGAGATTTCCTTGATTTGAAAGTGTTGGGAACAGCTGTTTCAATACTGAAAAGACCTATAGTCTTTTCACAGATGGTTTTTGTGTGTAAAAAAATTACCTGAGGTGCTTATTAAAATGCGGAATCCTAACCTCCCGTTCTTGAAGATGCACCTTCTGTTGTGTGTGGGGCATGGTCACAGGAATCCAGACCACATTTTCACACTGGCTTAAAACCAATTTTTTCTTGGAAGCTAAAATGTTAGGAATGTATTTTAGCATGGTCAGGGTTGAAATGGGTATCATGAGTGTGTTTGTGTTCATCTTTATATTGTGATTCATGTTTCTCATTTTTAAATGGTATGATAACATTTCCCTTTTATAAGTGGGGTACCACGTGTTCTGGAGCTAGTGTGGGCACTTAAAAATTCCTCAAGAACATCCTCAAAGGTAAAGTTTTTCCTACAGGATGGAAGGTTCTGAATGTCAGAATGAAACAAAAGCTATGTGTATATGTATGTATATGTGCGTGTGTATATATATACATGTATATACACATATATATACACACACACTATCGATACTTGTTCAAATTAACTGTGAACCTTCTCTTCTGTAATTTATCTTTAATTATATAGAAGAAAATGCAAAATATCCATGAGCAGTAAATATATGTGGAGCAGTGTAGTTTAAATTAGATCTTTGATGGGACAAATGCAAAGCCATCATTCATCCAGAATGGTCATGAGACTTGCTTTCTGTTAAAAAAAATAACAGCCTGGGTAAGTGAATGACTTAGGATATAGACACTACAATGCCCAGAGGGATATTTTTCATTCATAATTTTATTTCATAAGGAAGTAAGCAGAAAGGGTAGAAAACTAAGTGTCCCTGGTAAAGCCAATGAAAGAAGCTAAATAATCCACAGCACTTGGAAGAATTCTCTCGAGTAAAACTCTGTGGCTGGGGAGCCAATTATAAACCAGAGAAAAGGAATCATTCCACATAGGAGCTACTAACAAAACTGTACCCTGAAACAATATCCAAGAAATTGATTAACCAAATAAACTGAAGCTGCATACTTGTATGGAATATTTCTGAAAGACAGAGAAAAGAAAGCTGAGGAAAGGCAGCAAGAGATACTGAGCATAAATTCTGATTCTTTAAACAATAAATTTGAAAAGCCATTAGTAGGATACAGCATACCAAAAGTTATGTTTACATTATACTAGTCCATGAACTGTGCAATAACGTATGTCTCAAAAAACAATGTGCATGCCTTAGTTTTAAAAACTTTATTGCTAAAAACTGTTAACCATCATTTGCCTTCAGTAAATCACAATCTTTTTGGTATCAATAGATTTCTCAGTGCAGGATTGACTCAAACCTTCAATTTCTAAAAACACAGTGCCGGTGAAGTACAATAAACAGAAGTGTAATAAAACAAATTACGCCCGTAAACATTTTATTTATGTGTGTATGCTTAAGATCTAAGCTATTTTGTTTCATGTTACTTTATATTTTTAAACCTTGCTTTTTAAAAATATTGTATGTTTGTTTTATGTCATGTAAAGCATTTTCATATTTCCAAAGTTAAATTTACAAAATATTCTCTATTCCAAGAAGTCTACTTTTTTTCTCTACCCAGAAAAAATCTGCCTGTGATTCTGTTCCTGCTTCCTGGCTTGGGGAGGAAGAGTTATCCACTCTTTTAATTTACATGATGTCCAACACAAAAAAGTTAGAAATGGTCGTGTAAACTCTGCATCTCAAATACATGTTTCTCCAAATCCTAAATGTATCACATATGCTAGCAAATTTCCTTTAAGTGGTTACTATATATCATGACATATGCAACATTTCTCTCTATTTCAATCCTCATAACAGACTGATAATATAAACATGATTTTGGGGAACAAGAAATCTGTGATTCAAGGATCTTAACTTTATAAGATATGAACATGTATCAGAATTAGAATGTAAATTAAGTGCCATCTGTCAATGAAACCGAAGAGTCACCAACTCTGTGACAGGCTGCGTCAAGAAAGAGGAGCACAATGAAAAAGATCTATCGACAAGCAAAATCTTTGATGAGAGGCAAGAGAGCACAAGGGAATTCCTATTAGCAGGTTGTTAGAACAGAATTGATTCATATTTTAAGACATAGTCAATGAGATGATGTGTTAATTGTATATGTAGCAGTAGCCAAGTTGTGGGGAATTTGGAAAAGAAAACAAGTCACAATGAGGCAATATACAAGAAATGGCTCGAGAGGACAGTGACAATGGGTCTTAAAAAACATACCCTTGTTATTTTTTGTTACATCATTAAGAAGAGAAAACTCTGTCTTAACATGGTGCATTCTGCACAAGCTGAAATTGTTTTGTTTTTGTTTTTTTTTACTTCAAATGAAATAGTAACAGGAAAAATTGAGTAACAATATTTTGTCATATTTTCCCTTGTTTAGTTTTTTTTAAGATTTTATTTATTTATCTTTAGAGGGGAAGGGAAAGAGAGAAGGAGAGAAACAATGTACGCTGCCTCTTGTGCATCCCCTGCTGGGAACTGGCCTGCAACCCAGGAATGTGCCCTGACTGGGAATCAAATCCCGATCCTCTGGTTCGCAGGCCCGCGCTCAATCTACTGAGCTACACCAGCCAGGGATGTTTAGTTATTTTTATCATTTAACTGTTTGGTCACCTTAGTCTTCTATATGTATTATTTATCAATTGTCAATATTTATAAATGTATTAATAGCTTTATCAATTTATTACAGAAAACTGTCCTTCTTATTTTATTGTTTTTTCATATGTATATTTTCTATTTACATGATTTTCTTTATATAGTTAGAATTCTCTTTTCTGCTACTTATCATATTTTACTTTTTTCCATTTTGGAGCTTTTACCAGATCCTGCTTGCTCTATTATTTATTTTTCTTAGAATTTCCAATCATGAGAGTACTAGTTTTTGTTTGTTTGTTTGTTTGTTTTTATAGCACGAGTTAGTGTGAGCTCATGTACATGTATAAAATGTCCCTTTCCAATTAAGAAAAAAACTGAGTACGTGTGCATTGGCCCTGCACTCATTAATTTCTAATGATGACTGTTCCTGTTTTAGGCTCATTATATACACCAACCACTTAAAAAAATAAAGGGTGGGATGGGAGTTTAGGGAGTGAATGAGGGCAATAACAGCTTAAGATTTAATACACGGCCCTAGGATACCTTCTCTCAACCTAGACAACGTGCACTCCGTTGTCAGCAGTCCAGATTTCTCTGCCTTCTGCGTGATCCAAGAAGCCTTATGGACTATAAATCGTTCATGCCATGACAGTGTCCATATACTTTCTCCTTGTGTGATGGCCACACTCCGGCTCTCAATCCCTCCTCCGACGCCCCAAAATTGCTGTTGGAAGAAAATGACGATACACTGTGTGATCTGATTTACCCCCGTCTTTTCTAACTCTCCACCATTTTAACAAACGGAGAATTAAAATGTTGCTTCCTTCTTTTGTTAACATATTTTATTATTTAGCTAATATGGTCACATATTTGTTCATATTTTTGTGGGATATTTAGTATTTCTTCTTTCCTGAAATGACCTTTTATTTAATTAATATCTGTAAATTTATTTGCATATTTGTTATATGAATATGTTTGTCATGAACCTTATGGATAGTTCCCGATTTATGATCTGCCCTTTAATTTTTGTAGTTCTATTTTTATTACAAATGTTAGAAGTTTTTGCAGTAAAATCAGGCAACATATTAAGTTTCGTTGCCATTATGCTTAGTAATGATCTTTTTCATCCTGAAATACAAAAATGTCTTACTGCATTTAATTTCACTTCTTTAAAATTTACTTTTAAGTAAATTTACTTTTAAGTAAATTACTTTTAAGTAATCTACTTTTAAGTAAAATTTACTTTTAAGTGATCGGGATGCTCTTGATCTGTGGCCCAATGTGTCTACTTTATAGGCTTTCCCCAGATTTGTTTCAAATGTCCCTGCATTTGACAACTCTTTTGCCAAAAGCATTGCTTGGACTGAGTTTGTTTCCATGTTTAGATATGGAGCTTTCTTCCTATTTTTCATTTTCATTTTCTCTTTGTTGTAGTCACAAAAAAGAGTAGTATTGAGTTTTCACTGTATATTTATCCACGTGCCTGTAAAAGTCTTCTAAATTATGTACTGAAGCTACATAAAATTAAATCAGAAGAATTCTTTTTTAATTATTCTTTCAGGAGTTTTAGTCTGTGGTTTGTATTATTAAGGCAGAAAGCTGTATCTACTTGTATTCAAAGCACATCCCCAGAAAATGCAGTTGATATGCAGGATCCGGATGACTGAGGGAAGGAAGGAACATTCACCTCTCCTGGGATGTTTGGTTTATTTATTTATTTTTTATTACTGTGAAACAATCTCCTCTAAAACATTGTGGTTTAACACAATGAGTTATTATTTTCTGGTACTCTGTGTTCTGCAGTTTGGACAGTCTTCTGCTAATCTTGCTGGGATTACTCTACGGCTACATCCCCTGCTAGGACGGGTGGTGGGTCGAAGGTGGCCTCACAAACGTAGTGCAGTCAGTGCAGGCTGTCGGCTGGACACCTTGCTTCCCCTTCTAATAGCTGCTCATCTTCCACTAGACTAGACTGGAGTTTCACCACATGGTGTTCTCATATGAAGGTGAAAGTGGAAATTCAATGGTGTCAGTCCTTCTCATGCCTTTGAGAAAATTAGATTAACACTGCAACCTTTTACTGAATGATTATTTACTACCAGATACCCAAGTAAGCACTTAAGTAATTGTTTCTTTTAAAATTCACAATATTCCTTGTGAAGTCTATATTTTTATCCTCCACCTGCAGTTGAAGAATATCATACCTGGAAATTAGTATACTATCTACTGCTAATGATTTCACATTTAGTAAACAATATCCTGCTTCAAACTCAGATCTCTGTGATTACAAAATCCGGGTTGCTAAAAATTATGCTATAGTCACCAAATATCCTAACAGGTTTACTGAAACTCCAAATTCTCAGTAAGATATATATATATATATATATATATATATATATATATATACACACACACACACACACACATATATATACATACATATATATATCTTAGAGAGATAAAATGTCTAACATATATATATATATATATATATATATATCTTAGAGACAGAGTATGTATTGCACTAGAACACCCATGAACAAAAATCTCAGAAATGTTTTAAGTGAAAAAATATTCAGAATATATATATATATATATATATGTTTTGCTGAAAATTAATAATAGGCCAATTTTCCCATAAAACCAAGAATTTAAAAAATTCAACATGAATGAGAGAAAAAATAAACAAATGAACAAACCATTAAGAGAAAGGATACAGGTAACAGCATGCTTCCCTGACAACAAATGACAGAGAATATAGTAGGTTAGTGCCTTCATTCTGAGGAAGACTTATTTTGAAGAGGAATTCTATACCTAATAAAATTATAAGAAAAACATATTTTACTCTTGCTATAATTGAGAAAAATAAAATTAGACTCTTTATAAGAAAATAATCCAAGAACCCATTTTTAATAGATAAGTATAAAACCAATATAAAAGAAGATGGGAGTTGTAAGAAATGGTGGGGTAAACCAGAGGTTCAATTAGAAGAAATATCCATGAGGTATCCATGGGTCTAATTTGAGTAATCTGTCAACTCCAAAAAATATTATCTTCAAGAAAAATGGATGTATGTCATATACTATCTTAAGAGTTTAAAGTTGCAATATAGTAAAGAAGAAAAACACATTCTTTCAAAAACAGAGAAGAAGAAACAAATGTAAGATGAGAGGGAGGGAGAGAGGAAGAAATGGAGGGAGGTGAAATAATTCATCAGAAATTTCAGGAGGAAAAAAACTATCTAATAAAGTCATGACAAAAATATGAAGTCAACACAAATATAAGCACTTTTTAAAAAGTAAAGCTAGAAGTTCAAATGAGCCCTGAAAAGGAATAGAATTCTCAATATTACATCTGTATAAAGATAAGTGTCTTAGGAAACTGGGTGCATTTATTCTGAAGAGTAGTTTTTATATTTGTAATTATATAGGTGTTCATTAATTTCCAACTTTTAAACTTAAATAACTGGGAAGGTGTGGGCAATTTAAGATAGTGATAAAATGCAAATGCAGTTGGCCTTGAAAACATAGAGGTCAAGGGACAGCTGAAAGGATGGGGAGGTGCAAGAATGGGTCTTTAGAGAAGACTTCTGACATTTAAATGTTCATTTTATACTACGGGGGCCAAAACTGGTAGAAAAATGTGGATTCAATCACATTATCTAAAATGACATATAAAAGCAGCAGAAGAATTAAAATCAATACTCAAGAAAAAATGATCAGAAGTGTAAGTGGAGGTTGAGGATTATGTATTAAAATATTTACCTTTATAAAATGGACATCAATATTTGACTTGAAAAAAATTAATATAATAAGCTTTTTTTGTAATGAAAGGAGAAACTGCCAGTAGAACTAAAATGAGAACAAACAGAAATGTATTTGTATAAAGTGTGACTGAGAATGAATGCTTTTCATTATGGCTCTTTGTAAACGTTAACATCTATCACATATGCATGTTCCATTAATAAAGGTTTAAAGTTTGTTGTCATTTTACTGTTCATAGTTTTTGAGCATCTTCTATTTCTTAGATAACTCCCTTTAACATTTCATGTAGTAAGGGCTTAGTGATAATTAACTCCTTTACTTGAATTTATCTGGGAAGCACTTTATCTGCCCTTCCATTCTAAATGATAGCTTTTCTGGATAGAGTAATCTTGGATGTAGAACCTTGCCTTTCATAACTTTCCTTCCAATCCTTCTTCCCTGTAAGGTTTGTTTGGAGAAATCAGCTGACAGTCTTTCCTATTGCTGCTTTTAAGATTCTCTCCTTATTTTTAATATTGGGTAACTTAATGATGATGTGCCTTGGTGTGTTCCTCTTTGGGTCTCATTTCTTTGGGACTATCAAGAAGTGAACCTAAAAACAAAAACAAGCTAAGCAAACAACTAGAAGAGGAACATAATCAGAGAAGTGGAGATCACATGGAGGGTTTTCAGTGGGGAGGGAGAGGGGAAGAATGGTGGGAAAGGTACAGGGAATAAGAAGCATAATTGGTAGGCAAAAAATAGACAGGGGAAGGTTAAGAATGGTATAGGAAACAGAGATGTGAAAAAACTTATACGTATAACCCACGGACACGAACTAAGGGAGGGGAATTCTGGAGGGTTGGGGGGTACAGGGTGGAAGGAGGATAAAGGGGAAAATTGGGAAAACTGTAATAGCTTAATCAATAAAATATATTTTAGAAAAGAATTAAATCATAAAAATAAAATAAAATATTAAATTAAAAAGATAAAGGTTTAAAAATAAAATTTTGAATAAAAGCACTTGGTAGCCTGCTTTTGATATTTCATTTAAGGGTTTTAAGTACATGAACACTAGTTTGTCTTTTTTAACATTAAAGCTAATTATTTTACCTGAAAATTAAAGCCATTTACTTCTTCCTACATTATTTTGTTACTTTTTGTTACACAGTGGGAAATTTCAAATTATCTGCATTCTGACCAGTTTTAACAGCTGGCACAAGAGACATAATAATAAAAGAAACTTAGGGTAAAACAGAATTTAAAATAATATAGTTACACTAACATACTTTTGTCTCTCATATGCCATTATGCAATGTAAAAACAAAATAAATTTTACTTACCTAGTTTGGAACAATATATCTAATCTTTGAAGGAGCAGAGTTACCAACTGCCATACAAGACTATTGTATACAAAGTTATATATGTTAATATCAATGTGTACTTCTTCCTGAAATAAGTGCTCATGCACACACAAATAAGAGATAGTCAGATGGCTTTCTCTTAAAATTTAATTGCAAAATGGTTTGAAACCACTTAGCTTAAATCACCTATAAAAGGAATCTATGAACAAAATAGAACCACAGGCGTGGAAACAGGAAGCAGAGTGACAGTGACCAGAAGGGAGGAGGGAGGGGGTAATGGTGGAAAGAATGGGAAGGGACTGGACGGCAAACACGTATGAATGACCCATGAACATGGAGGGCACAGTAGGAAATGACAGTGGGAGCACAGGTTGGGATGGGCAGAGGAGGGGAAAGGAGGGGAAAGTTAGGGCGACTATAATAGTATAACAAGAAAAATGATTAAAATAATTCTCATTTTGGAAATTTATTTTTAGGTCCAATTGTATCTTCTTATCCTTCTCAAAAGATTTAATAGATACCTTTCTCCTCCTCTATCACACACACCTTCTGCCATTAAGTATGACTGTGAATTGTTAAAATGTAGCAAACTTTCCCAGGAAATGAGTCTCGGTGTTATGGCAAATATGCCCAAATATATTTTAAAAAACTCACCCAAATAGATGAGCACTTTAACTCTATGCCTCTCAAAATGCAAGTGAAATTGTAATTATGCAGCTAAATCTCATGAAAAACTTGGCTCTTCATAGAAAATTAAATTGACAGTCATTGCTTCTGGTGTATAGATGAGGAACATTGTGTTTCAGAAGAGAAAAAAATTGTCATAAATTTCTCCCCAATACTGGCCACTCTGGAATCTGTTCATAAGGACATTTGAAAAAATTCTTCACTGTTTCAAAACAATCATGACAATTGAGATAGCTTCCCATAAAAATACTTTAAAAAATTGATTGATAAGGATAAATGGAAGACGCAATTATGTACCTGAAATAGGAAACTTGATACAAATCAACTTTTATTATATTATTATAAATCTGAAGTCCTATTACATACATAGAGATTATTATCCCATCAGCCAGACATTTCTTTATGAGTTAACATAACAAAGGAAATATTAATGCTGAAGATAACAATACTAAAGGCTTATACACATTTTATAGAACTAATTTTTTAATTCAGTAAATTAGCTGCCTTCAAATATTACTTTAAAGTAAGGTACAAAATACATATTTACAAATCCAAGGCCTTCTGGAAATGTCTCCTGGGATTCCCTGAGCACAAATAAATGTATAAATATTCTTTCAAATAATCAGGGAAATGTAAAATACATGTAAACCCTAGGTCATACTTTGGATTTACTTAAATAATGATAGAACTAAGTACTAAGTAAAATAACCAAACTGATTTGCAATTGAAATATTAAAAGTAATAGTTGCCTAGATAACAACTTTATAATTTGACTTAGTATTATTTAGTTTACTAACAATTGATCCGAGAGCTATTTACTTGTTATACAATTATTCACTCTATTTAAAACACTAAAATGCCTTAAGTTATAGATAACCTTACTGTAGATATTTTTCCTGACCCAAATTGTTTTTAGATATCAATAAATAGAACAGAAATAATTATGCACTGAGAATTACCATTTTTAAAGACAATATAAGTTAAAATATATTTTTTGATAAAGGGAGAGTTCTTGAACATGAAAAAATATGTAGGATATAGAGAGCAGTTAACAGTTTCTGAAACAAGTACAATGAGGTAAAATAATATTTTCTATTGCATGCAGAAAGCATTGCTGATAGATTCTATGCCATAAATGCATGAAAAAACTGATAAAATGATCAATGATTCTCTTTATATTTATTGATCATAAATATTAAAAATTATTATTTATAGAAGTAGATAATATTATTTTGTCTATTATTTCCCAAAGAAGAAACAGAGGTGCAGAGGAGTAACCTGACCTGGAAAAGACACACAGTAGGCAACACAAATTCCCAGGAAGACTAGCTCCAGGCCCTGTGGAGAACCTGAACTGACTCTATAGCATTCTTATAAAAGATATTAATAGCCATTGTAAACCTCTATTTTTTCTGCTAGAAATGCTATAAATGGTCTTTAAATAATTTTTAAATTGGCCTGTCATATTACTATTTTGACTAATGTATTAGAGTGTATTTTGAAGTTTTAAACTGCTCCCGTTTAATTGTTAGGGGAACCTAGCAAGCACTTAAAATAACACACCCAGCAGGACCAGACCTTTCTTCTTATTATTTTTTGAAACAATTGAAAAGAATTGGATATACAAAATATATTTTACAAAATGAATCTAAAAACCACAGGTACATGTTGATAATACTTTTGAAAAAAGTATTTCAAAAAAGAAATACTTTCTTTTCCATATCAGTATTCAACTGATTATTTCATTTTTTTGTGACAAAAAACACCTTTATCCTCCAATTTATGGCATTATAATTCATTGTTCAGTTTTATTTACTGTGAATTATGCCTCTTATTTGTGTCACAGTTTACTTCTCTGTATTTTCATATTTTGATTCATGTTTTCTTATTATTCAAATGTAACATTTGTAGACTCTCATTTTAAGTTTCTAGAGAATTGAAGTGTTAAATTCTCACTGGTCCTTGGGCAATAATTATTAGACAGGCAGTTTGAATTCTCAGGTTGTATATAAACTATCCTTTGAGATTAGGTCAGTTGACACATGTCTGTATAGCTTGATGAAATATTTCTTATGACTAGTGTGAGGAAGTAAATTAACAAAATTAAAAGCCTACATCTCACTTATGGGTGGTTCTTCATGCAATGCCAACATCATCTGGAAGTTAACTGTTGTAGTATCAAAGTTGCACCCAGTAATATTCCTAAAATAATAGGAAAAAATCTTTCAGCTTGGTCAAGAAGGTGGTGTAGGTAAGTGTGGTAGTGGCATCCTTCCAAAACATCAAAATTACAACTAAACTACAGAACAGCCATCATCCACAAGCACCTAAAATCTAGCTAAAATGAAGCACTACAGCTAAGGATATACAGGAGCCATGTCAAGACTAGTATGGGAGGGAACCTCCCCCAAAATGGAATCATCCTCTGGAGAACAGACCCCTTCTAGTACCGGCTTCCTCAGCCTGGTGAGTTCTAGGAACCCATCTGTTTCAGTGTACCAGCTGGCACTGTTGTGGAAGCTGGATTTGGTTTCAGTCGATATTTTCTGAACACTCTTTCCACATGTTTTCCCATTTAATGACAGATGATTTGCAAATGTACCTGCCCACACCATGCTGAATGTTCAGCAGTTTTTGAACAACAAAAAAAAATGGCAAGACACCCATGCCTCACCTTCCGTATTCACACGATTTTGCCCTAAGCAACTTTTTCCCCCCCTTGGATGAGAGAAGTTCTCAAAGGAAAATGTTTTGCTGATGTGGAAGAGGTGAAACAAAAAAAATGTCAGAAGAAATAAAAGACATCGAAAATCAACAAGTGCAAACAAAACCTGCCCTGAGCAATGAATGTAAAGTACAACAGTGTTTAAGCACAATGACCAATGCACTTTATCTTGCTTTGGTGGAAGTGTTGGCACATCTTTATTTGCTTGATGAATAGTTGTTGTGCAAGACACAAACACATTATCATTGGTGTTATTTTATGGAAGTTTAAATGTGCCCAGGAGCATGCAGAACTCTGCTTCAGTCACCACATCTCCTTTTACACTCTCACTTGTGTTTCTCACTTATTCAGGTCACTGGTGCTCATTAGCTTAGTAGTCAAAGATGTGGGGTTGCTTCTGATTTGCCAATAGACTCTCAATTCGAATTTCTCCTTATGCCTGTTCCCTCTCTACTTTTAACAACAGTGGAATAAAGCTGTATTGGACAGCATTGAATATAGAGTGAATGGTAATATAAGACTATGTATGCTCCCTCCTGGATTTCTGCCCAGGTGTGAAGTGACAATTTCAAAAGCAAAAATGCAGCAGTCAGTCCTGAGTGTTTGTTTCAACTTTATGTAACATGACTGTCCTCTTCTGTTCCTCACACCCTAAGGACATTGCAGACATTTCAGCAACACCGTGGTTATTTTTTTTTTGTCTTCCCCCATCCAGACAGAACTTTTATAACCACCCTTTTTAAGCAAGGCCTTCCATTTAAACTCCTAGTATCTAAAGTAATACTTGCTTTTAGCCTAGAACAATAAACAATACAAAATATGCAGGATATTTTCCTTGTGAAATCAAGAATTGCTTTTCTCAGTATCACTATTTTTGCCAAAATTAATTAGAAGGTTTTGCCAGCATGGTATGATAACAAATTTAAATAATAATTAAAGATAGATAAAACTATTGTTATTCAAAGATAATATAATTATGTAGTAATTGATACTCGACATTTTAAAATTTTCTATTAGGTTGTAAAATATGTTATAAAACTATGATTTAATAAATGAACAAATTGATGAAAATAGATATTAGGTCAGATCCAAATCTGTGTGTTCAGAACCAAATACATTTTTGTTATAATGTATATGAAAAAAGTGGCATTTTAATTATGTGGAAAAGTGAATAAAATATTAATATCATAGACAAATTAGAAATACTCTTGGAAAAAGTAAAGATAATTTACTGTCTACTCTGATTATGTCCAAAATACAAATATTTTAAATAAATAACTATAAAAATAAAATATAAAGTGTTAGAAGATAATATAGAATTATTCATTTAAAAAATTTGGATAGACAGTGAAAGACAAATACCACATGATTTTACATATATGTGGAACCTAAAGAACAAAATAAGCAAACACGCAAGAATAGAAACAGTTTCATAGACACAGAGAACAAATTGGTGGCTGACACGGGAGAGAGAGGTTGGGGACTATAACAGGTAAAGGGATTAAGAAGTGCAAAATGACAGTTAAAGAATAACCACAAAAATGGGAATTACAGCAGAGGGAATATCATAATAACTACGTATGGTGCCAGGTGGATACATGAGGTACTGGGAAGATCTCTCTGTACAGCACATGAGTGTCTAGCCACCATGCTGTACATGTGAAAATGATACAGAATAGTATTAAAGTTTGGATAGAATAACATATTTACACCATTTAGAAAGTAAAGATTTTTTAAAATAAAAAACTACACGAAATAAAGTTAAAGCAATAATAAATGTAACCATATTATTTTTAAAAACACATATGTGATAAAATATACAAGACAGAGTGAAATTATAAAAGATTGTGAGAAAACATTTACATCATATTTGGATTAATGTTCACAAAAATATAGAGAACTCCAAGAAATCACCGAGATCAATAATAATAGAAAATTGGAGAATGTGTATGTACAGTATCTCCCACATACTTCTGATGAAAAATAACACAAAATAAAATATCAGAGTTCAATTTAACAACATTTATTTAAATTTTAAATAACTATGTGCTTCCTTTGAGCAATTAATTTCTAGGGCATTAATCACAAAATGCTCTTATATACTTATATTCACGCAGAAACATCATTTCTGTCTCATAATTTTGCACATTAAAGTGTATGTCACTTTTTACTTGATTATATTTGTGTAAACACAAATGACAAATATTAAATCATATATCAGTTTGGCTAGATATACCAGTATTTTCATTTAAATATAGGCATGCATATATATTTGTATATATAATATATATGTATATATTTTTGCGTGTATATTGTGTATGTGTATATGAATGAATGACACCAAAGATTGTGTGTGTGTGTATATATATATATATATATATACCTATATAACCTAGATAAGGAATTTAATTAATTTTTGTCCTTAATCATAATTTTGAACTTTATACATTTAATATGTATAGCTTTCCTAAATCAAAATTTATGTTTTAAAATTTAGGTGGTTTAAAATTGCTGGCTCCAAAACTCTAAAAAAGTAAAATAAAATGTGAAATGTATAGTAACTATTGTTACTGCACCAAAATTTTTTCAAAAATCTTAGATCTCTAAATTATGAACAAAGAAATGGGCTTCTACACGTGTTTTGGCCATATTAATTACATTTTCAATTAAATCTTAAATATTAAATGAAGAGTCCCAGGTTAAAGGGTGGATGGGGGGAGAAGGAAGAAAAAGAGGGTGAGAGAGAGGGAGAGAGAGTTCATTTCTGTTGAATAAATTTATAAATGAGGAGTTTCACTTCTCATTGTGTAGATAATTGAAGACTTGTTATTAATGGAAAGCAAATCTGTAAGACTGGATTTCATGAACTTGATTGAATGTAGAAAAGATTTGGGAAGTTTAGAATTTAAGTGATTATGAAAGGATTAATCTGTCTGGTTGTTGCTGAATATAGCAGAATAGGAATAAGAATCTAAATACAAGCAGGTAGTTTGTAATTTGTACTGAAGTATACTGAAAGGAAACACCTTACAACATTGTTCCTAAACAAAATAGTGATACAATGTTATCTAAACTATAGGCTTATTGCCTGGTTATTCCATGCTTTTTCTTCTTCAATAGAACAAAATGAAAAATAATTCACCTTATCGTATTAAAATCAATATGAACTCATAATACCATTTTGGAAATGAGAGTTCATTATGAGTATACATGAAGTATAAAATAAACAGTTTAATTTGCACTCCTCTAATAAATAGCTTATTATATTACATCACACTTCTATTGCACACTGATGTAAAGGAAGTGGCATTAGGAAAGAGAGAAGCAACACAGGAATAAGAAGTCTTCTGATTCTAAATGGTATGGGACCAGTTCATAAGGTCCACACACAGTAAAAGATAAAATGCTTATGAATTACAAACTCAGTACACAAAAATGTAGTTTGATCAAACAAGTCTGGTGAAAAACACAACAGACATCTTTGTTTAATCTATTTTACCTGGCTGGAAATGGGATTTATAGTGGAAGATGCCAGGAAAACTGTAGTCTTCTGTTAACAACTCATTTATTTTATCTCTTCTGGGATTATTTTAAGGTCTTCCTCAGATACTTGAAACCTAAGACAACTTCCATAAAAAGAACTACAAAATCAAAGTGTCATCTATTTTATTTAAAATTACAGTTATGAATCTACAAGGAAATGATGTAATGTATGGATGCTATTTTTTCCTACCAAATGTACTGAGAAGAGTATTACACTTCCCACACATACCTCCTCTCCTATTCACCAATAAAATAACATAACCCAGCAATCATTCTTGACAAATTGTTTATACAGAACACCCGAACACCTGTGGTAAGACATTCAGTAACAAATCATTACTCAAAGGTTATGATTTTTCAAATTTCTAAATAAATATGCATTTCTGTTAAAAGACTGCTATTTAATTGCAGAGCTTTTAAAAAATACTTCTGTGGCAAATGACTTTTGTGCCCTCCCCCTTCCCTGAAAATTGCTATGTTCACTGCCAACATTATAAGCTTTTATTTTTTGCAACTAAAGTATCCATGTTTAAATGGCACAAAAGAACAAAGTCTTGCTAAACTTACTTTCACAATCAACGTTGATGAACATGTTAGATTTTTTGTATATTTTACTGCAACTTTCCTGTCATAAATCTCATATGCCTGCATTCCCAAGTTTATAAACAACTTCTTATAAATAGATGATTTTAAAAGAAAAATGACCACATTGCTATCGATCATGGCAAACCATTTGGGAGTATGATTAAAATCAACTTACTCCACAGGAATGCTACAAAAACTATCACTACACAAATCAATTGATTGTTAGGGTATATTTTTGTAAAAAAAGATTAGAAATAATAAAAAGTGTTGTGCAGGCGACTGGAGAGATGTGGAGATGTAGCCTAGCACCCACGTGGAAAATCAGCGGGAGGCATGGCCTGCACAAGACCACACCCCTGAAGAATTTCTCCCATGGGAAATCAGGCCCGCATTATACCTAGGCTGCTTTGTGACTTGCTCTTGCTAAAACTCTCTCACACTGAGTTCAAGCAGAAAAACCTTGCTGCATATCTTTAAAGGAACTTCCTGAAATCTTTGCTCTTTCTCCAAAAACTGATATAAAATAATAAAAAGTGTTGGTTGTATTTTGTAACACTGGGCAAGTGGGAGAGAGAATGCTGTCTCTAACTAAATGTTTTAAGGAACTAGTTTGCTTTTTCTTTTAATTTATGTATTTTCAGAGAAAGGGAGGGGAAAAGAGAGGGAGAGAAACATCACCGTGTGGTTGTCTTTCATGCACCCCCCACTGGGGACCTGGCCAGCAACCCAGGCATGTGCCCTGACTGGGAATCGAACTGGCAACCCTTGGGTTTGCAGGCCAGTGAACTGAGCCACACCAGCCAGGGCACAGTTTACTTTTCTAACCATTCTTAAATCTGCTTATTATTTTTTAAAGAACGGTGAACACTGTAACTTTAATGGGGTCAATCAATAACCCACAAAAGAATTAGTTAATTAATTGTTAAAAAATTCAGTCCCTAGATCTGAGCCCAGATCTGCATAAACAGAATCTCTAGGGTGGAGACTCTTTATTTTTGCTTTTTTTACAAGTAGGCCAGGTGATTCTTATAATACACAGTAAAGCCTTTAAAAATCCTAGTTTTTGAGTTTTCAGTGAAATATACAGAATACAGAAACACAGTTTTTCAAAATTTATGAAGACTGTAAACTGAGAGAGGTAATGACTAATTGAATTATATTAAAAATAGACTTTACATGATTTCAAGAAACTCCTCTCACCAACTGCCTCCAACTTGTTCCCAGCCTCTGAACATTTAGGATCTTGAGCAATGTACATTTTAGAGGAGGTGGAATGAAGGAACTGAGAATCATCAAACTGCCAAAGATAGCAGTTAAGTAGCAGGTGTAGAGACATTGGAACTCAATGGGTGCACTTAAAAATACCACTGAATGCTGTTTCACATCTCTTTGGGAAACACTTACATTGCTATTTCTGTTTATTGTTTTAATATTATGTAATTAAAATAGTAAAAATAGCTAATGCAAATGATTAGTAATGTTATAACCTGGGTATTACCAGTTTTTAGGATGCTGATTCATAGACCCAGATTTTTTTGCAATGGGTGATGTTTAATGCATACATTGATTAATGTGTGTGTGCGTGTGCATGTGTTATATAGTTAAATAAATAAATATTTTAAATAAACCCTATTTTACTCTGTATATGTTGTGAATATATTTATATAGATATACAATTCTAAAATATATTTTCCATAAACATATCTCACAGTGGTATTTCAAATGACAGCGTAGTAGCTCTATCATTCTGTTTTGTAGATGTGCCATAATTAATTTTATCTATTCACTGTAGGTTATAAATTTGTTCCTATTTTTCTAACAAAAATGGAGTTAAATGTTCTCAGCTGAGAAATGCTTATATGGATTATTTTACTGCATTTTATAAGATTTTTCTTTTGATAATTATTCTCAGAATTTTGTGTATGTTATTCCCAACAGGTTTTTTTAAAAACTAGAAGAAGGAAGACTATGCTATATGAAAGTAAATTCTTTACAACATAAAAGATACTGAACCTCCCCTGGCTGGTGTAGCTCAGTGGATAGAGCGCGGGCCTGCGAACCAGAGGATCGCGGTTCCATCCCCAGTCAGGGCACGTGCCTGGGTTGCAGGCCAGTTCCCTGCAGGCCAGTTCCCAGCAGGGGATGCACGGAAGGCAACCATACATTGATGTTTCTCTCCCTCTCTCCTTCCCGTCTATAAATAAATAAATAAAATCTTTAAAAAAATACTGAACCTGATTAATTGAAATTGTATTTCAATGTATTTGTGTCTCTGGGGAATAAACTGATCACTATTAAAATTCCTTTGCATACATGTTCATGTATTTTACATATAATTTAGGCTTTAATCAAAATAAATTCCATAATTATTTTAACAGTAGTAAAGAGTACAGTTGAAATAATTTGTAACACAATTTTTCATACACTTTTCTTGATTTTTTAAAGAATTTCTGATTAATGTTTTTCTTCATGATATGTACATACCATGTTCTCATGGAGTTCATGGCTACCAATCACTATGTTCTATTTTATTTTCTTTTTAGATTCTCCTTCCTGGAGTCTGTCTACATTTTTTGATTGTTCGTTTGTTTGTTTCGTTTTATTTTTAATCTTTTTCATCTGGACTAGCTATTCTCTAGTCTTGTTGAATGACTGTGATATACTTAACCTCATGCCTAAACATTATTCAGGCAACATATTAGGAAATGATGTAATACGTGTTTCCTCCATATGTTAATTTCTAGGATAATAAACATATTTTTAAAAAGGATTAAGTGAGTATTAGAACGATTTTTTTATTTTCCAGTTAGAAAGGAAGGTATAACATGTACTACATGATAGTATTTAAAATCTAGGTAAAGGTAAAACAATAAATTTAAATATAAAATGCATATAATTCAAACATGAATTAAATAATTAAAAGTAACACGGAGTTAGAAAATTATCAAGTAATTAAGTCAAATTATTTATTTACATGGTAGTCACTCTTTTTATTTTACTTCAATTGATGCAGGACAAGTCTCAAAGTGAGAATAATTTTGAATTTTGACTTAGACTTTCTTGGTTAGAGGGGAATTATCAAGCCATTTACACCTCTTTCCCAATTTTTAAAAATTTTTTTATTTTTAAAGATTTTATTTATTTATCTTTGGAGAGTAAGGGAAGGAGAGAAGGAGAGAAACGTAAATGTGGGGTCGCCTCTCATGAGTCCCCTGCTGGGAACTGGCCTGCAACCCAGGCATGTGCCCTGACTGGGAATCGAACCACGATTGTCTGGTTCGCAGGCCCGCACTCAATTCACTGAGCTATGCCAGCCAGGGTCCCAATTGTTTTTAGATTCTAAAATTATTCTGCACATTTTATTGGTTGTATGACTATCCCCCGTGCACTATTGTTTTCTTTGAAGTTTTAAAATTGGCCATTGGAAAACTTGGAAAAATATGAAAACGAAGTAAAACTGAATATAAAGTTTCTTCAGATATCTCCATTGGTAACAATCTTCAGTAATATGTTAATAAAACACACTCACACAAACACACATATGCACTATACATACATATACCACAGAGTATGGAATAACGAATGATCTTTCAAATATTTAGTCCCTCAACAGTTTGTGGAAAACCTATACTTGGGTATCTTGGTATGGATGAATGAGCATTATCCTTCCCAATTACTGTAATATATTGTATTTTTTATCCCGATACAAATAAATAAGTCTCTAATAATAATGACAGTGTTACCAAGGAGAGACCTGATTCAGGGCTCCCCCTTCCTCAAGCTTGTTCATTAGTTCTCATCTCACTTGCAAGAGAAGGGTTCAAGCTAGAGACAAACACGTATAGTGGAAATAAGATAGCAAGTTTATTTATGAAACACACACAAACACAAAACTACAGCTATTCTGAATGCCCTACATGTAGAGGAAATAAAATCGCCAGTAAATTTGTTCTGTACACTTAAGCCAAGGCTACAAGTAGGTACTTAGCTAATTTAAACCATTGGGGTTCAGGAGTTAGATACTTTAGCCAGTTTCTAGGTCCCCCCTTCCTCATCTCCTGGGGAATTATGTACAGTAGCTACAAAGACCTTCCTTTTCAGTTGGTAAACGCTCTTTGTCTTAGTGAAATTGCTACAGAGGCTCCCTTTCCAGCACAGTCTCAAGGACTCCCCCTCTTGACCTATCTTTGTTTGGGACACCTGGCGATCTTACCCCACCAGGCTCAGGACTGCGGAGTTCATTGCTAAGACGTGACTTCCTTTGCTTTCCAGCCTTCTGTTTTAAGTTCTTTGTAAGATTGTAATGGTGGGGGCCATGCTTTATTTTCCCTGCAGCTGCTCATTTCTACCTGCTGTCTACAGTAACGACGATAATGGCAGAAGCCCACATCCACTGACTCCTTATTCTGTGCCTGATCATTTTCTAAGGCTCTTCCAGTATTCTTCATTTAAGTGATGTATATTTATGCTGTGTATCTCTCTTTATATTAGAGATTAATATTCTTCTATATATACTTCAACTTATTTTGTTATAACTATGAATAAGTTTGTAGGAAGTGAAATGTTATTTCTGATCTCCACAGTAAGTAGTTCTACCAATTTACATATCTACCCACATGATAAGCACTTCAGAGTATTCAAAATCTATTACCTATCCATCTTTAAGGCACATGAAGTTCAGTGTATTTTTGTGTGGTTATTATCTGTTATCTCATTTTCTCCAGAATATATTATTTTTCCATTATTCTTTTGGGCAAATCATCATTCTCTGTCATTATTCTAAGAGTTCCTTTGATAGTAAGGATTTGGGGATCCTGACAATATTTTTACCACAATTTTTACAGTATTGTTTAAAATATCATATGGTGCTACTATCTCTCTGCTCAAGCCAACTGAATAGCTATTTCCATTTTTTCAAAACAACCACTTTCAGAAAATTGACTGGTTTGCATTCCTTTGCATCATTATATCACATTCAAAAGCTTGTGCATATCATTTCTTGGTTTTTCTGTTTTAGTTGTTGGTTTGCTACTAGAAGAGATGAAGCAGTTGCCTTATTACCCTCCCTTCCTGTTCTCCATACTCCTGCTTCCCCTGACAAACATACCATTACACTGGAATTTATCTGTTTCTTCTTCATAGTAGATCTCTATATTGCAATTCATATTTCACTATCTTTTTTCATATTATTTAAATATATATATATATTTAAATTTGTAACATTAACCTCTGAAACTAATTCATGGGAGATGTTTTTGTGAAATTCCATATAAAAATAATTTAAACTTAACCCACACATTTGAAGAATACTATAACCGGGTCTGGAATTCTTCATTGGATAGCAAGTTCCTTCAGAATATTAATCTGTTTGTTTCAAACTGTTAGGATTTTTATAAGAAGTCCGATAACATTCTAATTTCTATTTTTCAGTTGATATATTTTAAATTATTTTAACTTTTTCTCTGGAAATACCCTTTTTCCAAGTATGCTAAAATATCAAAGATGTGGATTTAGTGAATCTTATTTTCATTTTTCTGGAATGACTGTACAACATTTAAATACACTCCTTCATTTTATTTATGTTATAGTTATAAATAATAAACAGATATTTAAAAAAATTTAACTTCATTCACATTATCATTTCTGTCTCTGAAAGTTACTTTGCTGTGAAATTATATTCTTTTCCTAGATGAAGCAATTCTCTAAGTATAATGATCATAATTGAATTTGTACTGATGAGTACCTGCCTGGTTAGTCTGAATATTTTTATATTGGCAACAAGACCGTTTTTAATTAAGATATAAACATTCTTAAGTTCACTTTGAAAACAGAGTCACACAATTTTGAACACTATAGCTGCAAAGTTAACTTCTCCTTGGAAGCGTCCTAAGCCATCTTGGTTGGACCTTTAAACCTCTTTATTATTCATTATTCCAAGGCTAGAAAAATGATGCCAAGAAATTCTTTCCAGGAACTTTCACCAGCAGTGTCTATAAATGTGGCTGAATTCACTCTCTTTTGAGGTCTTCAAAATTTGCTCAGGTTTTTTGTCTCCCAGAAAATAATTTATCTCCCATTTATGAATGTGGTGCCCTGTAAGCCAGGCACTAGACCAGTTTTCCTAGGAGGATTTTCTAGGTATCAATTCTTCTATTTTTATTATTTAAAAATGGTTTGCCTTGCCTGATTAAATATTAATACTATCCCAATATGATACTCCTTGTATGACATTGTCAAACACTCAGTTGGTCCAGTTATATCCTGGTGAAAGAAAAAACAATTTCTTATCCAACCTATCTGAATAAAACATTGGCAGAAAAAGCAAGCAAACTCAACAAGAGTTTTAAAATGTGTCACTCCACAATTGCGTATAATATATTGAAATAAATAATAATAGCAGAGTGAAAGAGAGAAAAAATATATTTTAAAGAGTTTGATCAATTTTCTTTCTGAAGGTAAAAGGTACATCTATACCTTTTGGTATGAATATTACTTGGTCATAAGAAAGAATGAAATTTTAGCATTTGCAACATCATGGATGGACCTAGAACTTATTGTGCTAAATGAAATAAACCAGAGAAAGACAAATACCATATGATTTCACTAATATGTGGAATCTAAAGAACACAATAAACAAACAAAATAATGAAAGGCATATAGTTACAGAGAACACACTGATGATTCGTGGTTGGAGGACTGGGTGAAAAGGTGAAAGGGGTAAAAAGTACTAATTGAGGCCCTGGTTTGTGTGAGTCAGTGGATTGAGCAACAGCCTGAAAACCTAAAGGTTGCCAGTTTGATTTCCAGTCGGGTCACATGCCCGGTTTGTGGGCCAAGTCCCTGGTTGGGGAGATGCAACAGGCAGCCGATCAGTGATGCTTCTCTCCTTTTCTTCCTCCCCTCACCTCTCTCTGAAATTAAAGAAATAAAAGATTTTTAAAAATAAGTACTAATTGATAATTTCAAAACAGTTCCAAGGATGTAAAGTAATACATAGGGAATATAGTCAGAAATATTGTAATAAACCTGTGCGGTGCTAGGTGGGTACTAGTAATATGGGGGGAACCCTTTGTAAAGTATGTGATTGTCTAACTGTTATGCAGTCCACCTGAAACTAATATAAAATAATGTTGAATGTAAACTGTAATTTAAAGAGAAAGTTCAATAAATAAATACTATTAAAAAACATGTTAGGATATCAAAGAAATTGATTACTGTTCATTGTATTCTCAAAAAGTAACTATTTAAATTTTTTATGTTAATATCATTGTACTTATATAATTTTAACTTTAAAATGTTGAGTTTCTATCCTGATTTAAAAAGTTTACTCATCTTTTATGATCTTGAACAGAATTTTTTTAAATAAGAGGCATATCAAGTTTAGTTCTCATGTAGCTCTTTTTACATGGTAAAAGGATAAATGTCTATGA
Organism: Artibeus jamaicensis; assembly: GCF_021234435.1. Classification (NCBI taxonomy): domain Eukaryota; kingdom Metazoa; phylum Chordata; class Mammalia; order Chiroptera; family Phyllostomidae; genus Artibeus; species Artibeus jamaicensis. The sequence continues at coordinate 14,486,571 of NW_026521803.1, read as the reverse complement.
TTCTTGAGGAATGAAAGATATTCTATTATGTTATTTTATGTTTTTCTAAATTTTGGATACATTTTTGAGAAAATGACAATTTCAAATGTCGGAAGAGGAGCACTTAATTAAGGTAGTATTATAGATGCCTGAGAAAAAATACTTATTTAATCAAACTGACAGTGAGATATTTTAACATAAAGTATGGCATAGGAAATACAGCCAATAGTATTATAATAAATATGTATGGTGTTATATAAGTACTGAACTTATTGGGGTTACCACTTCATAAGATATAGACATATCTAATTACTATGGCATACATCTGAAGCTAATATAATGTTTTGTATGCCAACTCTAAAACTAATTAAATAAAAGAGAAACAATGTGTCAAAACTTAAAATTATGCTTAATGATCAATGTTTTAGTGCTGCAATTTGCTTACATTATATCTAGGTATTCAGTAACTATCCAGTAATGTGCTCCATTTTGTATTACTCTAAGGCTTAAAATCACCCAAGTAGCTAAGAAATTATCTTTAGGCTGAGATACTGAACAACATAATGACTGTAGACATTTAAAGATTATTAGAACCCATCAATTTTCATTAGCCCACATTATGTATTTATAATATTATGCAGGAGTAACTCTGCTTATTTCTTTAATAAACCTGCATATATTTAGGATGCAGGTAATTAGTCTGGTTAAATCTTATAAATAAAAATATATGCTCATATATTATACTTATCATTGACAATTCAGAGAAAGTACCATCTCAATATATTAAACCAAAATTATTAAATCAGTGTGATTTTCCAAATATTTGACTGTATTACAGATATTTGTTTTTTTTAAATATTTCTACACAAGCCATCTAAATAATTTATCTTCAAAGGCAAGCAAATTGAATTCGAATTTTTATTTCCTCAGTTTAGATGAATTTTCAGAATACTAGGTTTATAGAAGTACTTATTGAGATCTTCATACATTTCAAATCAGATTAATTTAAAATATTATATTATATATTAATGTAATTATGTATAAGTGGAATCTCATGAACAAAACAAACAAGCAAGCCAAGTATAACCAGAGCCATGAAAGTAAAGAACAAACCAACGGTAACCAGAGGGGAGGGGGAAGACAGTGAGCAGGGTCATCGAGGAAAGCTAAAGGACCCATGGACAAAGACAGGCTAGGGGGAGAGAATTGAATGCGGGATGTGGGGGTGGGTAGGGAAGGGGAAAGTGGTGGGGAAAAATGGAGAAAACTGTACTTGGACACTTTTTTTAAAAGGAAAGAAAAAAGTAAAATAAACGGCATGCTTATTTGTTTCTTTCTGAAACAAAAAAATGATTCAATGAAAAACAGTTCTTTCTACATAAAGGAACAGGAAAAAGACAGCCTCACAACACGGAAAACCTACAGACAGTAACCCCTCCGTGCCAGGTGGAAACCAAATAAAAAGTTGTGGCCCCATCTGCAACAAACAAGGAGTCTGGAATTTCACCTTCTTTGAGACCATAATGAAGCACCCCGATACTAATGGAATGGGACAAAGAAGTCCAAGTAGCAAGGAGCTACATTTTCTTAGAAGCAGTAATTGATCTGTAGTTTCCAATGTTTTCAAGATATTATTTTGTCGTGCAACAATAACTAAGAACTCCCTGTAATGGCAGGGTTCCAGGGTGGACACAGCCCTCTGCATAGGTGGGCTTCACTTAAGGACAAAATTCAATTAAGGGAATTAAAGTTTCAAGCAAATTGTGTCAAGATGCTGCAGCTCCAAAAATAATTTCTACCAGTAGGTTCTGGTAGGGTCTCCCCGTTATCTGGTTATTTGCCAGCTGATGCAGAAAAATGTCCAAAGACTTTTCATAGTCATGCAGGACTCTCTCTCATTTGTACATGTAGTCAAAGTAATTTTAAGCCTTTATAGATCCTAGGAACTCTTAATCTTTGTGCTTCCATTTGATATGATAATAAATCCATTAAAATATACTAAGCTCATATGAATTTATATAGAAGTTGAGTTGAAGTGAATAAGTATTAACAAATGGTTGTTTCATACACAAATATGAGCTTTTAATTTTTGTTTTGGATATTCTCTGTCAGCTATGTTTATTTGTCCTGAAAATAGCCATAGAGGCAAGACACTCAGCCCATAGTGCACAATGAACATGAACTAGCCTGGTATACACAGCCTGACATCCACTCTTGTCTCCATTCCTTTCCCTCCTGTCTCATGATTGGATATAATTTAGCAGGTGGTATCTACTGCATTGTGAGGGAAAAAAAGTCTTTCACTTCTTTTTCTTTCTTTCACACTAGCTTTAGGTAAAAATTATATTTTCTCATAGGATATATTTTCTCATAGGAAATGAAAAGTACTAAAGAGTTCATTCGACTGTCTTTAATCTTTTCCATTTAAATTATTCATTATATCACCAATATTCTACATATGTAAACATTTCATTTAAGCTAGTTTGCTTTTTATTTTTCCCGATGCACCTAAAACTTACATTAATATAAAATTGTGGTTATTTGCAACCCTACCATATATGACAATAAGTTGTGTATAGACAGATAAATATGCCTAAGAACTTTTAATTTCAGAAACTGTGAAACTTAAGAATAGTCACCTTGAAAGAATCATTTAGAAGAAAGAGGAATTAATTATCTAATTCTAATTTATTGATCATTAGAAATTTGTGTTTAGGATATATTTTATTAATCAGTTTGGTGTTTCTAGTGTGCCATGGAATAGGACTGTTTTCAGATTTTTTAAATGATTAACTAGACACCAAGGGTTTTTTTTTCCTTGAAACTGCTATGGTCTTTTCTAAAATTCTGCCAACTTATTTAATTTTTGTAAACTCAAATATATACTCTTCTGCTAATCTCAACAGTATCTAAAATCCTATCAATTCTATGCAAATAATATATTGGAAATTTAAAAGTTAAGACAGAAAAATTTAAAAGTCTAACGAAAATTCAGTACTCTGTATAAAATTAGAAAAAGCTTATAACAAGTGAACAAATATCGTAGACAATAAATTAACAAGATAGACATTGATGTTTACGTAGGAATAACAAAGTTCAAATGATTTTGTATTTAATTGAATGTTTATTTTAGTAGCATGTAATTATAATCTTGTTTTCCCCTTTCTGTATTTTAATTTGATTGCTTAATTTGTCTCTGAAAGAGAAGACTTGCTTCATTTGGATAAAATCAAGTCAAGATCATAGAACTATAAATATTTATAGTGTAAAAATACTTCATTTTATATGTATACACTCTATAGTTATGTTATGGTGATAAAATAAGTTAGTGCATTTAAAACACTTTACACTATGTCTGTCAAAAGTGTCCAATAAGTCCATGTTTATGATGATGGTGGTTGTGATGGTGATGATGATAATGATCTAAGCCAGATGTATCAAATGAATTTTCTGAGGATCCAGCTGTTTGAGAATAGAACAAAAACAAAGACAAAGTTATCTGGTTCTCAGTTCAGTGATTTTTTCCGTAGTAGTACTCCTTTAATACTATCAAAATCTCTGTTAAATAAATATTATTCAAAGCCTTATTTTACAGAGAAGGTCACTAGGGTATATAGAATATAGATGTCTTGTTGAAGATCTTGTAACCAAACCCAGTTTGTCCTGCCTGCCACAACAAAAGCCAAACTTGCAAGACAGGTGCTTTTAAAAAGGAGAGAGGTTCATTCAAGTGCTGGCCACCAATGAATATGGGAGACTCTGGTTCCACAGTCCATGTTAACATATCAGTCCGCACAAAGTTTTGGAATGAGGAAGGAGTGGTAAAAAGGACAAAGAAATCAGTGGAAGGGACTGTGGACATGCAGGCGGTGTCCTTACTTATCACAGTGTGGATTTTCGTGGTCAGCATCCTTGGGTTGGCCATCTTGTTTTTTTTGTTTGTTTGTTTTTTGTTGTTGTTTTCCCAGCTGAATTCCAGTGTATGGGTGGTGGGCATGAGCCAGAGTCTCGGGATCAGGCTGCTCCTTGGGTTCACACAGGGCTGAAACTGCTGAGCTATAAAGTGCACTAAAAAACACTTTTACTGTGGAAGCTCCAGTTCCAACAGAAAAATTGGGTTTAACATTACTAAGATTCATATGAGCAACTTTATATAATCATTATGTACTCATTCCCATGGTGTGTGTTAGTTGGGTTTAAGTAACTGTGTATTCAGCTTTACAGTTACAGTAGAATTCAAAGAGTTTGAAATAAAATTGGAACTAGGACCAACTAATAAAACTCTTTTGAGGCTAGTGGGGGAGCACTGGAGGGTGGGCTGGGAGGGCAGTAAAAGACAGAAAACTATACTTGAACAATAATAAAACAAATGGGAAAAATCATATTTCATAGCTCTGAGGCCAGTAAGTGAAAATTTGGGCCATGGAAGTGATTACCCAGAAGTTGAGAAGATTAAGTCTTATCCCTGTGGTTAGTCAGTGTTCAGTATCTGAAGTTGCACCTATTTTCCCAAGATTTATATGACCATAAATCTGAATATATGGTTATAGCTCAAAATTCTTTAATGTTTGACCTTATTTACAGATTTTCTTGACCACCTAACTCACTAGATTGTCCAACAGAAACTCATTCATTAAAGGTATACAATACAAAACATTCATTAAAAAGTATAATGTTATCTTATATATGTTTAGCTGGAAGAAAAGGACATCCAGGATTGGCCAAAAATTTTATTTCTTTCCTTTGATCCATTTTTATGTAGAGATCATTTTTCGTTCATAACACTCATTTCCAGTGGGCCTATATCAAATTTCTGAGTGTCTTAACTTACCATTTCCAGGAATAATATCAATGGATCAGAATTAGTACATAGACTGAGATTCTCTTTCTATGCCCATTTTTTCTGTTCTTCCCAATTGTAAGAACTTGGCACCAGCCCCATTGGATTGCTCCATGTAAAATTTATTAATAGCAGTAAATCTACCAGTATCATCAAAAGGTCAGCTTGGAAAGGGAATTCTTACAATGTTCATATACATTGGCACCAACTCCTGTTGTAGGTATTAATTGTTACTAATGATGGCTCTTCTAGGTTTTTCTCTCTGTGAGACTGTTCTAGGTCTTCAAACACCCCCCCCCCCAGCTCTCAGTATTCGTTTCTAAGCCTTACATGGGGAGGGAGGAGAAGAACAGAAGAACTCACAATATTCTGGAGGGTTAGCCCTTATGCGACAGTTTCATGGTATGGGATGTGTTACATTTAGCTTTGGGATGTTTGCAAATAACTAGTCAATTTAAAAATTAAACACGTGCATGATTTACTTCATAAAACAGAGTGGATTCTATTTCACGGTCATGCACATTTGCATTTGCTTCCTTGAGTGGATGAGAAATGGAGGAAATGAAAACGAGTTCACAGATTGCGCACAGCCCTCTCTAGGCTCAGAGCTGCCTACTTCACCCACCACATCTGGTAAAACAGCGTCACTACTTCCAGGCAAGCTATGGGACATTTTTAGAGATCAGGGCCTGTTAGGTTTTGTACTTAGGAAGATTTTTGTTAGTTATTTAATTTAATTTTAAAGATTTTTATTACAATAATAGTTGCAGGAGAATGTTAGTCATTTTAAAGCACTGACAGCATCCTCATTAGACAGCTGATGTGACATAGAAGTCAAAGAGTCGGAAGCTACTCTTATTTGGTAAATGAAACTGAATTGCTAGCAGGAGGTAGGATGTTTAGCATGACAATGAGACATGTTTCATTTTTTTCAGAATACCTTTATGATCAGAGAGTGTAGGCTGGAGTCAGCCATTAAATCAAGAACCAATAAATCAGCAAACACAAACCAATTAAGACCTCTATATAATCTTTTTTAAAGATTTTATTTATTTGTTTTTAGAGAGAAGGGTAGGGAAGGAGAAAAAGTTAGAGAAACATCAGTTTGTGGTTGCCTCTCATGTGGCCCCCACTGGAAACCTGGACTGCATCCCAGGCATGTGCACTGACCGGGAATCAACCAGCGATTTGGTTCGCAGCCCGCGCTCGATCCACTGAACTACACCAGCCAGGTCTAGACCTCTATATAATCTTAAATAGAGCTAGAGAAGTGGCACTGCTTTAAGCTAATTTTATTATTTTCTTGTGGAGAGCTACAGCAGAATCTTGTGAGAATAACTGGGTGCAGTTAGCCAAGTGAGTCAGGGGTGGAGTGATTGAGTGAAGACAGATGATTTTAGGAGAAATGTTTCCTTTTATGGTCTTTGAGCTGTTACATGTAAAATGCCTTATGGATGTGTATTCTTATTGTGTGTTCTTCAAATGTATTTACTTCATTGTTTGGGGAATTAAAACTTTTTATCACAAAGCAAACATATTATAAATCATTAGTTCTTTAAAAATTATGCATGGCTTTAAAGATCACTGTAGGATTTCACTTTCTTACATATATTTCTGTTGAAGATCACACATGATTTTATGGATAGATTAGGGTTTTTGTTGGAATCATCTAAAATCAAATGCACTTGGGATATTGGTTCTAAAACAATAACTTTATCTAATAATTGCACCTCTTACATGTCCCATAATTGCCAAAGAATGAATTCTTATGTGGAATAGTTTCTGAGGACAAAGCAAAGAAAATCTGGGTTAGAAAAACTGAACATCAAAATATAGCTCTTTGCACATATTTTAATGTCCATAATTATTTTTCAATGATTCTAATACTTAGGGTAATAATTAGAAATAAAAACCCATGAGTAATTTTAATATGTTTAATTATTATTAGAATTCTTTGAAAGACCACTTTATTTAAAATTATTTTATTTTATTTATTTTTAGAGAGAGGGGACAGGAAGGAGAAAGAGTGGGAGAGAAATATCAATGTGTAGTTGCCTGTCATGTGTCCCCTACTAGGGACCCACCCAGCAACCCAGGCATGTGCCCTGACTGGGAACCAAACTGGAAACCTTCTGCTTCACAGGCCCATGCTTAGTCCACTGAGCTACACCAGCCAGGGCTGAAAGACTACTTTAAAACAGTAATATTCCATTTGTAGTGGATAAAACCTGCAGATAGCATTGTATATTCTTTCTATAACATTGCATACTCTGTGCATTATTTAATAAAGTAGTAGAATTTATTTTTTCTTTCTAAGAAAGTCACATCCATTTCTTTCATATGGTGTTTATATGTTCCTTGTCTTCTCTTATGAGGAAGAAAAATCTTAAGGACAATTTGGGCTTCTTTGCCATATAATAGATTATGCGATGTGCTGTTAAGAAAAATATCACATAAATTACTGTGCATTCTTCATACATAATTTTATTTTATGAGTGACATTTGTGTAGCCTTATAACTAGGTATATAAACAGTGCACTGGAGAAATTTGTTTCAGATTTATAGACCAATTTTTTCCCACTGGTGAGTCATTGTGTTTCAGAAAAGATGGCTCTTCATGTGAACACATATGTTTACGCTAAATAACCTGGAACGCCAACGGAGGTGGCGCCGTCACCTCCCCATTAGGAAGATTGATTTTGCCTCAGTGTATTTCTCTGCCACAGAAGTGCCCTTCAGGTAAGTTGAAAAAGTTATTAAGCATGTAGTTTAAATGAGCAGTGACGATTCCAAGGGAGGCAGGAGAATTGTAACTTGCCACTGGAAAAGCATTTTAACTCCCAAAGAAGCAGTCATGTCTCAAAACAAAGTCCACATTCTTGCCAATTTTCTCCTTTTTAAATTTTCACTTGTCTAATGACATTTGTTAGCCAAAGTTTTTAAAGCATAAACTATTTTACTAAACAAGACCACACTATATTATTTGCTCACTTGAAAATAGTTCTTAATCATTATTCTTGCATAATGGGAATATGTCCAAAAAATTCTGAGTGTTCTTCAAATGAAAATGGTTTCAAACTAACATTTTAAGTTATATTAAATACGATAACTCAGCCTTTCCATTGTCTCTTTTCTGTAAGCTTAATATTTCATAGATTTCCTTCGCAAGTCTTTGGCGGCCCTCAATCTCTGTATTTGTACTGGAGTAAATCTTCCTCTTCGTTACCAGTCCCTCCTCTGTTTCTGGTATTTGTTTAATATCTACTTTCAGGGTCTTTACAAATAAATAAGAAAAAAATACTTACCCTTTTCTTTAAAAGTGAATCTTTTTTCTCCTGAACGAATTCTAGCAATAATTTTGTGGTTAGCTATTTTTAGTATAGTCCGGCAGAACTTTTCTGTTTTGTTTTTTTCATTGACATTTTTTGGTTTTATTTATTTATTTAATATTTTTCCAATTACAATTGACATGCAATATTATGTTAGTTTCAGGTATACAACTGTGATTAGACGTTTATATATGTTATGAACTGATCACCCTGGATACATCTAGTGTCCATCTGACACCATACATACTTGTCACATGGTTATTGGTTACATGTCCTATGCTGTGCTTTGCATCTTTACGATTATTCTGAAACACCAATTTGTACTTCTTAGTCCCTTCACAATTTTTACCCAGCCCTTCAACACCGCTCCCATCTGCAACCATCAAAATGTTCTCTAACTGAGCCAGTGTCTGTTTTGTTTCTTTTGTTGTTTAGATTCCATATATAAGTGAATTTGCCTTTCTCTGTCTAACATTTCACTCAGCACAACACCCTGCCAGTCTATTCATGTTGTTGCAGATGACAAGATTTAATTCTTTTTTTTTATGGCTGAGTTGTACTACATTGTATATATGTGTACCCCTTCTTTATCCATTCATTTACTGATGGACCCTTAGGTTGCTTCCATATCTTAGCTAGTACAACTAAGGACTCCTCGATGGAGCCCTGATTGCTGTTGGCACATCAGTGGGAGGGACTGCCCCTCAGGCTGACCAGTGAGGGCTGGCCATGACTACAGTGGAGGAGAGGTTGTATTGAACCTGTGAAGCAGGTTTCACTTTAGCAGGTCTCGGCCCGCCAAGTCTGCCTTTGGGTGTGTCTTTTGTGGAGATAGTTCTGGGGTACTCTGGCTCTGTTGTGGTCTGAAACTACATACTGGATTTGTTGATTCCTGGCTTCTTGGGAAGTTCATGCCAAGGCCAGCCACTGCCTGTGCCCTCTCAGAGCCCTGTGGCATGAGGTACAAAGTAACCTCCAGATGGTTGCCATTTGTGCTGGGCTTTCAGATGCATGGGAGAGCTCAAACTGCCAACTGAGGCCAGTTGTGTCTAGTGCCAGGTTTCAGGCTGCTGAGTAAGAGGTATGGGGCATGCGGAAGCCAGATGCTTCTATTCTGGGGTTTGTGGACCTTTGAGAGATTTAAGACAGTCCATAGTATTAGCCAAGAAAGGTTTTTGTATGAAAACACCTCTAGATGGCCCTGTGATTTGAGTGTAGAGGTGGTCTCAGAGAATCACCAGGACAACTGTGTAGGCCGTGATGATGTAACTCTGATATGGCATCTGCATGTGCCTGAAGAGGGAAAGCTCAGCAAAGGAACACTGGCTTCTGCCAGAACTTTTGCCTGGGAGAAAGCTGCCCCTTTAGCCCTTGCACTGAAACCAGACAATTCAGTTCCTCCCTGTACATCTGTGCCACCTTTCAAGGTGCCACTTCAGCACTCAAACTCAGTGTGAATGAGTCATTCACAAACAAAAAGAACTCCCAGGTCTCCAGCATCCCTCCGTTTTACTCAGCAATAGTCCTCATCGGTTTTTGACAGCCAGAATTAATGGGGACCTCTTTTTCCTGCCCTGGAACCCAGCCCCAAAAAGACTGGTGTGGGACTGGGATCCTTCACTTAGCACGGGGAACTCCAAAGCTGAGATATACTTCTTGATGCTTAACCACCACATATGGATCAGGAACAAGCCCATTCTGTGTCTCCACCCCTCCTACCAGTCTTGATGTGGTTTCTTGTTTATATCCTTAGTTCTAGGGCTTCTGTTCAACTATACTTCTGAAAGTTCTCGGTGATGCTTGCTCTATACTTTTAATTTGGATGTTGTTGGGGGAGGAGGTGAGTACAGAATTTGACTGCTCCACCATCCAAACCAGAAGCGCCAGTGGAACTTAAAAAAAATAAATGTTACAAAAAGAAAATAGGACAATAGAAAGATTCTGAAAGATTTAAAGTGGACTGCTCAGGAATAAAGTCTTCTTTATTGGACTTATGAAATCTTTGTATTGGACTCATGAAATATTTCATTCCTCAATGTGTTATAGTAAATTTTCTTTCTGGATATGATATTTGGAATCCAGTGACAAATAGGAACAAGAGCAAAATGGAGAGAGGATGAGAGAGAGATGGAAGTAGAAAAGAGAAGAAAGAAGAGGAAACTAATTCTTCAAATCTCACCTCATAAGTTAAAGAGTCACTTCCACTGTGTTCTATATTTAATAGAAGTACAAACAAAAGTTGGCCTAGTATCAAAGGGAGGGAAATTAAAATGCAAAATGCTGTCATCAGGAAACTAGCCAAATAATTGTGGTATATCTATAATCTGGAATACCATGCGACTACTAAAAATGAGAATTGACTCCAAAAAGTGTTATAAGTTAGTGAAAAACAAATAAACTGGAGTTTCTTTAACATACTGCTAAGGCGGGGAGGAGAGTGTTTTCATGTTCTTGTATCTGCCTGAAAAAGCAATGGACGGAAGCTGATGGCGACAACCTGGAGAATGTGAAGTTACAAAGAAAACTAGGAAGATAGAGAATGGAGGAAGAGAAAGCTTTATAATGATATTGTTCCTATGTTTTGAATTTTAAATTATAGTGCACTACCTATTTAATAGTATTTTATATAAAATAATATATAAAGCCAACCAGATAAGTAATGAATGTGTTAATCAGTTATTTGTGTGGAGGAGTCGTCTTGTAGTAAGTGCTTGAACATTTGGAAGGTGGTGATAACAGAATAATATATAAAACACTCATCATAAAGCATTAGAATATAATACTTATGTGGATGCCCATCAAAGCAAAATATACCTTATGCTAACACTTGACAAGATATGTACTTCCACGTATTTCTCTCTCCATGATTTTGAAGTACAAGCTGTCCTGCTCCTTTAAAATGTAGAGTGTACATTATTTTCTGAGCAGGAAAATTTAAAGAATGAATTGTCATAATGTTTCTTTCTGGTAAATAGAGTAACATATAAATCTGGGAGAAACATTTTAAAATGGGAGTTTGAAAGACATTTTGCTCAGACAGTAAATGTGTCTGAGGGTACACAGTGCTTCCACTTGTTTGTCGCTGGGAATTATCTCACGAAGTCAATGTGAAGGTTGTAGTTAAAAGCAGTGGTAAAAGCAGTAGTTAAAAGCAGGTATTTAAAGATCTATTCTTTCCTTGGAAAATATTGTGTTTCAGCAAACACTTGATATTTTTTTGGTATATTTCTTTTTTATTTAATTATTTTTCAACTACAGTATTCTGTCTTTTACTCCCATCCCAGCCCCCCTGCACCCCCATGCTCCCCACCTCCCTCCCATTTCCACCCCCCTTAGTTTTTGTCCATGTGTCCTTTATACGTGTTTCTGTGAATCCTTTCTCTTTTCCCCTGAAATTTCCTCCCCTCTCCCCTCTTATTTTTTTAAATATTAATTTTCATATCACTGCACTTTCCTATCCCTAAAAATTTTATTTAGGATGATAAAGTTTTTGTACTTAGGGTCTTATTTCATAGAGCAAGTATGGCAACATAAAATAGTTCTCCTATTTCTAAAATACCATTTTAAATCATTAACTAAATATACTTTTTATCACAAGTAATCTGACTCTTTACTTTTGAAATCAAAATTTCTCAAAATTATTTTTGAGATATACTTAATATATATTAATATTTAACTTACATCATAACAGTGCCTCTTACTAAGATTTGAAACACTGTTCAATTCTAAAAGTTTTCTTTATGTTATCTTAATTTGTATTTCCTTAGTAGAAATAATATGTATATTGTGATATATAATGGATAAATGTGATATTATAGAAATACTGCAGATAATACAGTGACAAAGTACTGGCAAATATTTTAACTGCAGCAGAATATGTATCCATTCAGGGGAAAGATGAAGAAATCTGTAGGTTCTCCATTTGTGTCCTGAAGCAAGTAGGAGGCTCTCTGTGGTGTATAGATAACAATATTGGACAAGAATAAGGTTGCGTCTGCTCTGGATACGTCTGCTACTGAAAGTAATTGTGACCTAGGCTAGACAATGTCACTGTACTCAGTTTTCTTATTTTAACTTAAAGGAAAGCATTATACTAAAATGTCTCTATGCAGCTTTTAATCTTCTCTTTTTACAACTAATTAAATATTCAAAACAAAAAGAAATAATCAAGTAATATGGCATCCATGCTAATATAAATAATATTAACAATATGGCATTAATATAATACAACAGTTTTGTATGTAGACTTTACTAACCATTAACTGTGGTTCATCTATAATGCATGAGTTTACCTCATTGAGATAATGCATAGTTGCATATGTGCTTATAAATATCTCTAATATTAGTTGATAACTGTGCATATCAATCAAAAGATTGTAGTCACTGGGTAAAATTAAATCATAGATATCTCCAGTCTGCTTTTAAATGCTCTTCCCTCGCATAAGTTTTTCACCAAATCTTACTGATGGAACGCACTTTTCACTTGTACTTAAATACATCACGGAGGATACAACTGCTAAAATGAAAAGTATTAAAACAAGAGTAAATGAATTATACACTATATTCTTGAAAAGTCAACCAGATGAAGGGAATCTTCTGCATTCATCTTCTGTCCCCTGAAATGATATACATAGTGAGAGGTATTAGTTTTCTGAAAATTTTTTACAAGGTAATTGAATTTTTTAATTGAGGAAAGATGCAGTGGTGTTGAAATGAAGGAAACTAGATGAAAACAAATTATTGATTGGATTTGAGAAATTGATTTAGGGGATAAGAAGACTAGTAAGGAATTTTCAGTAATCAATAATATATTCAAGGGCAATGAACACAGAAAGAAGCCTAGAAAAAGAGGCAACATTCTATCATTGAGGTGATTTAATTATTGAGTCTAGAGAAAAACTGCTATTTAGCTAAGAATTCTTGCTGGTAATGAAATCAAATGATCTTCTTTGAACCATTTTTTCAGAAAATCTTGTGATTCCAACTTGAATACCAGGTTAGACAATTATCATGAAACCAGATTTCATGTTCTCAAACTTCTTTATTTTATTTTATAAAATTTGACTTACAAATCCTCCAATAATACCTTCTGAGGGTTTAGGGCTTAGAAATGAAAATTATAGGGTTTAAATTAGCCTAGTCTACAACCCTGAATTTCAGTAATCTCTCTATAACTGTAACATGCTAACCACTATATTCAACTGAGCAAAACCCATTTCATAGTTCTACAGTTCCAGTTCATAGAATGTTCTCTTCGCAAGGTCTAGTGCCTTAATCTCTCCAAACATAACCTCTTTGACATATTTAGCATGTGTTCCTTGCATTTTTATTGGGTGGCAGAGACTGTTTTAGATTCTAGTGATAAAGTACTGAAAAACAGATACAATAATTCCTACCTGCAGGAAAAAAATTACATCCTTGTAGAGATAACATAAATTAACTAAATAAATCAATAAAATGTATGATATTTTGCATCATGAATAAATACTGTAGAAAGAGCAGTAAAGCATAACTGGGAGCATGGAGGATATTGCATTTTTACATAGGGTACCAGGGAAAGGCTCTTGGAGAAAGTGATGTTGGATTAAAGACATGAGAGAACAGCATGAGCAAGCTGTGAAGACACGTTAGGAAACTGTTCAGGTGTGAGGGTAGCCGATTTCTCACAAAGTAATTTGACATGTATTTTAATTTGATAAAAGATCTAGCCAGAGGAAAATGAAGCTAGGTGAAAACAAAAGTATTGATTGTGTTGGGGTCTTTATTCAGGAGATAGCAGTTTGAGGAGGAAATCTGTTTGAGGGACTGGTCACTGTGACTTCAGCCAAAGGGCCAGTGAGGGGAGGAGGAGAAGATGGAATCAGAGGAGGTAAAAGAGGTTGGGTCTCCTGAGGCCGACCATCCTTTTCACTGGTTTTCATTTTACTCTGAGTGTGTGAGGAACACAGAGACATGTTACTGTCCTGATTCAGAGTATAAACCAAAAAGGGATGAGAGTGGACACTATTGCAATAACTCAGAAGTGAACTAACTGTGGCTTGGCTCAGAGAGGTAACACTGGAAGGAGGGAAACTGATCAGAACCTGGGTGCATTTCGGAAGAGAGCCAAGAGGACTTTCTGCAGTGTTGGTGGTGAGGAATGGGAGGGAGAACTGAGTCAAGGACCAGCACCTTGAAAACATGGCCGGCATCCACCAACACAGCCAAAATTTCAGATATTTTTTGGAATAATTCAGGCGAGTTTGGGAGGGAAGATAAAGAGTTTGGTTTTAGACATATTAAGTTTAATATGGCTATTAAATATAAAAACAGGGTTTTTAAGTATGCAATTGACTTAAATGTGTGTAGAGTTAATAGAGATGGCCCGATGATAAATATTAATATGGAATCATACGTTTTTATATTATATTTTTAAAGTAGGTTTAGATGAGACCACCCAGGATGTACAGGTAGATGAAAACCCATGTTCAGTGACTGAACCATGGGGCACTGCAATGTGAGGAAACCCAAAACAGGAGGAAAGGCAGCCAAAGAAACTGCTGAGGGCCCAAAGAGATGGAAGAGGGTGGGGTCACGGTCTAACCTTAGAATTTGTTTCTTCAGAGAGTAACTTACCTCAGGTTTCGAAGCAGAGTACTTTATTTATTCTCCAGTAAATGTCACTTTGGCACAAAGGCTTTCTTCATTATTCACTCATCCTTGACTTTGCATAGGACTCACAAAAGTAGAAGCATTTTGGTTTTTTTTCACCTGAAAATGGATGATTCTATTTAGAGAGGTGAAAAGAATGAACTTAAATGAACTGTTCTTTCTGCGGGATGTGAGGGAGAGCTTATTAATTCTGATTATTTTGGATACGTATATGGAAGCTTTGGTTTCAAATGTGTTGTCCCTATACACTATCAGCATTTTATAGAATTTTAAATATTTAGTATAAAAATGTATTCTCCAAATTTTCCTTCACATTCAGAAGTAGTGTAATGGGGTGTAGTCTGGGAGCCCCAGGGCCCTCTAAAGAGGGATTTATAACAGGGTCCAGGACTTGGGGTCTCCGGGAATATAGGATATCCCCCTAAGTGTGGCTAGGGGATAGAAGACTTGGAGCAGGGCCCTTGAGAGTTACGTATTTTGCATACCAGTAACATCAGGATAGCTTCATACCTATATGCCAAAGTGGTTACTTTGCATATCAGTAATAGTGGAGTACTCTTCCAGCCTGAGTGGAGCCAGAAGAGCATGCATGACTTACACCTGTGATGTAGCTGCGAGGCGGCTTCCCTTCCAGAGCCTGCCTGAGAGTTTGGAGGTGGTTCCCTCCACACCGTGGGGCACACCTGCCCGAAATAACTGTGGCAGCCCAGATATGCTGAAAACTGCAGGAGTGCCAGCAGGTATAGCCAATGGTGGGAGGAGTCGGATTACAGAGTAGGTTCCACGCTGGGATTTAAACTAAAGACAGGCAGCCAGGAGACCACAGAGACAATGTGGGACCAGACGGAAAGGACTATGAGAGACCACTCGGGAAGGAAAGGGGTGAAAGGACTCTCGCTGGTGGGCCTGAGAAAGCACCACGTGGTTTTGGATTAAGAACTGGAGATTGCAGCAACACAGCTGATGGTGCTGGGAACTGCGGGAAATCTGCCCTGCCAAGCGCCGATGACTAGGGGGAACTGGAAGAGGTGACCTGTGGACTTCTATTTCTCTCTCTCCTTTTTTTTTAGAGGACCGTTCTTCTGATTGGCATGTTCTAAGACTGGCCTGACTGGGCAAAGCCAGGAAAAAAGGGATTGTGTGTGTTTGTGGATGTTTTTAAGGGACTTTGAGATTTTTAATGGCAACATTCCACCATTACTTTAAACCTATATAACTTTTGAATAAATAGTTTCTTTCCTTTTTGCCAAACTCTGGCATTGAGAGACCTAATTCCTAACACCTGGTGGATGGCTAAGACCCCCCACAGTGACGGAAAGACCTCATGGGAGGGGGCTCGTTTTGTTACAGAACAACAGAGGACCCCTCCCCCAAGGATGGTGTACTAATACCGTCCAGACTTCCTACTGGGCTCGATTGTCAGTCGCCAAAAGGAAAGACATCTCTCAATGCCAGAGATTTGTGAAAAGGAAAGGAAATGTTTATTTACTACTATGCTGACTTAAAGTAGTGACCTAATGTCTTCATTAAAGTATCAAAGTCTTTTAGAATACCCATAGATGCCCGCAGTGCTTCCTTCTCCCCCTGCCCTAATTCATGGTACCATAAGTCAGGAGAAGAAGCAAACATCCCCATTTCCAGGCCACTGGCACCATCAGCTGTGTCACTGTCCAGGCAGCATCTCTAATTAATCCAAAGCCATGTGGCACCTTCTCATGGTTTACCAGCAAGAGCTCTTTGTACTCATTTTCCCAGCAAAGTCCCTCCTGCTTCCCAGATCACATGGCCAAAGGGAGTTGCCCAAAGCCACGTGGTCCTCTTCTACCAAAGCTGCAGGGGTCTGCATTCTGGTCAAACCACATGGATCTCTCTCCCTGGCCAAGCCAAGATGGGGTCCTCACTCTGGCAAAGCCAGAGTGCTGGCACTTGCTCCATGGCTGCCATGTCTGGGTTTAAATCCCTGCACCAATCTTCCTCTGTACCCCCATTTCTGACTCCTGCCAGTTGCACCTGCCAGTATTCCTGTATTATTCCAAGTTTACTGGTCTGCCATTGTGAATCTGGGCAGGTATGGCCCTATGTCATGGAGCCAATCCTCTTCAAACTCCCACGCAGGTGCTGTAACTTGGGGAACCTTCCCCTCAAGTTACATCTTGAGGGAAAGTGAATTCCATCCCCCTGGCTCTAAGCATGGCCACAGCTATTTATCACATCTAAGTGAACAGGCAAAGGCTATAGGTATGTTAAATGACCAGTCCATGAATTAGTTGCAAGGCTGTGCCTATACAAAACAACCCTGCATGTTCCTGCTCCATTCGTCCCTTCTCCCTGGGGAGGGGGTGGGTGGGTGAGAATATCTTATATGTCTCTCCAATATTCCTATACACCTTGAGTTCTGGCCCCCATTCCAAATCTCTTTTTGGGTCCCACCTCTTGGCTGCACCCTGTATCAGTTCCAGCAACAGTATTTGGGCTCTTACCCCCTGCAATGGATTCTGTTCAGTAACAGTAAACACAAGTCTTTTTCCAAATATGTGTACTGCTTGATGAAATATATGTAAATTTGTATTCCATATTAGAGAAACATTTATGATTAGATAGACCCATGATACATGGAATAAATGTTTACATAAGTTTTTCTCAGCAAAATTGAACCTTCTATTTTTAGTCACTCTCTCATTCTCTCTCACAGGTCAATACTCCCACACCCACGTACTATGCATATTCAGTCCAGAAGAAATGAACTGTATTGGGGAAACAAAAAGGTCAATAATTTACCATATTTTCAGGCTATGAAATGTACCCCACCCCAGTTTGGGAGGAATAATGGCTGATAATGCTGATGTTGAGTTATGTTTACATTGGTGAAATATTATGTAATTTATGTTATTTAATATTTTACCACACTTTTTGCTTCAATTTTTCCCCTATTTTCCTCCTCTAAAATCTAGGTGCGTCTTATGGTCCGAAAAGTATGGTATTCGCTTACTTTAAAAAATTTCTCAAGCTATTGAAAGTTTTACTATCATGCAGCTTTTGAGTTGCTTTCTTATTAAATGGTTCTCTAGGAAATAATCAACATGTTTACAATGTTTTTATAAGAATCAGGAAATTAGAAATATAAACTCAGATTCTCATTTAATTTTTGAAGGCACATAAACCAACATCCTATCTCATAATTACATTAATGCATTTTCTCATGGCTATAAATTATTTCCGTGTAACTAGACAACAAAGTAAATGTTTTTATTTTCTAAATAATTGGGAATAAGTGCATTAAGTACATGTCACACTACATCTGTGTGATTAATTTTCATAATTATTTAGTGTATAATATAAAAGACTGGACATGGCATCCCTATCATGTTTCATAAAATGAATAACCCAGGAAGGGATTAAAACTGCTACTCCTCATATTTTTACATTTTAACAAATGAAAAAGCAGGGGCCAGTATTGGGAAGTTTAAAACTCAGTTTGAAATAAAAGCAGACATTATGATTGTCCATTTGTTATTAATTTTATTTATTTATTTATTGTTCAAGTGCAGTTTTCTGTCTTTTACTCCCATCCCAGTCTCCTCCCCAGTTGATTTTATTTTATCAGCATCTTTTGAATTCAACCATATGTAAGTTCATAATATTGTGGAGGTTTGCATGCAAGACAATTTCAAGTTGCCACCCAGAATAACAATCTAGATTATGTATAAGATGTACTTTTATTTAATAAACTTTTCAACTTTGGAATAATTTTAGATTTTGAAAAATGGATAGTACAGAGATCTCATATACTCTCAAGCCAGTTCTCCCAGTGTCAATATATTCGATTACCATAAGACATTTGTTAAAACTAGTAATAAAATAGTGGACATTGTTTTAAACTGAACTCCAGAGTTTATTTGTATTTTACCAGTTTTCCATCTGTGCCAGGATCCAGTCCAGAATACCACATTGTAGTTACTCATTATCTCTCTTTATTTTTCATGACCTTAACAGTTTTAAGAATTACTATTCAGATATTTTGTACAATGTACTCAATTTTATTTTTTCTGAATTTTTAAACAATTAGACTGGATTCATGAATTAGGGTGAATATCACAGAGGTGAGGTTCCCATCTTATAATTTCAAAGGGGATGTACACACCTGACATGATTTATCACTGATGTTATTTAAATTGATTACTTGGTGAGGGGAGCTACACACTAAAGTTGTTTTTGTCCCCCTATGCAGACTATTACTTGAACACTGTCATAATTTTGCTGCATCTCCTGGAGAGAGGAATACTTAAAGAATTATTTAATACTTCCCCATTTATTTATGTATGTGATAATTTATCATATTGGCATGGACTCATGCATATTTGTTTTATGCTTCTCATTATAATCCAAAAATACCATATTTTGCTGTATAGTATGTTCACTTTTTGCCCAAAATTTTTTTGGGGGAAATAAGGATGTGCATTACACATGGGTAGTACTGATTCCATATATCTAAATGTTTTTAATTCTTTCATTTATGCTTATGCATTAAAAGTGTTGCTTTCACTGCTATTGCTTTCACTCTAGAAAGCAATAACAAAATCTGTATGCAAAATAATAACCTGGAATACAATGAATTAGTTTTGTTTCTAAATACAGATAAATAAAAATGAATTGAAAAATTAAAATGAAAGATGTTTTTCCTGAAAATCTGTGCCCAAGAATGTGGGTGTGCAGTATACATGGGAACACATTATATAAGGCAAAATACAGTACTTTATTCACATTGTTGTTCAAATTGTTCCAGTTTTGGCCATTGAGAGCTTTTTCAGTTGGCTGTGTGTCTCTTTGGTGTGCCCCAATATTTTTGCTTTCTGGTATTATAGTATTCATGAGTGTCACTTTATATTTAATTTGGCTCTTTCATAGATCAGACATTTTGCCTAAGAGTTCTAATTTTGTTTATTGGAGAATAGTATTTAGAAACCAACATCAGGGGTCTGGGTATGCTCATTGCTATTGGGACATTAGTGCTTCTAGCCTTTACCAGTGCATAGAGCTTGTCAATATATGTACGCATACTAACCCATGTTTACATGGGCACTTGTGTCTGTATTTATGTGTCTAGACCTGGATTAAGTTAAACATCCTGATGTTTCCAACACTAATCCAGTGTCACACATTTTGTTCTAGCTTCTCTGGGTATTTCTAACTTCTAAGGTGGCCACTATCCTCGTTTGCTCAGGACTGAAGTTTTTTCTGGAATGTGTGACCTTCGGTGCTAACGCCATGACAATGACAGGAACAGTGGGATAATTGCTCACTCTTAACTCCCTCTTAAATATTGAGAAACCCGGCTTTGCCACCCACAGTATTGCCTGGGTAAAGTATTTGTTCCAAATGCAAGATGAACCAATGTATTTTAATGTAATACAGCTCCAGAAAAAGTTCATTGATACAGTTTTAGATTTCACCATGCAACTAACCTTTAAGAAACTACTACTTGTCAAGTTTTGGTGTAGTATGTAAGAATATTTAAAAATATCTGAAAAGGTTAGTGAAATATTCTTCCCTTTTCCAGCTAAATAGCTGTCTGAGACTGAATTTTCTCATATACTTGAACCCAAGTAACATATTACAACACACTATATGCCGCAGAAAGATTACAGTGTTATGCATCCACTCTTGAGGCAGATGAAAATTCACTCTTTACATATAAAAAGTATTTTTGAAAATTTAAACAATGCCACTGTTATGACTATAATTTTTTTTGTTTTGAAAAAAATTGTTACTCTACATATTTGTTCTTTATGTTAGTAGGTAATGGAACTTTCATCACTAATTTAATCAACTTATGACAAAATGTTTTTGATACTCTTCAAATTTCTAGTATGGTAAATATAGATAGATATTATTCACATAACAAAAGCTCTTGGGATCATTAAAAAGTTTAAGAGTGTAAAGAGGATCGTAAGGCAAAATATTTGAGAACAGTTGTCTTAAAGATTTGAAAGAATTTTAAATATTAGACAACATTCTGAATACTAAAAAATCAATGTGTTTTTCAAAATAGTAATAAGAATAGGTTTGAAACTTGTACCCCAACTAAAAAACAGCAACAACAACAAGAAGAATTCTCCTTTATATTCATTAAACATGCATCCGTTCATGTAAGTTACCCATCATAAAAGTCAATAGACCACCTGTTATGTCAAGCGTGACTTAACTCCAAGTTAAATTCACTCCAAACCTAGGCTGGCTCAGCCATTCTATTTTGAGATAGATAATGGGGTTCTTGACATATATAGTATATAAATATATGCATGTAAATGTATAGTTCTTTTTGTTGTTGTTTTAAGTTCTCTTTTATGTAGCCTTCCAGAGACTATTAAACCCTTTCCTGTGTCTCAGAATCTTATGCAAAAAAGAAATAACTTATCTGATTTGAAAAGAGAAGACTGTCTCTGAAGGTATTGCTAAATTTTATCGTAATTAAGAATGAACACACCAGTGCAATTGTTGAGCTATGCTTTGAGTAGCGTATTCCAGGGACAAGATACATCCTCAGGAAGTCTATTCTCAAGTGGTCTCTTATGTTGGACACGTAAGCATAAATACATCTGAAATACTATTATTTTTTGTGGCCAAATGATATTAAGTCCTTTCAATCAAAGTTTATCGATACTGACAAAATTATGCATGAGCCTATGGTGGCTTCATATCTAAAGGATCAGTCCCTCTCCAAGGGCCAAGATGTGTAAGGGTAAAGAGGGTGTCAATATGTCACCAAACAACCCAGTAAAGTTATATTTTGGGGGAAGCTTATCAACTCTCAGAACTGCTAATGGGAAAGAATTTTTAGATCAATTATAAAATATAGACTAGTGGGAAGCAATAAAGAAGTTAGCAAGTACAGTGTGTATTCTGAGGGCCTTTTTGTATTAAACCTAAGGATCTTCAAATTCCCTTTGAAAACATTTGCAATGATTTTTAAAGGATATATCAGTACTCATTTTTTGCTTCATTGAGATTATTAAAAATTAAAACTTAAAGAAAATAAATGCTTCTTGGTAGAAAATAATTGAATTGTGGAAGTTCAATACAATGGAATTTTATAAACTTTCTTCTGGAATGCAGTAAATGTCTATCAAATGACTGAGATTTAAAATGTGAATAAGATGAGAATTTTTTAAATTGTTCCGTTCTTTGCATAAACCCACACATGATTTTAATGTTTACTTTAAATTCTATTTTTGCTTCCCTTTTGAGTTGGTTTTGTAATTGTTTTCTAGAATTCAGATTTGAATATTTAATTGATTTATTATCAATCCTTAATTCTTTTTTTTTAAAGTTTTATTTATTTATCTTTGGAGGGGAAGGAGAGAGCAAGAGAAACATCAATGTATGGTTGCCTTTCGTGCATCTCCTGCTGGGAACTGGCCTGCAGGGAACTGGCCTGCAACCCAGGCATGTGCCATGACTGGGAATTGAACCGTGACCCTCTGGTTCACAGACTTGTGCTCAATCTACTGAGCTACACCAGCCAGGGTCTTAATTCTTTTTAATATAAGAATTAAAATTTATGAAGTTTCCTCTGGTTATTCTTTTAAAAGAATGTTAGTCATAATATGTAATGTTTTTCTTTTTTATTATTTCAACAAATTATTTAGTTTTGATTTTTTTTCAATTTTCACTTTAATTAAGGAACTGCTTAGTAACATTTTTAATGTCCTGGAAAAATAATTTTGTGCTTTTAATTGTTACATTATTTCATGATAATAGGGTTTGTATTTCAACTTATTAAATATATTAAATTGTGTATAGCTAAATTAATAATAATATAATATAATGAAAATGATTATAATATGTATTTATATTCCACATAAGTTTAAAAGATATGTTCTGTATCTATGGCTAAAATTTGCTATACACACTGAATCTGTTTTCTTGATTGTTGTTTCATCATCAGCACACATTTATTTTTTTCCAAAATTCAGCCTGTCTGAGTTTGGGGTGGCATTTTTTTAAAAATTTTTTATTGATTATGCTGTTACAGTTGTTCTATTCCCCCTTTCATTCCCCTCCACCCTACCCCCCATCCCCACCATTATCCCCCCTTTAGTTTATGACCATGTGTCTCAAGTCCTTTAGATTCTATATTTCCCATGCTATTCTTGCTTTCTGTCAGTTTTAGGTTTTGTCTGTTTCTTCTTACTTTATCAATAATTCTACTTTGCTGTATGGTCCAGAGATATAATTTAACTTAATTGTGAATTATGATATTGGACATTTAATTATATTTATGTATTATTTAATCCTTTTAGAGCTTGAATTACATCTTTCCTGATGCTAGCTTTCTCATTTTTTGCATTTTCCTGATAAATATTGTCTATACTTTTAATTTTGTATGACTTCCTTTAAGGTATATCTTGTATATACAAAATAAAGTTGAGTCTATATTTTTAATACACACTATTATAATACACATACACATCTAATCATATTCACTTGTTCTTGATCTGTGTTTAATAATGTCCCTCTTTTGCCTTTCTTTTTGAAGCTTTTCAAAAGATTTTATTTAAAAAACATTTAATTTATCTTCAGAGGGGAAGGGAAGGAGAGATGGACAGAAATATCAATGTATGGTTGCTTCTCGTGCATCCCCCACTGGGATCTGGCTTGCAACCCAGGCATGTGCTCTGACTGGGAATGGAACCATAATCTTCTCGTTCATAGGCCCATGTTCAATCCCCTGAGCTACACCAGCCAGAGCTTTTTGAAGCTTTTCATAGGCACTTCTAACATGCATTATGCTAGGTCTATCCTCTTTTTCTCTTTTAATGTTTGGTTTTATTTTTTCTTTTCCTAATGATTTTATTCCTCATCTTTCATTATTTCTGACATATTTACTTAGGAGTACCGACAGCTTTGACTGAATTTACCTTTGAGTGGATGTGCAGAAACTTTACCCATGGGTTGTGCCTGTACTGCTTCGTATGAGGGAAGTTCCATCAACCTCCATCCTTATATCTATTTCTTCAAAACCTAGTCTCCTTTTATTCTAATGCCTATTTTGTAAGAATTGTGTGAGAGTATGGACTGAGTTGGACCAATTTACCTGTCTCCCATCCAACCTTGATCTGTTATCCCTCTGGCTTTTCCTGTGCTAGTGCCCAGTAATGAGGATGAAGAAACAATGGCCAATGCAGTGATGCATGAGGCAGAAGGGGGCATACAAGGACCACACAGGCTATGGAATCAGGGAAACTAAGAACCTTGTCCCAAGCAAAATGAAAGTGATGATGGCTCTTACAAGTAATAATTTAATGAGTATATTAGAGGACAACACTGATGGAGTAGTACTTGGCTACAGTTCCAGTGGCAGAAAAATAGTAACACTGAAGATTGTAATGGATTGAGACACTGGTGGGATTTGTGTTCCAGAAAGTTGGAAAACTTGCAGATTCAGTAGGTGGTGGTTTTATTCTCCTTCAGATTACCAGTCAAAGCTGGCACATGTGGATCAACATGGAGAGAAAGTTGAAAAGCTGAAATAAAGCAAACAGGTCAATAAATGAAGAAATAAAGCAGCACCTGAAATCCAAGGTCATTAGAGAGGCAAGAGAGGAACACAAAGACATATTGTGTTATCTGGAGGATTTATTTGCAGGAGGCTTTGGGTAGGCCATGCACCTTAAGGACATGAATATTCGCTCACAGTGGATTACAACAGAGACAGAAGCAGCGGTGGTAACAAAGTGGTCCCCCAAGAGTATTTGTGACCACACTCTGTGACCAGGGAGAACAACTAGCTGGAAGTACCAAATTTAGAACCTAGTTTTTTGGCCTTCTATAGCTTGGTAAATAAGTAAATGCTATTTTAAAAAACCCTTATGATACATTTATAATGGCCTTTATTAGGAAAATATGACTGTGTCATCATTTTGTGAGAATGTACCTGTGTTTAGAAATTAGCCTATTGTCAATGGGTGTCAATATGAAAACAGAACTGTTGCATTATTCTCTTTATTTACATAAGATGTTTTTTTTCTGTGCTTCATAGTAGAGTGTCAAAACCTGAAATTTTGCATTATATATTTAACATTAGAACTGATATTTAAAAATGTTTGTAGTAGAACTATAATACACTTTTATGTAAGGATTTAGAAGTAATTAATATTACTCAGAATGATAATAAACAAGAAAGAGCCTGATAAAAATGCTTTCTCACAGTCTGTCACCATCAGTGGCTCCCAGCTCCTTTCCCAGTCATTCCCTGCCCCGCACACCACAGCCACCAAAGAGACCCAGCACTTTTTTCTGCTCTTTGCATTTTCGTAGTTTTTTATTTTGAGGTTGGTGAACCACTGATGTTTCTAAGCCACCCACAGTGAATCAGAACAGCAACACACGTTGGTTCAGTGCATTTTAGAGGCTTTCCTTTGACCTGGATTACAGAGGAGTGGTTGGTTTCTATGACAAATCATTTAAGGGACTGGATGTACTGACCTCCCAATAAAACATTATCAAAATGTGTTATCAGCCAATTGGATACATTATTAGATAATTTAATTCATCTATACTTAGAGATGGACTTCTATGATAATTTACTTTCTAAAGATAATTAAGCATTACTGTATTCTTGCATGGGCAATTATCAGATTAAGTGAAATATTTGAATGTATAGTTTCCATTTTCAAAGCCTTTGAGAGCAGTTTTTCACAAAACATCTTCTCCATTTATATTAGAAGAAAAAATCAATTGCTTAAAATTAATCTTATAAGTTCCACAATACTTGAAATTGATAATGAAACAAAAATATTGGCACAGTACATGATTAATGGACAGAACATGATATATTTTCTAGTGTAAATTATTAGTTTTGGTTAATGATCACACTGTTAAATACTTACTAAAAAAGGATTGTACGTTCTCCCGATAGCTCATGTTTTAGACATTTTATTTCAAATGCTACCTTGTCTCATACATACTTTATCTCATCGTCTAGAGGATATGTAAAATCACTCTTACTGAGATGCAGATGGACAATTTTCCACTCCAAATTGATTTGCTTCTTGGCCACACAGTTTAACATTAAGGAATAACAGAAAGTAATGTATACTTCTTTTAGATTGCACACTCCAGAAGATCACAGCAGGAGCTTGATTATGATGATTTTATAGTTCTGAAAATAGACAAAAGAAAATTGTTCAGTCATCTAATTTACAGAGCAAACTGTTATTTTGCAAGATAGTTTCATTTTGAGCATGGGCCCTTCATGGGGATACTGGCATAATGGTATCTTTACCAATCATTTCTACAATTCTAGTTATGCTAACTTTTATTTGCATTCTAATTAGAATAAAACAAATGAGTGCAACTATTTAGAGAACCTAAGCTTCTTTTGAATGGAACTGAGCTAACACAATGAAATTATGTAATATGAATTATTATTCACTACGTTGATTTTTTCAACTAACTTCAATACAGGTTTAAACTGTGAGACCTTTAAAAGGAGATATTTTGACTTCCAATATCTTTTTTACCTTGTACAGAATCTAAGATGGATCTGCCCTATTAATAAATATTACTCTACCATAATTGATATTCAACTAAAGTTATCATCACTAGCTTAGTTTAAGTAATGGTAAGCATGATTTATAACCAGTATTGAACTAAAACATATTTATTTTGTTGCTCAGTCTTCAATGCATTTGATGAATTCTCTCCTTATGCAGAAATCATTCACTTCCCACTTCAAAGAACTGTGGTGAATAGAAGTTATTTAGGTTTCACTATGTTTAAATCACATCACTTTAAGGAGCTTTACTGTTTCTTTTTTCTTCCTACTTTCATCCATTGCCCAGAAGTAAATGTAATGATAACTGAGGTCTAATCACATTTCCTTCTGAGGATTTACCTTCTACATTGTGTGCAAAGATCAGATTCAATGAATATTTTCTTATTTGGATCTTTATAAGCTTGCTGCCTAGTTTAGGTGTAAAGTGAAGTTGAGGACTAACCACCCATAAAATATCTGTTAAAACTGCACTTGTCTAAAATGCTCATTGCTTTGCAAAATATGTTTTTTTCTTTTTTCACAATTGGTTGAAATCTTGACCTAACTTGCAACGTTACATTTCTTTACGGTAAGGTGCCCATTTCACAGCTCCCTCTTTAAACTTCAAGTATGCTCACGCCTGCTGAATGAAACAGAAATAGAGCTAAAGACTCATAATGAAAGAAATAAATTTTACGGACAAGAATTCTTAGGTATATGAAAATAAATATCCATGTGTGTTAAGAACTTTTTTTAAGATTCAATTCACATTTTATTTTAACAAAAAGGCCACCTCTCTAAGTATATGTGAATTTAAAAGGTTTCAAAAATATCTATACAACATTCTAATTTCAACAAAAGGTTGTCACTAGGTCCAGATATGTCTATTAACTTTAGGTTATCATAAAGATTCAGAGAATGTGGAATGAGCATGTTAAATCAACACTTGATACACAGAATATGATAAGAAATCAAGGAAAATAATCAATGATGTAAATTTCTTTTTAAAAAAAGATTATATTTATTTAATTTTAGAGGAGAAAGGAGGAGAAAAGGGGGAGAGAAATATCAATGTGTGGTTGCCTCTTGTGTGTGCCCCACTGTAGGACACCTGGCCAGCAACCCAGGCATGTGCCCTGACTTGGAATTGAACAGGCGGCCCCTTGCTTGGCAGGCCGGCACTTAATCCCTCGAGCCACACCATCCAGGACCCACTGATGTAAATTTCTTCAGGACAAATCAGTTTGTCCTTGTGTGGCCAGTAACAATCAAGGTCTTCCATGGTATCACAAGAAAAGCATTCCAGAAACCCCCTATGGGAGGCAATGTTTTTGTACTGAAGTTAATTGGATAAAAATAAAAGCTGCCCCTTGGGTTTCCATGTCCCATCTGCCTGTATTCCACCTTGGAAAAAGTCCACTGTGTCTTCAGTGAGGCCAAAAACAAAACCAGTGTCCAGAATTTGGGTATCATATTAAAGCTTAGTCCTTCAGAGCCCAAGTGATTTGCTGTGGGCCCACATAGCTGCTAGAACCACATGGTTACATCTTTCTGGGCAAAAGAGAGAACACACTGGGCAAGTGTATTACTGGGTGTGCGACTGCATTAGCATAACAAGGAACTTATCAAAGTAACCAATAGACTTCCTAATATTTCTTGGGTCTTTAATGGGTCCACGTCTGCAGCGCCCCCCAGCTAGATTGACAGACCTCTATGGTCAAGCACGGAAGTGCTTGCACCCTGAAAAACACAGTACAATGTTCCTGGGGAGATTTTCTGTGCTTCTGTGATTAAGTCTCCTCTGCAGTAGTCCCCTAGAATGTGTAAATGAGAATGTAAGTGCTATAGCTTCCTGGCTAAAAATAGCAGGCTTATGCTCCCCAGTTTATTAAGCTGAATGTCTAATTCCCTTTCTTCCCTTCTTTATTAATAATAAGCTAACTACTTATGATAGCACTTGGACAAATTTGATCTTGGGAGAATTGAAGACAAAATGAACTCCTAAATGATAAGATAATAAAGCTACATTAAAGAGTGAATTGAAAAAAAGAAAGAATAATCAGTAAGGTATTTTAAAATATAAAGAAAGTAAAGCAATTACTATGATGACAAATATATTCTAGTTGGGCAGCTAATTATTTTGTATATTAATATTTCACAAATTCTCATACAAGGTTGATAGCAATGATTTTATAATTCAAAGGTAATAAATATCAAATTTTGAAACTGAAATGTTTTTCCCATTTGACTACTTAGATTTCCAGGGAATGATATTTTAATATTAGAAAACTCAGTCATGGCTGGTGTGGCTCAGTGGATTGAGTGCCAGCCTGTGAATCAAAGGGTCACTGATTTGATTTTCAATGAGAACACAAGCCTAGGTTGTAGGCGAGGTCCCCTGTGGGGGATGTGCCAGAGGCAATCACACATTGATGTTCCTCTCCCTCTCTTTCTCCCTCCCTTTACCTCTCTAAAAGTAAATAAATAAAATCTTTCATAAAAAACTAATTCAAGATAATTTTAGTCTTTAGCTAATTAATTACTATAGAGAAGTGACGCGGCCATCGACTCACAGTGTCAATGGATGGTGTCTGCAGTGTCATGGATGAGATACAAGACAAATTCACATGGACTACTGAGTCCTGTGGAGGAAAAGAGACAGCACAGCTACTCCCTCAAGGGGGAGCACCTCAGAGTGGCTTGGCCCCCTTCTCAAGGGGAGAGAGAGCCTGTGCCCTTGCCTAGACAGGCTTTTGTTGCGTTTAATTTGGACAGGAATACAGGTACAGCTCATTAATCATTGTCAGGCAGTAAGGATCAAACAGTAGACAGCATACAGATAACTATTAGGGCTTCTTCTGAGTCAGGGTCTACCAGCTAAAAGGCTACAAAACTTTGGTAAACAAACTTATTTCTTGCTCAGACCTTTATCATTTAATTAAGAGCATTCTTAGCAAAGCAGGTTTCACAAAATTTTACATATTCTTTCTCAGGCCTGATCTCCTGGGGAGCCTGCCCTTTCCAGCACCGGGCTACACTGCCCTTGGTCATTGTTTCAGGCTTAAGTCAGGCAAAGGAGGCAAACAGCCAAGAAATCAGGAGACTTCTTGCAGACAGAATAATGATTCAGGCTTCGTCAAAGCCGAGGGGCGAGAGGGTCCATCACCACCTTTCTCCACAGGCCCCCAAGTCCTTCCCTTGGGCCTCCACGTGATCATGCCTGTCTTAGATTGTTCCCCCCTTGGGGAATCTTATTCATCATTGGCTAACTGATCAAGCATTGAGGGCCAGTTACGAAAAAAGGAGCAGAAGTGGTGCTCCTGCCAGGGAGATAAGCTTTGTCTCCTTAGTGGCTTATGGTCTGAAGGTTGCTCACTCAGCCTTAGTCATGGGGAGGTTATAACTACTGAAAGTAAGCAGGGCCATTCCCAACAGAGAAGTTTTAAAATATAAAGTGCCATATAAATATGAAATAATAACATTATTAAATATAAAATATAAATTGTAGCTAACTTTCTAGTTTTAGGATACAAATTTAGTAATAAAATTAGTAATAATATATAATATGAAAAGAGGGATAGTATAAACCCCAGAGGATAAACTAAAAATACAAAGTTAGTAATTTGAGCTTTGGAGTAGTAATTAATGGATGTAAATGGTTTCACATAAGCTATTTTCACTATAATATAAATGCAATTTTTACTGTGTAATCAGGTCTAAAAAATTAAGTCCTCTCTATATAGACAGAGAGATCTGATAAATTTTACTTCAACTAGATTTTAAATAGCAAAATCATATTGTATTCTAGGTAAGTATTCACATACTGAGCATCCTAGGGTAATGAATGCATATACATATATGCATTTAATTTTATGGCATTGTGGTTCTGCTTTATAATGAGGACCTTGTGAACATGTTCAGGATTGAGTAAAAACATTTTTTTCTGGAGCTAGAATTATAGCATAGTGACTGTTATGGAAGAGCAATAGGATTTTAAAGCCTCACAGAACTTTCCCCACAATCTCTGATCTTCCCTGAACTTCTTTCATCTATTTTAGTCCCTCATTGATAGTAAATTATTGTCTAGGAAATAATATCATAATTACAAAAATCACAATGTTACTTAGTTATTGTATGTGAGCTCATTTACCATTTTCTCACTTTGTCTTCACAGCACCAATGGGAGGTACTATTATTACTGCACTCATGTAACAAATGAAGAACTAAATTTAAGGTGTGTCACATGTAAATGGCAAAGCAAGAATTTATTATCATTATCATTATAGGTATTGGGGTATAAAATTCATGCAAACATACACATATACTACAAATTTACCATGAAGGAAGTGAAATCAAAATGCATTGTCATAGCATATTCAAGGAATTCAAATTGCTTAAGTATGTATAAATCAGATCAAGGGATTTTTCAAATTCACTGCATGTGCTTTTTACTGTTTACTCTTACTATAACTTGACTTCTCCTCTGCTCCCACAAACAACCTACGTTCCTGTCCATTTCTCCACCTGCTGTTACCTGAAGGTTTCTGAAGTTTCCTGGATTGAAAAGAATAATGCACTGGGCAGCGTCATCTTCTCTTTCTAAAGTTTGACAGAGTAAATTGAAGAAAGAAGAAACAAACATTACAACTTTACTTAGAAGCTAATGATTACCATTTCATAATCAATCAGCATCATTAAGTTAAGGTTTCTTGAAAAATCTAAATAGTTGCTAATGGTCAAATATTATAGATACTTCTAGAGTTTGACCTGGTTCTTACCATCTTTTTTCAAAAATATATGCCTCACAATATTTTATAAATTAGTTATAACAATATCAATCATTCAAATATTGGAGCAGAAACTACTCATTGCTTTCCAAAATCCATTCTCCACTTCCTTTTTAGTAACAGCAGCCATTGATGCCAAACTAAAAGACTGCATTTCTAAACTTCCCTTACTGCTGTAAGTGGCCATGTGACTAATTCTGACCATTGAGTGGTAAGTGTGAGAGTTTTGTGGGATATCCAGAAAGCCTCCTTAAAAAGGAGGTAGCCTTCTCTTCCACCTCTCATCTATTTAGCTACTCGATACACAGATATGATAGCTAACATAACTCAGGACATTGGGAACTCTGAATAGATCCTAGAGGTGATGGAGTTGAGATGAGATCACAGCTAAGGGAAGCCTGGATCCCTTAGGAATGGTAGAAATGCCTAACCCACTTTGCATGGTCCCTTTCTGGAATTATTATGGGTGAGAGAGAAGCAAAATGATTGCTTGTTTAAGTCAGTATTGTTTTGGATTTTTAAAAAAACTTAATGCCATGAAACTCCATACCTATCTATGATACAAAGAGTAAGCCTCTTTACCAAATATATTTTGAGCCATATGAAAATGTTCTAATTTTCTCATCATTAATTACATAACATATAGTGTAGTGATCATTCAAAAGGCTAATATGTAATAATATGCTAGTTAAAAAACAGTGCAGTGAATTCTTGATTTATCCCCCAAACAATCTCTTATTTATAACTTTTTACTAGTAAAGGCCCAATAGAGTTGTGTAAAGGCAGAAATTATTAATGCCTAAAGAATTTGCTTTTGTAAAGCATATTTTTACAAATGGAAATAAGAAAACAGATTGCACATTGTCACATTACACAGGGTATATTTACTGAAAGAGAAAATGTTGAATTGTTATTATCATTCTTTGCCTTTGTGTGATTGCAGAAACTCAGGTAATGTTAGTCATTCATTTCTGCTTGTTTTCATACATTAGAAGACCCAGATCTTTCTGCTTACTGAGGTGCAAATAACAAAACGGTCATACAGCGAAGCCCTCTATGTGTACCTAAGCTTTACATTTAGGGAATAATTTTCTGCCTAATTATTTTTAGTGAACGCCTTTCTCAGAATTGAACTGCAAATTGGATATACACATAGTGGGTTGACTTTCTCATTTAGTAAAGTCATTTTAATGGGAGACACAATTAAGCTAAATCATTTAGCTGTTTAAGGATAGAAACCAATTTATGGATGTTTGTTAGAGGAATCTATTAATTTTATGTTTCAAGTCATAAAATTTGAGTGACAAAAGTTATCCGAAAATATTTTTGAAAACATGTTCAAACCATGAATTTTGTGCTGCTTTACATAATTAGTTTCACTTTTTCCAGAGATACTCCTCACCTCTGTTCATTATTGCAGAACAGTGATGGTAGGTAAGCACAGTCAGTAGCAGATTTGGAGAAATTGTTCCCATTAGCTCCAGATCTTCGCTTTAGAACGCTGAATCTACCCTGACACTGTCAGCTGGATTTAATGGTTGTTTTTGTTCACTTGTTTGTTTGTCTGTTTATATTTAGCAACTGCTTTTATGATTTTGACATCATATCTCATATACCATAAAACATTTAAATTTGCGATTTTCTGTGTTAATATAACAATGTCCACTGTATAGTTACATTGTATTTATTTCCCCACCCATTGATCTACAAGATAACACAAAAGCATGTAAGCAATTAAAATAAGTATAAAATATTATATCATTGATTAAAAAACTAAAATGATCTGTTTTCAATTTATTGATAAACAGAAGCTATATTAGGCAAATTGTATCCATTCTCTCATTTAAACTTTGACAAATTTTCCTAATAAATTAAAAGTAAGTTTCATAGATTTAAAAAACTTTTTATGTTATGGTGTACAGAAACTGAGATTGAAATGTTTAATCTAAAATACTGCCTGACTAAATTAAATAAAAGCTAATCATGAGGCTATGGACACATAGAGTCAATCATTCAAGAAAATAGAGTTTATAGATATCTTCATTTTTTCCAATCTGCTACTATTTTTGTGTACATTATCCTGTTATACCTCCTTTCATAGCTGTTATAAGAAACAAAAAAGTTTATTATCATTTTTATCTCATGTTCTAATATAATTTTTACTGGCAATTTTCAATATTGTATCATTATGTTTAGCTTCCATCAGTTTTTCAACATTACCAGTGTTTTTATAATATGTCTAGTGCTGCTTTTCCCTGTGTACATTATAGTTCTATTTCTGGATAAAGATGATAATATATTGTGCAATTACAATTTTTATCATAAACCTATGAGTCACTAATAATATTTTTAAAAATTATAACTCTGTTGCTCTAAGTGAATAATATTAAAAG
Organism: Artibeus jamaicensis; assembly: GCF_021234435.1. Lineage (NCBI taxonomy): Eukaryota > Metazoa > Chordata > Mammalia > Chiroptera > Phyllostomidae > Artibeus > Artibeus jamaicensis. Next base: position 14,453,056 of record NW_026521803.1, on the reverse strand, counting down.
TACAAAATATATAATACATATTAATTCTTAATATTTGACATAAAAATATACTTAATAAATATCCATTTCTGGTTGTACCTCACTTAATGAAAAGAATGTGGTATATTTCTGCTTAGTGGCATATCTTAACCAGGAAACTATTATACAGGTAGTCAGCAGTATTGAAAAATTTTTTAAATACAAAGAGAAAAGCCTGGCTTGTGTAGCTCAGTGGATTGAGTGTGGGCATGCAAATCAAAGGATCGCAGTTCAATTCCCAGTCAGGGCACATGCCTGGGTTGCAGGCCAGTTCCCAGCAGGGGACACACGAGAGGCAACCATACATGGATATTTCTCTCCCTCTCACCTTCCCTTCCCCTCTAGAGATAAATAAATAAATCTTAAGAAAATGCAAAGAGAAAAGACCGTTTATATGGGTAGGTCCAATTACTTGAAAATAACTTTGAAATAGCTCCTGGATTTGATTCCCTTTGGATAGTTTTCCTTTTGATAATCTGTTTATAATAGGAGACACCAATTTTAAAACTTCTTCTCCAATGTTATTCATTTACTATAGAATTTGATAGAGAATAGGAATTGACAATTCAATAACCAGAGTATAAAATAGTCAACTAATTTCAAAAGAATCCACTTCCATCATTTCACTAGTTTCAAATATATTTCTTTGGATATTTTTTATTTCAATATACAGTTACAGGCTAATATTGCTTTAATCTTGATAGTGGGAATAGAGGGTTTTTTTTATTACCCCTATATCAGATTTCTCTGAATTTTATGTAAAAACATGCATTGCTTTTGTAATTTGAATAAACATATCACTTGTCCTTATGATATATGTGTTAATGGAAACTATAAAAGTTGTACATTTAAAAATATGTACTCATCAGCACTGCTTCATTTTTAAAATTCTTTTATTTATTTATTTATCTTCAGAAGGGAAGGGAAGGAGAGAGAGGGAGAGTAACATCAATGTATGGTTGCCTTTTGTGCGTCCCCTGCGGTAAAGTGGCCTGCAACCCAGGCATGTGCCCTGATGGGGAATTGAACGGCGATCTTTTAGTTCGCAGGCCCATGCTCAATCCACTGAGCTACACCAGCCAGGGAATACTGCTTCATTTTAACCCTATACCTTATAGTCAACCCTGTACATTAGATTCAGTACAAAATATGATATTGAGTGAAGAAGGCATTGCAGTGAGGCAACAAAATGACTTAAATACATTAAAGATTGGAAAGGAGGAAATAAAGTTGCCCTGATTAACAAATGATGTGACTTTTGGCATAGAAAATCTCAAGCAATCTGTAAGTAAACTTCTAGAAATAATAAATTAGTTCAAAAAGGCTGCAGAATAAAAGATCAATGTGCAATCGGTTACATTTCTATGTACTAACAAATAACATGTACATGTATAAACTTAATGAGACATTTCAAATATCAATTTTTGGCATTTATTCATTTCTTTATATTTTTGTATGCAACTCATCCCTTTATTTTTTTGTTCTTTCCATTTTCTTCATTGCCATTTGGCATCCTTATAACCCTTCCTCCCAGCCATCACCACACTTTTGTCCATGAGTCCCTTTTTCATTTTGCTCAATCCCTCCACCCCCTAATCTCCCCCAACTCCATTAACTGCAATCTGCTCTCCACCTATGTTTTGTCTGTCTCTGTTTTGCTTGTTAATTCAGTTTGTTCATTAAATTCCACATATGAGTGAAATCACATAATATTTGTCTTTCTCTAACTGGTTTATTTTACTTAGCATAAGTTTCTGCAGGTCCATCCATGCTTTTGCAAAATGTAACATTTTTCTTCTTTTTTTATGGCTATGTAGCATTGCTTTGTGTAAGTGTCCCATTGTTATTTATTCATTCATCTGTTGATGGACACTTGGGCTGCTTCCATATCTTGGCTATTGTAAATAACACTGCAATGAACATAGTGGTGCTTTTGTTCTTTTGAAGTAGTGTTTTGGCTTCATTCCAGTGTATTCCCAGAAGTGGGATCACTAGGTCAAAAGGCAGATGCCTTTTTAATTTTTAAGGTATCTCCATACTGCTTTTCATAGTAGCTGCACCAGTCTGTATTCACACCAACAGTGCAAAAGTGTTCCCCTTTCTCCAGATATCACCAGCACTCGTTTGTTGATTTATGGATAGCCATTCTGTCAGGTGCGAGATGATATCTCATTGTGATTTTAATTTACCTTTCTCTTATAATTAGTGATACTAAGCATCTGTTCATATGTCTATTGGGCATCTGTATGTCCTCCTTGGAGAATTGTCTATTCAGGTCCTTTGCCCATTTTTTTCATTGGGTTGTTTATTATTTTGGTATTGAGTTTTATAAGTACTTAATACATTTTGGATATTAACCCTCTATCAAATGTATGTTCTCCAAGTCTGTGAATTGTCTTCTTATTCTGTTAATGATTTCCTTTGCTTTGCAAAAACTTTTTAGTTTGATATAAACTACAACTTTATAGTCAATTAATATTTGACAGCAGAAGCAAACACATACAATGGACTAAAGATACTTTATTCAATAAATGGGGTTGGGAAAGTTGGACAGATACATGAACAAAAATGAAACTAGACCACCTTCTTACACTACACCCAGGAATAAATTTAAAATGGCATCAAAATCTTAAATGTGAGACACCAAACCATAAAAACCCTAGAAGAAAACAGGCAGCAAAATTCTGGACATTGCTCGTAGAAGTTTTTTATTTGATATATCTCCCCAAGCAAGGGAAATAAATGAACAAATAAATGGGACTATATCAAACTGAATATCAATTTTTAAAAATAGACAAAACTGTACTTGAAAAATAACTAAATAAAAATTTAAAAAATTGCTCTGGCTGGTGTAGCTCAGTGGATTGAGCAGGGGCCTGCGAACCAGAGTATCGCAGTTCGATTCCCAGTCAGGTCACATGCCTGGGTTGCAGGCCAGTTCCCAGCAGGGGACGCATGAGAGGCAACCACATATTGATATTTCTCTCCCACTCTTTCTTCTTCCCGTCCCCTCTCTCTAAAAATAAATAAAATATTAAAAATTAAAAATATATATTATTAAAAAATCAAATATCCTAATAAATGGAAAACCATAGTGTTCACAAGGGAAGACTCAACATGTTTATTAAATAAACATAAATATGTTGAGTCTTCCCAAATTAATAGAAAGTTTTAATGGAGTTCCTATCAAAATCCCATGAAGGAATTTTTACACACTACTGAACAAATTATAAAATGTATATGGAAAGGCACAGGTCCTTAAACAGCCAAGAGGAGATTTACATGTAGAAAAATGGAATCTCATTACCTGGCTTACTCTTTAGCTACAGTTATTAAGACTGGATTGGACAAAGGAATAAAAGTAGAGTTCAGTATAACAGAGTAAAGTACCCAGATATAGACACACAAAATACATCCAATTGATTTTTGAGATAAAAATTAGAATGAATTATCTATGGGCAATGTCTAAACACTGTTATTTTTATCATTCAGTGGAGAACAAAAACTTATGCTGGAACAATTGGATGTCCAATAGCAAAAAAATAAAACTACTGAATTTTCACACTTTACACAAAAAAATCAAGTGAAAATTGATTGTTGTTCTAAATGTAAAACATAAAAGTAAATGTCTTTTAGAAAAACACAGAGACAGTATCAAAATCTTAGGCTACACAGAGTCCTTGGAATTGACCACAGAAGCATGATGCATAGATAAAAAGTGTAAATTCAGCCTTATCAATACTAAAAATTTTAATCTGCAAAAAAACCATGGGAAAAAAGGAAAAATACATGTTAAAAACTGTAATAAAATGTCCACACATCATGTTGTGACAAAGGGCTGATATCAATGATATGGAAAGGCTCTTAAATTTAACTGTTAAAATTAAAGAACTAGAGGGGGAAGGATTGTCTAGGAACATGTATGGAGGACACATGGACAAAACCAAAGCAGGGAAGGATGGAGGGTTAGATGTGGGGGTGGCTGGCGTGCGGGGGAGTGAAGAGAGGGAAATGGAGACAACTGTACTTGAACAACAACAAAAAAGAGAGAGAGAAAGAAGAAGAAGAAATAACTAATAATATATAAAGACCTTCAAAACTCCACAGTAAACAGCAACCATTTGGGTAGAAAATGAACAAAAAAAACCATGAATATACATTTCACTAAAGAGGGTTTGTACATAGCAAATAAGTATAGGAAAGGATGTTTACAATCATTAGCCACAAAAAAATGAATATTTAAATCACAATGGCATTATTTCTACGCATCTACCCTAACAACTAAAGCTAAGAAAAAAAATAACAACCCCAAATATTGGTAAGGATGCAGAAAAACTGAATAATTCATGCATGGTTGGTGAAATGTTAACTTTTTATGCCCATTTTGGAAATAGCTTGTCAGTTTATTATAAATTTCTATACATAGTTACAGAGAGTCCAGTAATTACGCCCTTAGATAATTGCCCAGAGAAATAAAAACACATTTATTTTAAAACTAGTATATTAATGGTCGTAGCAGGTTTCTTTAAAATAGACAAAAAAAAAAGTGTGAACAATGGGTGCCCTTCAACTGGACAATGGCTTAAAACCATTATATGTTTATCTCATGGAATACAATTCAGTATTACAAAAAGAAAGGGCTACTTATAACACACAGTGGATAAATCTTTCAGGAATTTTGCTAAGTAAACCAAGCTAATCTCAAAAGGTTACATACTAACAGATTCTGTTTGTATAATATTTAAAGAAAGGAAAACATTTTCAAAATAGAGAGGAAATTAGTGGTTGCCAAGGTTTAGATACTGAGCAAGGACAGGGGTGTGGCAGATGGGATGGAACTGTTCTGCATTTTGACCGTGGAAGTGGATACACAAACCTACACAGGAAAAAACTGCATTGAACTGAATGTGTGCACGCATACACAGGTACTGTTAAAACTGGGAAACGTTGAATAAGGTCAAGAGATGGCATTGATGTTGGTATCCTGTGTGAAATTATATTACAGTTTTACAAAATGTTACCATGACGGACAATGTATACAAGATCTTTGTGTGTTTTTACAAGCACATGTGTATCCATAATTATCCCAAAAATGTAATGAAAAAATTTTAAAGACTAAGTTTATTCTGTCATCACAAAGAAATAAGGAAATGTTACATCTATTCCTCCAAATTTAGAGCAGTATCCAAGTTAATTCTAGATTCTCTGGCTAGTTTTTATTAGAGTACATGTAAAAATATATATATATTTAAGGGTTCATTTTAAGTCACATACTATGTGTTTCAATATAAGTATTATAATAATAATGAAATTATATAAACATTTACATATTAAATGCTCACTGTTTTACTGAATTATGAAGTAAAATTATTCACAAGATGCCTATCTTAGTCTTACTGGCCATTTTTAAATATTCTATAAAAATATAGCAGTCCTTAAATACACACATCTTTATATGCATCTGTTATAATACATGAGGAGTCTCAGGGGTTTAAAATAAGTGACTGGAGATTTCTGCAGGGTGTGTGGTGAAGAGGCAGGAGTCTTTGCTTTGTTTATTTCAAGCATTTCCAAATCTGCAATTTATATTTTACCTGCATTTGCCATTGAAAGGGAAATGACTAAAACTCCTATCTTTTTTAGGCATCATTTAATTTTGATTCTGTAAATGTACAAAAAGACATGTCAATACCAGCAACATGTATTTTGTCCATCTACCCACCCATAATCATTTTGTCAGTCAGGATTTTCAACAGAGACATCTGAAATTAATTATAGGGAAGGATACTTTCCAATAATTTCCTTCACAATCATCATCCTTCTGTATGTCTATTATTGCATTACACTGTCAAATAAATACATCATGTCCCAAACCTGTTTTCAAACTGTTAATAAATTGCTATTTTGGGGGGCAGACTCAGAGATTCTGTTGCCCAAAGAGAGGATATTGCAGAAACATCTGCAACTGTGACTGGCTTTCAGGCTGCCATTTTTTGATCCCCCAAAACCATGACATTGTATCTCCACTGTAGCTTGTGACAAGTGACATGTGAACACTAGCATCAAAGATTAACCCCTGTTTTGGTATTCTGCTTATTATGTGTGTCATTTAAAATAAACACTGATGGCTAGTCCTTTCTTTCTATTCAATATACCACATTTCTAAGCCATAGCCTAATGTCAAAAATTTTCCAGATATGCACAGCACAAATGAGTAAAAATATAGTTGTTACTGAGTTGATAAAAGCAACTTTGCTAACATTTTTAAACCTTGGATGTTCACAGCATTTTAAAAACAAGCATAAAATACTTTAAATACACTGTACAAAGAATAGGAAAAAATCAGTGAGAGTTGCATGTCACCTTTTTGAAGAATATCAGGAACGAATTTATTTAAACTGAAAGAACTCAGACACTAGCATCTATTTCTAAATACACGGTAATTGAAGATCATTGGACCAAGAAACTAAAGAACAAAGAGCTAAGAAACAATGTCTTATTTCTTTTTATCTCTTTTCTGGTATATGATAGGGGACAGGAAAGAAATATGAATTTGGTTGCTGCTGCTTAGAAATCACTTTTGGAAAATGTAGAGATTCCATTAGCCAAATTGTTTTCAATGTGAAACAAAAATTATTTTTCAGGCAGTTTAGAATGAGAACACGTGAGTTTTCCTTGCCATTGATGGCTTTGGTCAGCCAATTGCTTGTTGGCTGTGGTAATTTACTATTTCTTATTATTTTTAAGGACAATAAGAAAATGTTAATTACAAATAAAATTAAGTAAAAATATCATCTGGTCCAGCACTGTATTATTAGTTCAGTTAGTAAGAATTTCTCTGCTGAGAGAGAAGTAATAATTTTAGTCCTCAATGAGCCAAAGTCCCTGTAATAATATATAATTTAACAGTAAAGTATAGATCTCTCACTATTATTGTCATATAGTAATACTATCAAATCCAAGTTCAATTCCTTTTTATATACAATAATTAGATGTCCTCCTGGGGTCGACAAGGAATCTTTATTTAGACATGTTGTCTCCTTGTCATGTGTAATCAAACATAGAGGCATGTCCTATTTAATTTCTTATTTTCTATCTGGATGTCTGTGGATACCAGAGTCAGAATATGTCCTAAACTGGTTTCATTATTTTCTCCTGCATGTTCTTTCTTATAGATTTCCTCTCTTTCTCCTTGACTTCTCCACTTACCAGTCACCTATGTCAGAAATTAATAAATCATGTTTGCATCTAATATTTCAGTTAGCCCTTCTACTTAACTCAGACCATATCCTTTTTATCCTATTTTCTTAACATCCTTAGTCCTCATCCTTTCTCATTTCAGCTTCTAATCCTATATTACTCACAATAATTATCTCACTGGTCACCACGCCTGCCCCTTCAGACCCTGCTTTTCCTGAAGCACTGCACACATTTCAGGTTTCTCCTCAGCTTAAGACACTCACCACACCCCCTTGTTTATAGGATAAAATCCAAATTTCTCAGCCTATTCTCTACTCCATTTACCTTTCAGGTTTTGTAACAACTAATTGGCTGTGTGTAAGCTGTAATGAATTAATTAATTTACCACTTCATCCCCAGTGCCTATACTAATGCTTGACAGGGATGCTCAAAGATATTTATTGGGTGGACAAAAATAATATTTGCTTTGTTTATCTCAGGGTCTGGGCTCAAACTAAACTGTTTTTGCTCACACAGCTGCCTTTGACTGGCATGCCCTTCTTTTGCCATGTTCAATGGGAAAATGCATACTTATTTTTAGGCACTTCCTAATCAACTATCCCCTACTGGGAACTGACCACTTGCTCTGATGTCCTCATTGCTTCTTAGAAAACTGCTATCATCTCTACCCTAATATTTATCTTCACATGACTTTCATTTGATTGTTAACTACTTGAAATCAAGGACTATTTTTTTCTTTTTTTCCCAATGCCTAATCCTACTTATTAGTTCAATTCTTAATTTTTAATGGGATTAATATATTCGTTGATGAAAAAAGTTACAAATCCATTCACATATTCACATGTTTATTTTACCATTTTTTATTTTTTGTCATTGCCATTTCATTGAAAACTTTTTTAAAGTATATTTTATTGATTATGTTACTACAGTTGTCTCAGTTATTTTCTCCCTTTTATCTCCTTTCTCTACTCCCACCTCTCTGCCTCTGCCTCTACCATCTATCTGTAATCGTCTGCCTTACCAGGTTTTGTAGAAATAACAGCTGATACTCTCTTCCAGCCTGAATAGTGTATCTCTGGGTGTATAACAGCTAATTATTTATGGAATTGAATTTTTACTTTTACTTCAAAATTAAGCACTTTTTTACACTGTACTGTTTCTATACTTCCCACTGTCTATAGTAAATTATACTATATATGTGTAAAATATTAATTATTTTTAAATCATTTAGATTGGTAAAATCAATACGATTACATGTTAGAATCATTTTCATATTGAAAACTATTACGTCTTGCATCGACTATATACCCTTTGTTCCTCACAAGAAAGAGAAGCCCTTTCCAAAATGTGTATATCTATCCATGTTAACACCGAATGAATAGGTGGTAGTTTTAACAATTCAAGGCATGCTTTAGGAAAAGAAAACAAACCCGGGATACACTGAACATCAATCTCCTGGCTCATTTGATTATAAAAGACTGAGACACTAAACTGTGCAAACTGAAGAAAAGTTGACAGTACCTTAATTAAATAGATGTTACTAGGGACACTTCATAGTGCACTTGCCGGGGTATAAATTCTTATAACATCAAATAAAAGTGAGAAACTCCCCTAAGGACCTGGTGTATGTTCTTCTAGAGGGGATTCATTTACACAAATTGCACCTGTGATTTCACATTCAAATTACTTAGAATCAAAGTAAATGTGTTCTAAGCTAAACCAACTTTTTCCGTTTGCTGGATGGGCAGAAGAAAAGATGAAAAGAATCCTGTGAAACCTCCTTGTGCAACACTAGCCAGAGATGTAATTTTGTGAAATGATTTACATTTTTTAATATTATGATTCAAGAAATCTTCAGGGATAACACAAACATAGACACCAGAAGATGACTTTTGTAGTGACGAATTATTTATGACATCCAGAGCTGTGGTAGGCATTTGCATCCCATTGCAAATTCTGCATCTTTAGAAAAATTATCCATAAATCATACGTTAAGCATTTTAGTTTTTAAGTATCATTCAAGCTTTATTTTTCCACTTTTCTGTGAGATGAGGTCTAGGTTCTCCAAAGTAGAACACCTGCCAACCAAGACCATGAAGGCTTCTGAATTACCAGGAAAGGAATTCTTACACAACCACGTGTAACACTTGTCTTCAGTACTGGAGAGACGTGGTGGCCTTGCTAGTCATGTGCAGACAGTGATCACTAGTATGACAGTTAGAGGATGAAACTCTGTCAGGCTGAGTTTTCAGGCTCTAGAAATTCATTCTGAACAAAGCTGACAGCTTCTGAGAAGCATATCAAACTCTGGCTGCTTCCCTCTGAGCCTGCAAGCTCCTACCTTTGAAAGATGTGAACAGGGTCAGAGCTCTGCTGAGAGTTTATCTAGAGAGAAATACTTTGGCATCGGTTTGAAGAGCTGAAGGATGGAAAATATTAAATATTTATACAAGAAACTGGGACTCTGTGATATAATTTAAGAAGATGTGCTAGGGTTCATTTGTTCTGAAAACATGACCTCCCATAGCTTTTTAAATTATGTGTAGTCACCACTGTTTGGTATGACTCCTTTTTACACTACAGTATTCTTGACAATACCTCCCAGTAGACAGAAGCATCACCTTAGCACCAATCCATCACTGATAGAGATTCTTCTTTAGGATTATTTAGGACCTTTGCCTAGGATTATGATAGGACACTTCCAGCCTCTAGATCCTATCATAGAGTATAAAAATCAGGTTTTTTAAAATTTTTTAAAAGTGAAATGAACATTGAGACTTTAAAAAACATCTGGAACATGACTTGGTCTAGTCTGTCCTGCTTCCTTCTATATGAGGTGCCCTTCCTCTGGAAAACCTGTTTTACCACACACGTGTCTGGTTCTTTAGTCCATCCATAGTTTACTACAGGTGAAAAAGTCAAAAGAATATCATTTAATAGTTTCCCAGATTCTATGGAAATAAGTCTCCTTTGAAGCCTATAGGTTTAAACACAGATACTTCTGCATGGCAGGTTTATTTATTATTGTTGTTGTTGTTCTATTTTTTCCATTTACTCCAGTTACATCTACCTCCCTTCCATAATCACCACACTGTTGTCCATGCCCATGAGTCCTTTTTAAAAAGCTATTCATAAAAGTCTCCCTATACTTGTTCAACATTGTAAGACATAAGGGGACATGCTGGATATCTCCATTCAGCAAGTAGTTATTCCTTTAAAAATAAATTATTAATTTCCCTTCTATGCTCAGAACTCCCTCCCATATAAGAACATAAACTAAAACCCTTAGAGTAGCAAGATTTTACTGTTACCGTCTGATTACATTTTCTGCCTTTCTCCTCTGAAATTAGATGGCACTGTGGCCTCACTAGTCTTCCTCAGGGTGGCAAGTATGCTCTCCTCCTAGGAACTTCACCCTTAGCCCTTTCTTCTGCCTAGAAGTCTTTTCCCTCATATATCCCCCTGGCTTGCTTTTTATCTTCAGATTCATACTCAGACACCAGCTCACTAGAGAGTCTTCTCTAATGACTGGGATAGCTAATTTTACACGTCAACTAATCTAGGCTAAGGGACATCCAGAGAGTTGGTAAAACACTGTTCTGGATATGTCTGAGAGGTTCTTTCTCGAAGAGATTAACATTTAAATTTCTATTAGACTGAGTGAAGAAGATCCATCTTCACAGTGTGGGTGGGTATCATTAAATTTTTTCAAGTACCAAATAAAACTATGAAGACACAATATAAAAAAGAGAAAGCTCATTTAAATTGGAGTTGGGGGGGACTGGAAGGGAAGTTTTAATGCCCTACCATTCATGGTCAGTTACCCAAAACAAAAAGAGACCTGTTTTTCATCTACAACAGAAAGATGTTTTTCAACCCCACTACTCCAGCAGGAAGGAGGACCTTTTCCTTTCCCTGGGAAACACTTGGCCAGTGAACAACTGTTGCAATTCAGCCAGTGATAGGCCACTGCATCTGTACTCCCAGTGTCCTCCAATTTTACAATAGCTCCTCTCAACTCCCCACTTCCTCAGTAAAACAACGTTTCTCTCCTTCCTTTTCTGGACTTGCTGGAGGTTTGCCATGAGACTGCATGTCCCAAATTACCATGCTTGCTTGTTCCAGATGAACCCATTTTGCTGCAGAAATATCTGGCTGTCTATTTGTTTCAGGTCAACAGAACAATAAAAGCAAAGGAAGGAAAATCTCTCTCCTCTTAAATTGTGATATCCATTTCTGTTGTCCTCAGACATTTGAACTCCTGGTCCTGGGGATGCCTAGCTCAACTGTAAGTTAAAGCAGGGGCTCCTTTGTTTTTCAAGTCTGTTTCTCAGTAGTTGGACTGAATTATACTCCTTACTTTGCTGGTTCTCCACTTGCATATAGTGTACTGTGGGGTTTCCTGGTCTCCATGTTTAATTTGTAAGGTAAGTACACTTGTACATAACATATTGGTTCTATGTCTCTGGAGAAACCTAAATAATATAACTACTATCTTCCAATTTCCCTTCAAATTTTTTAAAATTTAACTTTTATTCATAGCCTCACAATCTCCTAATCTACCTTTTGGTTTATAGTTTTTCATAAGATTTGAGTCAGTAGAAGCAGATTTTGTTCATTGTTGTATCAAAAGCAATGAGAACAATGTCTGGCACATGGTGAGTTCTCAAAAATATTTGTTGAATAAATGAATGACTACTTTGAGGTTTACTTTAACATAATTTATACTTAATGACAAATGACAATTCACTGAATGTAAGGATAACTGAATTATGTGGGGGGAAAACTAACCACTTTAAGTGAATTCATTTAAAATGCGAAATAATTTTTAAAGTATAATTAATTAAAGGAAAAAAGTTCTTTTGGAAGGCTATCTTGATAAACTAAACATAAGATATTTTGTTTTCTATTTTATTTGACTATTTGGGATTATAAAAGCAACTATAGTCTAGGTCTTAGAACCACATAAATTAATCAATATTTGTAAAAGGGACATAATTTATCATTTTATTTATAGTGGATGCAGTATCTTATACATGTTCGACCATTCATTTAACATTTGAAAGTGATAGTTTGAACAGTCATTTCAGATAAATATAAAACCTGTGATGGTTCATTAGTTTTTGAAAGAACCTCTCAAGAATCTTGACCTCAATTCACTCCTTTTGGAAACTTCTTATTGATTTTCTTTAAGTATTAACAGATTAAATTGTCAAATTGAGCTTGAATATGATTTGAAAACTCCAGTGTCACCAAGATATCCTGAATCTTCTATAATATTTGTTTGCTCATTTTGCAATATGTAGTATTATATTTCCAATACAAATATATCAGCAAAACCAATCAAGTTTGACACCATTACAAGAATGTGCCCTAAACCAGTAATAAGTGGCAAAATAATTTGGGAGGTCCTTTCGTTATTAAGTGGTTTTATGTTATAATGACTTTTACTTGATTTTAGTGACTTTTTTTTATAAAACTCTGTAAGATTCAGATAATAAATACTCAGCAAAGCAGATTGACTGTTTTATAAAATAGATTAGTTTATCTTGAAAAATAGGGCTATACATTTCAGCTCTGAGTCCCATTTCTTACCCTTATTACTAATTATAATAACATTATCTAATAATATTCAATTATTACTTGATTAACTCTGGCAAAATATATACCTTCAAGTTCTTTTCATGTCCTGAATGAATGATTTTGTACCAGTGTGACTGAAATTATGCCATCAGGGATACCAATCATGGAATGTAACATGTAATTACTATGTGGTAATGCATCATTTCATTCTCAGGACCCAAAATCAGATGCCTTTTGAAATGAATGGATATATCATAGCCTAGAAAAATGTAAAACAAAAAGAGAATCATCATTTGTCATGTCTAAATGATGAGTGTCAAACAAACATCAAACTGTGAAGAAAATTATTCCTGGAACAGGTTTTAAAATCTAAACTATAGGTATGTGTTTTAGACACTTAATAAACTTGTTGCTTGGTTGTAACTACAGTAATAAAAGGGCACAGAACATTAGTATCTGTATTTTAGCCTCTTTTGGTAAGTGATTCCTGCCGTGGAGATTTTATCTGATGAGTACTCCTCTGTAAGATAGAATATTATGAGGAGGCAGTGATTTCAGGGCATTAATAGATTTTACCTAAAAATGCCATGATCTTTTAAATATAGAAAGTGTCACTTGAACAAAAAATAAAGATGTGGCTCGCTCATTTGCTTACTTTTTGCAGGCGGTGGCAGTGACTTTGGAGGTGGTGGAGATGGAGGCAGGTATGAAACAGGTTGGGTTTCTTTCTCTAAACTTTGTGTAGACAAGTATGCATTTGAGTATCTTCTTAGTCTCCTCCATCACCTCCTCTTCCCCATTTTTCTCTTTCTTTTTCTTCATCTTCTAATTCTCTTCTTCTTCTGCTCCCTTTCTACTCCTCCTTTTTTTTCTTATTTTTATCTCATTTATCCATTTCACCTGCTCCCCACTTCCCCAAATCCCCAGCCCTCACTTCTGGCAGCCACCAATCTAAATTTTTATCTGTATGTATAAGTTTAGACGTTTTTGTTTGCTGTTTATATTCTAGATTCCACATATAAGTGAGATAATATAGTTTTTTTCCTTTTTCTGACTTATTTCACTTAGTATAATGCCCTCAAGGGTCATCTATGTTGTTGCAAAGGTCATTAATTCTTTCTTTCTATGGATGAATGATACTCCTCTGTGTGTGTGTGTGTGTGATATTTTATTTATTTACTCACTCATCTGTCTGTGGAAATATGCCATTACCATGTCTTGGCTGTTGTAAATACTGTTGCAATGAACATGCGAGTGGAGATATCGCTTTCGGATAGTGACTTTATTTCCTTTGGATATACACACGGTAATAGGATTGCTAGATCATGTAGTGGTTTATTTTTAATTTGAATTTCTTAATGGGGAATATGAATATGGTATCATATCTTAAAAAAACAAAAGTATACATTAAGAAAAATCATATTAATGTTATTATAGTTCAGCTGTTCTGCCTATGTAGTTACCAAGGAATGTTCTGAAAATAAACTGGATGCATGTATAAGCATTTCCATAAAAATTGATTATGTTGGCAAATCATATTGTGTTCTAGTATCTCTAGAAAATCTTTTTTTTCTTTTGTTTTCTGGAGTATTGATCCATCATTAGCAGACTCCTATCTCTAGGTACATATTAGTGTACAGTGAGACTCATAAAACTGAAGTTCCAGCTATAGTAAGCCTCTGCATAAATGTGCAGACACCCCCTTTGTTGAGAATATATTCACTACTAATATAAACATTACAAATCTGCTATACTTCAAGTAGCAAATAAAGTAAGGTAGCCTAGCTGTAATTTAAAGAAGAAAATACAGCCATCTCTTTTATATGGTGGTATAGTTGCAAAGATCATGGTGGTACAACCCTGTTTTTTACAACTGTCAAAACTTATTAGGTACAAACTAAATAATATTTAACAGGTTCTACTGGCTGGTGAGCTAACTCAGCAGTTAGTTGTATGACCTCATTCTGAGCTTAACCACTGTTTACTTAATATGCAATTGCTAAATCAGGATAGCCAAAAATTATCTGTCCTTCCTTAAAGAATGTTCTTAAAATGCTCAAAATGACTTCAACATTGGGAATAAAGAAAGTATAATAGATTATAGAATAAGTCCTTACTTAACACTAAATCACTTCCAAATAATGAACACTAATCTTGAATTTAGTACATTCTTTATCTCAAATCCAACCATTCAGAAAAAAAAATATTCCTTACCATAAAAATAGCCACTTTAGGGATCTTCAGTTCCTTAAACACTGAGACAGAGAAGGACAGGGAGGTGGAGAGAAAGGAAACAGAGAGAATTCTATGATATGAGTTAATATAAGTTTGCTAGATTGTTTTAATTTAGAACATATTGTAGCAACTCCATAAAATGCACATATTCGCTGGCCCGGGCATGAAGCTGCTCAAATATTTTAGGTTCCAGAGTTATTTTTCCTATAATGACTCTTATTTTACATTATTAGTTGTAAGAATCTATGGCTAGGAAGCACAAAAATTAGTGGAAAAGTTAAAGTTCAAATCTATGAATCAGAAATATGCCAATAAAAAGCATTTTTATCACATACAACAAAGAAATAGTATATATACAGCAGACTCCTTTGGGCATTAATGAAAATGAAATAATATAAATATATACTACTAATAATAAAGTCTTAGTTCTATATTTTCTTCCATTTTTCTCCCCAATGTCCCATAAAAATTTAAATCTTTCCTCTGTTCATCCATATGGCCTAGGACAAAACTGATCTAACAAAAAGAGGCAGATGGTGAATAATGTTGGCAGAACTGGTTTTGGAAGGAGAACCAGGCAGCAAGCACTGAAAAGAGCACAAGCCTGGGACACCGGGTCTGAGTTGAGAATCATGGCACAGGATAATATTGACCGTCGCATTATACTTCCTAATGCTTCTCACAAAGGAATTGTAGAATCATGACACTAAGGAAGATCTTTAAGATTATTTAATTAAACTGCATTAATGTATTTCTTCTTTCTTGATTTTTAAATATTTATTAATTATTGGACTTTAGAACTGTGAGGCCCCAAGGGGTTAGACCATATACTTAAATATGGTCAGGAGCTACTTAGTAACTTACTGATAGGATCTAGGCCTTCTGATATGATATTCAGGATATTTTACATTTTCTCAACTCCTCTTCTTTGCATTACTAGTGGGGACTGTATGTCTCCACTAGTAATTAGGAAGAAGGGGGCGTACATATGAAAAGTGCAGCAAGCAATGATCTATGATCTGTTTCTTCAACAATGACCCCTTGACAGCCTTCCCAGGCAAAATGTACTCTGAGTTTAAAATATGAAGGATGATGGCCATGGGACTAGCAAGCACTGCCCAGACCCCGCCCCTCTTCCAGATCGATGAACCTCATCATAAGCTAGACATGTTGATGAGGTATTATAAATGTTATGAAAAACATTATTAATTAAAGGTTATGGAGTATATTGAAGAAAGTGTGTGAGCTCTACGTTCTTTAGGCTGTTATATATTTTCAACAGGGCATCAAAGAGATGGGTTAGAGCTAATGAAAAGAAAAAAGGTACATTCTAATGTGCTGCTGCAAGACTTGGGTATGAAACAAGGGCCCATCCAATGGCTTTCATGAAGTATATCTTAAAGAACAGATTTTACATGTGTAAAGATGACTATGGATCCAATATGGGTTTGATTGAAGCCACTGAATCCCAATTTAAATACAGTTTAGTGTAATCCAGAAAGCTTTTTATGTATTCTGTTGCCTATTCAACAATCCAGATGAATTAAATCAGAGTCTTGAACAGTGAAGCACAGGCATGAGTCTTTTCTTAAAGCTCCTCAGGTGATAACTTTGATCATAATCACTCAGTTAAGTATCTTAGTGGTTTAAATGTGCAGGAGGAATATTTAGCAGTATTCAGAAGGAAATAAATAACTATAAATGCTTATGTTAAAGCAGGAAGCTATCTTTCAAATCAATAACTTAACAAAAAGCCTGATAAAGAAGAGCAAATAAAATCCAAGTTAAACAAAAAAAAATAAAAATAAGGACAAAAATAAATAAAATAAAGATAGACAATAGTGAAAATCTAAAACAATTTAGTTTTTTAATTAACAAAATTGATAAAAATTTAGTTGAGCTAATCAAGAAGAAAAGAGAGAATTTAATTTACTAAAATTAAAATGGAAAGAATCAGTGTTAATACACTTCTTACAGAAATAGAAATAATTGTGAGGGAATACTATGGATAACTGCATATCAATAAGTTAAACAACTTAGATTAAGTTGAAAATTTTCTATAAAATTTGTACATTAATGAAACCTAATCAAGAAAACCTGGAAAGTCTGAAAAAAACCTATAACAAGTATTAAATTCAAAATTTTAAATTTCCTATAATAAAAAGTCTGGACCTAGATAATAACATCACTAGTAAATTCTACCAAAATTTCAAACAAATAATAAGTAATCATTCATGTTTCACAAATTCTTTAAAAAAATATGAGTATTTTATGGTATTTTGTTATGGCAGCTTAATTACCACAACAAAATACCATAAGGTGGACCAAACACTAGAAATGTATTTCTAAACTTCTGGAGACTGGGAAGTCCATGACCAAGGGGCCAGCACAGCAGTTGCATTCTGAGGCCCTCTCCTCGGCATGGAGGCAGCTGTCGTTTCACTATGTGCTCTGCTCCTATGACCTGTTGTTGGTGTGTGCAAAGAAGAAGACAGAGAGATTAAATAATCTGATATCTCTTCTTACAAGGACAGTACTCTTATCAGATCAAGGCTCCACACTTATGACCAAATTTTACCTTAATTACTTTTTTCGAGGCATTATTTCCAAATATAGACACAGTGGAGATTAGGGTTTCAAAATGAATAATTTGGGAGATACAAATATTCTGTCCACAACAAGGACAGAGACCATTTCAACTTATTCTATAAAGACAGTGATACACTGATTCTAAAATGAGATAAAGACAACACAGGCAAAGAAAACAGTACAGTAACATTTCATATATAAATAGATACAGCCATCTCAGCAAAATGCCAGCTGTCAAAATTCAGCTGTTGTAAAAATATTTATACACTAAGAAGATGATTTATTACAGGAATGCAAGGTTGGTTTAGTATCTTAAAATTAATTGATAATACACTATATTAAGACAATAAAGAAATAAAAGCAAATAATCATCTTAGTAGATGCATAGAGAATTTAACAGAATTCTGTAGGCCTTTATGATGAAAATATTTAACAATCTAAGGGTGAAAGGGAACTTTCTCAAGTGTATAAATAGCATGTATGGAAAAATCCATAGCTTTATACTTCATGGCGAAAAGTGAGTGTTTTCTTTCTAAGATCAGAAATAAGACGTTTTTATCCCTTGGCATTTATATTTAACTGAAAGTTTTAGCACAAGTACTTAGCAAGAAAAAATATAAAAAGCATTGAAGTTCGAAAGAAATAAAACCTGTTTTTACTAGTAGAGATGACATAATCTCATACATAAAAGAAACCTAAATCATGTATGAAAAAATTAGAACTAACAAATTTAGCAAGTTTGCAGTGGTGATTGCAGGGGTCGGGGAATGGGGTGTGTGGAGATGGGAGGGTTTAAAGGGGGGAATGGTAATACAAAATGCAATAAAAAGAATACAAATTAATATACAAACATCAACCTCATTTGTATAAATAGGAATAAACCATCCCAAAACAAAATTAAGCAAATAATTTCATTTATAGTCACATCGAATGATTAGTAATTAGCTTAACAAAATAAATGCAAGACTTGTGCAGTTAAAACTTCCAGGTAACATTGAAAACTATGAACTAATATTTAAATATGTGGAAATGCATCCATGTTCATGCATGTCTTTTTAACTTTATTTTAACTGTTTCATGTATGACAGATGTCCCCATTTCCCCTTTGCCCACCTCCAACCAGCCCTTCCTGCTGTTTCCCTCAGGCCTCCACCACACTGTAGTCTAAGGGTCATGCACCTGTGTTCTTTGGCTCATTCATTCACCTTGGATCAGTCCCCACCCCTGACAGCTGCCAGTCTATTCATACTCATGCCTCTGATTCTCCTTTGTCAGCTTATTTTGTTCAGTAGATTCTACATATAAGTGAGACCATATGGTTTTTGTTTCATATACTGAAATATTATTCATGAATAAAAATAAGTAATGATACATGTTATAATGTGAAGATATGAGCTAAGTAAAAAAGACATTTGTAAAAGACTGAGTATTATATGGTAGTTAAATTTTTAGAATAAACAATTCTATGGAGATAGAAAGCAGATTGGTGGTTACATCGGACTGGGGTGTTCAGCTCAGGGTAAATGGAGTGAATGGTAATGGGTAAGAACTTTCTCTGGGGAGTCATTTGAACATGTTCTGAAATTAGATTGTGTTGATGGTTACACAACTCGATGAATACACTAAAATACATATAATTGGACATTTAAAAGAATGAATTATATATTGTGTGATTATAGTTTGATAACAATAATAAATAGCTAGAGAGAGAAATATATTAATAAATGTTCACAACTCCTTTGTAAGTATATACGTTAGCTGGGGGAGGAGGGTGATGCCTTTCAAAATATTAATCCAATGGTCTGCATGCAAAGAGTCTTATTTTATTGTTCTCATGTGGGTCATATTACATATTAATCAATGTGCACTTAATAGGGAGAATGTAGGGAAAAATAAGAGGAAGCAACAAAAGTATTTGGCTTGGACTGAGTGTGATATCAACCTTAAAAGATAAGCCATTTTTTAATTTTGGTTTAATTTAGAATACTTTATAATGATAATATTTTGCTCTTTCTTATCAAAAACCTGTAATGATTTTCCATTCAGGACTAGCAAAAATAAGATATGAAGCTTTTCCTTTTCTTCACATACTGAAGTTTTACTGGGACTGACATTCAGATATGCAGCAGATAATAAGTACATTGAGCAATGAATGTCATTAAAACAACCCAGTTTTTATGTATTAATGAAACTTGTTCTTAATTACACTGTGGAGATTAAGATATTTAAAACATTATTTACTGCATATATCTGAAACTAATATAATAATGTATGCCAACTGTAATTCAAAGAATAACAAATAAAACAGTATTCACGGCATAGAACTCACTTTTCCTGTTCAAAAGTGAACAGTATACCATCTTAGCCCTTTATTTTTGCACTAAGGTCCTGTTTACCACTATTATTAGATCAGCCTGGGAAAATATTTCTCAGCCTTTTCTGGATTTAAAACTACCTGCCTGCCAATATTTTCAATTTTGAAAAGAAGCTGCTTCCTACAGCTTCATTTGTTTTATCCTCAAGCAAGATTTCCCAGTTGTGAATATCCACCAGAAGTACCAATTATCTTTAGCTCAAAACAAGTTTCAGTCACACACCCACTTTGGTCAACTAAAACTACGCATAAAAAATCTATATAATATAGTTATGTAGGTGGTATCTAACCAAAATCATGTTCTCTAGAATAGAAACATAAGTGGCTAATTAAGATCAAAGGTCAAATTTTCCATAATTGTATAGTCAGATGCAATGTGTCCCAGGATTCCTTTGAGAATCTACCAACTTTGTCACATATTAATGCTTATCAGATGAAAATGAGTTTACTGTTTAAATTAGATCTTATAAACTATTCATTCTCACTCACAAGCTAATTGCCATCAAATAGTAGCTGAATTTAATAGTACTCATTAAATAAATCTGATGGTTATATTTTATCAATTTACTACAATTGATTTAAAAGCAAATATCACTATACCACAAGAGTAGATGAACAAAGTTCTCAAAGTGTATCATTTAGGCTCTTAACAATAATACAATGTGACAACTGAGGAACTATCTGTGTAATGCACACACATGTAAAACCTTTAAAGTACATTTGATTACTAGGTTAAAATTGAAATTATGATAATATTATTAATAAACAGAAACAATGCCTGTGACTATATTCCATGTGAATTATTTTCCAGATCCACCATCCTTCATTAACTGTAATGAACTGAAGCATTTAGAGTTGTGATATAAACCTATTTATTCTAAGATCTTCCCTAAAATCTTCAAAACAGAACTCATGTATTACCTTCTAAACAACAATTAAAAAAAATAAATTCTGAGAAAGACAATCAATCTAAATAAAAAATGCACAAAGGACTTCAACATACACTTCTCCAAGGAGGACATACAGAGGGTCCAGAGACATATGAAAAGATGCTCAGTATCTTTAGCTATCAGAGAGATGCAAATTAAAACAACAATGAGATACCACTTCACACCAGCCAGAATGGCCATCATATACAAATCAACAAGTGCTGGCGAGGGTGTGGAGAAAAGTGAACCCTAGTGCACTATTGGTTGGAATGCAGACTGGTACAGTCACTGTGGAACACAGTATGGAAGTTCCTCAGAAAACTAAAAATGGAACTTCCTTTTGACCCGACAATTCCACTGCTGGAACACTAGTTCAAAAAAACCTATGCACCCCAATGTTCATAGCAGCATTACTTACGATAGCCAAGTGCTGGAAACAGCCTAAGTGCCCATCATTAAATGAGTAGGTCAAAAAACTCAGGTACATTTACACAGTGGAATATTATGCAGCAGAGAGGAAAAAGAAACTCCTGCCCTTCAAGACAGCATGAATGCAATCAGAAAGCATTATGCTAAGTGCAATAAGCCAGGTGTTGAAAGACAAATACCATATGATCTCACCTGTAAGTGGAACATAATCAACAAAACAAAGAAGCAAGCAAAATAGAACCAGAGATGTGGAAATGAAGAACAAACTGACAGTAACTTGAAGGAAGTGGGGAGGGTGATAACTGGGCAAAGGGGAAGGACCCTGGAGGAATATGTATAAAGGACCCATGTATAAAGATGAAGCGGGGGCCTACTTGCTGATTTTTAATTGTCAAATTTAGCAGTGTCTGCACAGCAAACGAAGCAATCAACACAATGTAAGGCAATATATGGAATGGGAGAAAATATTTAAAACCATACATCTGATAAGAGGTTACTATCAGAAACATATAAGGAATACAAGAATTCAATAGGAAGAAAACAAACTACGCTATCCAAAAGTGAGCATAGGACCTGAATAGACATCACCCACCTCCAAGCCAAAAAAAGAAGGTAGAGAGTAGAATGGTGGTTGCCAGGGCTAGGGAGGTGGGAGAATGGGGAGATGATGGCCAAAGGGTTCTGTTATGCAGGATGGAGAGTTCCAAAGATTTTAATGCACAGTATGATGACTATAGTGAACAGCACTGTATTATATACTTGATGTTTTTTAAAAGTATTCTCACCACAGAAATAAAAATGGTAACTATGGAGGTAATGGAAATACCAATAAGCTTCATTGCATTAATCATTTCACAATGTATAAGTATTTCAAAATATCATGATGTAGCTTTTAAATGTATACCATTTGTATTGGTTAATAAAAACAAAATAAAAGCTACAAGGCACTAAATTAATGCCATTACTTCTCTAATACATTCAATTCAGTTATTTGATATCATTGCATACTATCTTATAAATAGAGAATTCTTTGCCACATAGAAACTTATAACAATGATCTAGTAATAAATAAAAACATATTCTAAACCTTCCAGCTTGATTAATACAGATAATACATATTAAATTAGGGTCACATGTTATTAAAAGTAGCTTTTCTGACTACTAAATTTACTTCATGTCATTGAAAATAACTTTCTTCGCTTTGTTTTATTAGTAAAATATATTTATAGAAATATGTTGTTATGAATCCTAATAAGAAAGTTTTTGTAAATAAGCTATTTCAGTGTACCTGTCATTTTAGTCAAAGGTGTTGTATATGATCACATGAGATTCTATCCCTTCTTCCATGTACTACATTACTATTTATTCAAAAATTGACTGTTTAATATCACCCATGTGTTTTTGGAAAGGAACAAATCATATATTTTTAAGTTTGACAGCAAGAAGTGAGCAGCTATTTATTTGAATCAAAGGAATATTCAACTTTGATAAGAAGGTACATATAAAATTTCATTTTGAAAAAAGAAAATAAAACTAAATGGATTATAAAATTATTTATATGCCTTAATGGCATGCCTATATATACTTTAAAATAGAAATATTTTTTCACTGTCACAAAACTCTGCTAAAAACAACACACTTTGTCATATAAAGGCATGTCAGAGCTGGACTGAGTAATACTGCTTTGAGTCTGTCACTGAGTTTGCCAAGGTTCACTGTCATTGGCAGGGATCTTAATGCAATGTTTGCTAATAGCTCTGCAGAGCAGCAGTATTGCCATGGCAACAAATGAAGAATACTAGAGAGATTAATCGCTTTTACACTATCAGTGTTCAGTTTGCTGTAAAGCAATGTTTTGTAGTTTGATAATTGCAAGACTGGAATGAAGGTACATTATAAGTTGATTAGCATAAATGCTTAAGATGAAGAATATCTCTGCTAAAAGGGGGAAAGTGTTGCAACATAGGAAGGATTATATCATAAATACAGTCATGGTTCAAAGACTATGCATAGAGCTAATGAATTGTGGCATCAGTCACAGTATTTGACACAGGTCATTTGATATGGCCAGTTTTGGGAAGGTTCTTAATATACACATTCATACATTCCATGTGAAAAGGATGATATTAGGATGTTTTTCAGAGTTTCCTCATGAAATTATCTCTACACAAAGCTATTAACTGGTCTCTAGAAAATGCATCCTTGACTGTATGTAGAAACAATTTGAATCCTATGCCCACGCTTTTTATTCATAAACACTTGTGTTTCATCTAAAAGTTATTTAAGTGTTGTGCATGGTTGACTGTCAAAAATTGCCTCAGATTATTGTACTGTCCAAGTAGTATCCTTAATGTAGTACTGTACTTATATAATAAAAAGGATTCTATTTGAAATCTCTGTGTACAGGTGCCTCTTTGAAGCACGATCCAATGGTTCATATGTGCACAAGCACAGAGGGCTGGAATGAAAACCCAGAAATGACAGCAGAATTAGCAATCTGTCATTTTGTTGAATTGAGAGACTGATAGAGCTCTTGATTTCATTTCATTTCTAAAAATAAAAGTCCCATAAAAATGAGTATCTATGATTTCAAAATATATAACTTCATTTAAATCTATTAAAACCAGAACTAAGTTATGGGTTCCCTGATATTTGAATTGGTTTTGGAGAATTAGTGGCAAAATAAATAATAAGGGTAGAAGTGTTAAAATCATTATTATGTTTGTCATTGAGTAGCAGACTAAGAGTAGGAATAACATAAGCAACAGTCGGCATTTTGGATATCATAACATTTTGAGTGGTTACTATTTTAATGTGCAGTATGATGTGCAGTATTTACAAGGGTTATTTATTTTTAAGGGAATAAAAGATTACAATAATGACAAATGAAAAGCATTCACTGCAGCTGTTCAGTAGTCAGAATATCATTGACTAAATGATACTTAAATTTTTTATTTCTGCTGAATATAATCAGTACATAGGGAATACCATTCAATTTAGGCAGTAAATATTGCCCATATGATTTCATTAAAACAATAGCCCCAAATTATTGTAATTTTTTTAAATTAAAAAAGAAAACACTGCCACTATACCTGTAGACTTTGCATTTAACATCCTAGAAATGAACCCAGTAAATGAGATTTTTCTCCCAATGAGCTGACCAGCTGCTCCTTTCACGGTTTCTCTAATGGCTACTCCCCCTGTGCTATGGATCAAACAGCAAATTGAGAAATTCCTTCATTAACCCATGGCTATGCTCACAGATTGTACTGAGGAAGCTGAATTGAATTTTACAGCACAAAATATCAAATAACTCCTACTGGAGGAATGGTCAGACAGGAATGGACAGATTACAATGTAGTGATTCTTCTATATGTAGATTTTATATTAACATATTCACTCAGATTTTATTAGACAGAGTAAGTGCATTCCTAAAAATTTGTGCCAATTTTTATGAATAAATTGTTTTTCCAATAAACTCTAGAATTTAAATATTATAACTAAATATAGTTACATTTTATTAATTTTTTAATACAAAGAGTAGCTAACATGCTGCATAAATGTCCATGACAGTGCTTAATAGTCTACAAATAAACCAATACCCATAGAAGAATTGCTATTAAAAAAACCATTGAAATAATTAGCATCTCTTTTTGAAATTTTTAAATTCAAATTTTTATATATCTAACTTTATTAAGGCAGAGATTACATAGACAAAAATGGTGAAATGTGTAGGACAGCGTAAGATGTTGTTAGTCATTAAATAATACTCTAAATAACAAAGTTTCATTTTGTATTATAAATACATATATATACACATATACATATATAGAGAGAGAATACATAGATATTCTTCCAGAGTAAGGAGTATAATGCACGCATTTATGAGAAAACAAACCAGGAATAGTAGGGGAGATATAGAATCTAAAGAACTTGAAACACGTGGTCATAAACTAAAGGGGGGGAATGGTGGGGGAGGGGGTGTGCAGGGTGGAGGGGAATGAAGGGGGAATAGAACTGTAATGGCATAATCAATAAAATATATTAAAAAAAATCTAAATGAACGTCACCAGATATTAATATTCATATTTTTTCTTAAAAGCATTCTCCACATCATTATGGCAGAAAATGTGTGTGTGTTGGGGTCACAGAGGAAGGTAATTGCTATTGTCTGTGACGATGGCTGCTCATCCTCAAAATACCCTGCAGTATTTTGAAAACTGAGATATATACAATGTATACTTGAATAAATGTGCACATATGCTTTAAGAAAAAAATAATTATTATATTTTAGATTTACTATTATGTTTTAAATAGAGAGTAATCTATTTATAAAATAGTTTTCTGCAGAATTTCTGCAGTACTCTACATAGTAAAATTATAAAAGTGTTTATTTGCAGCACAGGAATATCAAAAATTTAAACAAGTATATAAATGAAAAAGGTATGACTATGTAAAGTTTAGTGTTCTGCTTTTTTTACTGAGTTTTTCAGAGAATTCTGTCCAGTCCTCAAAAATGTTGAGAAATATATTTTATAATGTTGCAAAGCAACGCACCTTATTGGTGTAAAATATTTTATATGTTATCTATTAACATATAAAATATGAATTTTTATGTAATATTATGAAATTTTTATGTAATATATAAAATAGAAAATTTAGAAATTTTCTATTTTATATATTACAAAAAAGTACGAAAAAACCTTAATATGTATAAATTATATCTACATACATTTCTGATTTTTTGGTTGTGTATTAGAGGTAGGATTAATATTTTTTTCAAAGTACAAAGCACATTTTTATTGACAATTTTTTAGAGCAGGTTAAGGCCCAAAACAAAGTTGAAAGGATGCAGAGATTTCCCACCTACCTCCTGCAAAACATCCCCCGTTATCAATATCTGCCACCAGAGTGGGGCAAACCTTACAACTGATGAACCTGCACTGACACATCCTTTCACCCAACGCCCATGGTTTGAGCTACAGTTGACTCTTCCATCATTATGGTATTCTCCAGAGCATGTCCACTGCCCTACAAATTCTCTTTGCTCTGTTTATCTACTTCCGCTTACTTCCAAGCCCTGGCAACTACCTATCCTTTTACTATTTCCAAGACTTGCCTGTCTGGAATGTTGTATCATTGGAGTCTTTCCAAGACTTGCCTGTTCTGGAATGTCGTATCATTGGAGTCATGTGGTACGTGACTTTTCAGATTGACCTCTTCAACTTAGTAACTTGCATTTAAACTTCTCCCATGCCTTTTCATGACTGTAAAAGTCATTTCTTTTTTAAAATTTTATTTTTTAATCACAGTTTACATTCAATAATGTATTAGTTTCAGGCATTCAGCTGAAATGCATTTCTTTTTAAATTCAATGTACTGTGGTGATATAGATTAGTAAAATGATATAGATTTCATATATATTATTCTATGGTACGTCATCTGTATATTGCATTGTATGTTTACCACACACAGTCAAATCTCCTTCCGTCACTATAAATTGAAAACTCTTTACCTGTTACTACTCCCCTCCCCCTTTTCCTCTGGTAAATACCACACTGTGTCTATGAGTTTTTGTTTGTTTGTCTTATGTTTTATTTGTACCTTTCAGTTTTATGCATAACTAAATTCATATTTCTTTTTGGTACTGAATAATATTCCATTGTCTAGTTTTATTTATCCATTCACCTATTGAAGGACATCTTTGGTACTTCCACATCTTGGCAATTATAAATAAAGCTCCTATAAAGATCTGCATGCAAGATTTTGAGTGGACATAAGTTTTCAGCTACTCTGGGTCAAGACTAAGGAGCCTGACTGTTGAATCATATGGTCAGACCATATTTGACTTTATAAGAAATTGCCAAACTGCCTTTCAGAGTGACTAGGACATTCTGTGTCCCCACCAACAAGGAGTGGGTTTCCTGTGTCCACAGCCGCCCCGCACTTGGTGGTGTTAGTGTTCCAGTTTGAGCGTTCTCGTAGGTTTGCGGTGGTATTTCATTATTGTTCTAAATCACATTTCCCTGATGACATGGAATGTGAAGCATCTTTCATTTTTTTATTTGCTCAGGCATCTGTTAAAGACTTTGGCTCATATTTAATTGGGTTGTTTGTTTTCTTATTATTGAGTTTTAAGAGTTTATAGGTTAGATAAATTCAGGATTATAATTTTCATCACTGTGTAATTAGTTTGTCTTACTAACCATTAGTAAAAATTAGGCAGGTTGAATAAATCCCAGTAATACAATTTTGTTTTTCGACAAGACAACTGTAGAAATGCAAAATCTTTGACATCTCATTAATTATTTTAAAGTTGAAAATATCAAAGTCATAAATAAAAATATTTTTAAAATTTGGAACTGGAAGGTATGCTCAGCGAAATAAGTCAGTCAGTAAGAAACAAATACCTGATAATTCTTCTAATAATCTCACTTATCAGAAGAATCTAATGAACAATAAACTAACGAACAAAACAGAACCACAGGCATGGCACCATGGAACAGAATGCTACATATAAATAAATGATGATTGAAGGTTTATTCATAGGAAACACAAACAGGAAAGAAGACAAAAATGTCTTTTATCAACAAAGGGATGGGGAAATAAGTTGTAGCCTGTTCATAAAGTAAAATATACAACTTTGAGAATTAATGAGCCAGATTCACATAAAGGGCATTGATGAACCTTACAAACATAAGACTGGGCTACGTAATTTAGAGATAAGCCCAAAGCTCCACAGGTCACTGAAACTTAGTCGCCTGCCAGCAGCTAACAACAATGGAGAGTGAAATGTAAAGTTTGTATGTATGTTACACTGTGTCCAGGAAAATCTCTGGGGATTCTCTTATTGAAAAGAATGGATTAGAGATAATGGACAAATGTTGTTGATGTTTTCAAGTAGACACTTTTTAATAATGGTACTAATATACAAAAGCATATAACAATATCAAATAGCATAGGTTCTTTTGCATTAACATAAAAATACATTGTCAACCACTATAGGGAGATATCTGACATACTGTGTTTTTTTACTATCCAGTTACTTTTTCATTGCACATATATGCTTTAGACTATCATTCAGAACTCTTGCGTTTCAAAATTTCTCATGAATCTATTTTCCTTGCACTATGTTTTCATCATTTTTATCAAAATTTGTTCATTGTAATGATTAATTAGAAAGGTTCACAATAAATCAATTTATGCCGCAGCTTAAATAAGCAAATATTTGGTAGTTGGTATTTGCATTTTAATAGAAATTCCATCCTGTAATAAAACAGTGAAACCATAATAGTAAAACTTTTGGCTTCAAATAGAAGAAAATTGAAAAATTAGGGCAGATAGCTGAAATAGTCTCCATTTCTTTCATGTTTTCCAATGCAAGAGGTTGACCTTAAAGCTCTGAATGCAACACTGATTCAATTTAGTTCAGACAGAACATCTTTTAAAGGTGAAAAGCCAAATTTACACACTGCCAAACATCTCATTGTTTATGGTTCCCATACTTAGATGTAATTTTTTTCTGGCTCGTTAGAGTAAACTTTATTATACAAAAGATATAATTGAATAGTATCTTAATATACCTGGCCAAATTCATGAAATTGGTGTTTGCCTAATTTAAAGCCAAAATAAATTAGAACACAGATAATTCATACTGTACTGTCTTTCATGAACAACATAATAAGTTTATATCAGAATTGCAATATTTTAAGTGTACTAAACTTGAGAAATGTATGTATATCTATAAACTCTGTCATATTGAAATACATGGCCAGCTTAATATGGAATTAAAGACATGCTGTCAAATTCATTTCCCATCACTAATGATGTAAAGCAAAACTATGTAATGGCACTTGCTTTATCCAGTCTGCTGTGCATAGCGATGATAAATCATGTAACTGATAATGTGACACTAAACACAAAGTGGTGTTTGTAACCCCCTGGGATGTTCATTTACCTTCATCAGCTGACAATGTCCCAACATTTCCTAAGTCAACCTTTCATGCTCCAATATTTTCTGGCAGCTGTAGCTGTCTGTATGGAGTTCTTTTTTTCTAAACGTGAACTTGATTTCCTAGGTGATGATGTTGTGCTTCCCAGTGAAAATGAAAGGTTTCCATCATACTAAAGTAGTCTAACAGACAAGTTGATAAAATCTGTTATTTCAAATCTCCATCTTTCCCTATCTCTATTAGGGCATATAATTGTTAGCTGACTGCTGCCTCTTCCCTTCCCTCCCAAAACACACACACACACACACACACACACACACACACACACACACACACACAAATAGATTAACATAACTCCTATAGGAGAAAAGCATGATTAATTTCCATCAAAATACCTCAGGCTGCCTTGCAGAACTAGAAAATTTTGCAAAATATCAATGAATTGAATTCCCCCACATTTAATCCCAAGATTGGTAGGTCAATATTTCCAACATTAAAAAAGTACTGTGTATTATGATAGCTTTCAAAACAACATCATAAATCTATTCAACCCATAATATACGTCATAGATTTTGCAAATATCAAAATGAAGTTTGGTACAGCAGAGAAAACACCGCCTTTGCCATCACACGCCTGGATTCTAGTTCCATGCTTCATATCACTAGCCTGTCACCTTCAAAAAAGTATTTAAATTTAGATACTCAATGTTTTCGCGTGCTGTTAGAACATGGTAATTTACATACATTGGAGTATAGTACAGAATAAATAAATTATATATATATATATATATATATATATATATATATATATATATGACATTCTAACATTACAAAATCCATGGATGCATCTCTAAGTGCCTAGAAGAGAGACTGGTGTTGTGAAAATAAAGGTTATTTTTTAATCATGTAACTAAGAAGTGAGTGTGGTAAGTCTTGCCTTGTTGGCAAGAATGAAATAAAACGCTTCATGTATTGGTAGGAAATATAGAACTCTAGCAAGATGGAAGTGGTAACATAAAATTGAGTCCTGAGTTGCAGGTAATGGAAAGCCACATACCATCTCAGCAATTAAAAAAAAGAATTCTCCCTCCCATGTTAGTCGGTAAAAAATGAAGATCAGTACTTTCCAACAAGGCAAGCTCCCTAGGAAGGTCCACTTACATAGTTAAAATCACAGATCAGGCCTATTGGGTGTTGTGTATACACAAATGAAGCCCAGAAATTGAAGAAAGGTCAGGAATGTTAACATTGGAGGTTTTACAGGTGAGAATAATAACATCAATTTTGTATAATTTTTAATGACTTCTGGACCTTTATGGATAATTTATATATGTCAGCAACCATAGTACTTTTGTGATATTATTGCAGAGAACTTTACATCACTTTAGTATAGAATTCTGAATTTTAAAATTAAGAATAAGGAAGAGAGAGATTGACCTTCAGCCAAATCTTTGGTTCAGAGATTTGGTTCAGCCATTAATAGACTTGCCCATAGAGGCCCCTGCCAGCGGAACTCTTCGTGTCTTTTAACTCTTATGCTCCAGACTTAGCTTTATTGTGTGTTGCTCACAGTTCTCTGAACAAGAACTTGGAACTGGAGCTTCCTCACACATCTATTGCTCTCTATGAAGAGGCAAATTTTTACGTCGATACATGAGGATATGCACTATAAATTTCAATGCTCTTTCACTGAAATTCTTTGTTATTCCTTAGCCATGTTTTGCTTCTCATAATCTTGAATTTTGTCTATGTACTTTATTAATCCACTTCTCTTAACTATGCTTAATCTAGTGGCTACTACAAATAGTTAAATATTTTGATGCATTGTTATTATTAATCGCAGTAAAGATTGGGGACAGTGGGTTAGGAGATACATTAGCTGGAGACCTCTAAATATAATTTACTGAGACCCGAGTAGGTACTTTGAGGGAAACATCTATGAAATGGGAAGATGGAGAAGGAGCGGAAAGAGGTTGAACTTTCAGGTGGAGAAGCTGGTCTGACTTCCCTGAGTGAGAAGAGGAAGCAAAAAAAGTGGGTTGCTGTAGTGTAGGTCTAAGGGAGTTTCAGCAGTGCCAGTGGAGGCTTCAAGACAGTACTGACCTTCAGATGCGTACCATACCTCAGTCACCAACCTGCCTTAGTGTCCCACATTCAGTCACCAGCTGGGCACAGCCCATGAGAACCTTGGCTTCCAGTGGAAGGCAGTGCTGGTTGTCCCAGGGGGGCAACTGGGGATAACAGTCGGTAATGCTCCTGTAGCAGGAGACCTGAAAAGTGTATTTTTGGGTCAACAAAGGAGCTCTTTCAAATGAGAGTGTCTAAGAGTTTATTCCAAATTTGACTAATACTACAGAGTTTTACTTAGTTCCCTGAATATTTCTTCTGCTCGAGATTCTTTGTATGATATACAAAGAAAATTATGTCTAAGGGCTCAGAAAATAGTAGTCTTATGTCTGTTTCCATCTAATTCATAATCCAAACCAGTCCTATTGCAGAGGAACTTTTTAGAATAGACATAATTGTTTTAAATCTAGGATCATTACAATGTAAGTACAATATATTATGAAGAAAGCACCCTCAGTTTTATTTCCAAACACAATTGTGTCAAAATAGTCATATATCTCTCAAACTTTCAGAATGATTTCTGGTTCTTTCCATAGTCTATCTTTCATTTAATTTCTCCTCACACCTACCTTTCAATACTATGCCCTTCATTTAATGTCTTCTCACACCTACCTGCTTCTAGAAAAATTCTGAAGAACTTTACTCACCTATGTTCAAATAAAGATTATAAAAAACTAGGAAAAAACAAAATTTTCAAAAATTTCTATTTCTTTTCCTAGTCATGAAAGTGAAGAGTTGGTGATGACATGATCTCATCAAATGTTTTCAAATACTACTTATTTAAAATGCATATTTTATACGAATAAATCTATAACAAAAAATCTAAAATCTCTGTACTAGTTTCCTATTGCTGCTATGACAATTTAGGGCAATAGTAGTGCCTCAAAGTTGCTGACAGAGCAGATAAACTTAGCCAAGATGTAGTTAAATATAACCTATGCCTGAGGAACACAAGTGGCTAGCAGCCACAGACACATCAGTATCAGCAGCTCTGCCCTCAGAGAACATGCAGCTGTAGAGTGGCAGGAACCCACACTCCCTGAGAATGACTTGTCCCGACACTTCAAACCACCTGACACTCCTGCAGGATGGACCCTCTGTTCATTGCAGGTAGCATTAGCGCTTACTGCTAGGACATCAAGCAATCTGCTGCCCAAAACATAGGCACACTCTTTGTGGCCCTGGCTCTTCAAGAATTCAGCTAAGAAAGGGAAGTTTCAAGAAAGGGGGTCAATATAAGTTTTTGAGATCATATTTGGATGACACTTGGAAGAAAAACAATCACATAATGAAAAATCTTTCTACCTAGTAATAGAATAAAAACAAGAAATAATAATGCCATGAACTTTAGTGCCTTAAAACAACTAAAATTTAATAACATACAGTTTTGTCAGCCAGAAATCCAAAATGCATCTCATGGGACTGAAATCTATTCCTGTAAGCAGGGCCGCATTCCTTTTTGAGGCTGTTGGACCCCCTTCTCTTGTCTTTTTCATTTTCTGGAGAGGCAACCATGCCATGACTTTTGGCAGCCTTCTGTCTTCACTACTGGCAATGTCCAGAGAAGTCTTTTACAAGATGCATAACTGGACCCCACTGCCTCACATAAAGATTCTTGTGATTCCATTAGGCCACTCTGGCTAAAGCAGGAGAATCCCATCTCAAGGTTCTTAACCTAATTATATCTACCAGATGCCTTTTGTCTTCACATTTGCTGCATCCAAAATTGTGTCTTCTTTTTTTTTTGCATTTTATTTTTTTAACTTTTTTATTGATTATGCCATTACATTTGTTCTATTTCCCATCCTCCGTTCCCCTCCACCCTGCACACCCCTCCCCTACTATTCTCCCCCCTTTAGTTCATGAACACGTGTCTCAAGTTCTTTAGATTCTGTATTTCCCCTGCTATTCGTACCCTCCCCCCTATTTATTTTCTATCTACTGTCTATGAGAAATTACAGGCAAGAAGGGGATGGAAAGAAGTATTTCAAGTCATGAAAACCAAAGACCTACAACCAAGATTGCTCTATCCAGCAAAGTTTTCATTTAGAATAGAAGGACAGATAAAGTGCCTCTATCTGAGAAGATCAAGTTCCAGGAGTTCATCATCACCAAGCCCTTACTATATGAAATGTTAAAGGGACTTACCTAAGAAAAAGAAGATAAAAAAGATGAACAGTGAAAGGACAGCAAACTCACAGTTATTAACAACCACACCTAAAACAAAAGAAATTAAGAGGACAGCTAGATCAGGAGAAGAAAATCGTGTCTTCTTAAATGATGGATTTATTAACCCTTCAAAGTTTGTAGGACCAATAGGGAAATCCACTTTCTCAATCTTGATAATGTTAATTTGTTTTCTCTTTTTTTTTTCTTATCAGTTGTTTTGAGCTTTTATAGCCCTGGCCAGGTAGCTGAGCTGGTTAAAGTGTTTTCCTGATACACCAAGGTTGTGGTTATGATCCCTGGTCAGGACACGTACAAGAATCAGCCCATGAATGTATAAATGAATCAACAACAAATTGATGGTTTCTTTTTTACTCTCTCCTTTTTTGCTCTCTCTATTCATATCAATAAATAATAATAACTATTTTATAATTTCATAGATATTTCATAATTTTTTCTATTTCTACTGCTTTGACTTTTGATCCCCTCTTTATTATGTTCTTCCTCTTGCTTACTTTGGGTTAACTTGCTATTTGGTTTTCCTACTTTCTTGAGCTGTGAGCTTAAGTTCTTGACTGTAAACAACTCTTCTTTCTCGATGTATTTAATGTTATATATTTCCTTCTAAGCACTTTTTAAGCAACATCCCACAGAATTAGATATGTTGGTTTTTTAATTCACTTCAAAATATTTACTAATTTGAAAGTTCCTTGAACTTGGGTTTTTAATTCAAGATTACTTAGAATTTTAGTGTTTAGTTTCCAAATATTAGAGAATAGATCCTTCCCCCTTTCTTTTTTTCTGAAAAAAATCTAGCATGACAATAATTTTGTATGAGTACTTTAAAGATATCTTGCCACCACTTTCTGACTAGCATAAAATGTGATGAAAATTAATGTAATCATCATCATTATTCTTCTATGTGGATTGCCTCTTGTATCTGGTTGTCTCTAACAATTTTTATTACTGAGCTTCAATAATTTAGTTATGTATTTTGGTGTATTTTTATTATTACTCTGAATAAATTTTTGTATTTCTTGTTTCTGTAGGTTTATATTTTTGTGCCATTTGGGGATTCTTCAGCTGTTATTTTCTTAAAAGTTTTTCCTCTCCTCTGCATCCTAAGATTCCAGTCATGCATATATTGAACTACTTGGTATTTTTGCCTTAAATCACTAAAATCCTGCTCATTTTGCAAGTTTTTTAAATTCTTTGAGCCTGTTTGGATAGTTTCTGTCTCTGTGTGTACAAATTCATTCTTATTTTCTACTACAGTACCTACTCCTCCATTAAATTTGAGTACATTTTCCTTTCAGACATTATATATTTGATCTCAACATTTAATTTTGTTCTCTTTTCTTATGCATTCAATTTATCTCCCTATTATTTTTGTTTTCATTATAATTGTTTATGATATTTATAATTTTCATAACTATTTATTTAACCCTGCCTGACATAAATTTAATAGAGATCAAATCATCTCTGTCATTTCTAGAGTTATGTCTAAAGAGTAATTTTCACCCTGACTATTATGAGTTTCTTTTTTTTTGCTTTTTCACACAATGTAATAGACAAATAATGCTTCCACTTACCCCAAAGATGTTCATTTCCTAATATATATATAATCTATTAATATATGACCTTAACATGGTAAAGGAGACTTTTCTATTAAATGTACAGACCTTGAGATGAGGAATATATGCAAGAGTAGCTGCATGAGCCTAATCCAATGACAGGAGTCCTTGAAGTCAGAAAGTTAGGACCTCAGAAAGAATGCACTGCCCATTCCTACCTTCAAAGATGGAACAGGGGAGGTGGGTGGGTATCGAGGAATGTGATAATGGAAATGACCCTGAGTCTAGTCAGTAACACTAAACAGTTGTGGGTCCTCAGTCCTAAAACCACAAGGAAGTGGACTCTGCTAACAACACAAATGAGCAGGAAACAAATTCTTTCCAAGAGCCTCCAAAAAAGGAATGTAGGCTAAGCACACCCTGACCTCAGCCAAGTAAGGCTCTTATGACACTTTTGACTTACAGCACTCTAAATAATAAAATTGTATGCCTTAAGTCCCTAAATCTATAGTGATTTCTTAAGAAAGCAACAAGAATCTACTACATGTTTCTAATAAATTTTCATTTTTAGAGAGACATTGAAAATATTATATTGTTGAATATGTGGAATTTATTTTCTTTAAAGAGTGATGAATTTATATATGCATTCTGTTAACTGTTCTGGAAGTTCTTCCTGGAACAGTTGGAGCATCCTCCTGTGCATCAAAAGACTGCAGGTTTGATCCCCAGTCGGGACATATCCAGGGTTGTGGGTTTGATCCCCAGTGGAGCTCATGCCGGGGAGGCAGGTTGGAGGAGAGGGGGGCAGCCCAGCCATGTTTCCCTTTCTCTGTCTCTCAAATTCTATGAACACATCCTAGGGTAAGGATCAAGGAAAAAAACCTAGAAGGTGATTCATTGAGAAATGTGACTTAATAACTTTATACAGAAATGTGTACCTTGTAATGGAGATAGTGGAATCTAGAGACAAGGAAACCAATTAGGAGATTTGCTGCTATAATCTAGATGTCAGCTTGGTGGGAACTTGTTATATATAGGGTAGTGGTAATTATAGGAAAAAGGGGAAGGTCCCTAATTATCTATCAAGTTTTCTGTTTGTTTTATTCATTTAAAAATATTAATGATATCTCTCAATATTATCACCTAAAAATCTTATCATTTCAAAGGATATTAAAATTAAAGTTAATATTTTATACTTCAAAGGGAAAAGAAATGAGCTAAGATCAAAAACTTTTCCTCCACTAATGTCTCGTAGTAAATCCATTAGAAAATCATTCACATCTAATTGCCTAGTCACAACAGAAGACCAATAGTGAAATAACTAATGGAAAGAAAAATTGTGTTTCAGGACCCTATACTTTGATAAGGTCTGCAAATAACAATAACCTTGGGACCATTTCATTTAATTTACTTAGAATTGAAAAGGGGGAAATTTTTTATTTAATGGATTCAAAATAAAAATTGTATTAAACAATACTCATGATGGTTTAGTTGTACCTTTAAAATGTAAAGTTATATCTGGGCTTAATTATTACCTGGACCCTCAAGTCCTTGAATAAACAATAAACTGCATGAGAACTTAGTAGATTCTATGTTAGGTAAGAAACTGATCATTCCACAGGGTAGCTGTCTTGCAAAATCTTGGACAAGTCTATAACTCCTTTTTGCTCAACATTATTTTTTTACTCTTTTCCTCAAGAGGGGATATTAGATAAGATAGAGCGTAACTCTTTCTTAAGTCCAAAATTTTTTATCAACTTTTATATTTTGTTATATTTCTGCAATTTTCCTTTATATCTACTAAAATAGGTTTTTGGCCTACTCCTCCATTAAAAGTATATTTTCCAATAATTACTAATAACTATGCCTTTAGACCTCTACTAAAATTTCTATTAAAATTATTTTTTCTAAGAACGCATTTTAATCGAATAGTACCTTTAAATTTCAAATTTAGTGACTTGGGAGATTAACTATTACCCAGGGAAGCAGGTCCAGCCACACTGGGCTTTGGGCTCCTGGCAGGGGTAATGCTGTCAGATGGAATAACGCAAATATTCCCATCGCCACAAACATGAAGTTAAACAGCTCCTATCAGACAGCTGATCAATTCCCCAATTCCTCTGATGTGAGTATCAGTTGTCTTCATTGGGCAAGGATGTTTATAGGTCTGATCATTCTAGCTGTTCTTTGTAATGCTTAAAGTTACTCTCAAAGTAGAAGTACGTTTTTAAAGATAAATGTATCTGATGAACACCCTGGGACCTGAGATTAAAAGTACAAATTTTAAAATCATCCAAAGGAATATCCATTAACTATAATGAGAAGGGGTATTGGATTTTGAAAGCATAAACAAGTATTTATAATTGACACCTTAAAAAAATTCTGCTCTCTATGTCAAAATGTTTTGGTAAACTCATGACCTGAATTCTACAAATTCTCACGTTCACCATTAAACACCACCTGCCTCTGTGAATCCTGTGCTAATCCATGTATTTGTGTTTCCTCATACATTGCTAGCACAATGTGATTTGATGAAATTTGCTTTTTAAAGTAATATTTTTGCGTTATCTTCATGCTTTGACCTTTGAACAAAATAAAATTTATTTTTATTAAGCTGAAGTAAATAAGATACATATTACTAGTTATCCAGTAAGAGATGAAGCCATGAACTCTACTTGTGATTCCTGGTGGAGGAACATTGGCATATTTCATGAATTGTTACTTGGGATGAAGTCATCTCTGGTTAGTACTAGTTAAACTCCTCATTTGTAAAATCTGCCTCCTGGGCTCAGTATTTCCTTTATCCATGAGAGCTATTTTATGTTTTCCCTCACCTTTACTTCACTCTTGTTCTCCTATTCTTGCACGTAGCATTTATTCTGCCTGTCACACATATACATCTGCAAACTACAATGCCAGTTTCTGAAAAAAACATGAATAAAATCCAATTTTTTCTATCAAAGATCTAATCATTCAGTAAATATAGGTGGATTAAAGATGATAATCAATCACTAGTAGTAAAATGTTAAAAAGTACAATGGAAACACAGTGAAGGGAATGATTTACCTTGCAATGGGAAATCAGATTCCAAGTGGAATTGCAATTTGAGTTGTGTATTGTTAGAAAAGTGGATCAAAGCCGTATCTGACAAAGAGCCAACATACACAAAGGTACAAAAGAAATGTATTTGAGGAAACCTGCTGTAGCATAACCAGTGTTACAAGGAGTGGCCGGGCTGTCTCTGGGAACTTAAGTGGAACTAAATTATGAAAGCCTTGAATGTCATCGCAAGAAGCTCAAATCTACTAAGAAGGTGTAGACTCAACAGATGCTATAACAGTATCCAGGGGAACTCAGCTGAGAGGGATGCTTAGTGTGGGGGGTTAAGGTCACATTAAGAATATCTTGATGATGGAAAAGGAAAATGATTATATTGAAGGAAGAATGTAGATGATTAAATATTGATAAAGTTGAATTACATTGCATATAAAAGTAACTGAACTCAAAATTGCTTAAATTCCAAAGGAGCTCCTTTGGCTTAGTTAGCAAAACTTAAGCAGACTTCAGGATTTGGATTGAAAGTTTTAAAATATTATTCATGGACCAGGCCTCTTTCTGTTCTCCACAGCTTTTACCTCCATGAGGTCAGCTGGCTCTGCATTTAGGTTGCATGGTGATCAATAACAACACCGTAAGTGTCATTATTCCTTATGCTTGTGCAACAGCCAGCATAACACCCAGAGGATTTCAGTGTGTGGGTGAAACACACCAGTAGTATTCTTTGGCTATTGATTATATTTGAATGAAGCGGACAATTGTGTTTTGAATTCTCACACATTGGTGTTAGAGCAATTCAAAACATTATGGCTTTTAATAGAATATACTGGTTATGGGATTTTAAAGTGATAAAAACTCTGGCTCTGGGCCCAGTATCTGGCTTTGAAGCTAGGTTTGAATCCTCTTAGAAAACTGAAGGGAAATAAAACCTGAAACATTTCTTTTTTTTTTTAAGATTTTATTTATTTATCTTTAGAGGGGGAAGGAAGGAGAGAGGGAGAGAACTGGCCTGCAACCCAGGCATGTGCCCTGACTGGGAATCGAACCGTGGTTGCTTGGTTCCCAGGCCCTCGCTCAATCCACTGAGCTACACCAGCCAGGTAAAACCTGAAACATTTCAATGGCATAGACTGAGCATGACTGGCAGGGTAAGAGCTATATGATGGGAAGACAAGAACCGAATTCAATGCACAGAGACGTCCTTCAGACCCGTAGTTGATATCCATATGGTACATTGCACTGCAGAGAGCTCCACAGCCATTTCATGTGCATGCTGAAAGGTAAGGTAAACACAAAGATGAAATTCCCAATGGGAAAATTAAGTATATGCTCTACATTCAGAGCATAGACTAAATATTTCAAAAGTATATAATTTTAAATTTACTATACATACATACATACTCCAAACTCTACATCATACAAAATGATAGTGAAACTATTTTATTTTAACTTTAATTCTCAACATCAGAGACTTTCACTATATCGGAGTGAATTTTTGGATTTGGGAAACACAGATTTCTATGGAATATCATCTTGATTGTTTGTGTTGTGTCTGAAGTGGCCAGTGTTGAACCTGTGCACTATGCTATCACTGTGGATTTCATCCAAAGCCATTGCACAGAAGGACATTTTCTTTCTCACTCTCCTCTTGGAATATCTTTGTGATCTCAGCTACATAACCATTTTCTCTATTTCTTCTGTAAAGTATTTAACAAACTTGTTGGTAATGACAAGAGGCCTTTAAATCTGTGAGATCACACTCCCAGGAATAATGGCTAATTTGTACTAATTTTATTTGCTTTCTTTTTTACTTTTCTATTGGTGATCTCTCTAAGTTTTTCACATGAGTATTGATGTGAAGTCATTTCAAGCTAATATGTCATCTTTCAAGATTACTTTGATGCCCAAAATAATTTTTAAAAAACCTTCCTAATATGAGAGATTTGGTGGGGATTTAAATACAAAATAGTTTTTTCCTTGGAGATTTTTGTTTTCAGGATTGTGAGGGGAGAAATCTGCTTATTATATTCAAGCATATAGGGCATTTGAATGCATAAAAGTCTCCTTCCGAATGATTAAAATGCGCATCAATTTCAATATGGCCAAATCAGATCTCAACATCTTTTCTTCAAATACAATATGGTCTCCCCCCCATATTCAGATTTTCAAAGATTAACAACAATATAGAACAATTTCTATTATTTATCTCCTATATCTAATCTGTCCCCAAATCCCTCCATTTCTAGTTTCTTGGGACTTATTTTATCTTCTCTTTCCAATGTCCCTGTCTCATTTTTGACATTACCATTTAGTCCCAAGCTATTATAAAAATCCTCACACTGCTACCCACTTCCATTTTTTCACACTCTCAGCCACGTTATATTGTTGTTTGAGTTAACCTTTTAAAATGTGTGGTTGAAATGTTATTTCCCAATTTAATCATAAATAAGTACCTTCAGTTCCTTGAACCCTTTGTGCCTTTTAACATTTGTAAGATGTTCACATGCTGGTGTCTTTGCTGAGAATATTCTTTCCAATATGTGTGCCAATATGTGTTCAGAATCTATGTGCCCTGACTTGGTACAATTACTTTCTGTTCAATTCTGTGCCTGCAGCATATGAACTACATAGGTCCTCAGAGCATTTACCCTGATGCTCATATAACTGCTTACACATGTGTTTTTTCACCAGTCTCTGAGAGCTTCAAGAGGCAAAGGCATATTCTATTCTTGTTTCTCCAATATAAAATATTGATAATTTTGCAGAGGGCAGAGTAAGCCCTAATGTTGAATGAATAAATGCGTGAAAGCCAAAAATTAATTCAGCATATGGTATTTGTTTTCTTTGTTAAGCAGGAATAAAAAGAGCATTTGCTATAAGGAAAAAAGTAGAGATGGTGTTAGGAAATCCGATGAGACTGTTAAGTGTAAATGCCTTGCAAGAACTCCATCTGGAGACAAGCACAATAACTGCCCAGCTGTAGTAAAAGTTCTAAATCAGAGTGTAAGTTCTATATTTTAATATACTGGACAGTAGAATCCTATATTTTAGTATGTAGCAGCATTAGAGTACAGGAGAAGAAAAATGACTTGAGAAATCAAGGTACAATATTTTCCTTGAATCAGTCACCATGATTTCAGAATGAGAAACAATATCAGGAGTAAGGCAATTGGAAAGAGAAACTGATTTTTTTTCAAGGAGGTTTATGGGAGATGAATGCATGAGAGAGGTGGAAAAATAGGACACTGTGGCCTGAGCATAGATTTTTTTATGAGTTATGCTCAGGGCATCACTCTGGGACTGGACGGCTATAGAGAGAGGGGGGATTACAGTCACAGAACAGGTCACGGTGCTTTGAGGTTCCAAAATGAGACACATTTTTCATGAGATATTTACATTGTGTAGCTGACTTGATAAATCAGGGTGCCAGAGTAGACTGTGCTCCTGGTACAAGCTTTATGAGAGCTTAAGATGTTGGGACCCTCTAACTTAGATGATGAGTGATGGGTTTATTCATACACTGGGAGCCTTGAAAGAGAAAAGCTAGTTCTTTAAAGGGCCCATTTGCACATTCACAGCATTCCCCCCAAATTCCCAGTCTACTTACTTAGCTTTATTTTCATTTTCCTATGGGTAATAAAAGCAAATAAAAAAAGTATAATTACATCAACATTAAGTGTATGGTTTCTCAAAAAGTGTACAAGGGGGGACCCCAAGACAGTTTATTTGTGAAAAATTATGTATTTATTCTTACATGGTTAGATGTCAGTCACCTTCAAAGTACTCTCCATTTGATTAAATACATCTATCAAGACATTTTCCACTATTCAAAACTGTTTTTGAACTCATCAATTTTGATGCCTTTTAGTGCTTCTGCCATTTTTTGTTTTACTCATCCATATCAGCAAAACATTTCCCTTTGAGGACGTTTTTTATCCAGGGAAACCAAAAAAATCTCATTCAGGGTGAGATTGAGTGAATGAGGAGGGAGGGACACTGGATAGTCTTACAGTTTTGGGTCAAAAACAGCTGAACACTCAGTGAGGTGTGGGCAGGTATGTCATGAAATGGGCAAATGGGTTACAAGAGTCTTCAACAAACCCACTGAGGCCAAATGCAGACTCCCAACAACACCAGCTGGTGCACTGACACAGATGGGTTCCTAG
This sequence comes from Artibeus jamaicensis, assembly GCF_021234435.1. Lineage (NCBI taxonomy): Eukaryota > Metazoa > Chordata > Mammalia > Chiroptera > Phyllostomidae > Artibeus > Artibeus jamaicensis. Next base: position 14,410,658 of record NW_026521803.1, on the reverse strand, counting down.
AACACTCCCCTAGTAGGGGAGGCCTGTGCTACATGGGGTCCACGCACCAGAAGATAATTCTGGGAATTTTTGCAGGTTCCCCTCATATTAACACTGTACATAGGCATTATTTCTATTTGTCTGTTCCACTAGAAAACATAATGCATGTGAGTTTCTTGCATATACTAAGTCATTTCTGGCTCAATGAAAGCAGCAAAAGAAATGATTACCTTCATTTTCATAATTTAAAGAATCATGTAGTTAATGAAAACAAATCACCTAAGAGAAGAAAAAAATGAATGCTGAATAAGAAATGGCAAAATATTTTAAAAAATAATTCTAGCTGACTATAACAGTTAACACAAAAATATGTCTCCTTTAAATGAATGAAAAGGCTCAAAATTATAGCCATGGAAGAAGGTTAATGTATAGTATATTTATTTTACATGTCAAATTTCTAATATTTTATTGTATTAATTACTGCTATCCTGCTGAAATGATTCCTACCTTTACCATGGTTTTTATATAAATGTAAAGTGTACTTCAGATGTATAATAAAGAAAAATGTTAATTTACAGTTTATTATTTGTAAAGATAAATTATTATAGTTGATTAATCTATACAGAATCTTTACAGAATTATGTATTTCAAATGGAAGAAACTTAAGCTAAATTTCAAGATAGCATGTAATTTTCCCCCAAACCCTTAGTTAAATGACTCTCATCATTGACTTTCTCATTATTTTGAGGGATCTAAATATATATATATAACATGAACCAAGAATATATAGTGACTTTTCCACTTTTTAAGGTCTATCATGAAAAAGAACATGCACATACTAAGCAAAAAAATTCATATACACATATACATAAATGTATTTGCTTTAAAAATGAGTTCTTTTTATATGAAACTTTTTTACATCCCCAATTTCCAAACTCAGACTCTAGAGTATATCTAATCTCATAAGTTATTCTAACCCCCCTCAAAAATAACCTAAACAAACAAACAATTGTAATGATTTGTACAAATGTGCCCCTTTCCTCTGATAGCACTGACTCAAAAATACATTATTTTTCAGTTTTTATTTTAACTCATAGACACATCCTGTTCTTTCAATGCCTGTATATCATTTGTATCACATGTATAATAATCTATTTAATATTTAAAACATTTTCTATTAATGGGCACTTATTTTGAAGAGTAGGTAAATTCTGCCTGTAAAATATTCCAAATAATTCTTGCTTGTTTTTACCTTTTGATTATCTTGTTAATTACTTACATGCTGTTGCTCAGACAAATTAATAGTGTAGGTTCCCATATGGTTTTGAGTCAAATATGTGTGTTTATGAGCTTAAAGATTCAATCAAACTTCTATATTTTCAAATCTATCATATAAATATACATGTCACTATCTTACATTTTATCTCATTCATATTTATTTTCAATTATTCATTTCCTCTGTTATACCCTTAGCTTTGTCATTACCTATAATTAAAATTTTTCAATTTTTTTCATACATTCTACCTTCTGACTACCATGTCTTATTTTTTCAGCCAACTTCCTCTGGCCCTTTAGGTCCACAAATTATCAAACTCTTCAGTACCTTAAACTCATTACTTCTATAGTCTTTTCACTGTATCCCACCAACTGCTTGCATTAATTTATTTCCTTTTCGAGTTTAATTTCCATAGTTGTTCATCATAAGCATATTGTTTAACTCTATCCTCTGTCTCTTACTTTTTAAAATGTGTTTAGATAAACCAAATCTTAGTTATTTCCAACCTTCCACTTACTCTGTATTGTCAACCACTAAGTTAAATGCTGCTATATAAAACATGCACCTATGCTGATCACTTATACACTAAGCTCCTCATCACTAACCTTAAGTGAGCATAGCAAGCATACTCTATACCTTTAGTATTTTGACATTTCCACTGTTCCAGTAAATTGTTCTATGCTTCCAACTGTTTATTTAAACATAGCCTCATCCCCAACATTCATACTCTTAGCTGCAAGTCCGACTTGACTTTTTCTGAGAAAACAAAACAATCAAAGTGGAATGTCCAAAACTGCCCACCACTGAGTCTGGCTGGTTACCTGTCTCTGAGCCCATAGACTATTTTCTTTGTCCTGTAATTACAGATGAATTGTGTGCCCTAGATCTCAGCCCTTCCTTCCTAATTCAAGGGCATCTACACATTTTTCCTATTGTCTCTTCTGTCAAGTCCTTGAACAACGCTATTGTCTTTCATTCACTACAAAAACAGTGTTAGTTTAGTTATCTTAAAAAAATCTCTAGACCCAATCTGTAGACCCTCCAGGTACCAACACATTTCCTTTCTTCTTTTACAGTGAAATCATTTGAAACATTTGTCTTTAAATTATTATTTCCTGGTTTTCTCTTCAATTTCCCCCTGAGCCCTTTTCTGTTATACTTTTCTTCGTCACTACACTAAAACTGCTTTAATCAAGGTCACATATGGTTAGCTCAAACCAAGATACCATTCCTTTCAGCCTATTTGACACAACTTGTTTCACTTGACCTCCATACTAAGTGGCAACATACTAAGTGGTCTCTTCCCTTCTGAACTTGTCATTCCTCATTATTTTCTACACGAAGTGGCCAAACTTGAACTTTGGGATAGTCTGAAGACTATGTCCACTGCTGAAACCCTCCGATGGCTTCCTCTCTCATTTTAAATAAACCTCAAGCCTTTAAAATGATCCAGGAGGTCATAGAAGGCCAGGTGCTTTGTAATGCCTCTGGCCTCATTTTCTGCTTTTCACCACCCCTTGTTCAATTTCACTGCCGGGATCTCTGCCTTCCCTGAATGTACCAGGTGAACTCCTACTGCACGGAGCTGTTTGATTTGCATAAAATGTTCTTTCTAAGATGCATATCTTTTTGCTCATGAGTTTCCTTCAGGACTTTTCTCAATTTTACTTGACATTGAGGTCTTCCCTTACCATCTGATTTAAAAATTGCAACCCTCTTCCTCACTTTTAGTGCTGCCTGGTGTATTATATAGTTTAATACTTCATCTTACTGATTTACTATCTGTCCGTGCTAGTGTAAGAGGCATGAGGGGAAGGATTGTGTCTGTTTCACTGTGCTATGCTTCTAGAGTGCACAGCAATATTTGGTGCTTATTGGTTGCTGAATACTTGTTCCCTAAATGAATTATACTCTCAATGTTGTTTGTATTCTCTTTATCATTTTTTCAGTTTTGCATATTTTATTTGTCTTTTCTAAATTTATATCTACTTTAATTTAAATGAAATCTCTGTACTTAATATAGCTTTATACTGTTATTTTTGTTTCTTTTCTTAGCTTCTTGAGTTGAAAGCATACTTCATTGATTTTTTCCCATTTCTTTGCCTTAATAAATCTTCCTCCAGGGAAATATCCCATGTGGTTTTCTTTCAAGAAATTTTATGTTGATTTCTAAATAATTCTTGCTCTGATTACCCTTCATTGTTTAGAAGATGTTTTCTTTGTCTATTGGGTTTTGCAATTGTTGTTGGTTGGTTGGTTGGTGAAGTAGCTTATATTTTCCAAATGAAGGAATTATTATGGGGTCCCCATTCACTCTTCATTTCTAATTTTTTACATGGGAATTAGATGATACTTTTTGCATGATTTCCACTTTCTCACAATTTCTAGGTCATTTTAAAATCTTTAATGCTACCTGTCAGAGATTTCTCTTGCTGTATGGTAGCATTATCTCACTTAACACGACATCACTGGCCACCATGTTGACATCTGTCTTACATTTTTCCTGTGTTATCTTTCTTTGTCATGTTTTAAAATGAATTAAAACAGAGACTCAAAGAATTGGGGGAAATAATAAAATTAAATTTATTTGCCTCAGAATGTATGAATACAGATTTTGGCAGCTTTCCTCTAAACTCCTTAATCAGTTTGTGAAGAGTAAAAAAATCTATAATTTTTTTACTCTGAATAGACAGATATGTTGATAATAAGAGATGTTGACGCAAGAGAATTGTTTAAATAGAAAAATTCCAGGTTTCACATTATAATCATTTCAAAAATAGAACACACACATACACAGGCAAATTGTGACTAAATTAAAGCCTTTGCCTGCGGGAATTTGTTCTTTCTACACAAAGGGAAAGAGACACATTTCCTGATGTACCATGAACTGATTTTTAAAACATGCAACAAAAATTGGGTCAAATGATAAATCTCATCTACTTTCAGTCTTACATACCCAAACATGAATCTAAAACTTTGAGTGCTGTGAGTTGAACGTTTCAGTTTAATTCATATTTTGTCTGAAGTCACAAATTATTCCCATTATAATCTCAAGAATTTACTTTTTTTAATATTCCAAAGCAAGCATTCTATTTATTTGGTTAAGTTCAGTGATAAACTAAATTAACATAAACTTCCTATTAAACTGCCTGCGCACCAAGATAAATAAATTTATAAAGTAAAATTTATGTCTTCTTCTTTTTGATACTTTACTGAATAAAAGGCTATGAAGATTCAGCTTAAAGTCTTATAAGATAGAAAGTGACTTAAAATGTATGTATCTAATTCTAAATGACCTTTGAATGTTGTCTCCCTCAATTTGGAGTTACAGATCAATATTGTTCTGGGGTTAAAATGAGGACAAGCTGTGGGATTTACGTTTAAGTAAATGTATTCAATTTAATGGACCTTACTAATTTTTGAGTTTAATCACCACTTCATTTTTGTGCAAATATTTTGCTTTTACAATACACTATGAATTAAGCTTTTTAAAATTGCACTTACTCATTAAAATAGAAATTGACGCTGTTGTGGATCTGGAGCTCAGCCCCACTCTTGAAATCAAAATATTTGGAAATCAGGGGCTGGAGGGATGTCAAGGGCAGGGCAGACTGATACGGACCTAAAAGTTCTGTTAAGTCAGCCTTTCTTTTATTGAGACACAGTAAAAGGATTTTTCTTTTTATGCATTTTCTGTGGAATTATGAACTTTCCATGCATTAAAACTCTTTCTGACTTCTTTGAGCAGATACACCTCTCCTGCTTTTCCTATTTAGAAACAATATGTTAAAACTCATGGGTACAGTAGAAAGTAACAGAGGACAATGGGTTTTTACTACCTTCCCAACCCCCAACAAATGGCTAACACCTCCTGCTGTGAAGAGAAAAGCTTACTGAATTCTAACTGGCAATTTACAAAAGAGCTTTCTGTAAACAGGAACTCAACATTTAACTGCCAACATAGGAAATTTAGAGTAAATTGAATTTTCTATGGCCTTCCAAGTCTAGCAATGGAAATCAACAAGCTGAAGAAGCCACACTTAGCTGTTGCTAAGTTACCGTGAGCACTCATTTAATGCACACGGGTATACATTAATTCCAAGAACTGTCATTATGCACTGTGGTAATACAAAGAAGAACAAATAGGCTTAAAGTGATTTTTAACCCATTAAATTAAACACAAGCCATATCCTCTTGCTCACTTTTTCCTTTTGTCTTCAAGGTTCTTTTATTGTTGTTAATAAAACATAACACTAAAAGAAGAGAGGGAAATGTGGTTGTACAGGTAGTTATAGCAAAACTGTTTCTACCTTTAAGACAAGACAATAGAAAGTGGTTTGAAGAGAGAAATAAAGTACGCACATGAACGATATACATATAGGACATACTGTCAACATTTTCTTATTGCTCAGAGACAACACAGTTCTGTATCTGATGCTTACTTAGAGTGCATTTATTCTGAAACAGAAATCTACAATTTCTACTTGAAAACTAATAACTGTGTCTCAGTATTACTGAGTTCCCCAAACTGAGCGATAATTGTTTTATACCATTTGGAAGTATAGATGTTTCCAGTGGAAATGGGGTCCTTTCTCAGAGTCACAAGGAAAGTATTTCTAAGGGTCGCACGTGGGAAGGAAAGGTGTAGTGGTAACATTTGTCGGGGCTGAAATAAATGATGGTGCCCAGGTTCCCAATGTTTTGTCTGCCTTCATGCCAATGTCGAAGTCCAGCCTCGTCTTTATCAAGCCCAGAAAAGAGTCCTGGGTCCGGAAATTCTGCTCCATCAGTTTAGTCCATGCCAAAGCCTAGTTCAGTTCAGTCTCTGTCCCTGTTCAGCTAGTTCAGTCTCTGTTCCCAGCTGCGCCCCTAGTCGCTGCCGTGTGGCTGTAGCAGGCTTGCTCTTGGAGCCTGCATTTGGAGTCCACATGACTGCAAGACCTGTTCCTCCTCTACAGTGAACCACAAAACAAACAGGCAAGCATGTCTTACCATGACAACAGCCTTTGTTAATATTATCTCAGGCTTTCAAACTGACCGGTCTCTTTCCCAACTCTTCATTGGCTTTGCTGGACCCTCCCCCTAACCAATACTATCTCTTGCCCAGATTAGGCACCTCCATTTTATGGTCCCCATCTTTTCTGCTACTGCGCATGCCTCGAAGTAGAGGGACCTCACCTTGTGCCCACCTGACTTCACTGCGCACACACTATGCAGAGAAACTTCCCTGTTGTTTCATTACTTCCTGTCTGTGACCCTAGCTAATGGCCAGTACACATCCTTACCGCCCACTCTGGGGATTAAGTCCCCTTGTGGGAGGATGAGGCTAATACCTGGGGAGCTTATGAATGCTGCAACTTCACAGGGAAGCAGGCTTCTTGTCCAACTCAACTCCTCAGTTTATTGTGCTTACTGTCTATTCTTTTGTGTCCTTCCTTTATTTATGACTATCTATCTATGCTAACAAGTATGCCTTAAAGAGATTGTTTACTCTAAGACCCAAATTGCTGGTATAAATGCCATTATCTTAAAAAAAAACTTTAAAAGACCTTTAACTCATATCTGTAAAAGACAACAAACTATAAAAAATTGATTAGTCATCATGTATTAATTATAATCAACATGTACTATATTAAACAATTTATTTAAATTGTTTCTAGGCAATCTGTTATAATATTTATGTCTTTTACAACAGTAATAGTATATAGCTATATCAATACCAAAGTAAAATTAATATACAGGTGAATGACATTGACCTATAATCTCTACTGTTTGGAGCTCATGCCCTTTTTCCTTTTTTAAAAAAAATTCGCTAAACTGCTTGTCTTGTCCTTTTCGTCATTCTCCATATCTCTTCACACCTCTTCAAACTATATCTTAATTGTTTATTTGCTTAGTTGTTCATTCACCAAATATATGAATACCTCCTAGGTGCGAGGTCTATGCTAGACAATAACAATAGTAAGTAGTATCAGGAGTTCTGCCTTATATACCTATGACATAAACGCAAATATTAACTAAGTGACAAGTGCTGTGGAGCAGAGTTGGAGCTATAGAACCACATAGCAGAGAAGTTCGTGCCAGTCAGGGAGGTCCAGGGAAGCTGACTTAAGAAAGTAAAAATTGAGGTGAGATCTATAGAATGAGTTGTCATTCAGGAAGGCAAAGTAAGTAAAAGTAGAGATTTTTCAATCAAAGGCATGCAATATATGATATGATTAGGGAATCAAACGGAGGCCAATACAGAGAGTGAGTAAAAGCCTACATAAAATAAAGATAATAGTGTAAGAGGCAGTTCATGTAGTGTCTTGAGCAACAGTTTAAGGAAATTTTATTTACCCTAATATCTGTGGGAAGTTATTGAAGTGGTTTAAGTTGCAGTGGGTAATAGAGTTTGAAAAGTGGGAGAAATAAGTAATATGGTGTACCACTTAAAAAGGTGTTGCCTTAACTAAGTTTAGAGAGGATGACTGCATTAAGTTGGTGTTAACAAGATCCAAGAAAGTAGATAGATTTGAAAACATTTGTAATAATAACAAATATTGGTCACACATAGGATGTAGGAGATTGATATGTTAAGGGTTGCTAGCACAGTGGTTGCAGTGTATGATCAAAACTAAAGCAGTATGGATACGATTTATTAGAGAAACTATGGAATAAGAAAAAGAATAGAACTCAGGAAAAACTGAGGGACTCCAACAGTTAATGATCAGTATGAGGGATTATTTCCAAAAGAGAATCTAAAGAGTAACCGTAAATGTCAGAAGAAATTTAAGAAATTGATGTGCAAGGGGGAGAATATTTCAAGGAGGGAGAATTCAGAAATGTTGACTGTTACTAAGAGATCAGTTGAGTACTGGAATGTTTTTAACAAATTGAGAGATAAAGAAGTAGGTAATTAATGATCTATTAAAAGCTGGAAGTATGAATAGACTAGAGTGGGTTGAAAAGTGAATGGGAAAGTAAACATTGGGAAAGAATATCAAAATCCTTTTTATGAATTATTAGCCTCCTGGACTGTTCAAAATTCAGTTTTTAATGTAGTTCTAAGAATTTATTGTTTTAGTTTTATCACATAATTAAAAAATATGCATGCTACTTTGCTACATTGTGTCTTTTCATTAAAAAAAGTTAACACTACAAAGTACAATTACTGTTATACTTGGGCGTATTTCATAGTCTTACTAACAATGAACAAAAGAATAGCAGTTTGATTTTAAAGTAACCATATGGCCCTCCTTAATTTTTCAGAGTTTTTATTTTTTGTTTTGTTGTTATTTTTTATGCTTGCTTCTGTCTCTCTATAACGATATAGGTTTAAAAATTGTACATTTTCCCCCTGACTTGTGATTTTGATTATTCTCAGATTCTATGTGTTTTACACTAACTTAACTGCTCCCTAAATGCGGAGGGGAAATTAAATGAGTGTTTATTTTTCTATTAACCCTAATTCCCCCATGTTTATTTTTCACCTTGCACTATTAGGTGGAGAACACTAAGTGAAAAATTAGGAGTGTTCGTAGTCATTGGATAAACACTTGAAAAAAAGTATTCACTGGTTTATTAAAAAAATAAGATGTCTTCACCTTGTGACATGAGAAGATGAAGAAAGTTGGTAAGAAATCTGTTCTTCCCTACCAGTCCTAAAATTTATCCTCAGATTCCTTAGAAAATTAAAACAGAAGTTAAAGAAACTCTGATCTGTACACTTCTACCCTCTTTTTTTGACCTTTAGAGACTACTCAGTAGCACTAACTTGGGAAGGTAGAAACTAAATGGATTGATTGCCCCTTTGCAAGCTGAGTGGGCTGGACTAGGCAGGAAACCCAGAGGGAATATCTGCAAAGGTAACACAAGAAGGTGAATTGGAGCTGGAGGTTAATTGGCATTGTTTTCTTCTATCTGAATACAAGCTTTTATATGATGTAAAGTGGGAATAAGAACCCAATGCCACCAATTTTCTGCAGCGGAATTAGTGGCATCTCAAGACAAGTTAAGGAAGGGCTGTGGACAGGTTCACGGTACCTCTTATGAAACAGTTGGTACCAAGTTTGGAGACACTGAAGTTGGTGGTGAGAGCAGGGTTAGGGCCCAATGGATGAGTGTACCGATTCTCAAATTTCTAACCCTATGTATGCCTAAATACACAAAATGCACACAGACTCATTTACACACATGTGTGCACACATATACACACTTGAAAAATAAGCTTTCTTTAAAAAATCTAGTTGAGGTACAGGTGTATAACACCGTCATTAGACAGTTATATTACTTATGTCAAAATACGATAAAAAAGTGATCACCTCAAAAAATCTAGTATCTATCTGACTGCGCTTTATTAATACTGGCTGGAATGCGATACACAAGACAAAAACTATAGAGACTTGATTAAGATAAAGTCCAGTAGTAGATGAACAGTCTTTAAGTTTACTTATCATTTTTTAAAAATTCAGGTTCTATGAAATATGCATCAAGTATTTTACCAAAGGCCATCTGCAGTCTATACCTCAATATGCTTTTACATTTTCTTGAAATAATTAATATAGCTATAGTAGAAAAACACTTAGATGCCCAATTGTTTATGCAATACTCAGTATTACTTTAGCTACTAATGTGCCAATAAAGTAATTTATTGGAAAAAAGATCGAAAGCTCCATTGTGCTACCACAGAAATATAGTCAATCTTCCCTACTTAAAATGAAAATTGGATTAAAACTGGTGGATATCCAGCAGATTCTTCTGACAGTTAACTATAAATCTCACAAGATAAGTGCCCTCCGGGTTCTTCCTAAACAACAGAGCAGAGAACTTCTTTGTTAGAGAGCTCTGACTTTGCTTTGCTGAGAAAGACGAGACCACCCCAGGAGTCAGGTGGAATGTAGCCCCAGGAACTGAGAGCTGCGGGGTCTTTCAGCTGCAAGGAGGTGCATCTTTGCACCCAACCACCAAGCCTGAACCCTTCCTTTCAGCTTAGCCTGACATGTAGACCTTCCAGTGCAAGCAGAGGCCTATCTCCCAGTGAGCTTTAGAAGTTCCAAAAGCTCACCCGAACATTTTAAGAAACAAATGATATATTTTTATATATAATCTTTATCAAGTTGACATAATTTTATCATAAAACTGAATCATTGAAAATAACTGGAATTGGAAGAAAATAGTTCACAGTGTTGATAAAAAATTTTTCACAGAACTTAGGAATGAAGGAATATTTGGTTTAAATTTTTTTCTTTTTTTTTTTTTTTTTTTTTTTTTTCTTTTTTTTCTTTCTGCTTTTTTCTTTTTTTTTTGTTACTTTCTTTCTCTCTCCTGCTATAAAATCCTCTTTTTTCCTCGTTTAAGTAAATAGAATAGCCAATGTCAAGAAAGAAGAGGGTTTCAGGTAGGAGGAAAGTCCCTGACCGCTCAACTTCCCATAAATGTAAGCAGATGCTGGCAAATTAAAATAAATGTTTCAAAACACCAGCCTTTGTCTAGGTTATACCGTGTCTTCAGCAGGTGGATCAGGATCCGGTTTGCAAGCAACTAAGGAAGAACACATAGTCATTATATCACTAACTGCTATGCCTGACAGAGCTATACTTGTCATTTATAGCCTTTAAGCTCAGCTTCACAATTTCTTTTATCACTCCATCTCAAAGTGATGGCCAGAAAAACCTCAGAGCATCTTGGTATAATTAGCCATGGCCCCCTCTTGTTCTGGTATAGACTAATTGTTAAATAGTTTTATTCCGTATTCAAGATGATATCATTTATCTTCTTCCCAGACACATAAACACGCGCACCTCCTTTTTTCCATTAATATCCATCAATTTCATTGCACTGCCTCAGAACTTCAGATGTGGAGAAAAACCGGTCCAAGAGTTGTGTGCGTTACACATAGTGCTTTCAGATCCTTGGAGGTTTCCGTTACAAATGCTCTTTGCTCCTTAAGGCAGTGACGCATATAATTTCCTTAAGTGTCTGAGAGGAATGTAGGAGGGAAGAACGCCAGTGCAAAGGCAGCAGCCTCTAAAAAGGCCCTTTCTCATTCCTTCCTGTTGACATGCATTTTTCAGATTTGTCTTACACAGCAAAAAATAATACTGCATCATTTATCTTTCTGATGAGGATTTCCATTCCAGCCCTCTAATGCAGCAAAGTTCAATTCTAGTTGCAACAGACCAATGCGGAGGAACGGAATTCTAGGAACCAATAAAAAATGCCAAGATACCAGCTAATCTAACACTATTTTTATTTGTTTAACTTCCTTCAAACTGTCAAGCTTGAGCCCTGGCTGGTGTGGCTCAGTGGATGGAGCTTCAGCCTGAGAACCAAAGAGTCACCAGTTTGATTCCAGGTCAGGGTACAGGCAGGCCTCGGTTGTGGGTTAAATCCTCAGTAGAGGTCTCCTGAGAAATAACCACACATTGATATTTCTCTCTCCCTTCTTCTCTCTAAAAATAAATAAATAAAATCTTTAAAAAACAAAACTCTCAAACTTGACTTACTATTTCCATAAAAACTTCAAGAATTATACACCATCCACATTAGCTTGCTTTTCAAGTATTTCTATTATTATTATAGTTTCAATATTTCTAAAAAATTATTTCAATGCTTCCATGCTACTGTAATCTTCATTGTAATATCAGTACTATTTCCAAATATTATATGCTGTGAATCGTGTGCTCTAGACACAGGCGCCTTCATTTGTGAGTGGTGATTAGAGAGCAGCTTTTAAAATATTTAAAGAAACCAGATTATTTCAGGAAATAAGCTAACAATTTTCCTATTCTAGCAACTTGTAATGGAGTAGTTTTGACTCTTCCTCACTGTTCTTCCAGACATTTGAAATTAAAGATGTAAAATATTTTGTATATAAGGTATTACTTCACCATTTCACTTTCTAACTTTCTTCCTTGGATGAAGTTATCATAAATATGTGTCCTTCCAGTCTCTGGATGTTTTTCGCAGGCACGTTGTTCGGAGAATGTGTTCTTTAATGTCTTAGGTGACTTAAATGATGTATTACAACTTTTCTTGGCACTCAGTATAGTTTCTTTGATGACAGAAACTATGATTGGAAGAAAAAGAAACTATGGTTTCTTTCCATCATCATTCCATGATGATAAATGCTCACAAAGATCTAATTCATAGGTCTAGATCATGCAGTGTAATTGTATGGTACTCCTTCATAAGCATCTTCCACAATTTATGTAACCACTGGAAGTTGGAGTTTATTCAGTTCCTCATTATGATAAATAATATTGCAACAAATGTGTGCTCTGGGATGAATGCACATGAGTCTTCTAAATAAAATAACTGCAGATGAAATCCCTATGTTATAGGGTACGTGCATGTTTATATTCATTAAATATTGTGGAGCTCCAACAGAGAAAATTTACCTTGGCTTAGCTGTAAGAAAATTATGTCAAGAACAAATATTTAATAATTATACTTTGATCTTTAGTGGGTTTCAGTGAATACCGTGACATTGTTTTCAAGACTTGTCCTTATAAACATGAAGCAAAGGTGAACAATACCTTCATAACTTTTAAATTACTAAAATGAGTATCTTTCAGTAATGTCCTGATATAACCAAAGTCTTATGCCATAATTATGACTTAAAATAATCAATTTAATAAAAACAAACCATAAAAATTAATAACTAATTTTAGCAATAAAATTAATTTGGGCTGAATTATCAATACTTTGGAAAACCTTGTTTTTCCACATTCTCCAGAATGAGTTGAATGTATTTACAGAACAAAAAAACAGTATCTGGATACTCACAGCTGTATTTTTATATATTACCTGTTACTACCTGTCATTTGTTTTTCTCTGCATCCATTCTACTATCTCTAGTATTTGGAACACTTATCAAATGTAAGGATACACGTATTTTTATTTTGTTTTTAAAATAAGGTAATAACTAACATTTTGAAAGTGTGATGCTGCAGGTGATAAAATGGTTTACTGGTATACTCAGGTACTTAAGTGTAGCTTTTATTTTCTGCAATAAGCTTCAGATTTGTGCTTGATTGAGACTAATAAGACGATTAAAATAGTGTGCCTTTGGCTCCTAATCCTGTCATTTTTATTACTTTACTCGGATAGTACAGATCATAAGCTCAAATAGTCTTTTCTCCTAATTGGCCCCTTTCATTTTCACTAATATCATTCTCACCAGATAAGGAATATAAAACCAACCCTTACTTTGGTAACAGTGCCCATTCCCATTGTAATTATCCTCAACATCATTTACCCTATCAGGTGGTTGATTCTATTTTATCTATGTCCTCTTCGCTTTAATTTGGGACAGTGTCGGTTATACTGTTCATATGTAAGTTAAAACCTACACGTTTGTTTTTCAGAAGGATTTATTTTGTATTCTGTATTGCAATACTCATCCCTTCACTACTGCCTGCTGATATTCTCTCCCAATGTGCACTGACTCCGTTACAACAGTGGATTCTTAAAAGCTCTGAAAGAAATCATTTATTTCCTCTCTGCAGTCACTGGCTATGCAGCCCTCATGAAATCAATCTGTGTTCTGTAAATAAATTGTTGATAAACACACTCTCTTATTGGCATCAGCCACAAAAACAGATAAAATCCCCAGCCAGTTATTCCACCATCCTCGGAATCAGGTAGTTGATTTGCAGTTAGATATACTTTCTGGATATCCTCCTTAGTTTCTCTGTGGGGATGCTTCCTGAACTGCATACCTATCACCCCATCACCGCAAAACCCTAGAGCAACCTGCAAATCTCTAGTTTATGCAAAATCAAAGGGAAAGCTGCAAGACACCAAACCTCCCTCCTTCTTCCTAAGAGATATAGAATTTTTTTCCAGTAAAACAAGCCCTTAAAAAAAAAGAAAGAAAAGCACCTTGTGAAAGCAGCATATATAAATAAGGGCGAATGAGAAGTCCCTTTTCTTCTTTTTCCCGTTCCCTTCCTCTTCACCTCTTCCTTTACTTCTAGTTCCACCTGCAATAAGATGGAGAATCACATTCACCAGAGTACCAAGGGGATTGCCCTGCCTGAGAGTGGCGCCAGGCAGCAGGCTAGCGCTCTGACTTTGAAAAGGGGCAGGGACACAATCAGAAGGTACAGTTGAGAGAAAAGCTTATGGAGAGTAAACTGTACAAAGACAAAGATGGAGGAAAAATATTTAGCGCACAAAGTAAAATTGTTATTGGAAAGCGCTTGGATATTGATGTGCTAGTATTTTTTTTGCAGTATGTGCAAAAATATTGTCTACATGATACTGATTATTTGAAACACATCAGGTTTCTTCTGCATATTGCCTACCACATAGTCAATTGTGTGTGTGTGTGTGTGTGTGTGTGTGTGTGTGTATTCCCAGGAATCATCCCCAAATAGCTATATAGCTACTCATTGCTGATTGGATATAGTATGTGTATGTATACATCACATATGTAAAATGCAGCATCCAGCAGAAGTAATGACTGCTTCAGTGTGGTGGTAGATTAATAATATGGGTGTAGTAATTTATAGTATGATTTTGAACATTTCATTCAAAATATCATAAGGAATGCTTAGAGTGATATTGTTATGTCAAAAAATTTCATGCTTGTGATTGTGTAGTATAAAAGGGATGTTATTTGTGTTGGACCCTGTATATTAATTTCTTATTCAAAGCTGTGGTACCTTTATATATCAAATTAATGGTAATCTCTCAGTGCCTGGGGGTAGGGGTAAAATATCCCACTGAACATTTTGATATGTATAATTCTGGCTTCTTGTCTAAGTTTTAGAATTTTTACTTTTTAAATTCCAGGCTCTATGTTTAGAGGCACATAGGGCCGTGATCTATTCTTTTCCCGTTACCAATACATGGTGATCTTCTTTGGAGTTTGATATTTGTATTTTAATCTCACTTTTGGAACTATGGTTTTCTTTGGTATACATTTTACCATCTTTTTTAAAGATTTTATTTACTTATTTTTAGAGAGAGGGGAAGGGAGGGAGAGAAAGGGAGAGAAACATCAGTGTGTGGTTGCCTCTCACACATCCGCTACTGGGACCTGGCCTGCAATCCAGGCATGTGCTCCAACCAGTAACTGAACCAATGACCCTTTGGTTCACAGGTTGGCATTCAATCCACTGAGCCACACCAGCCAGGGCTTTACTCTTTAAAAAGAAAAACATTTATTTTTAGAGAGCAAAGGAAAGAAGGGAGGAAGAGAGGGATAAAAACATCAATGTGAAAGAGAAACATCAGTTGGCTGTCTTTCACTTGCATACCCTTTAAGGACCAAACCTGCAACCCAGGCATGTGCCCCTGCTGAGCTTGTTTAAATATGATTTTCCTAGAAAAATGATATTAGATTGTAGATGCTCATCTAACATAAGGAGGTCTCCCTCTCTCTCTCTGGCTGAGTTTTATATATTTACAGTTCTTTTAATAACATTATATTAAAAATCACATCCTCCATCTTATTTTATGATTAATGTTGTCTATTTTCCTATATTTTACTGTATAAATCAAGTTTTTGTTATACAGGAATTTAAAAAAATTAGTTACCATCTAGTGTAAATTATCTCTAGCATTTGCCTATGCTTATAAATATCTATGTGTTTCACTAAAATGCTATGAGTTTAGCATATTCCTATTCTGCTGGGCTCCCTAAATTAACCCCTACTTGCTGGATAGTGAAATCTGGATTGAGAATACATTTAGTAGATATAGATGACATTTTATCCAGGTTAAAAATTTCTATGCAACATAATTTTGCTTTATCAATTTGAAAATATTATTCAATAATCACCATGCATTCAGTGAACTGTTGAAAAGTATGTGAACGATCAATACCGTTCCCTCATAGGTAATCTACATTTTTTTAATTTTAGAATTTATCTTTCTTTTCAATCTTCTTACATTTCCCTACAATACTTTTTATTTTGAGATGTGTTTTTTTATTTTATCTTCTTCATAATATTTTAAGACTCTAGATGAATTTTCAGTTATAGACCCAGCATCTTTCTTTACTTCAAGAAAATAATTCTCTCAATATGTCCTTTTATTCATTACTCTTTCCTTTGAGACTCTGTTTATATTGTCCTTAGAGGAAAGGGGAGAGGGACAAGGAGAACATGTCTTAGAGCAAGCCTCTGGGTAGCAAACTGACTTCAGTCACTCCCTGCCTCCCTGACACCTAAAAAGACAACATAACCTTGAAGAAAACCTCCCAGAAACTTGGCACAGCTACTGATCTTTATAAAGTTCCCTCTGTCTGTTCTAACTTATGTGCTAACTAATTGGAGTTTGAGGGGTTGGGGTTGATGCAGAGGTAAGGTTTATATTCCGCTCTTGTGAACCATGACAATTATACCAACTGGGAAAACACTTCCGATAGCTCCTGTTCTGAGCTCCCTCATTTGTCCTGATCAATCATAAACCCCTCTAGTATCCAATAAGCAAAAATTGGACAGCACGGAAGGGATATCTACGACCCCATAATATCATTTGAATCACTCAGGAGCGGGGTGTAGCGCACCTCATCACAGGTTACTTCTACAGACATCGCTTCTTCTGCCTGGATGGTGACTATTCCTTAAAGATTATAAAATATTTTGATTTTCTAAGTAAAGAAAAGTGGATTGTGCTGCAATTTGTCTTCTTTATTATAGGTTTCTTACCCCAGGGGATGATGCCAGGACACTGCTGCTCTTTTCCTGCCTCAGTATGATGGAGCCATTATTGATCTTCCTGGATTAAAGAGGACATAGAAAATGAGAAATGCTCGCCTCCTGCTCTAAGTGTGAACATCCGTGCCCAGTCAACTCTAACCCTTAGAACACTGTTCACAGGGTTCCTACTGTGAGTGTCCCCAAGGACACATGTGAATTCATAACTTTGTGTTTCACTATGAGAAACTTTGTCTCACTTCTGTGCTTTTCCTGTGTTTGGAATTTGAGAAGGTGATCAACAACACTTGTGAATCATCTTGTTCAGAATTGACTACTGGATTTCGAGAGTGTAAATTTTACCCCTGCCTCTGTACCATTTTCAAGCAATTATTTATCTTTACTTTAATTCCCCATTTATTTATTTATTTTATTCAAGCTGTAATATGTGTCTATTACAATCAGATGTTTTTTTATTGTCTAATGTTACTTTATAGTCTAAGTAATCAGTAAATGATTTGAATTGTTTTAAGATTGATGTAAGAAAGATGAAATGTTTTTATTAGTCTCAGTCACTTCCTACACAATTATACTTCTTTGGTTTTAGAGATAGTAAAGATCGTGTGCTTTTTTTGGTCACAGGTCACTTTTGGTATAATTTAAAGCCCTGCATTTAGAGATAATTTACATAAATAGGAAAGAAACACAACTTTACTCTCCACCTAAGTAACTCTAATTAATTACAAGAGTTTTGCTACTTATTCTCATATTAATATGGGTCAAGAATAAAATGAATGTTAATAATCCAAGAGAAATATTAGATCAGTTTTTCCACACTATATTTAAATGGAAATGACAGATGCTAGCAGAAAAACAGGTGCTCTAGGAAAAACGTATTGCAGATTTTCAGAACTATCTGGGCTAAATCATGGTACTTAACATTTCCTAAATGTTTTAAGGAGTGTAGTATATGAAGAAAGAAGTGTGGTACACTCATTTCTCCTGAATCTCTCACCCTTGGATTGCATCTGAAAGTAGATATTTACACTAAAGGTGCATGTGCCTGGTGATGAGTGTTAGGACCCATTTACTTTTGATGGTGATTGGCTACTATTATCTCCAAGTTTACTTGCCTATATAAGGTCAACTAATGAGTCACTTGTAGGTCTCCATGTATTTTCAATCAGAAAAACCACAGAATTCCTAACCCATGATACCGAGCAAATAAAGTCAAATTTATTTACGTGATTATTTAACATTCTTAATAGAGTTTATGTTGGTCAGAACAAAGGTTCTGAAAAAGTTCTATTCCATTTTTCTTATTTACAAAACAAAAATAATCACAGACATTTCTAAAAATCTACTAAAAATGATATTTAATTCAACTTTGATTTTCCATAATTGTCATTATTAAAGGATGAATACCTTGAAGCTAAGGACTAATAAAAGCCTCACTTTGATATTTGACCATCTCACATACATATATAGCTGCTAATTCCACAGGAATAGTGATTCACAAAAAAAACTATTTCCGTTCAAATTACTGTGCCAAATTTCTGAGTTCTACATGCCACTTCAAACTGTATATATCCACCTAAAAGCACAAAATTGACATTTCCAAAACCAAAGTGACCTTTCTCTATCTGAATAATTTTTTTACCACCATAGCCTCACCAATGGAATCCTCATCTTCACTCATTCACGTATGTCCGATTGCTGAGTGAAATACCTGAATTTTATTTTCCTCTATCTAATTCGCTGTACATGTATTTCTATTGAGTTTACCAACTAGGCATGTCTAAGGTATGCTTTTTCTTCATCCTTTCTGCTATAATACTAATTTAGACTTTAATACTGTTTTGGACTTCCGCAGTACAAACTCCATTCCTTTTAACCTTCTACCTCTTTGCACTCTCCAAACATTACTACAATTTATTTTCTTTTTAATGCTTTTAAAAAAATTACAGTTGAAATTCAATGTTATTTTATATTATTTTCAGGTACACAGCATAGTGGTTAGGTATTTATGTAATTTACAAAGTGATCTCTCACAATAACTCTAACACCGACCTGGTATTATCCATAGTTATTAAAATATTGTTAATCATATTTCTTATGTGCTACTTTACATCCCCGTGACTATTTGTAACCACTAATTTGTACTTTTTAACCCCTTCACCTTGTTCACCCATTTCCCCAACCTCCTTCCCCTCTGGCAATCATCAGCCTGTTTTCTGTATCTATCAGTCTGTTTCATTTTATTTGTTTAGTTTATTTTTTTGGAATCCATATATAAATGAAATCATATGGTATTTGTCTTTCTCTATCTGACTTATTTCACTTAGCTTAATACCGTCTAGGTCCAGCTATGTTATCACAAATGGTAATAGCAATGAATTTTCAATTCAGATATCTCCCTTTAAAATTCCTCATTATCTATATAAGAGTATCTCTCTTACTCACAATATACTGAAGTTATAAAAATTGTTATCATTACACATTGAAGAGAAAATATGTATATAGAGACATATGTGTTTGTAAAATGCTCAATACTAGCCTTGGCTGGTGTAGCTTAGTGGATTGAGCACGGGCCTGCATGATCGAGATTTGATTCCCAGTCAGGGCACATGCCTGGGTTGCAAGCCAGTTCCCAGCAGGGGACACACAAGAAGCAACCATGCATTGATATTTCTCTCCCTCTCTCCTTTCCTTCCCTTCTAAAGATAAATAAATTTAAAAAATTTAAAAATGCTCGATATTAGATTTTTGGTTTTATTTATTTATTTAATTTTATTTAGTTTTTTTCAAGAACAGTTTTTTGTCTATTTCTCCCATCCCAGCCCCTCTGCCCCGTCTCCCCACCTCCCTCCCATTTCCACCCCCCTTAGTTCTCATCCCTGTGTCCTTCTTATTTGTTCCTCCAAATTCCTCCCCTTTTTTCCCCCTTAAATTCTCTTCCCTCTTCCCTCTCCCCTCTGGTCGCTGTCCCCTTGTTCTCTATTTCAGTGTCTTTGTTTTTATTCTGCTTGCTTGTTTGTTTTGTTGTTTAGCTTCCTGTTAAAGGTGAGATCATATGGTATTTGTCTTTCAACACCTGGCCTATTTCACTCAGCATAATGCTTTCCAGTTTCATCCATGTTGTTGCAAAGGGTAGTAGAAGGAGCTACTATCCTTTGCAACAATATGGATGGGACTAGATTCTTGGTTTTAGATAGTCATAATACATACTAGTTTGTTACACAACTTTGGAGGTCCTACATAATGGTGCCTGTTTAATTTGTTTTCTCTAGCTTGTTAACTTGCTAATTTAGAGAATTTATGATTATAGAACCTGATATTTAGATTTCCTAATGGCATTTTACTGAACTATTTAGGAACATCATGGAAATATGTGTGTCCTGAATGATCAAACACATTCAAGGCCCTCCAAGTTATGGTGCCTGCAAGTCTTTCCAATCGCATTCCTGCCACTGACTACCTTGAACAAGATGGAAATAACTGTTGTCTTTCCCATGGTGCTATTTTTAGTACTTTGCTCATTCTTGATCTATCTCCTCCTGCCTAGAATACTCTTTATTTCCTCTTCACCTCATCAACTAAGATGAAATATTAAAAACCAAATTTCTATCAAATTTATTCCAGGAAACAATCACTGACTCATCCCTGGTAAGAAATTAGCCCTCACATTGTTTTTCTGTTATATCCAGTACATATTTCGATCCTCAGACTTTTCATGCTGAATTATAATTACCTTTCTATATTCTATCCTGTTTACTTGATTTTGAGTTCCTTAAAGCTGGAAACTATCTTATAATCTAATCTGTACTATCGCATAATGTCTTGACATGATAATCACCAAATAAAAATTGTTATGAGTGAGATAATTATTACATAAAGCCATAGAAATATAAAAGAATGCATTGCCTGCCTTTTAATTTTATTTACAATCTAAAATACATTTTCAGTTGAACTGAGTAATTTACTAACTGCAAAGCCCAAGCTAGGTCAGCTCTGATTAGACACAGTGGTAGAGACACAGCTGAAAAAAGCCAACCCTGTGTTATGATGGTAGTAAAAATCCAGTTGGATTGAGTTCAATAAAGAGAAAGCACAGAATTTCTACTTGCTCTGAAGAGGTGATTTTTGAGTTGGGATTTAAATAGCAAGTATGTTTTCATATTCAGGGAATGATGTGCTCAGTTGAAGAAATGCATGACCAAAATTCTGAAGGCACTGTGTGCTGTCACCATTCAAGGCCAGGTAGAGTCACAGGGGATTCGGGCAGAGGGAGAAAAATTTGCGCAGCCGTTGGGATGTCTCCCATGCCTTCATTCTGAGGTGGGGCGATCCATGCACTCTGCAACCCCGGTGTCTCACGGCATGTCACACTGCATATGGCACCCTGGGGAAGTCCCAACTCCCTTACCTACTAAGTGCACACAGAGTGGGCAGGGTGCCAGCAACAATATATAAAATATGTAATTTATTTGTAACTGTATATTTATTCAAGTATTTCCACGACAAAGAGGAAAAGAAAGAGGAAAAAATAAATGAACAAAACAAGAATAATATATCATCAAGGAGAACACCAATACTTCCACAAATACTTCATCTTAATTAAAATATTTGCTCTCTTAAGGGGGTCACATTGAAGGCAACTTGGAAAAGAAAATTTTTATTGTAAAAATGACACATCTAGAAATTTAAGAGAGATGAAGCTTGAACAGTGAGTGTGGGAGGCAGGAATGGAAGATTCTTTTTTTTTTTACTTCTTTAAATTTAATTATTTTTCAAGTGCAGTTTTCTGTCTTTTACTCCCATCCCAGCCCATCCCCCATGCTCCCCATGTCCCTCCCATTTCCACCCGCCTTAGCTGTTGTCCATGTGTCCTTTATACTAGTTCCTCTAAATCCCTCTCCTTTTTCCCCTGAAATTCCCTCCCCTCTCTCCTCTGGTTGCTGTCCCCCTGATTCTCTATTTCAGTGTCTTTGTTTTTATAAGCCAGGTGTTGAAAGACAAATACATGTGATTTCACCTTTAACAGGAAGCTAAGCAACAAAACAAACAAGCAAGCAAAATAAAAACAAATGAATGCTAGATTCTGAAGAGTTAAGTTGAACATCCCAGAGCTAAAAGAGAATTTGCACATTTGAAAATCAGATTTGACAGAAAGAAAGAAAGAGGAAGGAAAGGAAGGGAAGAGAAGGGAGAAGAGAAAGAAAGAAAGGAAGGAAGGAAGGAAGGAAGGAAGGAAGGAAGGAAGGAAGGAAGGAAGGAAGGAAGGAAGGAAGGAAGGAAGGAAGGAAGAAGGGAAAGAAAAAAGAAAGAAAGAGAAAGAGAGAAAGGAAGAAAGAAAAGGACTTTACTGAAATATCGAGTAGCTTAGCTGTAGAGAAAGAAAGAAAGCACATGAGTTAGTTTATAGCTCGAGATTTAGGATTTAAGTTTTAAGTTAGATTTCAATGATCTTTTGGATCTAATTTGCCCAGCACTAAGATGAATAGATACATGTGACTTATTTGCAGTATTTTTTATAGTGGTAACAAGTGGAATTTGTCCCAAGGAGCAGAGCAAGGAAATAGAAATTGAAACCATCTGCCAAAACTGTTTACAATGGAGCTGGAAAGTAGTCATGGACAGGTGACAGATCCAAGCAGCTATCAATAGCTTTTTCCCAGTTTTTATAGTTATTGTCCCCCCCACCCTGTCAGGTGTCATTGTCAGTTAATGATGCCAATACAGCCCGAGCTGTCTTAGGGAAGAAACAGAGGGAATACTGCATAGTCAAGGGATTCATGCTATGTCCCATAGGGTAAAATAAAAAACTTAAGTCATTATCTGAATAATTCAAACAAACAAAAATGTCTTCCCTTGACCCTTTTGGATTTCAGTAAGAAAGTTTTAGGAAGAAATCAATCAAAGATTCCATTCACTTTGTTATTTTAGACAATGCATAGTGAAAACATTCAATATTTTTTAAAAATTTGAAAAAAATAATATTTGTATTTAATATTGTGTTGTTTCAAATGTGATTATATATATTTTAAACCTGATTGTAAGAGCCAGATTTTTTGGAACAAATTTTGGCAATAAATAGGACATAATACAAGGTTTCTCCGGAAAGAGTCCAGCGATTATTAATACAATGAGAACGGTTTACATGACATTGAGGTAACCTGGCAGCCAAGGAGAATGGACTGGAATGTCTGTGTGAACAGTGACAACTTCACTGAGTTAGCAGTAGGCACCATTGAGTTAGCATGTGGCCATCACATGCAAAATGACTAAAGGAGTAGAGCAATGAATCTGCATCCAATTTTTCATTAAACTAGAACATTCTTCCATGGAAACTATTTAGATGATTCAGAAGCCTACAGCTCTGAGCTCTGAGGTGACTGGCAGCTTCATCAAGACAATGTGCCCCCTCTTAGATCATGTCTCCTGTAGAGTTTTTTGCTGAAATATCGAATCACCCCAGTAACTCAGTATGCCACACTATAAACCAGATTTGGTGCCATGTGACTCCTGGCTTTTCCAAAAACTAAGATCACCTTTGAAAGGAATGCGATTTCAGAGGATCAGTGAGATTCTGGAAAATATGACTGGGCAGCTGATGGCAGTTGGAAGAATTTTGTGAGGTCGAGCTGTGCTACTCTGAAGGGGACTGAGGTGTCATTGTCCTATGTACAATGTTTCTTGTATCTTGTATCTTCTTCGAAGAATGTCTCTATTTTCATATTTCATGGCTGGTTACCTTCTGGAGAGATCTAGTATTTAATATATTTATAAATGTCTTTGACCTTTTAGTTCTCAAGCAATCACAGTTAATTCTCTTTGGCGTGTCTTCAGTTATATCTCCTAGAAAAAAACTTTAAAACATCTGCATTAAATAACTATTATGGATGGACTAATTTAGGAGCATTTGGGGAAAATATAAAAAGAAATTTCTCATGGTGAAAGTTGCTAATTGGTTACCAGGGAATATTCTGTTGTAATGGTCTTTCATGGAAGAGTTAATTGTGTTTCAACAATTCCAGATCCCTTCTGGCCCTCAGACAAATGTTTCAAGGATGAAATGATGTCATCATCACTGAAAAATAGTAAATTAAAAAAATACTCATCAAACCATATGAGGTGGAATATACATAAATAACTGTATCTCTAAAACGTTTATGCCGTGAAATTCAGAGTTCACTTACATGTTATCATAAGAATTGAATATGTAATTATACACATAGGAGGGAGGAGCTGAGAACATCAAAGCTTATGTTTTCATTCACAATGTATCGAACTGACATTATTAGAGCATCTTGAATGGAAGATCTACATTTACTACTGCAATCTGCCATGACAGGATCGGTGTAGTCTCTGCCTTCTTCTCTAGTTTCCTCTCATTGCTGTATCATTTTACTGGGTAGATTTTCTGCCTCATACGCCTCCAGTATGTTGCCCTTCAGACGCTTTTGCATGTGTTTTCTGTTTGACTGGCTCTGCATCATCAGATGCCTTCTTGTCAGAGAGTCGGTAGAGACACCGCTTTTATTGCCCATAGCAAATAAAAACGATCTTCACTCTTTAAAGCTTCTCTTTGTCTCTGAGATGCTGCAAGTTCAACAGTACTCAGTGACAGGAGGCCAAAGCACCAATGAGTAGATGAGACAATGAGATTGTGGCTATTTGTTTAGAAGACTGAGGTCCTCATTAGCCATAGCAAGCCACAATAAATGCTTTTTTTTTTAGAAGAACAGATAAGTCAGAAGATTATGGAGGTGAGTTATAAGTAGATAAGACAGGGAAATCAGTAACCAAAAGTTTCTGGGAGGTGAGAACTCAGAGAATCCCAATTCTAAATATGAAATCAAGGATTATTTGAAAAATAAGTCATTAAAGACAAATAGAACATCTTACCTTAGTATACTAGTTTTTTTCATTGAACCAACTGACTTTAGTGCATTTCAGAAAGTGCTTCTGAAACAACTTATACACTATAGGTATTTTGTAAATGATGGTGTATATTACTGCTGTGTTCTTATGAGGCATAGATGAGGAAGCTTCTGATGTATATGGAGAAAGTTGCAAATTTGAATCATGTAGGGGAAATATAGAAGATACATGTGATGGTGAATTTCATGTCTGGAGATAAATCATCAGCTATAATTCTCAATGGTTTATAATCTATAGAAAATTACAACTCAGAAGTTTCATATTAAAAATTAACTTCCTTCCAAGTTAGGAAGAAAGTGTTGGCTTTATAGATGCAAGTATGTCTTTGTTCTATGTGCCAGATTCTCTGATCACCATTTTACATCAGTCATCTGACTCAATCCTCATAATAGTGTATGAGTTGGGAACATTTGTTATTACCCATGTTTTACATATTAGATAATTCAAGTTTAAGTTGTTTACTCAAAATTATATATCCTTTGAGGCTGGCGGATCAGGAATTAGAATATAAATTGTTTTGGAAATTTAAAAAAAACTTCTGTAGGGATACATTTGATCATACAAAGCAGAGAACTTAAACATAATGATTCAGCATAAATGAATTTTACAGGAGGCCTCAGCACACTCACCATGAACTTAATTTTGCTAAAATTAAAATAATAATATTCACTACAAAAATCAAAGGAATATTACAGGACATTTATGTTAAAAAGTTGATTTCAGCCCTGGCTGGTGTAGCTCAGTGGATTGAGCACGAGCCTGCGAACCACACGATCGCAGTTCGATTCCCAGTCAGGGCACATGCCTGGGTTGCAGGCCAGTCCCCTGCAGGCCAGTTCCCAGCAGGGGACTCAGGAGAGGCAACCATACACTGATATTTCTCTCCTTCTCTCCTTCCCTTCCTCTCTAAAAATAAATAAATAAATAAAATCTTTGTTAGAAAGTTGATTTCAAAAAGAAAAAATCAATATGTTTTTCTTAACGGGTTAATAAAGAAAACATAATTTATTTAGTAGATCATTACAGCTTCCAAAACTACACACTTTTTTCCGCTGCTGTGGCAGAATTAGCAATTGCGTGATAGCAAACATCACTGTGTCACATTCAAACAGTGAGTCTGTGTATGAACACATGCACACACTCCCATGCGTGCATTCATATACACACACCCCACAGCAGAGCCCCTTCTACACACACAGAACACCCACATCAATTTCAGAGTCACTCCTATTAAGACAGAACCTCTGAATTTCAAATTAAGAATTTTTATCGGAAAAGTCTATAAAGTTTTAAGAGCTCGGTTATAGCCATAGTTCAAATGCAACTGTTTTAACTAAATGTTAAGGAAAAATAAAACCCTGTTTGCCTCCTTGAAAAAAATGTCCAGGTAGTTAAAATAATAAAACGTCTTTTTGTATTAGTCATATGAGATAATGGATGTTAACTTATCGAAATAATCATTTCATAATATATGTAAATCTAACCATCATACTGTGTGCCTCAATATTATGCAGTGATGTATGTCAATTATTTCTCAATAAACCTGGGAAAACATAATAAAGAAGCAATATCAGTACTTGAGATCAATGTATCTCAGATAAATGTCTTTCATCATCAGTAATTGTTTTCAATCAGGTACACCCTGCATTTCTGCCATTATTTCTTCATTGTATTCACTAGGTGGACATACCATTTTCTTAGACTGGGGCTCTAAGGACCTTTCAACACACAGTTACCTGATGTTGGTTAATTTGATTTAATGTATATATGATTTAAATCACCTATCATATTGGTTTAGGTACATTTTTACAATCTCATATTAATATTTCTAGATTAATGCAAATACAGGTGTTCTTACATAGTATAAATATATATTCAGTAGAACATCTATCAAATTCATGGTCATAGTTGTGCTATTGTTTAAACATTATCCAGGGTAAACACACTATTAACTTTGTATTTGATAGAGAAAACAAAGATAGGAAATGATCTCCTTGACTCCATTCTCTGTACCAGTGGTTAAGTTAGTTATGATGAACTAGTTTTTCACTTATAAAGAATAAAGACAAGGAATACTGGAAATGAATCCATATTCATATGAATTATAGAAGTATCACACATTTTTGAAATTAGATGCTTCAACAGTTTTAATTCCTTTTATCTAATCTTTATCACATTTATTTCCATGATTAGTTAGTCCCCTTATAGTACCCTCCCCCCAGCAATCAGCACACTGTTGTCCATATCCATGCGTCCCTTTTCCTTTTTCCTCACTCCCTTTGCCTACTCAGCCCTCACCCACTACATGAGACTGTCTCCATTTTACTTGTTAGTTTACTTTGTTCATTAGATTCCACATATGAGTGAAATCATATGGTATTCCTCTTTCACTGACTGGCTTTTTTCACTTAGCATAATGAACCTCAGGTCAATCCATACTGGCACAAAGGATAAAATGTTCTCCTTTTTTTTTTTATGTCTGAGTAGTATTCAGACATTAAAAAAAACAGGTATTGTGAAAATGTGTTTTATCATCTCCTCTAATAATGGACACTTGAGTCACTTCTATGTCTTGGCAATTGTAATAATGCTACAATGAACATAGGGGTGCTTATGTTCTTTCAAATCACTCTTTTGGTTTCCTTTCCTTTGGGTATACTGCTAGAAGTGAGATTGCTGGGTCAAAAAGCAAATCTAATTTAATTTAATTATTTGACGTTTCTCCATACTGCCTTCCACAGTGGCAGCACTTATTTGTATTCCCACCAACAGTGCAAAAGAGTTCCCCTTTCTCCACATCCCTGCCAGCACTTGTTGTTTGTTGATGTATCGATGATGGCCATTCTGACAGGTGTGAGGTGGTATCTCATTGTGGTTTTAATTTTCATTTCTCTGATGATTAGTGATGTTAGCATCTTTTCATATGTCTATTGGCCATCAGTATGTACTCTTAGGAGAAGGGTCTGTTCAGGCCCTTTGCTCATTTTTAAATTGGGTTGTCTGTAGTTTTGATGTTGAGTTTTAAGTTCTTTATAAATTTTGGATATTGACCCCCGGTCAGACACATAGGCAAATATGTTCCCCCAATCTGTGAGTTGTCTTTTTTATTTTGTTCATGATTTCTTTTGCTGTGCAAAAAAGTTTTTAGTTTATGTAGTCCCATTTTTTTTATTTTGTTTCCTTGGCCTGAGAAGAGATATCCAATAAAATATTGTTACTAACAATGTCTGAGATTTTTCTGCCTATGGTTTCTTCCATGATTTTTATGAATTTGGGTTCAACATTTAAGTCTTTAATTCTTTTAAAATTTCTTACCTGTATTGTAAGAAGGTAGTCTAGTTTCATTTTTCTGCATGTATCTGCCCAATTTTCCCAACACCGTTTATTGAACAAACTTTCTTTAGCCCATTGTATGTGCTTGCTTCCTCTGTCAAATATCAATTGACTATAAAGGTGTGGGTTTATTTCTGTTCCATTGATCTATGTGTCTGTTTTAATGCTACTACCATGCTGTTTTGATTACTGTAGCTTATAGTACAGTTTGAAATGAGAGAACATGTTTCCTCCAATTTTATTTATCTTTCTCAGGATCATTGGTGTTATGTAGGATCTTTTGTGGTTTCATATAAATTTTTGAAATACTTGTTTCAGTTCTGTGAAATGCATCATTGGAATCTTGATAGGAATTGTGTTGAATCTATACATTGCTTTGGATAGTATGGACATTTCAATGATGTTAATTCTTTCTATCCATGAACATAGTATGTGCTTCCACGTATTTGTATCTTCTTCTCTTTCTTCAGTGGTTTATGATTTTCCAACTACAGGTCTTTTACATCCTTGGTTAGGTTTATTCCTAGGTATTTTATTCTTTTTGAAACAATTGTGAATGGGATTTTTTTAATTATTTCTCTTTCTGTTAGTTAATTATTGGCATATAACAATGCAGCTGATTTCTGGATATTAAGTTTGTATCCTACCACTTTGCTAAATCTATTTATCAGTTTCAGTAGTTTCTTTGTGGAATCTTTGGGTTTTTCTATGTATAATATCATGTCATCTATAAATAAAAAGAGCTTTATTTATTCTTTTTTCAATTTGGACACCTTGTATTTCTTCTTGTTTGATGCTGTGGCTAGGACTTCCAGTACTCTTTT
Organism: Artibeus jamaicensis; assembly: GCF_021234435.1. Classification (NCBI taxonomy): domain Eukaryota; kingdom Metazoa; phylum Chordata; class Mammalia; order Chiroptera; family Phyllostomidae; genus Artibeus; species Artibeus jamaicensis. The sequence continues at coordinate 14,381,670 of NW_026521803.1, read as the reverse complement.
GAATAGGAGAGATGAAAGCAAATATTCCTGTCTTATTCCTGGTCTTAAGGGGAACACTTGTAGTTTTTGCCTATTAAGTATGATGCTGGCAGTGAGTTTGTCATTATGGCTTTTATTATGTTGAGGTATGATGTCTGTATACCCATTTGGCTGAGAGTTTTTATCTTAAATTGGATCTGGATTTTATCAAATGCTTTTTCTGTATCTATTGTTATGATCATGTGGTTTAATCCTTTATTTTTTAAATGTGGTGAATTGCATTTATTGATTTGTGACTATTGTACCAACTTTGCATTCTTGGAAATATGTATCAATTGATCATAGTGTAAGATCTTTTTGGTGCACGGTTGTATTCAGTTTGCCAATATTTTGTTGAGGATTTTAACATCTATGTTTACAGGGGATATTGGCCTATAGTTTTCTTTCTTTGTAGTGTGTTTATTTGGTTGCTGGGTTAGGAAAATGCTAGCCTTGTAGAATTAATTTGGGGGGGTTACCTTCTCTTGAATTTTATAAAATAGTTTGAGAAAGAAATGTGTTAGTTCTTGGAATGTTTGGTAAAATTCACCTATGAAGCCATCCAGACCAGGGCTTTTGTTGTTGGGAGTTTCGTGATTAGTGCTTCAATTTCACTAGGTATAATTTGTCCATTCAGATTTTCTGATTCTTTCTCTAAGTGCACATTTATACAAGCAAAAAAATTTCCCCTAAAACTATATACTCAATAACCGTAGGCTCATTGAAGATTCTGAATGCTGTCTCAAAAGCCTATTTATCTAAAACATAAATAGAGACAAGATAGCAAAAAGCAAAATAAACAACTTAGTAGGAGACCTCAATATTAATTACTACATTCCAGTGATTGACCTAAAAACAGCTTTATTTTTTGGAACAATTTTATTTATTTATTTTTAGAGAAAGTAGAAGGGAGGGAGAAAGAGAAGGAGAGAAACATCAGTGTGTGGTTTCTTCCTTGCCCCCCCCCCCAGCCAGGGACCTGGTACAAAACCCAGGCATGTGCCCTGACTGGGAATTGAACCAGTGACCCTTTGATTCACAGGCTGGTGCTCAATTCATTCAGCAACACCAGCCAGGGCAAAATAGTTTTATTTCTTAAAATAATTTCACAAATATAATATGAGGCATATTTATTGTAAGTTGCCTTCATTTTCTCTGCTTATTTCTACTCGTTTAATAAAGTATAGGTGGGAGAACAAATACATGTCAGTCATTTATGCCAACAGAAAAAATATAAATTTTTATGTAATGTATGTGCAATAAAAACAATTATGAAAACAGTGTAAAAACAGTTGTAATTCTGGTACACCAAAAGTGATTTTAGGTACTGTTTCTGTTTGTTGAAACTCAGATAAAATATTGAAAATATCTTCATTTTAATTGAAATATTTCATTCCATTAAAATTTATTATGAAACACTTTTATATACTAGGTTGCTGGCAGAAATAATAAAGTATAAAAAAAACACAGTTTTATGGTTAACAGGAGAATACACTTTCTTCTCCATGAAAGTAGTTCAGAAAGTCTTTTAGAATAATTGGTATCTGAGTTTAACCTTAGAGTACAGAATTTCAACCCGTGAAGAAAGTGGGGGAGATCATTGCACACGAACGTGAGGTTTGTGAAGGAGGAGGTGGAAATCCATGATGGTTGGTTGGTTTTTCCTGGGCCAGGGACTGCGGCTTCTGAGGCAGCACACAGACTGCTTGCACCTCCGTGTGCAGATTAGAGAAGAAATGCAAAGGGGGCAGATGCAGAGCAAGTCACATGTATCAGGCAGGCAAGAATTTGTCTTGCTTGTCATTTATATTCACACCTAGAGCCCTATTTCACTCTGATTTGTGCCCATTGAAAATAACTTCATTCAAACATATGTTTTCTTTTTTCTTCAGTATTTGAAGGTTTATGTAGCCTAAAGAGTGAGGAACATATTTATTTTTCATTTATGTTTGAATGTAAGTACATTGATTTTCCACTTTTCCTGGAAATGACAGGGACTAATGTATCAGAGGAAGAATTTAACATTAGCATGGATCTTCCTCTGCCCTTCCTGTGATCATAACATATCTCATCTTGATTGCCACAAGGCTAGCATCCCATTAGCTAAGATCTAATGTAATGAAAATTAATCATTTTAATAAAATGAGAGCTTTTGTGTTGCAGTTATTTACAAAGCGATGTCATTAAGTTAGCTACTGCTATATAGTATGCTTTCACACCAAAATTAAAACTTCCCATTTTACCAATTATTTGTGCTTAATGAAGCATAGAGAGTTTCAGCATTTGTTTTTAGAAAGTTTAAGCAATATCATAAAGCAAAAATATTTGTAAAAAACTGATATATTAAAGTTTTATTGATGGCTATGTATCTCATGAAAGACAGTTGGAAAACTTACATATAATTACACTTATATGTAATTATAACATGTAAATTACATTCCACTGGGCTGCATATTAAAGCTATGTATTAAGGTACAGTATTTGAAGTTACAACCTGTGCTTGAGCTTTTCCCACATAAGCAAGTCACTAGGCTTCAGTCTTAGGCTTGTGATTTCTTTGCTAACATCCCTTTGTGTTATTTTATTTAAAGTTCTCTAATATTCTTGTCTAAAGTCTATTAGAGACGAACTTTTCTAACCTCAAAATTTTTGCTTCTCTCTTATGTATTCATCTGTTTCATCACTAGAGTTCTCTTAATTTATCACCATGTGCTATATTGCCATTAGGGTGTAACCAAAATTAGGATATAAATCATCCTCAAAGAGTTCAATGATAGGAAATGTCTGTATAATGTTTCTGCTTACAATTATTCAATTTTTATGACCATTAGCATTTGCCATGAGCTTATTGGCTACTCTGAGAAAAAAAAAGATGTACTTGTGATTTAAGGATTTCTTCAACTCTTTCTTTTTCTCATTAAAACCAATAGTCGTTGATTTCATCTTTGTTGAAAACATTCAGCTAGCTCATACACTCTGCTATATGCTTTGTAGCTGTTACTAGGAAATCATTGAATATTATTGTTTGCATAATTCAGACCTTGTTTTTGATTTTACTGTGTATATGTATTGTCATTTATTCTGGCTTGAGAGCAGATTTCCATTTCAGTTATTAGAAAATTCTACAAATGGTTTATTATGTAAGGAAGGCTCTGAATATTTCTCCACTTTACTGTACAGTTCATGCCTTTTTAGTAGCTTTAACATTCCGTGGCCCCTTTTTTATTCACAACCATTACTCCACCGAATATATTAATTCTCTCATCATCCAGTTCTTCAGAATATTTGCATGGAATCAGAGAGATTTTTTTTAATGTGTGCATGAAATTTTTTGAGGGTGTTAATTTTATTGGGTTTAATACCCACTTTTATACTAGATATATAGAATAGTCTTGTATTTAGCACCTGGATTTATTAAACCATAATATATTTTTAAAATTTTCATTACAATTTTAGAAGCTAGTAAAATATTACAAACAGGTAATATCACCTGTGTAGCAAGTCTACTACCAACCATTCTGGTACTTCCAAGACAGCAGTTATTCAGATATAACTATCATTCTGAGCATTTTCTAATTTTCTGACTAGCCTTTATTATTTTATTACCTATGTGAGTACCTACAAAAATCATTCGTGTTCAATAAATGGTATGTATCTTTCATGACTTTCTTTACTCACTCAATATATTTTTATCTATTATCAACATTGGTGCATGGAGCTTTCAGTCACATAATTTAATTGATTAATCATATTCCAGTAAGTGAAATAAGCCAAAAATAGATTTAGTATTTTATCTGTAGCCATTCATCTGTTTTTAATGTTTCATTATTATCAAAATGCTGCAATATAACATGTCCTTTTTACAAACCAAAATGAAGTGATTCTCGTGACAGCCTCACGCCCACAGATTCTGTGTAATTGGGAAGCCATGAGAGATTGCTGTGTTTAGAGGTTCACCCACTGACTTTGATACAGTTCCAGGATTGGAAATTACTGCTTTACATTCCTAGGAATGGAATCGCTGGTCTGTTGGATATGTAGATATTTAATCAATTGTATATGGACACTTACTTTTCCAAATTTATTCCACTTTACAAGCTCATCAGAAGTGTATAAGAATTTATATCACCAATACTTACTAGTTTATTTTTAACTTTGTCAAAGTAACAGCACCTTATTGTTTTAACTTAAATCAGTGTGTATAGTTGTAGTTGTATGATCATATTTGTTGGAGGATACATATGGGTTTTTCCTTTAGATCATTTTTCCCATTCAAGTTCTTAGATCAAGTTCTTTGGTTAATCCTTTCATGTCTTTTATTCATTCCCCCTTGCTCCTCCCTTCTGGTAGCTGCCAGTTTGACCATGTATCCGTACCTCTGTTTATGTTTCTTTTGCCATTTTATTTTGTTCATTAGATTCCACATATAAGTGAGATCATATGGTATTTGTGTTTCACTGAATGGCCTATTTTACTAAGTACAGTATTTTTATCATGACTAGTATAGCTCTTAATTTTTAAATAAAATTTTAATAGAATAATTTTGGATTTACAGAAAAATGCAGAGCTAGTATGAAGAGATGTTATATACTCCATATCCATTTTTCCTTATATAAAGTTTAACTAATTTTATTTCCGATTGTTCACTAAATATGTAAGAACTAAGTTGCTTGGTCACATGGTAAGATTGTGCTTACCTTTATAAAAAACTAATAAACTATTTTGCAAAGTGACTGACCATTTTGCATTCCCACCAGCAATTAATATTAGTTCCTGTCATTCCACATCTTCTCCAAAACTTGATATGGCCAATTTTTAAAAATCTTTTAACCACACTTGGAAGTTATGAGGTCTGTCCGGAAAAAGTCCAGCCATTGTTAATATGAGGATGGTTTGCATGACATCGATGCAACCTGGCAGCCAAGACGGATGGACCGGAATGTGCATGCACAAGCAAGGATGGCTTCACCAGCCTAGCCAGTGGGGGCAGTGGACATCAATGAATGAGGATGTGTACTTTGTGGCCATTGCAGTCACAAGTAAAGTAAAAAATCTGCATCAGATTTTGCGATAAGCTTGCACATTCCTCTGCAGAAGCTATTTGGATTATTCAGAAGGCCATAACTCTAGGCAAATGATGACTGGAAGCTTCATTACAACAATGTCCTTAGTCATACATCACATCTTCTGTAGAGTCTTTTGGTGAAAAATCAAATCACCAGGGGACTCAGCCCCACTGCAGCCCAGATTTGATGCCCTGTGACTTCTGGCTTTTCCCAAAACTAAAATCACCTTTGAAAAGGAAGATATTTCACCATGGACAAGGTACAGGAAATATGATGGGGCAGCTGATGGCAACTGTGAGAACTCTGTGAGGTCCCCAGGTGCCTACTTTGAAGAGGACTGAGGAGTGACTGTCCTATGTACAATGCTTCTTTATCTTCTCCATTGAATGTCTCTATGTTTAATAGACCACAGCGGTATACCTCCTGGAGAGACCTTGTATATAGTGATACCTCATTGCTGTTTTAACCTGTTTCCCTAAAACTATGTGACAGACCATTTTTGTATTTTATGTATATATTTTGTATTATATATATATAATATATATATCTTAAAGATGTGTATGGTCAGACCTTTTACTCATATGTTTAATTGGGTGGGTTGGGTTGTTTTTATTTTTAACTTGTAAGGGTCCTTACCATATCTTTTAACAGATGTGTGTTTTGTAGTTTTATTCTCCCAGTTGGTGGCTTGTCATTTTTTCTCTTGAAAAGATCTTTCATAATAAGTTAGTTATAATAAGTTATAATAAGTTAAATTTAATAATTGTAATTTTAGTAAAGTTTGAATTATCAATTGCTTGTATCATATACTTTGTATTATAACTCAAAATACATATATAAACCTGAGGTCACAAAGATTTTCTTATATGTTATCTTCTAGAAGTTTCATAGTTGTACATTTTACACTTAAATCTCTCAACCATTTTAATTTCTGTGTGAGTTGTAAGTTCTGCACCTAGGTTTGTTTATATATTTTAAATTTATTTTTGTATATGGACATCTGCCTGTTCATGTACCACTTGTTAAAACATCTTATCTTTTCTCCATTAGATTGCTTTAGTGCACTTGTCAATATCTACTAAGGAGTTTTCTGGGATTTTGATGTGACTGACTGCATTTACCTAATATCTGTATTTGGGAAGAATTGACATCTTAGAAATATTGAGTTTTCCAATAAGCGCACAATATTTATTTATTTATTTATTTATTTATTTATTTATTTAGATCTTTGGTTTTATTCAAAAGTGTTTTAAGTTTTCTTTAATCAAAGCATGTACTTATTTTAATTGTCAATATTTCAATTTGTAGGTGCTATTTTAAATGTTTTAGATTTTTTAGACTTCAAATTTGAATTGTTAATTGTTAGTATATTGGAAAGCAATGGATTTTGCATACTGAGATGTCATACTCAGGAATGTACTTGCTGTTTCCAGGAATTTTTTGTGTATCTTTTTTGGGATTTCTCTATATTTTATTTTATTATATATTTTTTAATATTTTATTTATTTATCTTTGGAAGGAGAGAGGGAGAGAAACATCAATGTATGGTTGCCTTTTGTTCATCCCCTGCTGGGAACTGGCCTGCAGGGAACTGGTCTGCAACCAAGGCATGTGTCCTGACTGGGAATCGAACCGCGATTTTCTGGTTCGCAGGCCCGCGCTCTATCCACTGAGCTACACCAGCCAGGGCTCTATTTTATTATATTTTATTTTTTGCTTAATATACTTGCTAACATTTCTAGTACATTAAATAGGAGTAATGAGAAAGGATATCTTTGCCTTGACTCCGATCTTTGAGGTTAAACATCTAATTTCTCACTATTATGAGTGATGTTGGTCCTGGCTGGTGTGGCTCAGTGGTGAGTGCTGGCCTGTGAATCAAAGAGGGTTGCCCATTAGATTCCCAGCCTGGGAACAACAGGCTTGAGAGGGGCATATGCTGGCCAGTTCCCCAGTAGGGGGCGCAGAGAGGCAACCACACACTGATGTTCCGCTCCCTCTTTTTCACCCTTTTTCCTCTCTATGAAAAAATGAAAAAATAAAAAAAAAAAGAATGATGTTAGCTACAAGCTTTTGTACATATTCTTCATGTCAAAGAAATTTTTATATCTTCCTTATTGCTGAGAGATTTTATCATGAGTGAGGTTGTAGCTTGTCAAAATTTTTTTCTCAGTTGACATGAACTTACAGTTTTTCTGCATTATCCTATTAGATTGACTGATTTCAAGTGTCAAACCAGGCGTGCATACCTAGAATAACTCCCATTTTTGTGTGCTCTATAATTATTTTAATACATTTATTCAATTTTCTGATATTTTGCTGATTACTTGTACATCTTTGATCACTGAAGACATTGGTATGTTTCTTTTTGAAAGATTTTATTTATTTATTTTTAGATAGAGGGGAAAGGAGGGAGAAAGAGAGGGAGAGAAACATCAGTGCGTGGTTGCCTCTCTCATACCCGCTGCAGGGGAACCTGGCCTGCAACACAGGCATGTGCCTGAACCAGAGACCCCTTGGTTTGAAGACCAGCACTGAATACACTGAGCCACACCAGCCAGGGTGGTATGTTTCTTATATATGTTTGCATGGGGTTTTGGTATTACAGTAATGCTGGCCTCACAAAACAAATTAGGATGTTTTCCTTCTGCTTCTATTTGCTGGAAGAACTGATAATATTTTTTCATTTAATATTTGATAGAAATCAAGAGCAAAACTAAGCTTATAATTTTCTTTGTTGGACGATTATAAATTATTAATTCAATTTCTATAACAGATATGATCTTATTCAGATTATTTGATCCTTCTGATAATTTCTGTTGCTTGTATCTTTCTAAATGATAAAAGAAACAAGCAACCTATGTTATTAAATTTGTAAACACAGTTATTTACAGTATTTCTTTATTTTCCTTTTATTGTTAATTGGATCAGTATTTGTGACTTTGAATTCTGATATTGGTAATTGTGACTATATGTTTATCATGTTTACTGATTTTATAAAAATGATCTTTTGACTTCATTAATTTTTCTATTATTTTCTGACTCAATTTCACTGATTTCTTGTTTAATTTTTATTACTTCTTGTTTCTGCTTGTTTTAGCTTAATTTAGTCTTGTTTGCATAAGTTCCTAAGGTGGAAGCTGAGGTTGTTGACTCTAGGTTTTATTCTTTTCTAATATATGCACTTGATATGAATTTCCCTCTAAGCTCTGCCTCTGACACACTTAGTTAAACATATATTTAATTTCTCTTGAGACTTTTTGATCTATGGGATATTTAGAAATGTGTCGTTTGGGTATTTTCCAGATATCCTTCTTTTAATAGCTTTTAGTTTAATTCCTTTGTGTTCTGAGAACATGTATTTTGTAGGAGTTCTTCTTTTTAATTTGTCAAGTATGTTATAAAGAAATTATGAAATTCACCTGTACACTCTGTTTTCCAAACACTCAAACCTACAGCATTTTCGACAAGAAAAAAATAATACACTTTAAAATAGAGATGCAGCGCTGAAAACTCACCAGCCTCCTAGAAGCGAGAACTGTATCACTGTTCGTTGGTGGAGTATCAATGGTCTCTGACACGGTGTAGCTGCATGGTTATTAAATCTTTCACTGGCAGTGAATTAGAATGGTATGCTTTGGGAGGGGATGTACTTGAGGGTTCACTATTCAGGCATTTGAGAGACTTGGGGTATGTAGTAATTATAAGAAGTATGAAATTGCTCAGGGCTATTGATGGAGGAGAGGAAAAAAGACAAAGTAATTAATCATTAATTTGAGACAACTAGTGAAAGCCAAAAGGCCTCCTTGGAAACATAAAACAAAACTTCTGCTCCTTGCAGCTGGAAGGCAGAAAATAGAAAGCCGAGGGTCTGGCACAGAACTTAATCAAAGAGTAGTAGCTCCAGAGAAGATTAAACTCCCAACCTAGATGAGCCTGCTCCACTAAAATCAGAATTGGAAAGAACCGGGGTGATGACATTTGGAACAGTAACATCTGGATTCATGCACTGGGAGTTCCTGAATGATCAGATTTCCCGGAACTCTCTGCGCCTGCCTAAATGGTCATTTCTCCCTGGAACACTTTGAAAAACAGGGGTATCAGACAAACATAAAAAATTCAGCTGTAGTTAAAAGAGACTATTCAACAAGAGTATTGCAGTAAGTGGAACAGAACTTTTTCATTAGGGAGATAGGAGCTTATAATAGGAGAGAGCTACAAACATAAATTTTTACAAGTACTTCAAAGTTCAAGGAGAAAAAAGTTTCTTTTATAAGAAGGAGTAAACAAGGTTAGAAAAAAACTGTTCTCAGCCCTGTCTCTTGTGGTTCAGTGGATTGAGTGCCGACCTGCAAACCAAAGGGTTGCTGGTTTGATTCCCAGTCAGAGCATGTGCCTGGGTTGCAGGCCTCAGTACCTGGTGTGTAAGAGGCAACCAGACATTGATGTTTCTTTCTCTCCCTCTTTTTCTCCCTCCCTTCCTCTCTCTCTAAAAATAAATAAATAAAATATTTAAAGAAAAAAAGACAAAAGAAAAACTGTTTGCAGGGGTATGGGGTGAATGAGGTGAACAGGGAACCTAATCAGACCATTAGAACAGTGCTAAAGGGGTGGGTGGGTCCATGTTTTAAGGTTCATTTAGGCTTAGGGGTGAGTGAAAGTTTAGGGCCCTCTAATGAGGACAGAATTTGGTCAACCTAAGCATTTCATTCTAACTACTCAACACAAACAGTCCACCAGTCTTTGATGAGATGAAGAATGGGAACTTGGAGGATTTGCGTCTGGCCTTGTCATAGGGAAACATTAGAGTTATCCAGCAGCTTTATCTAAGGCGTATGGGAAGTATGGTTGTTTGAAGTAACCAACTTTCCTAAACATAAGAGTCAGGGTATTTCTTGAACCATCGTTGTTTTCTCAGAAAGGACCTGGTGACTATGGAAATGTACCCCTAAAGGGAACAATGACCATTTAGTCAGGTAACTGTAATACCCAGGGTGGGAAAGAATACCCAAGTCTGTTTGACAGGGGGGTTATGTTCATATTGCTAGTGAGGGAGTCAAAGCAACATCATGAGGCCTTTGTTAGAGTGGAAGCATATAAGCCAGTTAATAAATGAAGTCCTGACACATGTGTTGTTCACAGTGGATTTACCAGGTTCATGAAACCAGCCAGTGGTCTTTACCCCAATCCTTAAATTTACAACCAAATTGCACATATTTGTTGGCAAAACTCCTACATCTATTTTTTTGCCTTTGGAGTACAAGTTATAGTTAGGGAAGGCCATGCAGAAGGAAATCATCCACAAAATAAGCCAACCCACAGAAGGGGAGAACATACTCACTGATACATCAGATAAGGTGTTAAGATCCAAAATTTATGAAGTACTTATGGAACTCAACACACAAAAAACAAACCAAACAATCCAATGAAAAAATGGGCAAAGGACCTGAATAGACACTTCTCCAAAGAGGTCATACAAATGACCAATAGACATAGGAAAATATGTTCGACGTCACTAATTATCAGAGAAATGATAATGAAAACCACAATGCGATACCATTTCACACTTATCAGATGGCTATTATCAATAAATCAAAAAACAACGAGTGTTGGTGAGGATATGGAGAAAGGGGGAACCCTTTTGCATTATTGGTGAGAATGTAGATTGTTGTAGCAAAATGTAGAAAATTAAAAATATACCTGCCTTTTGACCCAGCAATCTCACTTCTGGGAATATATCCAAAGGAACCCAAAACACTAATTCGAAAGAACATAAGCACCCTTATGTTCATTGCAGGGTTATTTACAATCACCAAGATGTGGAAGCAGCCCAAGTGTCCATCAATAGATGAGTGGGTAAAACAACTATGGGGAATTTACACAATGAAATTTTACTCAGCCATAAAAAAGAAAAAAATTACCCTTTACAACTATATGGATGGACCTGGAGAATATTATGCTAAGTGAAATAAGCCAGTCAGAGAAAGACAAATACCATACAATTTCACTCATATTTGGAATCTAATGAACAAAGTGAACTAACACGAAAAACAAAGACAGACTCATAGGATGGAGAGCAGATGACACCTAGCTGCATGAGGGGAAGTAAGGGAGTGGAGAGACTGAGCAAAAAGGATAAAGGATTCATGGACATGGACAACAGTGTGGTGATTGCTGGGGGAGGGTGGGACTAAATGGTAATGGAAAAAATAATAAAGATAAAAAAATCATGAGAAAGAGAAAAAAGAAACTGTCCTCACAGCAAAGCAAGAAATAATTTAAAAGCAATTATTTCATTCTTTTGGCAATGACAGGAATTTGTACCTCCCTCCAATGTCTAGATATGCCAGGCTGGTGATATTTATCATATCCCCATTTCATTCCCTAGTCTGATCCCAGCAAATACCAAATAGATTCTAGAGAACACTGCAGACTAGTGCGAATACAGCAAATTAGCAGTTTAAACTGTAGCTAGCTGTTGTGCCAACTGTGGTGTGTTTGCTGGAACAGATGCCTCACATGTATGGTATGTGTAACTAATCTTTTAAATTTTTATCCAAATCAGAAGAAGAAATATAAATTATTCACATTCACTTGGCCATACATAGTTTTTTATGAAAAACTACATACATTTATGGTTTTGTTTGTGGGCTATGGTGTTAACATTTTCACTCACTATTATAATATAATTTATGGGAACATACATATAGCCTATCTAGACATTCTGTAGAACCTCACATTGGTTTTCTACTTTGATGTCATTGCATGAATCAGACCATATAAGCAAGAAGTGGCAAGTACTTTGGGAACTTTGATGAGACACATGAATTCCAAAAGGTAGGAAATGAATTCCATAAACATTCAAGGACCTACCACATGAATGAAGTTCCCAAAGATCCAGAGTCATGGGAGAACATTCCCTCCATAATAAAGAACACATTGCTGAAATTTATACTGTGCTTTTTAAAAAACCCACAAATTTGAATCATTCTCTTTGGGTTCTGGTTGTGATTTTGGTTCCATGCTTGTGATTATTTCTCTGAGTGGCATGCAAGTTTGCTAGACTTGAGTGGATCCATTGACCCTAGTCTGTGGTACAGACAACTCTGCTACTTGGGCCTTACGACCTGGTAGAACCTATGGTGTTACAGATATCTGTTGTAGAAAAAGTACTACAGGGAATTTGTGGTAAGCTCCAATAGAAGCCCAAACTTGATTCTTGGTGTTGTGGAACAAGACCATGCCATCTGCAGCAGATAATTTGTTGTGATGTTATTGGGTCCTGATTCATATGGAGTGTCTGTTGAGGGGACATGAACTAACAGTGTGCTAAGAACGTACCTAGTCATAAGTTCAGGTGGACTTAGGTGGAATCCACTCTAATGGATGTGTTACACTCATCATTGGGCATGCGCAAGGCCAAGGGACACAATTACACATCAAGAGCAGCTGGTCCAGACTCCCATTTATCCACCATATCTGCACTAATGCCTCTTCCCAAAATCATATGGCCACATAATGAGACACTTTCTGGCCAGCTGTTAAGAGGTCAAATGTCAAACTTTAATCATGGATAATTTAGCAGAATATGTGAATGTAAGGCAAAAGTAGATTATGGTTGTAATACCCTCAAGGGTGGTCTCAAAAGACAGAAGGAAGGAATCTCCCCACTGAGTCATCTGCCTTGTTTGGAAAGAGAAGCAGGTATACCGTTTATGGGCAGGGACAAGTGGCCTGTCTGTTTAGCCTCATATCTGTAAAGGGTAAAAAGTATAAGATTAATGGCAAGGAGATTTGAGGAAGTATATGGATAGATTGGTGGGAAAAGCAATGAAATTTCAAGATTTTTGTGTGACATATTAATGACAACCAGAATAGTCACAAAATGATTCTTCCAGCTGACATCAGCCAGGATCAATCATGGCTGTCATTCTCCACTCTTCCCTCACCAATGCTAAAGCAGTGGGAACATGAATGGAGCAATCACATGAGAAGGATTGATGCTGTAGATGAACTTACACTGCTGCTTTCAAATGCCAGAATTTCTAGTAGCAGAGACAATTGCTGAGCCCTAAAAATGGAACCATCTCTAAGGAGACCCAATAACCACAGGCTGATTACTTTCTCCATGTAAGAGGCAGCAGTTTATCTTAACTAGAATATGTAATATTGTGCATGTGGTTTTCTTTTCCTATTCAAAGGCCCACAAAGTGTTTAACTCACTGACATAGGATGCCACATAACATCACATTGCAACAAGGAACTCACATTACAGCCAAAGAAGAGTATTTGACTGTGAGATTCAGTAGCCCAGTTACATTCTGTCTTGACAGAGCATTAGCACAGCACTTTAAAAACACAGCCTGCTTATAGTAGACACCTGCAAGAATGGGGAGTAACTATACTTACCATTATACACTTTAAGTCAATGATTCTTACTGGGCACCAAGTCTGCAATGGTAGGGAATTATGAGGATTCCAAATCTTGGTTCCCAAGAGGGTGTGCTGCAAATACCATCTGGTCACTTCAAATTTCTTATGCACTGAAGCATGGAAAAGAGTTACATTCTGCCTCTTGAAGGTAGGGTGTGATTATATAATGGGAGGCAGGGAAGAATACAAATGTTACGTCATTTACTGAGCCTCTGTGGGTGAATCTTTACACAGCCTTGATAGTAAATGGACAAGTGCAGTAATCAGGACATGAGGAAACACAAGGACAAGATCATTACAGGTGAGGAAGTTAAGGAACTGGGAGTCAAGATGCTAGAAGAATATCATCACAAATGTTTAAATCACAATGAAAGAAGTAATGCCATTGAGAGAAATGCCAACATCTTCAAAACTAGTGAGAGAGTGACTTGGATATTGGTGGTATAGGGCCAAAACAAGGAGAGATGGTGGTGGTAAAAGATGTCTTAAGTTTTCAGAGAACTAGAGTGAAGATTTGGGGAGTGGGTAAGACACACTACACTACAAGCAGCAAAGGGAAGTAAAAAGGATACTATACTGACCTCCAAGATCAGTGACAGGGAGAAAGCCATGCCAAGAGATTTGCACGGGGGACAAGTGTCATAACAGGGGAACCAGAGGAAGGAGAAACTATCTTCTAGAAAAAAAGACTATCATAAGAAATTTTGATGATGAAAGACACTGAGTTTCAGAGTGGAGATGTTTAAGGCTGCAAAAGTGTTGGGAAAAGTACAACCGACAAAGAGATGTATGGAACTGTTTAAGTAAGAATTCAAGAGATATATGATGGCCCTGAAATCTTGGACTTGGTGGTGACTGAGATGGACAGGAACATAAGACATCAATGGATTCACCTTGGTGATCACTTCCTGGAGAGGACTCAGATAATTAGTTTAATTATAGCTTCTCTTTGAGATCTGGACTCTGGCAGATTTTGGTAACAAGGAAAGGAGTATGTAAGTGGGAGGGACTTTCCAGGAGAATCTGAAGTTTTCATGGCATCCTCTTCATGTCACCACTGAGGGGAAAGGAGGGGCATGTTGCCAGGATCATGCAGAGCTCTGTGCTCCCCCTGCACCTTCCTGCTGATAAGTACCATGATTATCATCATCTTGGTAGCAAGAAGCCTCAGCAGGGAGGACAGCATCAACACATTAATAGATTAAAGGAGAAAAGCCATGGGATTGTCTCACAGAGACAGAACATACTTCATGTAGTTGAGAAAAATGTGCTCAACACACTAGAAGTAGGAAGAAATTTTTATTAACCTCATATAGAATCAAAAACTTGTAGTCAGTAAGACTCTTGATGTTGGTACCTTAGAAACATTTTATTAAGAGTCAGGACAGCTGCACAAATGAATGTTACTATCCCTTCTACTTACTACACCAGTGAAGATTCTAGCTGGGGAAGTATGAAAAGAGAAACAAATAAGAGACATGTGGACTACAGATGAAACATAAATATTATTATTGCTTTACATACTTTGCAAGATGATATGTTTGGGGGATTATATTTGTTTTAAATATGAAGGTATAATATGCATGGGAATTTTAAAAATCTATCCATTAAGTTAAGGATTATGAGTGACCACAAGGGAGAGAAGTTAATGAGACTGGGGATGGCAACACAGGCAATTTCAAAAATGTGTACAATATTTTATTGCTAAACTTAAAAAGAAATCTATAAAAAATGCCATAAAATTATAATTTGAGAAAACTAGGCTGTGAATATATGTATAGATGTTACTGCATTATTTATTATAATGTCATTTTGAAGTAGTTCTATTTAAAAAATCTACATCTATCGTATATCTTCTCACCTTTTCATTGTACTTTAAGAATCATTTCTAAATAAGAGAAATAAACCCAACTTTCTACAGTCAATTACTATTTGACAAAGGGGACAGTAATATAAAATGGAATAAAGATAGCCTCTTCAACAAATGGTGTTGGGAGAACTGGACAGCTACGTGCAAAAAAATGAAACTTGAGCACCAACTTACACCATATACCAAAATAAATTCAAGGTGAGTAAAAGACTTAAATATAGCCTTGAAACCATTAAAGTCCTAGAGGAGATCATTGGCAAGAAAATTTCAGGTATTTCACACAGCGACATTTTTACTGATATGTCCCCTAGAGCAAGTAATACAAAGGAAAGAATAAACAAATGGGATCTCATCAAAATAAAAAGTTTCTGGATGGCTAAAGAAAACAGTATTCAATTTAAAAGACAACCAACTGTATGGGAGAACATATTTGCCAATGATACCTCAGACAAAGGTTTAATCTCCAAAATATACAAAGAACTTACACGACTCCACTCTAAGAAGACATCTAACCCAATTAAAAAATGGGAAAAGGACTTGAACAGACACTTCTCCAAGGAGGGCATACAGAATATCCAGAGACACATGAAGAGATGCTCAATATCATTAGCTATCAGAGAGATGCAAATTAAAACCACAATGAGATACCACTTTACATCAGTCAGGATGGCTATCATTAAAAAAAAACAACACACAACAAATGTTGGAGAGCTTGTGGGGAAAAGGGGACCTTAGTTCACTGTTGGTGGGATTGAAGACTGGTACAACCACTATGGAAAACAGTACGGAATTTTCTCAGAAAAATAAAAATCGACCTGCCTTTTGACCCAGCAATTCCACTGCTAGGATTATATCCTAAGAACCCTAAAACATCCATTTCAAAGAACCTATGCACCCCAATGTTCATAGCAGCACAATTTACAATAGCCAACAGGTGGAAGCAACCTAGGTGCCTGTCGGTAAATGAATGGATCAAAAAATTGTGGTACATATACACAATGGAATTCTATGCAGCAGAAAGAAAGAAGGAGCTCCTACGCTTTGCAACAGCATGGATGGAACTGAAAAGCATTATGCTGAGTGAAATAAGCCAGGTGTTGAAAGACAAATACCATATGATCTCGCCTTTAACAGAAAGCTAGCAATAAAACAAATAAGCAAGCAAATAAAAACGAAGACATTAAAATAGAGAACAGGTTGACAGTGACCAGAGGGGAGAGGGGAAGGAATTTAAGGGGAAAAAAAGGGGAGGGATTTAGAGGAACAAGTATAAAGGACACAGGGACAATAACTAAGGGGGTGGAAATGGGAGGGAGGTGGGGAGCATGGGGTGGGGTGAGCTGGAATGGGAGGAATATACAGAAAACTGTACTTGAAAAATAATTAAATAAAATTATTTTTTTAAGTAAAAAAAAATAAGACACTATCTAGCCCATTGTAAAGTATCATCCATAATCGGTCCCAGCAGTACTTAGATTTGATAAAAGTACTTTAAGGTCCAGAGTAAATATTGTTTCTTTAAACTCTACCCTGTCCCATCATTCTAGTTAGGTTCTCCTACTTTGTACTGTGTTACCACCCAGGGCTCTTCTTATCCTTGCACTCATCATGGTGGATTACAATATTCTTGTTACTTATGTGTATTTCTCCAAGTACATTGTAAATTCTTTGAGGAAGGAGCTGTACCCATTATCTTTGTATATCCATCTTCTGGGTGTACAGGAGCATATATTAGGGAATGAATGACTTTTAAATAAGTAAAGATCTATTTAAAGTTAAGAAAAACTTTACCATAATTCACCAGAAGCCAAAATTGATCAGTGACAATGATATTACTAAGAAAAAAAGAGAATTTTAATTTTCTCTCTTATATTCTGAACATAGAATTTTGTTGTCTCCAAAAGAAAGTTGAGAGTGTCTCAACTCTTATTTAAAAAAAACTAACCAGTATAAGAAGTTGATTTTCCTGCTTAGATCACTTACCTGTGTGATAATGGCCAGCACTTCTTAAATAGCCTGTAGCAATTATTTTGTGTGAAGAATTATTTGAAACACAGAGTCTCATTTGTCTATAACTTCAAAGAGCAAAAAGCTGAACATTTTAATATGATTAATTTCTGATGTGCTGCACTAAATAGAAGCTTGCAATAAAATGTTCCCATAATATTGTGTTTTTTACTGAACTGTATTCTTTCTTTCTATTGAATTTATTAAGGTGAAACTGCTTAACAGGAAGTTATCCAGGTTTCAGAGTCACAAGTCCACAACACATCATCTGTACCCTGTGTTGTGTGTTCAGTAGCCTTAGTCAAGTCTCCTTCCATCACTTTTTATCCCCCCGTATATTAAAATGTTGGCAATATTTCTCAAAAGCAATTTAAGTTGCTCCACATTTCTCCTACAAGAAGAAAATCCTGTGACTTAATATATAATTAGCTAATGTAACTCTTTTATTAATAAGAAGACAGCTTTGGACTTATAAAGCTCAGAATTTATGTCTTGTACTGTTAATTTATGACTCATAGAGTACCTAAGAAAGAGTCTTTGACATCATCACTAAAATTTTTGAAGTCAAATAACCTGGATTCAGGGTTCAACTGCTAGTTACTAACCCTCTGTGTGGCTTTTGGTGGGCCAGCTTTACTGTAGCTCGTCAATTTTCTGCTCACTATTTGGATAATATCACATTTTTGCATGGTTTTTCCGGTACAAACTTGTGGTGTTATTATTGCTTTATGAAGCTTAAAAAGCATATTAAAATTCACTGTACCTATACAGATCTCATTATTATTCCATACTGTACAACGATTAAACTGTAAACATGTCTGAGATTATTATTACCTCAGGCCAAGGGCCTAGGAACCAGCACATACAGTGGGCACTGATTCTGTTTGTGCCATTGGTGCTGCTAAGAGACACATGAAGAAGAATCCCGGAGAAATGTAATAGAAATACCTGTGGTGATATATTAGAAATGAATAACAATACTCATTTAAATGACAATAATTTATTTTTAATTATTATTGAAGCTAAACAATGAACTAGTGATTTAACACAATATTTAATTAGTACTCATGTAAATAAAGCATTGATTCTATCTGCTGACCTATTTATAGTACATAAAATGGGTTATTCATGAATGACTAGAGGTCAAATAATTCCTTTGAGAGAGTTAGCTGGTATGAAAAAAATTACCTATTATTAAAACATTATCATTTCTATACAGACCTCTTGGCTCCACTATGCATTATGTTTTATAATGATGACAGCGTGTTCAATAGATCATTCATTTGGCACAATCCTTTTTGTAACTAAAATCATATATATAGTTGCAAAGAAATTGGCTGAGGTTAAATGGAAATCTTAATTAAAACCAACAAAATCAAAGAGGCCCATAGTGGGACAAAACTGACTGTGGCTCATTAGTATCAAAGCCTCATCAAATGAATTGACTGGCTTTAAGTCATCACCCAGCAAACTATGCATTTTGAAATAGTTATTTCTTACCATGGATGTTGCTTTTAAACGATGCCTACGTGAAACCAAATATTGACATTCAGGAGGCTTTTTTTTTTACGTTATTTCAAACACCTGGGTAATTCAAATGACAAGAATATTTAATTAAAATGTTTATATTTTTGTAATTGTTGTGTCTAAAATAAAAGGTGGTTTGATGTTCCTAATAGGTAAGTGTTGGTTTCAATGTATTGATTTATAATTTTTAATATCTGTTATTTTTCCCTGGCAGCCATTCACTACCAAAATTTCTAATTGGCTATTCAAATAAAGTGGATTATTTTGTTATCTTCAAATTGTTTAGCATATATGTACATAGTATGCACATATAATACCAAGAGTGTATTTTTAAATAACGGAATAAGACGGAACTTATTCCAGTTTCTGTTAAATCCTTAATTAAATGAGAATATTACAAAAATAGAAAATGAAGCAGGAAGTAGAAAACATCTAAGTAATAATAAAGAGGCCCTCTCATAAAAATTTGCTTTCTGAGAAAATTCCTAGGAACACTGGTGACAATGAAAATGAATGGGAAAAAGGAGAAAGAAAAACTTATCTCCTGCTCAGGAGAAAGGGAAGTTGGAGGGCAGAAAGTGGTGATAGGGGTGAGGTAACACAGTCCAGGGGCAAGGATACAATAGCCAGAAAGAAGCAATGGAGTAAATAAAACATGAAAAGAAATTTAAAGGATCTCAAAGCCAGTGAATGGGACAATAGAAGGGCAAGCTTATCTTATAACAAAAATGAGACCACAAAAATGAGACCAAAAATGAGACCAACAAATAATTAGATAGGTTCTTCATTTTTATAAGGATAACTTTTTAAGGAGATAAAATAAAGTTTAAAATAGGGGAACTTTCAAGAGACTAATACTGCAATTTATTTATTCATCTATAAATTTCACAAGCTTACTTTGTCTAAGCATTATAGAAGACTTTGAATGAAAAGATAAAAACGTGTTTCAAGGAACAATTATAATAGTTTAGTTTCTTCCTGAAAGAATGTACTATGGCCTGGGTGAGTGAAGAGTAGAAAGATGGCTTAGTTTGCTGAGGAGAAAATGGATCATTTATGCTGGGACTGGGAAGTTAAACAAGCATTTATAACACAGGGTGCCATTAATCTGATCAGTCGGGACAGACTTAGTAGTGCAGAACCATCACGGGCATAATGAGGATAGTAGACAGAGACACAAGCAAGCCCCAGATCAGTAACAGTCGCGTGTGTCCGTGAAAGGGTCCCAGGTTTTAGGCTAAAGCTGAACGGAAGCAGCTGGGTAATTTTGAGTCAGAGTGACTTAATCAAATTTGCTATAAAAAGATGACTTGAAGAAAGTACAGAGGAAGAATGAGATATGGAGATATTAAATGCAGGAACATTATTAAAAAGATAATTGAAACTTTACAGGTGAGAAATTATAAAAGCCCTAACTCGGGCAATGGTAATGGATTCAGAAAAGATGAGATAAATATTTAAGGACTTACTAACTCTGATTCCTCTATATTTGTGGGTTTCAGGTGTACCCAAGATCCCTTTGTCTCCAATATGTCCAAATTGCATTGCCCATTTACTCTGGTCTCTTGGATAATTATTACCTCCTATGTGACTTATACTGTGAAAAAAAGTTGGACATTGCCAATCAATTTTATTAATGCTTTTTAAAGATCTTCAATAATAAAAAAGTTGTAGCTCTTAAAGGATTTATTTTCTGTTAAAATGAATATCCGTTTATTTTAATTAAAATGAGGACAGCATTACTTCATTACTCCATTTTTCTGTTTTCTCAGGTCAAGGTAGAGGAAAGAGATACCAATCTGCTACCTAGCCCATCCCCAACTTAGGAAATTGGTTTGAATTCATTATGCCCTACACTGTCATGGATACCTAACTATGTATCAGGCACTAATTTTAGACACCGGGATGACAAATGTGGTAAGAAGAAAGGGGTCACCACCCTTCTACAGCTCAGAGTTGGAGAGAGAAATATGACATGAATATTAATAGGAATAAGTACATGGTTATCAATCACCTGGTGCTATGAAAAAATGCAGGGGATCATAAGGCATGTTAATGGAATGATTTTAGTTCAGCATATGAATGGGAAGGGGTTGAAAGGGTCTGGTCAAAAATAGAATGGAGTGAAAGCTTATTCTACCAGAAGAAGTATGTATCTCGTACCAAATCCTTCAGGTCCTTTACATGCTGTTCGAAGGCCGGTGTGGTGGGAGCCAAGGCAGAATGGGATAGACCCATGCCACAGTGATGGGGACAGTAGAGGATGAAGAGGGAAGACAAGGCAGAATATTTCTGAACTAAGGGCTTCTGAGTTCACACTTCGACCGTGGAAGCCCGTCTAAAAATGTTGAGAACAGAAGTGATATGATCCAGTTCATATTTTAATATCTGAAAGACACTTAGACACTGATATGAGATGAAAGAGAGTGGAAGTGGGAAGATCATTGAAGAAACTTTTATTTTATTTTATTCTTTAAAGTATATAATAGACAGTACATTTAATTTTTGTTTTGGTGTATGCCATGTGGGTATTCTGTTCTGTATTCCTTTTTTTCCTAATCAATTTTTTATTTATTTATTTTTACATATTTTTTAAAGTTTTTATTTTTATTTATCTTTAGAGGGAAAGGGAAGGAGAGAGGGAGATAAATATCAATATGTGGTTGCCTCTCGTGTGTCCCCTGCTGGGAACTGGCCTGCAACCCAGGCCTGTGCCCTGACTGGGAATCGAACTGTGACCCTTTGGTTCACAGGCCTGGGCTTAATCCACTGAGCTACACCAGCCAGGACTATTTTTTAATATTCATTATTTTTATTGTCATTCAAGTATAGTTGTCTCCGTTTTCCCCACCCCTCCCATCCCCACTTTCCACCCTCGATCCTACCTCACTTTGGCTTTGTCCATGTGTCCTTTATAGATATTTTCACAGTGGGGAAAAGTGAATGGATCAAAGACACATGATAGAAATTAAATGGGTAAGATTGGGGCAAAGTAATGACTGCACTCTAATTTTAATCACCTAGCAAATCCTATCACATCATATGTACTCAATTCATCATCAGGAGAGACTGACTAAGCCAGTTTGTCCACACTTTCCAGGTCCTCGTTTGGAACTGTTTGTATTAAAGGGTTTTATACAGTTATCATTTTGCTTTGCTTTGCTTTTCCGTTCATTTTTTTTCTTTTGAGACTCCATTGACATCTTAGAATTCATAAAAACTGAAATGCACATTTCTAAATCTTTGCCTTCAGAGACTTGATTTCCCAAGTGTGACTTACATTGTCCCACGTGGCTAGAAGTAAGGTTCCTTGTATACCAAAAAAGTTTATCGATCTTGTATGTCCATGAGAAAAAAATGGCAAAGGCAATCCATCCCAAAATCTAAATGAGCCATAGTTAACACCAGCTGGCCCTAAATAATGAAATGTCAGAATGGGGGAAATCTGCAACTGAGTATAATTCTAGAGAAAAAGGGGGAAAATATGACTCCAAGATTTTCTTTCACATTCTTGCTGCTTAATTAGAAAACTTAGTAAAGCTTCCCCATTTCTGAATGAATATTCCATTTGATTCACCCTCAGCATGATTATCACTTCATTTCTGAAAAGAGAAATGTATATATTTATAGATTATATATAGATATAGATATAGATAGATCTAGATATACAGATCTCTATATCTAAAGCCATATATCTAAAGCTATCTATATCTAAAGAATAACACTGAGTTATTAGTACTTATTAGTTATTTGTTGTTAGTTATTAGTGTTATCCGTATACATATAGATAGCTCTAAATATAGATATAGGTGTAGTGCACAGGTGGCAAACACAAGGCCCACCGGCCGAATCTGACCACGTTGTTTTATCCAGCCCGGCACTTTGTTTCTACCCAACAGCAGGGCCAAGCTCCTCGCCCCTGGTTAAGGAGTAGTTACATGTATACAGCCCTAAAATTACATTTGGCCCTTGAAAGGCAACCACGAGGCTGATGTGGCCCCTGGTATAGAGGTAGATATAAATTATATGTATATAATTTATGTATATGTATACATACATATACACATATATGTATGTGTGTATACATGTATACATATATGTATATACATGTATATGTATAGTTGATATAGATATAGAGAAAAAGGAAAGGAATGGAAGGGAAGGGAAAGAATCACCAAAAGAATCACAAATATTCAAATATTCACTGGCTAGGAAACAGTAAATAAGATTTAAGGTGAGAGAGGGTCTAATGTTTTAAGTACTTTGTCTTTTAATTGATTAATTGGTTGATAGTGTGTGTGTATATGAATACAACTACATGAGAACACATGAGTAATGAGTAGCTGAATTTTAGGTTCAGTCCTGTCTTCCAGACCAAGGAATAAATCACGCTTCTTTTTTTCTTCTTCTTCTTTTTTTTTTTTTTGCTTTTATTGTGAGGTGTGCTAAATGGCTTGTTAACATTTAAGGATATAGTTTATCCTGTGTCTTTGTACTCTGTTTTTTCACTGATGCTTTTTTTATACTAGGAAGAAAAAATTGCATGTCATAATTATGGGTTGACTCTCTGGGTTTTCAAAGAGTAAGAAGATGAATTAAATTTTAACTGGAGAATAATTTGAATGACTCATCTGAGATCCTGATTATTCTAACTTCACTGTTTTATCCATTTAAAATGGCTATTGTCTAATTCTTAAAATCTCAGTATTAAGAGTGGTAATGTACATTCTGCTTTTATTTTTGGCATTGTGCAAAGAAGTAAGAAGCTAGAAGAAATGGTCACTACAGGAATTACGTGAGTCCTTTTGAATTTTATAAAAGTAATGGACACATTCTAATCAGGGTCTATAATAATTTCATTTCAAAGGCACAGATTGGCATATAAAAAGCTAATAAAAAGTATCCAAATGGAAATATAGGTCATAGAAATCAATGCCAAAGGGATTAAAATTGCCACTTAAACTGGTTATTAAACTACAGAAATACTCACCTCCTAATGACAGTATTTCAAACATCACAGTCTTTTAGGTTCTCTTTATAAAATATTTTTTACACCTTTTAAAACAGTTTTATGACGAGTATCTCTTTCTTGCTTTGGATTGCTTTTGTCTTTTTTACTTTTCTAAACTTAAACATTATCACACTTTCTAGAACTTTCCTCAGTTCCTGCTTCTGACAGCACTAAAACTCTGTTTTATCAAATGACTGTATTTCTTCATGTTGCTGATTTTCCTGCATTATTATAAGAGTTTGATTAAATAGATGGACCATGTTTATAAAACACAATTACTTTGCAAGGAAATGTCACTTCTTTATAATGTTTACTACAAATTGGTACCTATTTTATTTCTATTTCTATCCACTGTAAGTTTCTTATTTAGGCCCACACAATGTTTACTATTTTTAAATACATTTTCTCCCTGCTTTTCAACTGCTTTTACAGTTGTCCCATTTTTTTCTCCCTTTTACTCCCCTCCACTCTACACAGCCCCCTCCGCTGGCATGCAGAACACATTCCCCTGCTCTTAAAAATCTGTGTTTGGCCCTAGTCAGTGAGGATTAGTTGGTTGGAGTGTCATCCCATAACTGAAGGGTCACAGGTTCAATTCCCAGTGAGGGTACATGCCTAGGTTCTGATTATGGTTCTGTCCCCTTACAAGAGGCAACCAATCAATGGATGTTTCTGTCTTACACGCATGTTTCTCTCCCTCTCTCTCTCCTTTTCTTGTCTCTCTAAAGTCAATAAGCATGTCTTTGAGTGAGGATTAAAAATAAATTAATTAATATTTAAAAGCCAGTGTTTGTCTTTTGATAGGGTGGGCAACTGTAGTTTTGTAGTTATTTGGGTGGAAAATATTACAATAATAAATAATAATATAAGAATAAACTCTGTGCTGTCCATACCCCCATATGTAAATGTGCATTTGCCTGACACTATACATATAAAAGGTCATTAAGAAGTATAAACAATATTGGTTATCTCATTCTGGATCTCTTTTTATTACCTATTTGTGTTCTCTGGTGTTCATATCATCACCTAATTCACTCTCATTTGTGATTTGAATTAATGTGCTGTGTACCTCCATGTCCAGACCAAAAATAAAATGTTAACATTCTTCTAAGATACTGAAATTGAATGCAATTTAATACCAATAAAGCCGAGCCATTATGTTTCTCAGAAATAGATTGACAGAATATTTCTACCTAAGGGAACTGCAGCAGCATATTGATTATGGAAAGAGATTTGGGACTTTCTTAAAAAGAATCCCTTAAAGCCTTAACTTAATCTATTGTATAGCTGTTGTAAAGAAAGATAACAGTATGGTGGATGGAAAAATTTTATTAATTTTACCTCACCTGAGGATATTTTCTCATTTCTTTTGGAAAGAGACGAAGGGAGAGAGAGAAATACTCACGTGACGAATATTAGTTGGTTGTCTCCTGTACAAGCCCAAGCCAGGGATCGAACTCACAACCTAGGTATGTGCCCTGTCCGGGAATCCAACACACAACTCCTCAGTTATGGAACAACACTCTAACCAACTGAGCCACACATGCCAGGATGGGTGAAATTTGTTTTTTTAAAGCACTTAAATTGAAAAAAAATGACTACAGGAGATAGTCTCCATGTTAATGGAACCATGAAACTTTAGAGACAGTGATGAGCATCGTAAGTATGAGTACCCTTAACATGTTAACATGAGAAATGCAGCAAAATGGAAATCCCTATTCAGATTTCCCACAGCTTCGAAGTTTATTCCCACTGTAGCTGTTTTCCTTAGAATGCCTGATTTTATTGCTCTACACAGGTAGACAGACTTCAGTTTTCTATGAGAATGCCCTATATGAACTTCCTCATTCATATTTTATAATACCTCAGAAATGCCCCTAAAAGGTGCGAGATAAAACCCCAGAAGCAATAACATCCAACCATATGGCTGGAAATCCCATGCCTGGCAATGCTGTTTGCAATTGTGACATACTTTATATTCTTCCAGCAAAATCTCATTGCATTCACAGTTTTTTATGGGCATTGTGGTAATATAATTTTTCACTATTTCATTCTTACTGCGGAGGCAAAGAAAGAAAAAGAAGGTTGGACTCAGTGGAACTAAAGAAGCATGACCTTGATTCACTGCCCTACTGAAACAGATTTATCAGCTTTATATGGTCAACCCTAGCATACTGTGCTTTAAACACTGAAGCAAACCAGAGACACTGGTGTATTACATAGTAGTGGCTTTGCAACACAAATTTTTTTTCTTTTTTATGATGTATGAATATATATACTCTGCTGTATGAATGAATTCAATGTCCCTTAGATGTCTATATGGTTTTTTTTCCGGTTTTGTTCCTCTTTATTTCTAAGTTACATTTTTACAACCAAAAATGGGAGGAGAGTTATACGGGTCAGTGACACTGATAGTTATTATTAGGGAAACTCTTCAAATTGCTTATTTAAAAATGCTTTAAGCACACTGTTTAAAATTAATTTTATTAATTATGCTACTACAGTTGTGCCCATTTTCCCCCTTTCCCCCCTCCACTCCACCAGGCGATCCCCATACCACTATTCGTATCCATGGGTCATGTGTATCAGTTCCTTGGCTACTCCATGTCCTAAACTGTACTTCACATCCCCATGGCTATTCTGCAACTACCTATTTGTACTTCTTAATTCCCTCACATTTTCACCCATTCCCCACACACCCCTCCCATATGGCAACCATCAAAACACTTTCCATAGCCACAATTCTGTCTCTGTTCTTGTTTGATTGTCTTAGATTCAATCATTGATAGATATATATTTATTAATATTTTATTGTTCATAGTTTTGATTATTTTCTTTTTCTTAAATAAGTTTCTTTAACATTTCATATGATAATGGTCTAGTGATATAGAAATATTTTCATTTTCTCCTGTCTGGAAAGCTCTTTATCAATCCTTTAATTCTAAATGATACCTTTGCTGAAAAGAGCAATCTTGGCTGTAGGTCCCTGCTTTTCATGACTTTGAATGTTTCTCACCAATGCCTTCTATCCTGCATAATTTCTTTTGAGAAATCATCTGACAGTCTTATGAGAACTCCCTTGTAGGTAAATAAGTGCTTTTCTCTTGCTGCTATTAAGATTCTCTCTTTATGTTTAAACTTTGGCATTTTAATGATGATATGCCTTAGAGTAAGCCTCTTTGCATTCATCTTCTTTGGGACGCTCTGTGCTTCCTGGACTTTATGTCTATTTCCTTTGCCAAATTATGGAAGTTTTCTTTCACTCTGTTTTCAAATAGATTTCCAATTTGTTGCTCTTTCTCTTCTCCTTCTGGCATGCTAATAATGCCAATGTTGAACCTCTTGAAGTTGTGCCAGAGGATCCTTACACTGTCCTAATTTTTTTCTTCTTTTTTCTTTGTGTTATTCCGATTGCTTGTTTTTTTCTTCCTTAGGTTCCAAATTATTGATTTGATTCTCATTTTCATCCACTGTACTGTTGTTTCCATGTAGGTTGTTCTTTATTCCAACTAGTGTATCCTACATTTCTGACTGAATCTTTTTTATGTTGTTGAGGTTCTCACTAAGTTCCTCGAGCATCCTTATAACTAGTGTTTGGAATTCTGCATCTGATGGCTTGCTTACGTTCATTTTGTTTAGTTCTTTTTCTGGAGTTTTGACCTGTTCTTTTATTTGTACCACATTTCTTGGTCTCCTCATTTTGGCAGCCTCTCTGTGTTCACGTTGGTGTATTAGATAAAGCTGTTATGACTCTCTGTCTTGGTAGTGTGAGCTAATATAGTAGGTATCCTGTAGGATGCAGTGGCACAGCCTCCCCTATCGCCTACTTGGGTACTAAGGTGTGCCCTTCATGTGGGCTGAATACATCCTCCTCTTGTGGTTAAGCCTTGATTGCCATTGAGGTCAATGGGATGGATTTAGCCAGGCCAGTTAGCTGAAAGGACTTACTCTGTCCACTGACCACCTACTTCCATCCACTGTAGTAATACAGCTGTGCAAGGGCAGGATGGTGGTGCTCCAACATGGTCTGTAACTATCCATTGGGTCTACAGGTTCTGAGATTTCCCGGGTGGTCAGTCCCTACTTGTGTTCTGTCTACTCCCACTCTGCATGAACTCTAAAACAGTCTGAGATAGCTACAACTTGTGTTATAGGAAAATGAAACAATCAGACACCGAGGGATTCTGGAGTACGAGGTTTATTATTAACGTGCACGGGCCCAGAGGAGTCAATCTCCAAATTCTGAGCCCAGAACAAAGGATTCTTGGGGTTTATATAGCCTACGGGGTCTTCCTGTCTATGTAGCAAAGCGAGATACAGAAGTGGAATGCGGTAATTAGTTCTATCTACAGGGCAGAAGCAGAGTACAAAGGCTAAATGTGAAAATTAGTTCTATCAGTGGGGGTGCTAGCCCCAGTCCTTGTGACTACCCTGCTGTTTGCTTTTCCCAGAAGGCCTTATCATTCTCCCAGGGCGCCTGCGGTTTTGGGTGAACAAAGGTTTTCCAAAGCTTCCCACATCGGTGCTAGGCTTGTAGGTTCCCAGGTAAAACCATGCTGTGAATCTAGGCTGGCTGCTGCTAATACCAGACCTGGGATTCTTTAGCAAGAGTTGTGAGGGCAGGGGGCTCACTGACACTAATTGTTGCCTTTTTGAGAGGATTTAGGAAGTTGAGAAACTTGAGCCAAGACTAGCCATTCATATGGAAAAGTCACTGTTAACGCCTAGGTGGGCTCATAAATTACTGGGGGGTGGGGAGCCTCAGGTGATATCCAGGGCAGGGCAAACAATGTTAGCCAGGTTGATGAAGTCTCAGATATGGCACTTACTTACTGGCTCTGTGGCTCTTTGGCAGAAGGATTCAGAAAAAAGTACAATGTTTTCTGTTCACCTTTCTGTTTGGGTGAAAGCTCTCCCAACTCTTGCCTTGATTCCGGACACTTCAGTTCCTCCTAGTACACCACTGGTGCCTTTCAAGCCACTGGAGCTAAAAGGGAGTGAGTGTGAGTAAGTCTGTCTGTGGGCTCTTTAAGAGGAACTGCTTGGAATGCCAGAAGTTTCTTCCAGCAGCTAGGTCCCTGCTGGTTTTTGCAGCCAGAAATTCTGAGGACTTTTCTTCCTGGTATTAAACCCTTGGCTGGGGGGCCTGATGGGACTCCTTGCTACTGAGATATCCCTCCCCAGCTTTTATCTACCATGCATGGATGTGGGACCAGCCTGTTCTGCATTTATTCCCCTCCTACCAGTCTGGATGAATGTGTTCATTTGTTTTGTTTTTTTAATTTGTAGTAGTCAGAACTCCATTCAACTCAATTTCTGGTTGTTCTGAGTGATGGCTGTTCTATAGTTTAGTTGTACTTTTGATGTGGTTGTGCAAAGAGGTGAGCGTTGTTCACCTGCGCTGCAATCTTGACTGGAAGTCTTTTCTATTTGTTTATATGTTATGCCTTTCTCATGTTGGCATTTTTTAAAATGTATTTATTTTCATTGTTGTTCAAGTACAGTTTTCTTTTACTCTCATCTCAGCTCACCCCCCCAGTGCTCTCCACCTCCCTCCCATTTCTATGCCCCTTTGTTTTAGTCTATGTTCCTGTAGACCCCCTTTTTCCCCTGAAATCCCCTCTCCCCTCTGGTCACTGTCAACCTGTTCTCTATTTCAGTGCATTTGGTTATATTTTGCCTGCTTGTTTGTGTTGTTGTTTAGATTCCTGTTAAAGGTGAGATTATATGGTGTTTGTCTTTCACTGCCTGGCTTATTTCACTCAGCATAATGCTTTCGAGTTCCATGTATGCTGTTGCAAAGGGTAACAGCTCCTTCTTTCTTTCTACTGCACAGAATTCCACTGTGTAAATATATCATAGTGTTTCGATCCATTCATTTACTGATGGGCACCTAGATTGCTTCCAACTCTTAGCTATTGTAAATTGTATTGCTGTGAACATTGGGGTGCATAGGTTCTTTTGGTTTCGTGTTTCAAGGTTCTTAGGATATAATCCTAGCAGTGGAATTGCTGGGTCAAAAGGCAGGTTGATTTTTAGTTTTCTTAGAAAATTCCATACTGTTTTCCATACTGGTTGTATCAGTCTGCAATCCCACCAACAGTGAACAAGGGTCCCCTTTTCTCCACAATCTCTTCAACACTTGTTATCTGTTGCTTTGTTTATATGATGGCCATTCGGACTGGTGTAAAGTGGTGTCTCATTGTGGTTTTAATTTGCATCTTTCTGACAGCTAGCAATATTGAGCAACTTTTCATGTGTCTCTGGATCCTCTGTGTGTCCTCCTTGGAGAAGTGTGTGTTCAAGTCCTTTGCTCATTTTTTAATTGGCTTGTCTTCTTTGAGTGGAGTTGTGTAAGTTATTTTGAAGATTAAACCCTTGTCTGAGGTATCGTTGACAAATATGTTTTCCCATACAGTTGGTTCTCTTTTATCTTAATACTGTTTTCTTTAGCTGTGCAGAAGCTTTTTATTTTGATGAGATCCCATTTGTTTATTCTCTCCTTTATGTCTTTTGCTCTGGGGGACATATCAGTAAAAAAGTTGCTGCATGAAATATCTGAGATTTTCTTGCAAATGTTCTCCTCTAGGACTTTAATGGTGTCACGGCTTATATTTAAGTCTTTTATCTACCTTGAATTTATTGTGGTGTATGGTGTATGTCAGCACTCAAGTTTCATTTTTTTGCATGTAGCTGTCCAGTTCTCCCAACATCATTTGTTGAAGAGTCTATCTTTACTCCATTTTATGTTACTGCCCCCTTTGTCGAATATTAATTGACTTTAGAGAGTTGGGTTGAATTCTGGGCTCTCTGTTCTGTTCCATTGGTCTATGTGCCTGTTTTTATGCCAGTATCAGGCTGTTTTGATTACAGTAGCCTTGTAATACAGTTTGGTATCAGGTATTGTGATCCCTTCTACTTTGTTCTTCTTTCTCAAAATTACAGCTGCTATTTGGGGTCATTTATGGTTCCATATAAATTTTTGAAGTGTTTGTTCTATGTCTATGAAATATGCCATTGGTACTTCAATAAGTATTGCATTGAATCTGTAAATCGTTTTGTGTAGTATGGACATTTTGATTATGTTAATTCTTCCGATCCATGAACACCGTATATGTTTCCATTTATTTGTGTCTTCCTTCATTTCTTTCTTCAGTGTTGTGTAGTTTTCTGAATATAGGTCTTTTACGTCCTTGGTTAGGTTTATTCCTAGGCATTTTATTTTTCTTTTTGCTATATCGAATGGGATTTTTTTCCTTGATTTATGCTTCTGCTGTTTCATTGCTGGTATACAAAAATACCCTTGATTTCTGGATATTGACTTTGTATCCTGCTGTTTTGCCAAATCCATTTATTAGGTCAAGCAGTTTCTGGGGTGGAGTCTATAGAATTTTCCATGTACACTATCATGTCATCTGCAAACAGTGACAGTTTTGTTTCTTCTTTTCTGATTTGGATGCCTTATTCGTGATCTGGATAACATGAATAGGAGGTATAGAACTTTGAGTACTGTGCTAAGGGAACACAAGTGATGTGAAGGATAGTAAATTAGCAATACACTGTGGAAGAGAGAACAGGGGAAACCTGTCAAATGATACACTGTAACCAGCCAAGCAAAGAAAACTGTACAGAAAGAAGAGGGATACAAAAATATTATTAAAATAAAAGATGTCAGAATAATGAAAATATAATAATACAAATATGCAGTAACTTGTAGTTTCTCTGCAATAGCAAAGTGAAATTTGTCTCACCATCTCAACTGTTGGGATGCCCCGTCTTTGGGTCCAGCTCTGGTCCTTTCACAGTTCCAAGTTTGTTGTATCACTTGTGGGGAAAAAAAGGAGAAGGGAGAAAGAAGAGATGAGATTGGAAAGAAAGGAAGAGCGAATAAAACAAGAAAGAAGGAAAGATAGGAGAAACGTACTGAAAGATAAAACAATAATAAAAATTTTAAAAAAGAAAAACCACCTCTTGTTGGTTTCAAAGTGGCCAAACCAGTTTTTCTGGTGTTGCTGGCTGCAGCAGGCTGAGCCGCAATTGATATGGCCTTTTTCTCTTCCCGATGTGTACTCAGCCAGTCTTGCAAACACTCTCCCAAAAGCTAGTCTGGTGCCTCTCCCCAGTGCCCCATGCAGGGGATCCGGGTCCTCTTTAGAGCACTCTTTCCCCAGCGGTCATTGCCGTGGGCTGGGGTGCGGGTGCGTGTACCAAGCTAGGCTGCCTCAGTCCCGTGGGTTTGGGTGGGAACCCTTCCCAGTGCTTATGGGGGAATGCAGGGTCTTCCAGGCAACCTCGGGATTGCTGCCCAACTGGGTAGGGAGTTGGCCAAGCAGCTGTCCCAGGACAATCCCCGCAAACAGTTTTATTTTTTGAGACATTCCTCCTACTCAAGCCTGCCCGCGCAGTACATCCTAATTCTCCAGCCAGACCCGTGATTATCAGGGTCAGGGTGCATCACTGTGGGGCTCTCGATTCTCCCAAGCCCTCTACCACAGTCTCTGTGGGTGATCCCAGCCCTTGTGTATTTGCCTCTAGTCTTATTCTCCTCTCTGCAACTTCAAGTAACCAGGTCTCTCCCAGTGCTGCTCAAACCCTGCTTGGGCGGGGAGGGAGGGAGCAGTTGACCCAGCTCTCTCCCAGGGACTCTGTGGCAGGCCTGCAGCTCCCAAGGAGTCTGTGGTAGACCCAGTACCAGGTGCTAGGCTCATGTTGGGATTTTAAAATCCTTGTCTACTACGTATCTGCCTATTACACCATTCATTCCTTATTTCACTAGTTCAATCTTTGACACAAATGGTAGACTATAACTGATATGTGTATGCTTGTGTATGTATATGTATGTACTTGATTTTTAATGTAGAAAGTTTCAGGTAAAATATATTTCTAAAAAAACGTTTCTCGCTTATTGCTTTATAACAAATAACCAGCTATAAAAGTCACTGCGTGGCCAGCAAAGGGTGGATGACAACTTAATTTCTTCTTCTAAGTTCTGAAATGTTCTTTCATACAACATGCAACACATGGAATTTGCCAAGCCAGTAACTGGAGCATCCAAGAGTTGAAGGCCTTCTGAAGGGCAATCAACATAATTTGGGGTCTGCTCATGATAATTACCAAGGCTTAAAGCATTACGCAGCACACTGTTCTTAAATTTAAAATACTGAATAAATGAGAATGATTTTATGCATAATTTAACTTCCCTTCTCAAATTATCTGTCTTTATCTGAATAGATTAATTGTGAGAGGAATCTGCAGGTCCCAGTACTTCTAGGAAATACCTCATGGAATAAGATTTATTGAATAAAACCACATCAAAATAGTGATATATTCAACTATTAAGAAAAACATTGCCTGCTAAAAGTAACTAAAGTGATTTCAAGACTCTATAAAATTGGCAATGAATTATGAATGGTGAAATCTATTGTACTAGGAGACACTCCCTCTTCATACATATTACTTAAATCTGAAAATAAAGCAGAATATGTACAAGAAAGAGTAGGACAAGAAACTCATGTCCAAGCTACACTGAATAGTGAAGTTCCATTTTATCTGGGCTTGAAAGGAATAGTCAATTTGTATTAGATTTATCAAATTTACAAAAAAAAACATGTCTTCATTTTGAAACACTCAAATTATTTTGAATGCTGCTTATGAAAATGTATTGATTGTAATTTTATGAAGCTCATATATAGTCCATAATCTCTGCACCGAATGCCCTATAGTCATTCTCATGCATCTTCATATACACACATACACATCAAATACAGAAAAAAATACAAAGATATGCATTCAAAAGCTTACCTACACATTTTAATCAATTCTAGCATCCAATATACATAGATATCCCATATTCATGGGGTAGCCAACATGATGGCCATCAATGTAGCCGTCAATTCATCATCAGTAGCCAACAATGGCTACTGATTTAGCCATGCAAGCAAAATACAGATTTTAAAGTTTTAAATTGTTTTGTAATCTCTCACATTAATAATTTTCTTGAATTGATGCAATTGTCAATATTTGACATAACAAAAACCTGTTTGTCCTCAGGCCAATTGAAAATGGAAATTTTGCTGTATGACTAATGCACAAGGACCATCTTTAAAATATTTCTTTACAATTATGATGACACAAATAAATGTAAAAGTTTTTACATTACCCTTTAATGTAATGTCTTTCCTACTTGAGCACTGGTAGGTATCTCATAATTTAGATAAGCAGTTGTAACATTTGTGGGTCAAATAGATTAAGAGAAAAAATTAGACATTGTTTCTAAAGTCCATGAAAGAATACAAATGTAAAATATTATAAAAGACACAAATTAAGATGCAAGGAAATTAGTATTTCAAATGATTTCAAAATGTAACAAGTATATTCTCAAGTTGAAAATGTTTCCCCATTGCTGGCAATGGCTATCTTGGGAGCTTCAGGTAATTACTGATTTTTCTAATGAGGAAGTCAAGTCTGTGCAATCACAGTGGGGCAAGCTGAGTATAAAAACAGATCTGTGAAAGAAAGTCTACTTTCAGAAATCAGAGAGAAGAATCCTTTGTTTTTCTCTATGGAATGAAGATTCCTAAATCTCCAAATTTGACTTAGAACAGAAAAGTAATTTTGCAATAAATATCAATATGTCAAGTATATGTATTTCCAATTGAATTACAGGATGTGCTCTTTATATCATAAGGAAACAAAAAAGTTATACCTAAATCTACAGTCCTATGGTTGTGAGTTTAGGGAACTGGTCCCAGCAGCAATCCTGGTGACCTTTGTTTCCTTTAGCTTGGATATCGAAGAATATTCTGGTTTAGGAGATTTCTATAACATGGGAGAAAGTCAAAGCATTTTTATTTAATTGACATTTGTACCCTAGGCTCAATACAGGAATGCACACACACAAACACACACACACACACACAGAGTAAAATATACGTAATATAAAATTTACCATCCAAACTGTCATTACATACACAGTTCAGTGGTGTTAAGTATACTCACATTGTTATGCAGCCAATCTCCAGAACTTTTTTATCTCACAAAACTGAAGCTCTATATACTCCTTAAACAAAACCTGCCCAGTCCTCTCTTCCCCCAGCCCCTGTTGACCACCATTTTACTTTTTGCTTCTATGAATTTGACTACTTCAGGAACTTTATATAAGAGGAATCATACAGTATTTGTCTTTCTGAACAAGCTTATTTCACTTAGCATGATATCTTCAAGTTTCATTCATATTGTAGCATCTAACAGAATTTCCTTTCTTTTTAAGGTTTAACAATATTTCATTGTATGAACATACCACATTTGTATTTATCCATTCATCTGTCCCGAGACATTTGGGTTGCTTCTTCTGTTAGATTATTGTGAATGATGCTGATATGGAAATGGGTATATAGAT
Source organism: Artibeus jamaicensis (assembly GCF_021234435.1). NCBI lineage: Eukaryota > Metazoa > Chordata > Mammalia > Chiroptera > Phyllostomidae > Artibeus > Artibeus jamaicensis. The sequence continues at coordinate 14,346,340 of NW_026521803.1, read as the reverse complement.
ATCTGTTTGAGACCTTGCTTCCAATCATTTTGGGTATATGCCCAGGAGTAAAATTGCTATATCATATATGAAAATTCTAATATTTTGAGGATGTTGGATTAGAACAATTTTGGGGTTGGGTGGATTCTTTGCTTTTTAATGATTTATATTCTGTTTCTCTACCTTGATTTACCATCTTCTCCATATCCAATAGCTGAACTAGGCAGAGAAGGGGGAAACTTGGAAGACAAATCAAATTTCAGCTGAATTCATGTTCATAACTGACTTTCTGAACTATGAAATTTGGTGTTATTCCTCATACATAAAAATGACACTGAAAACTCCTCATTATCAAGGCAGGCAATAAGGGTTCTGTAAAAGTCTGTGGGTTTTCATATATTTGTGTATATACTCTATTATCAAGCTTTCTTGTGATGGTGGCATGAATTAGAAACTTGTGCTACCTACGGAATCATAAATGTTGCAAGAAAGCTATACTTTCTGTAAATAGAATGCCTATAAACTAAAGATGACAGGATACAGAGAACTTTGATATATTTAACATTTTCATACAGCCAATATCATAGAAATTTGTTGTTTTTTACCATAGAGAATCCATGAACTTTTTTAACATTTCAATTTTTTTAGGAAAATTATCCATTTGCCATTGGAAGTAGACTGATGGGATTATTAACTATGTTCCCTGCTTCACAGTGACCTAAAGGAAAGTAAGAGACCTAAGTTAGACCAATCAGATTCATACTCCCAAACAGAAAAAAATGAATAGACAATTGTTGGAATTTATTAATCACATCAATAGTCTGCAAACCAGAATACTAATAATATGAGGAGTTTTCCAGTGTTCAGGATGACCAATTCCCCAAACTTCTTTTCAGTTGAAAATGGCAAGTGACTCTATTATATCTTTCCTCCAATATGTATATTGCAAGATATGATTGTGTAAGCAATTCTATTGCAGATGTCACTGCAATTACATAGAGATTACTGGGACCCAGTTCTGTTCTGTTTAACTCTGAGTACATGGTAATATTTATATCACAATGATCATGGAATCTTCTTAATAATGAGTTTTAATGTATTGATTTGGTTTTTTGATTTTCATATTATATTCACCATTACAAAATCGTTGTGGCTTATTATGGGTTTTCATGAAAAGCACATATCTATAATATCCACAGTAGGAAAGTTATTTTTTTTAATTTTGACTATGTAGGTTTTATAGAGCTATGTATCATAAATATATACTAAGAGATTATCTTTATTTTATTATTATATGTTATTTATAACAATATAATAACATAACTTTACATATGTATATACATATACATAATACAGAAGGATTATATATGATAGTTTTCTTCTTTATTCATGCTTCATAGAATAGTATAGGTCATATTCTCCAAATATACAGGACTCTATGTAAATGACTAAATAAGATAAAATATGTCTAGTTTACCCAAAAGATTAATATATTGATCTATCCATTTACTCATTAAACCAACAATTATTGAGTATCTATCATGTTCCAGCATAATGCTATTTACTAGGGATAACAAAATAACTAAGAAATTTCTCCAATCTGATTCAATCATACACAGGTTCTTTAATTAAAATTTTTGAACTTTTGTGTTATTTATGGACAAACCCAGGATGATTTGATTTGAGGATGCACAATATTTTAAATGTTTATGTGACTATCTGAAATAATTCCAGGGATAAATATGGTATATCTGAGCATGACAACTACTTCTTTCTACATTACAAGGAACTAACAAATAGGGATGAAACAGAAAGAAAGTGTGCTTTTTGCAAATTCTGCAGAAGAAGCCAGACACATGGTCCAGCAGGAGTATTGACAAGGTTTATAAAATGCAAGAAATAATGCATTTTGAAAAACTGATTCATAATGATAATAATCAACATTTTAAATTCAGTATATTGTTAATAAAACATATTAAGCACCATAAATATTTAAATAATAATGTTATTCAGTTATAAATGTAAAGAGAGATTATTGTTTTTTGTATAGCGATGGATACATAAAGAAGTAACTGATTGCTTGATGTATACAATGAGAAGTGTAAAATATAACCTCACCCTATTAACATGTCATCACTAAGTATCATATAAGAAAAATAATACTAGGATTGTTGACTGGGGAGAAGATAAAGTGGTTAAGACCTAGACCCAGAGAATAGAAACATGCAAAGATTTTCATTTAGGTCAAGGAACTTCCATGAGTCAATAAATCAATATGAGCAATAACTTGTTAGAAAATTATGGAACACCTACAGGGTTGAGGGTTAAGATAGGGTATAAAATACACTGTCTTTATTCATTTGTGTGTTATTCAATAACATGTGTATTATTCAATAAGCACATTACCAGTAGCTGTTACATGCCTGAAACTGTGTATGGGGGTGATGGGGGGATAAAAAGTTAAAACAGAATTTCTTCCATTGGCATGTGTCCTATAAATATTTATTGCATTCTACACATATTTATTGTGCACTTATTACTTGGTGACTGGCAGTCACAACAAATACAAAAATGAGAAAAATAGAAAAATGTCCTGCCTTAGGTTCCACATTCTGATGGTGTTGGATTGGAGGGAGATTATCTTTCAGAATAAAAGATTGGGACAAAGACAAAAACAAAAAGAACAGAATGGGGAGAAGAAACAGAAGTAATGGTATAATTGAATTGTTATAAATGAAAGTTTGAGCTCCATTAAGCTTTTATTACTAATCATCAAATAGTATTGTGGACTGCTTAAGTACTAATTTTCCAGAGGTTATACAGAGACATGAAAAATCTAAAACCCATCCTGGAAATGTGGTTGAACTAGACATTTATAAAGCAAGAGATTATTATGAGTTGAGTAACACCTAAAACATTGCTTACATTCTACAAGCATAATATGAAGGTGATAAGTAGTTGAATGGCTGATGTCTATAAAAAATGCCCAGCTTCTCTCAGATGATCATCAACCAAAAGTAACAGGACCAACAGATTTAGGAGCCCAGCCCTTCATTTTATGTCCTTAATTCCAACTGATATCTGTATATAATCTTGACCTTTCCCTCTACCAAAAAAGAAAAAAAAGAGATAGAATATTAGCTGATAAATTTCCCAGCACATTCCAGAGGAGTTTAGTATGGATATAATGCTATTTTTATTTCATTGAGTCACTTTTAATTGAACTCAAGTATAGTTTTCTGTTATGTATTCACCTCACCTACGCACACTGATTCTGTAGAAACAAAAAGCTTTCTCTCTTCTAGAAAAAGGCAGATTCTGGTTTTGGCTAATGGTGTGTTTTTTTCTTAGTTAATTTGTTTTTAAAGTTTGATCCCATTGATCTTTAGAAGTGAGATTTATTAAAAAGCATAAAGTAAAAACATGTAGAAAGTTCCAGCATTTAAATCTCTAGACACCTACATGTTACTTTATATATTTTACATTAACCATAGTGTTTCTGAATTATTGCTGTAATATTTCAGTAATGGGATTGAAGCTTTCAAGGTCAGAACAGGCACATAAGGGAGATGTGCTAAAAGAAAGTGTGAGATCTGAAGAGCGCAATTATACTGCTCTAAGGGATTTTTTTTTTTATTGAACAAATGGACCGAATGATATCATACAGAACTCGAGATCCCAGAAAACACCATGTGGCAACCATGCTCAGAGATGAAAAGTAGGTTTCTGTTTCCTTTGTATTTTAGCACATAAAACAACTTGGCACCTTTCATTCCAAGTAAAGCTGTATTTAAAATCTATAAAGCTTAATGAAAGTGGTTTTTCTACAGAAAGATTGATTTAAATAACTTTAATTTGGATTTTTAATCCACATCACAGTGATATTATTTGTAATATGCCCGGCAGTCTGCAGGAGGAGCACTGAGCTATGTATGTTGATGGGCTCAGCACCCTGAGGTGTGGGCCTCAAACCTTTCCCATGATCTGGAAGATCATGGTGAGTGACTGTATGATCAACAGGAGCAGAACTTGATGCTTACTCTTTCCTTACCCAATAGGAAGCAGAACTTTTTATCTGTAAGTAGTACTTTTCTATTTTCAGTTGTTCAATCAGTGCCTACATTTCAGGTCATGGGATAAGTCAGTCTTTCTCATCACAGCACTCTGTTATAATGAGAATAAACACAAACAAAGAAAGCAAAACTCTTAGCAATAGATACTCAGTTGTAACCCCGCAAACCATCCACGTTCCTATGACATTCACAGTTTATTAGAAGTCTTTATCTAAATTCCCTTTTGCTCTTCCCACTACTCTGGCAAAGTAGAGTAGTTTTACCCTTATTTTGAATCTGAAAACTCAGAAATGCCAAAATATATATCACATAGCTCGTGATTACTGAGTCAGTGGGTGTTAGATCTAGGACCCAAATCAAGATACCCTCATATTAGACTTTGTAATCTTTTACCTTCACTTAGACTTCTTGCAAAAGTCTTTCCCATCCCTATACAACACTAGGATACCCCAAGCCCTAGAGAGTTGGAGCCTGCTAGAGTTATATAACCCTAGAGAAGACTGAAATATTCACCATATATTTTTCTTTTCCAAAGTCACTTGAATATAAGTTTAAATATTAATTTTTTCTTTAAACTTTAACTATCTTTTCTTGCACAGTATTTTATATAGATTTTATATTTTATTTCTGTGTAAGTAGTAGTTGATAAAGCCAAAGGAAAGAATTTTTAAGTCATATTGGTTTTTTTTTCTTTTTCACACTAAGCATGAAATAAAGCCTTTGGAACTTTTTCATTAAGTCCTTTCATGGAATTATTTTGAAATACAAAAATAAGGTCACATTAATATTGTTTAATTGTTGCTGTAATTAATTAAGTCAACCCATATACCTTGATCTATCAAAATGCTGTTTCAATGAAATCATTGGACCACAAAACGATTGCTCAGTTTTTTCACCATTTAACCAACAATGATTTTTACAAAGTTTTGCATGTGATTAAATATGTCTGTGAGCCATTTATGTCATCTAAACATAAAATGTCCATAATGTTTTTATTTGGTAGTAATATAAACATGAAACATGAATGTTCTCAGGTTTTCTGAGAAGCAGAGCATTTCCTGGGAAGCAATATTTTGCCACTATAGGGTATTTAATTCTTAACCAAACACAAAGCTAATCACTGTGTTTAAATAGTATTTAGAGACTTCATCCTGGCACGGTGTTTTCAAAATTCTTGACTGCAAGATCATTCTAGATGATCAACAGTTTCTACAAATAAACCCATTTTCAATTTAGAATAATTACTAACTTATTCCAAGAAGAATTTCAAATGATAGCCATTATTAAACAATAATTAAATATCTTAAGTAAGATTAGCACAAGGCCAAACAGAATGCTAGGATTAGCACAGAAACCAAAATCAGTCAAGAAACTCAAACTCTCAAAATTGTGGGTTTTAAAAAATATTGTTTTTGTTTTTCATTTCTGGGTTTCTTTTTTCCTTTTTTTTTTTTTTTAGGGTTGGGGGAGAGTTGAAAACCAAGATACTCCCTACAGTAGAATGGCCAGAGACACCAATATTCTTCACATAAATTTATCTGTGTAAACAATGCTTACTAGGCAATTGTATCTCCCCCTATAAAAAGAAACATGGTAATATAAGCAGAACATCTAAAACATTTAAGTAGCTTTTATTTACATAGTACACAAAGAGAGGTATGTTTTCACCGTGTCAACTTGATTTCAACAGCAGTTCTTCCACACTTAGCTGTTAGTTTTCAAGCAAACCATTTAAACTCTCTTCAGCTATATTTATTCTTCCTTAAGATAAAGGATATAGACAAATTATAAACAACATAATTACTAAATCCATTTAATAAATTCTTTTATTTTTAAATTATTCAATTATTTGTTAAACATGTATTGAATATATTATGTGCTAACAGCAGGATACAGAAATTCCTATTTCTGTAACAGTAAATACAGAAGAGTAAATATTTCTGTAAATAGTAAATAAACATTAGACACACCCTTTGCCTTAAGAAATTCACAGGATTATCAGAACCATAACATCCCCATTGGGTAAAAGCATCAAATGAAAAGAATTTCATTAAACACTTTTAAGACATTATATTAGTTAATGAAAATTGTTCTCAAAGATAAGTTTTTAACTGTTATTATAATCTGACCTTTAAGTCCAAGTTCCCAGTTGATACGCAGCATTCTACTATGGAAGAAAAAGAAAGCACATTTTAATATAATAAGAAAAGAGCAATAATTGATTTGCTTACTTGAAGAAATGCAGTTTTTTGCCATTTACTTTTCAACTGCATATTGATTTTAGGAGAGGAAAGCAACTAGGTTTTATTTCTTTCTTTCTTTTTTTTTCTTTAAACAACAGTTCATCTCACAGTTCTGAATGTGGAAGTCTGAAAGCGAGGTGTGTGCAGAGATGTGCACCCTCTGAAGTTTCTACGGGAGAATGTTCACTTGTTCCTTCCAGCTCTGTGGGCCTTCAGTATTTCTTGGTGACTCCAGCCCCCCTCTGTCCTCCACAGTTGTCTTCTACAACTCTGTGACTTCTCCCCTTCTCATAAGGTAACTAGGTGTTGGATTTATAGACTACTCCAAATTCAGTGTATCACCTCATGGTCTTTGCTAGCACATCTGTAAAGACATTATTTTCAAATAAATTCAGAGTCTGAGGGTCTAGGTAAATGTAAATTTTGGGGAGACACTATTCTATACACAAAATTCATAGTCTGTAATTTATTGGTAGTGTTAGAAACTATTTAAAATGCAGCAGTATGCATTCATTTATTAAGTTGACATAATTTATTAAATTCTGGGGTATACATAATACAGAATTAGTCTTTAAGTAAAAGATGCCTTGATATTTGTTCTTCATATCTATTAATATAGTGATAGATTTGGAACTTTACCCACACCTATCACTGATGTTCATGGGTATGGGTGGAGTTCCAAATTCATGAATTACCTTAAAGTCTTACAATCTACTAAAGAATCCAAGCATGCAACAACTAATAACAAAAACTATCAAGTTATTTATGTGGTATGGGGAACAAGGCAGAAGAACAAATGCCATGAACAAGTATACCAGGTTCAATTTATTGGATGGACCAGACTCAGTGTGGGGAATTGGATTTCTTGAGGAATCTCTAAACTGAGGTTAAAAAATGATTAAGGATTAATTAATTAAAGATCATTTGCCTATGCTTCTACCATATTTTCTAAACAAATTCTAGTTTAGAATCAGCAAGTCCAATTTTCTAAGAATCATGTTAATTATACTTCTTTCATGTATTCACCCATAAAGTATAATCTAATATCCCCAAAAGATAAACATATTCATTGCTCTGTGATTAGACAATGTAACCTCACTTTTACATTAACTTTTGGCATTCAGATGCAGCTGGATAGAAAAAGTAGAATAACTTTAAGGATACAAGTAACACTGATAACCTATTTATTCTGGATGTCTAAACTCTTCTGGAAAAATCCTATTTCATAATAACATAATTAAAGTTAAAACTCATCCAATGTAATACTAAACCATAGCCCATGATAGATATCAGAGAACTCCCACTTGTCAGGAAAAGCTCACAAATACTGCATTTATCCTAACATAATTGTTTTTTGCTGAATAAATGAATCTGCTGCTGATTATAAAAGCAGAGGGCCCATAAAACAGAATTTATTTATTAAAATTGTCTATCTGTTCTTACATGTTTAAACTTTAGTCACCTTCAAAGTACTCTCCATTTGATGCAATACTCCTATCTAGATGTTTCCCACTGCTCAAAATAGCTTTTGAACTCACAATTTTGATGTTTTAGTGCTTCTGCCATTCTTTTGTTTCACCTCTTCCACATCAGCTAAATGTTTCCATTTGAAGATTTTTCTTCATCTGGGAAAACAACAAAAAATGTCCCTTTTGGTGAGAGCGGGAGAATAGGGAGGGTGGGGCATGGGGGTCATGCCATTTTTGGTCAAAAACTGCTGAACACTCAATGCATTGTGGGCAGGTGCACTCATAAATCACCCATGATGAAATGGCCAAATGCATTGAGTCTTCAAAAAAATTCACCAAAGCCAAATGCAGCCTCTCACAACAGCACCAGCTTGTACACTAATATAGGTAGGTTCCTAGAACACTCACCTAGCAAGGGAAGCCTGTGCTACAAGGGATCCCCCTCCAGAAGATAGTCTGTTTGGGGGGTCCCCCAAATACACACACACACACATACACACATATCAGTAAGGCTTCTATCACCTATAATGCATAGTAATAATCCTTATAAAACTACTGCTTTTGCAGTAGTTTTGAACACCTATGATAATTATGAGAAAAAGAGGGTATTTTAGAAGAGTCTTTACATGCTCATTTCCTAAAACAAAAAGAATTGAACCAAAAATCTTCTTGATTGAAACATTTAGGTTTTATTAACTATCTTAAAAGTAGTCAAAATACCTGAATAAAATTGTCCCATATTGAAACATGTCTACTTTTCGATAATATGGTTGATTTCTTTCTATAAATGGCTTCCTCATAATATCCTTGGAACCTAGAGAAGATGGACAGAGTTTAATAAATAAGCCTCTATCACAAACAAGCAAGTCTTTATGAAGCAAAGAAGTTAAGAAGAGGGAGGTGACAATTCAATTTAATTTAGTTTAATCAAACTTAATAATACTCATATCTCTATTGTACCAATTCAGAGCTTCCATTAACTAGAGATTGTTTGAACTTTCTTGGCCTCATCAATTACACAGTCAATTGGAACCTTGTTTCCAGAATGATTCAATCATAACACTTAATTTAAGACTCCAGAAACACTACTTTTTGTTGGTTTAGGAGAGCTTTGCATATATCATTTTGCAAACATTGCATGTAATTCTGTAAAGGCATGATGATACTTTCATATTTCTATTTTCAACATTGAAAAATCAATGTAAAAAAGACATTTGATTATATATGTCACAGATTCTTATTGGGCACATTTTTCTCCTTTATTAGCATATCAACTCATTACCTAGAACTGAGTGTACACCGCTACATACATCTCTTCCACTAGTGTCTGGAAACCGAACTTCTCACCTGCAGACTGAAAAATTTATTTAAACTCTGATCACAAGACATAAAACAAAGACTCTGTTCCAAGCATGGAGCTGGGATACACAGGTACAAGAGTAGACATGTCTTTTCTACTCAATCTGGCTGTACCTTAGGTAAAACAATTCTGCAGAACATTTTAATAGCACAGTTAAAATTGTTATAAAAACAGCTGATATTTATTAGATTCTCACTCTGTACCTGGGACTGCTTCAGCATGCTTCATGTACTAACTCATTTAATCCTGTATAATGTTACTGGGAAAAGGTATATGGCAAATTCAAGTAATTTGCCAAATATCACAAAACTAGTAAGTGGCTAAACATCTTCTTTATGCTTCAGTCAAATTATTAGTTCATATGTTTATATATTGGCAGATATATTATTGATCCTTCTGTCTATACTTTGATTCCTAACTCCTTCTAATGTCTAAAGCATCTTGTTTCTTTTATATATAGCTCCTCTTTTAATTGCATCCTTCAGATTAACATTTAAGTATGCTTACCTCTTACCTAACAAACAATACTAAATATAAGAATACATTAATACTGTATTCTGTGATTTTTTCCCATTATAAATTCTTTCTAGGAAATTTTACCCTTTCCCAGAGCTTGCTATATCATTGATATTACAATAACACCAAATTTATATCTTCAGTATCTAACACTGGGTACCATGACATGACTGATCGTAACATCCCTTAATTCAGCAAATGGACTTTTATCCACCCATTTTGCAAACCAGAACCTAGAAGTCACCCTACCTTCCAAGCCTGTCTTTATCACAGCATCCTATAACTTTTACTTTCTAATTCTCAAATTTATTTACTTATTGCTACTTCAATGACATGACCCTAGAGAAATCTGTCTCTTACCCCACCCCCATGCCACGATCTTGGGGCAAAAAAAAAGCCTCAACACAGATCCCCTTCTTGTACTGCACCATGCTCCAATTTATTCCTAACTATGTAATCCAGGTGATGTTTCAAAACATAGATATAAGATGGACCCCTTTCAGAAGGGGTCCATCACTCAGCTTTTATTGAATGCAGGTTCACTCAAAGTAGAGCATCAACATACATTAATAATCCTACTCACACTCTAACAATCTAAGAGAAATATAACACACACACACACAGAGCAATCTATGAGGGATAACAAACCCTAGTCCTTCTCTCCCCTTCTCTCCCCTTCTCTCCCCTTTCAGAAGCTTTAAATATCGCCCATGATAGAGACCCTCGGCATAGCCATCAAGATCTGATGCCGTCTGGTGCCTCACCACTGGCCTCACCACATTGTATGACCCTGTCTCCGTCCGCCTCTGCTCTGCAATCGCCCTTTCCTCTGTTCAGTTCCGTGTTCCTTTGCATGGACACTCTGTACACGCTCATCTCCCTAAGTGGAATTTTTTCTGATCACACCTCTACTTTCGCCTCGATCAACATACTGCATTTCACTTCCTCAGGGAAACCATACCGTGAGCCTCAGAATAAATGAAATCCCGTTTACATCTTTTAGAAACCCTGTGTGTGTGTGTGTGTGGGGGGGTGTGTGTGTGTGTGTGTATATATATATATATATAATCCTAATGAGTTCTAATACATTTATATTTATACTTGTTATTAATATGTGTCTCTCTAGAAATAAAGCTGCATGAGGTCAGCCAACATGATTTTTTAGAATATTTATATCCCTGTTATTTAGAATATAAACAAGACTTTTATAGATGCTTAATAAACACTATATGGGGGAAAAGTAAGTTAATTTCTTTTCTACTTTGATAGATTTCCCATCATAAGTATTATATTTTCTAGGTTTCGTTTCAGCTTAAAATTAAATTTTCAGTACAAATTTCTAATTCCTTAGGTAAAATTTTTAGTTGAGGGTCTCAGAAAGAACAACTGTTTCAACATAGGAATTATAACTCGGAGAAACTCAGGAGAATTTTTCACAGAACTTAGTCTATTATTCCTCTACTTTCTCCAGTTTTCTAAGAAAATCATTCTTACCTAAAACTTGCTAGCACTAAGATTTAATGGACATAATGCATGTGAAAGTCTTTCTTAGAAAATGAACACAAAGAAAATGAAAAAGAGTGATTGACAGAAACGTGAATGTGAGAAGACAGAGAATAAACTGTGAAAATACCTGTCTGGATAACCACATGACACTAAATGCTATTAAAGGTGACAATAGCTTCATCATTTGTCTACACTGTCTTTTATGCAAAATGCACTCAAACTAGACCTGCAGTGACCTCTCCTTGAGGTTTTGGAAAGCCTCTTGAATTTGTTTTATATTTTATTCATTTCTGTGGTGACAATGTGTCATGAGCATATGTTTGTGACACAGTCTTTCCTATAAGTCAGCTGGGCAGCTGCTCAGCTAGCCACCTGCTGAGCAGCCCAGTACCAAGGAATAGACAAGGTTCAGACACAGTATCTGTGCTATTCACTCAGCTTTTATTGAATGCAGGTTCACTCAAAGTAGAGCATCAACATACATTAATATCCTACTCACACTCTAACAATCTAAGAGAAATAACACACACACACACACACACACACACACACACACACAGAGCAATCTATGAGGGATAACAAACCCTAGTCCTAGAGTCTCAGTCTGCAAGTCTGCATGGTGGGCACAGGAATTGTCAGTGTCTTGCTGAGGAAGGGTCTCTGGAGCCAGGTGGGCAGCAGGGCAGACAAAGTCCTTACACAGTCGAGCAGGGAAGAGCCTATGATGGCAGATGCCAAGGGAGATCAGTGTGGTGTGAAGTGCTCTGGTGTGTGGAGCTCGACTGACTCAGCAGTGGTCTGGAACCTGCCTCAGCTATATGTTGAAAGTGGTGCACTCCACCCTTCTGGGTCTTTTTGGTAAATGTCTTGGCACCCCTGATGCCAAGTGGGAAATTTGCCCAAGAGCTTATGGGTGGGACATAGCTGTTCTGCTTGACATCCCTGAGGGTAAGGGTGGAATTTCCCCAGAAGCCCATCACGTGGGGGTGGGGAGGACCCTGCTCTGCAGACATGGCTACTCTGATCACATGAGCAGATATCTTAAGTGAGTCCCCTTTCGAGATGTGTCTGCTCTGACTTAGGTCATCTCCCTCTTGAACCAAAGTGCCATGGCTAACTAACAGCCATTTTGGCTGATATTTACTACTTTGTTTTATATACTTTATTCTATCCTGACCGGACCAATGCCACTTTATTGGTCCTGCTCTGCACACAGTGGAAACAGTATCTGTATAATACTATAAAGATTACAGACACTTTCTGTGTGATATTTAGGTCATTCCTACAAAGTTCTCAATACTACAGACAACTGTGAGTTTACCTATCTCAGTGTATGCATTGGGGATAAGAGTGAAAGTAATAAAGGAAGAACTTCAACCGTTTAGAAGCAACTCTTGGGCTCTCTGTTAGATGAAAAGAAAATCAGTAACAATCATAAGGAGTGGAGGTGAATATCAAATTACTTTCTGGATCACAGGTCATCCAGCCTAAGAAATCTTATTGAGGGAAGAGAGAACATGCAATTGAAATGCTCTCGATGGTGCTGTCTCTGTCCTCCACCTATTCTATATTTTTCCTCAAAGTGTTGGATGATAAACCTTAAACTTCTTGTTTGTAAAATGAAGGTAAGTTACCCATAGAGTTTTGGTAGATATGGGGTTTCCAATTCTTCTGACTCTGCAATCTACAACCTCTAGATTTTGTCTATTTTTATGAAATGTTGAGCTCTTATTCATAGTGAGTTCTATAATTTCACGTAGATTTGAGAACCCAAATGTCAGAGTTGTATATAGCTTGGATATAAATAAAATCTCAGTGCTGAAAATGAACCAAAATTTTTTCAGACTTCAGAACTACATGCTAATATTCTCGAATACTAATTAATTAGTATTCTAGAATACTAATATTCTCATCATTAAGAGGGAAAAATCCAACTGATTATTAAAAAGTAGTGTTTCACAGTTGCCATCTAAAGATGGAAAATAAAAGCTACTTTGGAGTTTTCTTGGTCCTTATCATGATAGTCTTTAATCATGAATTGAACAACAAGATATAGAAAGACATATTTAAGAACCTCATGAATAATAAGAAATATAGTCAATAACATTACAATACCAATGGTGCCAGGTAGGTACTAGAAATATAAGGAGAGCACTTTATAAATGATATGTTTGTCTAACCACTATACTGTACACCTGAAACTAATACAAAATAACATTAAATGTAAAGTATAATTGAAAAAAGTGTTAAAGTTAAAAAAGAACCATGTGATAAGAAACATCTTTTGAGTCCATATGTTTTTAAAACCATTTTATTTATATAATGAACATAAGAGCATGTACAATGAGAACTACTGATCTAAGTGAATAAGGTAAAAATTGGAAAGTGAATAAGGTAAAAACAATGGAAATGCTCTTTAGTGAAAGTTCACTACAGGAGGAGAAGCACCTGGCATGGCGAATGTACTTTGAGTCATAGGTGGCTGACACTGAGGCAAAGTGAAGAACATAGTGTTTCTAGTTGTTTGAACAAAGAATTAAACCCAGTGAATATGTAAAGTGCAAAGACATGCTACCCTCCAAAGGTAAGAACTGAACAAGAGAATGACATAATCTGTATTGGAATGCATCACCCATGTGGTGGAAAAACAAAGGGAGAACCAAAGTGGAAACAGTACCTGGAGGATCAGCAGGAAAAAAATCAATAATAAATTTGGGATGTGTACCAAGGGAGAAAAGTCTCTCCAATTCATTACTAAATGGAATTCGGTTCAACTGTGGGACCTAAGACTTCGTTTGGTGTGATAAATGGCATGCTATCAGTGAGCATATTTGGAATTTTCAAGATTAAATTCGCCTGCAGTTTAGGGGCAGAAATAACAAAACAGATGAGCCTTTGAAGTATTTTCCAGCTTCCTGCTCTTTTTTAGGACCATTTTCCCCAAAATACTCACTAAAAATAAAAAATATAAAATCTTGTGAACAAACACACTCACATACACTTGACTTACATTATAAAATCTAACACAGAACAGTACATGTGCATTGATATTTAGAAAAGTTAATCCATGGTCTCCACAGCAGCAGCTGGGTACAGGACATCTGTTACAATGCAGAGGCAGGGTGCCATGTTTTCAATCAAATAATGCAAATTAAATCAATGCAATTAATTGGATGCTATAGTGAAAAAGAAATAGTAAGCACCCAACATCATAAATCATAATAAATCCTCTAGGATACAGATCCAGAGCCACTGAGAGGAAATATATCATGACTCTTGGTTATCTATAAATTACAAAAGGGGATGAGAAGCATAGGAAACACTTTATATTTCTACTGTAGTCTATTTTCTACCCTTATATCAGGGAGTTCAAAGGGATTGTTAGCTATAATCATCCTTTTAATCTTACTGTGCTCAGACAATGTTCTATAAACTTGTACATTCCCTCCTTATATACCTAATTATACACTGTAAGTTGAGCACTGAATTAGCTGGCACTCATGAATAATTCAGTTTTATTAATTCATCTATATCAAATAGGGTAAGTTATATAATTTGGGCAAGTTGACACAATGAAACTCACTTATATTATTGATCATGTTTAACTTATATTTTGGTATAACCAAATGCATACCCAAAATAAAACATGGTCCTGTACAAAGCAATGCCACTGTAATATAAACATTTCAATAAAGGCATCTTCATGTTAACAAAAAGACAAAAAATGTGTGGCTCTTGTTGACCAAGTTAGAATGAAATCTTATATTTCAGGTTTATTCACTTAATTTTTCATTTAACTCATTTATTCAAAAAATTTAAATGTATTGGAATACTACTCGATTATAAACACAGTACAAAGTGTTTCAAAAATGCTTTTTTTCTCAAGGTGTTTAGAATATGATAGAAAAAATAATATGAAAACAAATAAATAATGATAATAAAATGTGCTGTGGGAAATAGAAACACGAGATACTACTGGAGCAGTTTAGGATGCTTCCAATAAAAGACTCCACATGTGCAAAATACTTGTTTCACAAAAGTACATGAAATTCCAAGGGAATTAGTGCTAAAATAAAAGTAAAAGACGTGGGAAGAGGTAAGACTAGGAGAGTAAGTCCCAGGTGTTGAAGAACTATTTATTTCATTTCAGGAAACAGAGACGCTGATCTGTAGGCCCTGAAAGCCAATAAAAGATTTAAAGCAAGGAAATGACACCGTGAGCTTTGTATTTAAGAAAATTTTGGCCCTGCTGGTTGACTCGTGCAGTAGCAGTCTGGGTCTCGGGGTTGGTCCGTGTTTCTTGATAAATATTTAAAATTTTGGTAACTGTACAAAATAAATAAGTGTTAGACAAGCTTGAAAAAATAAGTGTTAGACAAGCAGGAAAAAAGACTGTTTCTGAAATTTACAGAAAAGTATAAAATCAAAAATGAGGGAGTAACAGAGGTATCGGAGGAGGAAACAGAACCTAGAAATAGAAGAAAGCAAAGTCAATAATAAGGGAAAGGAAAGAATCAAGAATGATTCTTGCTTGCAGAGTTTGGGGCTTGGCCATGTTATGGATTGCTGTGCTATTCATAAAGACGGGAACATCAGTGACATTGCAAGTTTGGCTTAGGTAAAATCAGTTCGGCTTAGGTCATGTTGGTTTGAAGTATAAGTGGGACATTGGGGTGCACGTACTCCATAAATAATCGAACACGTACCTGAAGCACAGTAAAGAAGTCGGGACTAAATTCAAAGTTATCAGCATATAGGTACTAAATAAAATAATGGGAAAAGATACTATCATTCAAAATGAGGACACAGAATAGGGGCTGGGAAGCATAGTGATGGTGAAACATTGAAGGACTCTGATATTTGGGGGACTGGAAAGAGAAAAAAATCCACATAAAAGACTAAGAAAGGACCCTAAGCAAAGAAAGAGAGAAAACTAAGGAATTTGTCTATAAAGCCAACCAGAAAAGAGGAAAAGAAAAGATGGGGTAGTTTGATCACAGAGTCAATGTTACAAGGGATCAAGTTAGATGAGGAGGGAAAACTTGACATTTTCTTTAACAATTTTAAGTAGTTCTTATTAAATTGGGGTATAAAATATCTAATGGTGATGATGAAATCCAAATTTCAAAGAGTGATAGGAGGTTTAAGATGTTATGAAAGTTAGTTTTTCTTCAATAAGCCTGCATGTAGCAGACAGAAAAAATGTAGCAGACAGGAAAAATGTAGCATAATAACTAGAGGGCAACATGGGCTCTAGAGAATAATTTTATATAATAGAGCCAAAAATAGATACTTTTTGGAGAAAATTATTTAGGAAAAATAAGGTGGTATTCAGAACCATGGCTGAGAATTAACTTTTAAATGCAAAAGAACCATCTATTCCGCTCATAGAAGGCTTAAACAATGACTCTAGGTAGACACTGAAATATATTTGTGGGGCACAAGGTGTGAGGGACCCGTGTGTTTTCATAGCTGATTGTCCAAAAGTTCTCTGTAGAAAAGGAGATATGATACTTTGATAGTTGAGAAATTGGAATGTGTTAGGTAAGGCTGAGTATGATAATGACTATTCATAAAAGGTATTATAAGAATTGACAAGAAGGTGAGAAGAACAAGTAAAATGATTGCTAGAACTAGGTGTCCAGCAAATATGAAGAAAACAAATGTGTAATATCACCAATCTGCAAAGATTAGGATTTTCCTCTAGAAACGCTCAGAAAATCCTAACAAGAGGAGCTAGATGGCTTGATTGAGTAAATTAGAAGGATTTTTATGGTACTTAGGCAAGAAAAAAAATATATATATAAAACAGTGAGGAAAACCATCCAAGCAAAAATAAAAATCAAACAAGCTGCAAATAAAATGATTCACCACTGAGGCTGGGGTTCTCAGGAAATAACCGAAGCAATGAAAATTGGAGAAGAATGAGGGAGGAATTCAATAGCCAAAGACACAATAAAGATAAAATGCTACATGCTGAAAGTAATGAAGTGAGAAGCTGCAATGAATGGAGGCTGTGGTTAGAGATTAATATTTTATATTTTATTATGTTAGAGGTAATCAAAATATGTGATGATAAAATCCAGCTGTGACCAGGGATGATGGTCTAAAGTAGAGTGGAAGTTGAGAGAACTGAAATCCAAGAAATCAAGCACCTACGAGAAGAAGGCATCCTGTGGGCTAGACATATATTCTTTGAGGTCATTATGGGGGCTGTTTGGATTTGAAATAAAAGACATACTATGATCCATATGCCCAAGGGCCTGATCAGATATAGTATCAAAGAATTATAGAGACAAAAATATAAAGATAGGATGGTTTTTTGAGAACTAAACAGCAAAACTCAGGAGGTAATGATGATAATAAAGAAAGAGCAGATTTCAACTATGACAGCTTGGTAAATGGAGTGAGAATAAATGAATGATATCCTCTGCAGGAGAAACTGGAAGGCACATGGGAGGAGTCAGATTATAACTAAGTCCAAATGTTGAAAAAATATTTGGAAGGAACCAGAATTTTACGTGTAGCTGTGAATGGCAAATTATAAAGTAGAGAGCGCAACCATAGGGCTGGAAGAAAATAGCAAAGTCTAAATAATGAAATTTCGTGGACTATGCAAGTTTTCACTTTAGCCTAGGAACATTGCAGAGAAATTGAACATTTTGAACAACAAAGTGGTGTGACCTGATTTGTAATTTAAAACATTATTTAACTTAAAACGTTAGTTAGAGCAGATTGGGGGCAAATGATGGTTATGGTAGAGAGAATAATTTAGGAGGCCATTGTAGTAAACCAGAGGAAAGGTGGTGATGGACAGATTTCAAGTCACAGAGTGGGATGGAGAAAAGTGGGTTAATGTAAGAGCTACTTCAGGGTGATTACTGGACAAGATTGTCATTTCATACTCACTATTTCTCCGGTGATAGATGAAAAATAATGAAATAAATGACTCTCAGGTTAAGTTTTGTTAAAACTAATTATGTAGATTTTATATATGGGTTTCCATGATCAGTTTCCTGAACCATCCTGTGTCACAGAGTTTGGAAACCTAAAACATGTAGTATTTCCCAGAATCCTTTGTCAGCATGTTCCTACTTTGTATTACAACAATGAAAATAATGCTTCGAGATTCAAAAAACCAGAAGAGAAGAATACATATTTTCTTCCTTTAGAGCAGCAGATTTTCAACCTTTTTCATCTTACAGCACATATAAACTAATTACTGAAATTCTGTAGCACAGCACAAAATATATTTTTTACCAGTCTGACAGAAAAGCTACAATTTTGATTCATTCACACTAGAGGGCTATTATTGTGTTGGCTGTTGTAATTTTTTAATTTGACAATCTAAGGGAAAAGAGGTCAATGCCCCGGACTAAATAGTCAGGTGTTGCATGTTTTTAAATTTTTTATGGAACATCAGTTGTTGCTGCTTTAGAGGCTTCAGGAAAGTAGGCTAACCCACTACATATATGAAGCTCTCATCAGTTTCCTAAAAATCTCCCTCGATTCTGGAACTTCAATGCTTCAGAAGCCTGAGATCATTAATAGTGATTTCCCCCAATGCTTGCACATTCCGGCTGCATAAAATGCAGCAGTGGTTTCCTGGCCTGTTTTGGAATAGCTGTTCATACATAAGCTTCTAATTCCCTCTGAGATACCTGGAGTGATTTCTGTTTCTATTTAAAGCCTTGACCAGTGCATACTCTTGTAATATGAATAGCTCACAGTGGTGTTACCTACATCGGGGGTTATTAGGAACACCCAAGGTGAAAATTAAGCAAGTTTACCACCAGCAAATAGAATGCACACAAAAGGTTTATTAGAGCTCAGAAACAGCATCCAAAGAAAGAAAATGCTGCTCCCTGAACAAAGGCGGAGGAGTAGAGTTTTACAGAAATTGAGGCATGAAGTCAAAGTGGCAGGGAACATTTGGTGCTTGCTCAGTACAACTACATGTTTCTTCTTGGGTCCCATGCCTCATTAGCATGTTATATCTCCACCATTTCTTTATCATTAAAATGAAGATAAGGTCACACAGTGACTGCCTGGGGCTGAACTGCACATGCTCATGCATTAGGATTGAGAAAGTCTTTTTGACCAGTGGATAAATCTGTACCCTGTGGTTGCTGCCTCTGCTGTGCCTGCTTGCTAGCTACATGCAGGGTTTGAGGGGCAACCAAGTGAAATTTCAGTCATACCAGGAGAGGCTCAGCCTATCTCAGTAGGGAACTGGGATTGATGATCTGATCCAGTGTAATTTGAAAATAGTAATGAGACTAATGCTAATGTAAATTAAATACTAATAGACTCCAGAATGCTTGTTGTTGCCTGTGAAGAAATGTTTCTTCAAACTATGGCTTTGATAGACCAGATGATTATTGCAACAGAACATGAGACTATGAGAGGGCTACTTTTGGCTATGTGGATAGCTTAAAAAATATTTTAAAAGCCAAAGCTTTAAATTTGGGGCTCAAAGCAAGTCCAAAGAATGCAATGAGTTTATTACTATTTCTGAAGAACCTCTAATGCCCTGAAACCTCTCAGTTAATGTTAATTATAAGACCAAGGTTAACCATTCCGGGTCCAAAATTACAATTTGTTGATGTTGACAGAGTCATTCACACACTGTAAGGTTCTTATATCAAACACAAAGTGCTGAATGGAGGGAAATGTGACAGAGAAATTTGGAAAGGAGCTTTTAGTGAATTCTTGTGATTCTGAATACAAGGACCCCAGAATTTCACCACATCTTCCCTGCTAGCTGGGTCAGGGTCTTTATATTTGTCTTAAATCAGGTTCCTCTTATTGCAAGAGGCTATAAAGAGACAATTAGCTTTATTCAAAGGGTTACTGATTCTCCTCAAGACTCATGACTATCAAATTTTAGTGCCTACACACTCATTTTTTTTTAAAGAGGCCAGGTCCCAGTTTATTCTAAAGAAATCCGTTTCCTTCCAGTTTGCGCTGGAAGAAGAGAACCTACAAACCCAAATAATTGTAATAATTTCATAAATTTATTTCAAAGAAAAATTGCAGAATAGGTGTAAGGATGGACTTCAAGGAAATATACCAGAAAAGAAAAGACAAAAAATGCAGGGACTTTGATAAGCAAGCTTTGTCTCTGGTCCATTGTAAGTTTATCCTGCTGACTGGATCAGGGAAGCAGAAGTAACAAATGAGCTAATTGACTTGGTAGGAAGCATGCCACCTTGATAATGTTATTAATCACCTAAGAATTATCAAAATGTTGTTCCAAAATTAAAGACAAATTACTGTACTTTATTCCTTATAGCCCTGAAACAGTGATAAGACTTATTTGGACTCTTGGAATTCTGCAAGGATATACCATATTTTAACATGCTACTCCTTACCATTTACAGGGTAGCCCAAAGCCATGGGATCTGAGTAAAAATCAGAGTAAGCAAATGCTCTGCAGGTAGTAGAGACTTGACCCAAGATGTTGACCAGTCAGACCTTGTGAAGTGGAAGATTCAAAGATGCTCGAAGTGCAATATCCATCACCAATAAGGATACAATACATTGTCACTATTCATGTGAAACAAAGTATTGCCCTCTTCCACAAAAAAACTATTTTCCCTTTGAGAACCAACTCCTGGATTTCTATTAACTAATTAACATATTAACTAATTTATTATTTATTCTTCTCTTCTTCCCACATTTTAATATGAAGTATGTGTATAGCATTTTTATTTAGATTTATATTTTTTCTTTTAAATTATAGAATATAAAAATAGTTGGTGACTGAACAAAAAGTACAGCAATTATTATATAAAAGTGGGTACAATAACTCACAAGAATTTGTGTTCTATTTTATTTTAGGGGTACAGGGATATACAGCTTCATATATATAATACTGTTAAGCCAGTTAGAGAGATACATGCTATTGCTTTTATTGTTTTCTAAGAGTTGAAATGTAAATACATAGAAATACCTCCCAGATACCAAAATGTTGATCTCCATCTCCATGATTCTAAACTCTTCCTTGTAACACAGGATTTAGAACCCTAAAAAAATACACTTTCCAGGTTTTCTATCAGCACAAGTCTAGCTTAGATCTTGATTACAGGTGTTTATATGCAATTAGGTCAGCAGAAAAGCAGAAGTAATTTTCCCTTCAGTAGTAGCTGATATGTGTGTGATCCGGGAGTCAATGTAACTTGCAGAGGCAGCCTGGCAGTCTGCACATCATTGCCCTCAGTTTAGCAAATAGTTGAGTTCACAGACAGTTTGTGCCTCCTGATTTCCCCGAAGCCGCCAGTGATTCTCTCTGATCTTCACTCAGCCACCATTTTCTATGTCTTTGTAAGAGTCCAATTCCCTATATTAAATCCTTGTGTGTGCCACAATATTTAGATTTCTGATGAAAGTCTGTGTTTGTAATATAATAATATGGGAGAAAAGTGAACTCTAAGCAATTTTAATAAAAAATAAACAAATTTGGCTTGACAGTTGTGATATTTGGTTCCGACATCATTCTCACAAGTATATCATGTGTTCACATGTCTGTTGTCCTTCATAACCATTCAGGCCTTTAAGGGGAATGTATCCAAATAACATATATATATATATATATATATATATATATATATATATATATATATGATTTGCTAACTCCACATTTTTTCTGGGATTAAATAAAGCACTACTAAGGCAACTAATCAAGCAAAAAAAAAAAGACTATTTTTGAGCAGCTGTTGAAAACACTTGACAGATTTAAAGGTCAGGCAGCAATTAACAGATATGCATGATTGTCACAAATAACTCAAAATAATTTTCTAAAATTCAGTTTCCTCATAAGCAATAGTAAGATAATACCTCACAGAGAAGGTATAAAAAATAAATGAAAGAATATAAAAGCAAATAGCATTGTTACCAGTTATTTGCAGTATGATTGATAGTTACTCCTTTGTTATTACTATAATGTGCATTTATAATATCTTTTTAACGTTTTAATCATTATTTAAACATATGTGCCTTATAATGTGGTGATTTCCCCATGATAAATGTGTCATAATAAAATGAGAAATGAAGCATATTTATGTAGCATTCCTTCTGGAAAGACTCTTAAAAGGAATTCTATTAATATCACCATTGGCAAATAAGAGGTTTCTGAAAATGTATTTCGAATTGCTTTCCCAGCTATTTCCATCTTGAGACAGCCACCGCCAGGTGCCAGGGATGGCTGCTCTGGATTCTCATTCTCTCCACCTGGGCCTGGTGGAAAGGACCAGCTGAGTAAACCAGCAGAGCACGGCTGGTGAGAAAACTAGCAATGATATAAAATGTCCTCACAGTGTCCATGGCCAGTAGTCTCAAACAGGTCCTTGATGTTGCTGAATTTCCATTTTCCATTATTTAATCCATTTACTCTCTTCATTGGCACTGCACACCTTTTGCCCTCTCTTGAAATTTTGACAGCATATTATCCCTCTAGAAAACTTAAGTTTTATTTAACAATATTTTGTATTAAATGTAAGGAGAATTTCTACCAGCTGCCATCATGTCTACACTCCTACATGCCTTCTTTCTGCTCTCCCTTGTTTCCTTTTATAAATAAATTGTCCTCATTCGTAAGGGCAGCCTCCCCAATTTCTGTACTAAATATTATATCTTTTGGGCTTTTTAATGATTGGAGTGCAGTACCTCTCTGAATATCAACTTATCCTTTCCTATTAGATTATTTATATGAATATAGAAATGTTATTTTTTCTCCCATGTTAAGAAAATACCACAAACTAGATGCCTTAAATAACACAATTTTTTTTCCTAGAAATTCTTCAAGCTAGAGGTTCAAGTCCAGGTTATTGGCAGCACTGGTTCCTTCTAAGGGCCAGGAAAGAGACTCCGTCCCATGCCTCAGTCCAAGGTGCTGGCGGTCTGCTGGCAATCTGTGTTCTTTGCTAGTAGACACATCACCTCACCTTTGTTTTGATCTTCCCATGGCATTCTACCCATGTCATGTCTGTGCCCAAGTGTCCCCTTTTTAAGGGACAAAGACATGTTAGATTAAGAACCCACCTTACTCTAGTATGACCTCATCTTTATTAGTTACATTCATAGTGACCCTATTTCCAAAAAAAGTCATATTATGAGGTACTAGGAGTTAAGACTTTGATATATAAGTTTTGAGGAAGCATAATTCAATCAAAGAGAAAACATTTTCTTAACACACATTGATTGATATATATATATATATATATATATATATATATATATATAAAATCTAGATTTATGCTTTATATCATGTCTACACACTAAAGAGTCCCTAACTTATGCCTTGGGCCAGACTTCTTTCCTGAATTCCAGATTTATGTAGCCAAATATTTTCAATATTTTAACTTTGATATTTAACAAACATCTTAAATACAACAAAAAGCCTTATAAAATAAACTTATGTAATCCCAAATCAGGATGGTAACAGAGGCCAGAACAAGCACCCAAGTGCCTCCTACAGGTCTCGTAATTATTCCCAGAAACCTTATTCTCCCAAAGCATCGCTCCTTCCCTCCCTCAGTAGTAGTTAATATCCTGATTTTAATGACATTCATAGCTTTTATTTTAAAGTATGCATATCTAAACAATAGAGTTTAATATTGCTACTGAATTGTATAGAATTGAAAATTTACATGATGTGTTTGGCTGTGTCTTGTTTCTTTTATGTAAATCATGTCTTTAATATTTGTTCACATTGTTGCGTTTCACTGTTTTATTCACTTGAGAATAATGTTTCATAGTGAGACTATCTCACAATTTGTTTACCTATTCAGTTATATCCAAACTTTGAGGATGTCTTCATATTAGCGCCTTTATCAGCATTGCTGTTATGGACATTCTCGAACACGTATCCTGATTCAGATGAGCATGAATTTTTATGGGCTACATGCACAAGAATAAAATTACAACATCATACTTATGTTCATCTTCACTTTTACTGAGGACATCATGGTAAGTGAAGTAAAACAAAAAAGTAAATAGTTTATAATATTATTTATACATAGAATCTAAAAATGCAGAACTTATAAAAACACAAAGGAAAATGGGAGTTAACAGCATCTAGGGGTAGAAGAATAATGTAGGTATAGTTTACAACAAAGGTGGCAAACACAAGGCCCGCGGGCAGAATCCGGCCCTCTACCTTGTTTTATCCAGCCTGGCACCTTGTTTCTACCTGGCGGAAGTACAAAGCTCTCATTTAACAGTTAAGGAGTAGTTACATTTATACAAGTCCTAAAATTACATCCAGCCCTCTGAAGGCCACCATGAAGCTGATGTGCTCCCTGATGAAAATGAGTTTGACACACCTGGTTTACAAGTACAAACTTGCAAATAGCAGATAAGAGTCCTGAAGGTCTAATGTATAGTATAGTGATTTTAGACAAAAATATTTATTATAAACATCAAGTTTGCTAAGAAACTAGATCTGAATTATTGCTACCACAAAAGTATTATAATTTTGTAACATGGTAGAAGCTAATGCTGCAATATATGAATGTATCAAATTAACATGTACAATTCAAAGTTTATTTGTCATCAGAAACCAGGGAGACCACAGGGATTGGAATGACTTATTTAAAGTGTCCGAAGAAACAAAAGCTGTCAACTGAGACTGCTGTATTCAGAAAACCCATCCATAAAAGTGAGGTTAAATTAAGAAATTCCCGGACGAACAAAAGCTGAGGGGTTCTGTCACTAGGAGCCCTGCCCTACAACTAATGGTAAAGGGAGTATTTGGTCTGAAATAAAAGGACATCTGACACTAACTCAAAGTCATAGGATAAAATAAATAATTATAGTAAAAGAGACTATACAGATAAATATAACAATCAGTGGTTTTGTGTTTTGGTTTATATCTTCTTCTTTTCCTATATGTTTTAAAATGCATGTGAATAAAACTAAAATTATAAGTCTATGTTAATGGGTACATGGTATTTAACAAAAATAACATTATAAAGGTGGAGGGAAAGACCTATACCAAAGAAGAGTTTTGCATACCATTGAAGTTAGGTTGGTATTAATTTAAACTGTCGTTATGGACTTAAGAAGTTACATGTAACACCCAGGAAAACCAGTAATAATAATATATCCATAAAAGGAAATGAGAAGGGAAAGATTGGTATCTTACAAACATTTGTTGAACAAAATAGCTCTAATAGGAAAATCGGAAAACAAAAGAGATATAAGACTTAGAGAAAACACATTACAGAATGACAGAGTAATTTGATTAATTTAAGGCTAGATATTAGCAAAATGTATTTTTAAAAACTCAAGTCAGCTACATACTTTTTGCAAGAAAATCACCTGAGATCCAAAGACACATAGATTGAAAGTGAAAAGATGGCAAAAGACATTTCATGTAAATAGCAAGTGAAATAAAGATGGGGTGGTCATCCTTATATCATAAAAAGTAGATGTTAAGATGTTGGGAACTGTTCTGCCTGGTTTCAGGAGTTGTAACTGCCCCCCATGGCTAAGGCTGAGTGAGCGACCTCCGGAATGTGAGCCTCTAAGGAGACAAAGCTTATCTCTGGCAGCAGCGCTGCTTCTGCTTCAACCCCTGCCCTCAACGCTTGGTCGGTTAATCAGAGACAGGTAAGACCTCTCAGAGGAGGGGCAACCTAAGCCAGACATGATCACGTGGGAGGCCCTCAAGGAAGAACTCGGGTGGGGGGGGCTGCAGCAAAGAGGGAGTGCTGGACCCTTGCCACCACCCCCCCCCCGGCTATCCTGATGTAGTCTGAGTCCCCATTTCCATCTGGTGGAAGCGCTTCCTTGCTTTAATCCACTTAAGCCTAAAAACCTATGTTGGGGAAGGCAGTGCAGCCCTTTGCCAGCTAGAGCGGTGTCTGGAATGATCAGGCATATGAAAGAATTCCTAAAGTCCTGTGAAGCCTGCTTTGCTAAGAGTACTTTCATTCACATGATAAGGGTCCAAGCAAGATATGAGTATATCTTCCAAAGTTTTTGCAACCCCCTTACCTGACAGACACTGACTCAGACTACACCCTCAGATTTTTTTGAAATGTTATCTACTGTTTGATCTTTGCTGCCTGACATTGATTTATGAGCTTTACCTATTTTCCTGTGTGTTCCAAACCTAATAAAAGCCATCGAAAAAGAGGTTCTTGGTCCTTCTCCTGTGAGAGATTGACCACCTTTCCTTTCTAAGCAGATCATGTTTTGGTAGTTTCATTTTCATCTGTGGCAGACAGGGGAACTTGCTGGCAAAGTTGCCCCCACATTAAGAACTATCACAAGAGACAAAGAAGAATATTATGTAATGATGAACATTATAAGGGCATTGGCCAGCTAGACGATGATGATGATAGATGATAGATAGATAGATACAGATATATATCATTGCAGCTCCCAAATATATAAAACAAACATTTACAGAACATTTACAGTCAAAATAAGTGACTTTAACTCTCCATTTTTAATGATAGAGACAGCCCTGAGTGGTGTGGCTCAACAGGTTGGGCATCACCCTGTAAAAAGAAAGGTCTCTGGATCCATTCCCTGAGTTGGATAACCCGGGTGAAAGACACAAATCTTTAGAAGTATACAAACTCACAGCACCAACTCAAGAAGAAAAAAAATATGACTATAACAAATAAAGACAATGAATTAGTCATGAAACCACCTTTCAACAAAAAAAAATTTCTGACTAAATGACTTAACTAGTGATTCTACTAAACATCTAGAAAAGAATGAACACCAATGCTTCTCAAATTTCCTTAAAATAAATTTTAAAAGAAGGAACACTTTTCTATGTAATGTATGCAAGATTTTTCCCCTTTGGGATGATGATAAGGATAACTGAAACTAGACAGTAGTGATGTTTGCACAACTTATAATTGTACTTAATGTCCTTGGATAGCACACTTTGTATTAGTTAACATGGAAATTTTATGTTAAGTTCAACTTACCACAATTAAAAAAAAACTTAGAGCTTTAAATTCTAATGATTATATATATATATATTGTCTCCAGCATCATTTTTTAAAAATTTTTATTTATTTATCTTTAGAAGGGAAGGGAAGGTGAGAAGGAGAGAAATATCAATGTATGGTTGCTTCTGGTACATCCCCTGCTGGGAACTAGCTCCTGCTAGGATTTGGCCTGCAACCCAGGCATGTGCCCTGACGGGGAATCAAACTGCAATCTTTTGGTTTACAGGCCCATGCTCAATCCACTGAGCTACACCAGCCAGGGATGATTATATATATTTTTATTTCTAAAATTTATATTTAGACATTTTTTCAACTGTGAATATTTTTATTCTCTCTTTTCCCTTTTCATATTTTAAATTATTTTATTTTTAATACACTAAATACCAGTCTGTTAATAATAATTGTCATGTCTAAAATCTCTTTATTTGATCTGACTACATATTATACCAAATGACTATCATTTATATGGCCTTACTGCCTCATTGGCTTTGTGATTATTTTTATTGGGAATTCTTGTTTGAAAACATCTGTATTTGTGGGAAATCCATTTGACCAAAACTGAAGTTTTGTTCCTTCAGAGAGTATTTGCATTTGTTTCTGCTTGGTGCCTAGAAGAGGGACAGCACATGATCACTTCATAGGATACTTTAAACTTTATTTTCTCGTGGGGCTTTTCAGATCACATGGCTCATATGAACTTGAACCACAAAACTTCCTGAACACCAACTTGTAGTTGAAAGTTCTAAAATCCAAAGCTAAAATAGGCAAGCTTTCAAACATCCTATCTTTGGAAATGATTACTCTTCTGTTTTATTTTTCCCCAGTTTTACTCTTTCTCTAAGATTGTTACCCATGAAACCCAGCTCTGTACGTGATCCCTGATTTGATCTTTCACTTTGTATGAGCTCTGGGCACACATGTGTTATAAAAATCAAAGCTCTGTAAGGGATGTACAATTTTTCCCAGGGAAGCCATGGACTTCATTTCACTTATTATTGTGGATTTATACTTTCCTCTTACTTTCTGCCTCTAAGGATTACTCTGACTTTATTACAGTTAGCTATGCACTTTGCATTATTCTTTTTAAATAGATTCAACATTTTCTGACATTATTGGAATAGGATAATGTGTGGCACCTGTTCTGTTATAAATCATATTCTGGACATGATTTATTCTCACCTCATTTTTGTCCAAAGGTAGAAGAGGAAGTCAGGACCAAACATTATATTATCATTCTTCAAATTATTCTAATAATGAAACAAGTCCAGCAACTCTTCTGATCAATCTATCTGTGGTAATCATTAGAGCTTCCACAAAACACCTTTAGTTCTTTACCTTTCATATGCAGAGTAGGATTGCTTCCCATCGGTTTTAATTTATGGTTAGCCATGTAGCTTTATTTGGCTGTTGTAAGAAAAAGAAATGTGTCACTTCTGCTCAGAAAACTTCAGAGACAGTGAGTGAGCCACTGCATACCACTCTCGCTGCTGCATAGGTCAAGAACAGGTCAAAAGAAAGCATTTGTCCATCTGGTCCCTAAAGGTATTATGATGCCAGAGACAGCCCCTCCCCATTGCTGATTTGCACTGGAAATGCAGGCTGTATAAGATATTATTCTGTTACCCTCAGCAACTGAGGTTTAGGGGAGTTTTTGTTACCATAGCACATTTTAGCCTGCACTATTGGCTATTCTGTCAAATGCTATTGTTTTTTATGTTCAATACAATGTCCACTACTTCACAATGTCTTCCCTGATATTGCTCAAAATTAATTGGTCCTTTCACTATTCTATTCTGACAAGAATAATAATAAAATAACTAATTGTATTTATTATTAGGAAGTTATTGTGTTGAGCATTATACTCACATTGACTCATGTAATATTAGAACAGAATTATGAAGATGAATAATATTGATACAGAAATATGAAGATAAATTAATTCATCTCCATGAAAAGAAGGCCTGGAGAACATTATGCTAGGTAAAATAAGCCAGTCAGAAAAAGACAAATACCATATGATTTCACTCATGTGGAATCTAATGAAGGAACTGAACTAACAAGCAAAATAGAGACAGACTCACAGAGAGCAGAAATGCAGCAAAGAAGGGGGGAGAGTGCAGCAATTGAGCAAAAAGGAAAAAGGATTCATGGACATGGATAACAGTGTGGTGATTGGTGACTGCAGGGGCAGAGTGGGGTATAAGGGAACTAAATGATAATGAAAAAATACAAGAAGAAAAGAAATAGAAAAACAACAAGAAAAAGGAAATTAAGGAACATGCAATATTGCTCATGGACCTTGTCATTTGACTGAGATTGCAATGATTGGTTTATTCATGTATTATCCTAGTTAAAATTAGAACACCTGCTTAACTCCATAGCCACCAGCCCCAGTGGGGTACACAAAGTGCTCAATTTCAAAAATATTTTAATTAAGAAGATACATTGAAAATTTAAAGATGAAAGAACATATAAACAAAATAACAAATACTAACTTTATCACTCTGAGAAAATCTTAATAGGACTTTTTGGTTTATTTCCTTCTACTTTATGCACACATAATTTGTAGATTGTTGACAATATACTGTGTGCAAAATTGCAGATTGAATTTCATATTTAAATTCAAATATGAAGTGTTTCATGTGCTTAACATCTATTTTAATGACTTAATATAATGCAATCATATGGGTAAATTCACTTCACATTTCCTGTTATGTTGTTAACTTCAGTTTTCAATTCAAAGTTTTTTATTGAGTTCCTTTTATATTTCATATACTCTTTTGGGCACTGGTTACAAGAACAAAAATAATCCCTGATCACATAGATTTTGTTTTCTAGTGGAAGGAGAGACAGATAATCAATCAATAAATATATATGCACTGTGAAGAAATAAAAGGGGAATAAGTGATGCAGAGGTGTCCTGGGCTGCAGGTGGCCCAGGATTGCTATGAATGAGGCTGAACGCAAAATCATAGACTTACTTAAAACCTTTTTTTGCTCATCAGTTTTCATTAGTGTTCATGTATTTCTGTGTGGCTCAAGACAACTATTCTTCCAGTGTGGCCCAGAGATGTCAAAAGCTTGGACACCCCTGAGTGAGGGATTGTTCTGTATTTTAGAAAATTTCATTAGGTTTCTTTTGTCATGAGGTGATAGTGTTTGAGGGAACAGTGGAATGAAGGGAGGGGTAAAGCCATCCACTTATTTTAGGGAAGAAAGTTCCAGGCAGATGGAACATCAAGTGCAAAGAAAATCCCTAAGGCAGACGCCTGTCATGTTCAGGAAGCACCAAAGAGTCAGATGGCAGAAGGAACTTAGTGAGTGAGGAGGATATTGTTATGGAACAGATGAAGAAGGCAGATTTTATAAGCCATCATGGTTTTTGCATTTTACTTCCAGTTTGTAGGAAAGCAATTGACTTATTTTAATCATAAAAACAATGTCATTAGAAATGTATTTTAATAGGATTTCTCTGGTTGCCATTTGGAGACACTCTGAAGTAAGGGGATCAAAAATATAAGCAGGGGACCAGTTAGAAGCTACTTCAGGGTTCATGCAAGAGGAGATGGTGGCTGAAGGCAGAGTGGTAATGGTGTAAGATGTAAATGGTTTGATTATTTGGAATATATTTTGTATTTATTTGTACTTTATTTATTTTAATCATTACACATTTTTTAATTGATTTCAAAGAGAGGAAGGGGGGAATGAGAGAGAGAGACATTGATGTGAAAGAGAAACATCGATCAGTTATCTCCCTTACACACTCTGACCGAGGATCAAACCCACGACATTTTGGTTCATAGGACAATGCCCCAACCAACTGAGCCACCCAGCCAGGGCATTTAGGATATACCTTTAAGGTAGAGCTAATTAAGAATTTTGTACCAGATTGTGTGTTACTTATAAGAAAAAGAGTTCATCCCTAGCCTTTGTTTGGTTTTGACTTATGATATATAAGACTTCTGAATTATCTATAAAAATAACATCTCAGTAGATGTTGTACATGATTGTCTACATTTTTAAATATGTCTACATCCCTTAGAATATTTCCCTAGAAAAGGAATCGTTCATTACTGAGAATTTTAAAGCAACCACCTGTAAAAACATTTGCACACAGCAGCATCTGTAGACGTATCTATTCGATGATGTTTATTTTTTGTTTCATACTTACTTTCTCCTTCTTAGATTAGTTTAATTAAGTATTAACTCATAAAATTTTCATTGATATAGTTGAACTTGTTTTACTATAGCTCATATAACCAATTTTCATCTAGAATATCATCTGCTTTTTTATGTATAGTCATAACTCATTTGTTTCTAAATTAGTTACTTTATGCTATATTTGATTAGATGTAGAATTTCCCTCCACCGTGACCTCAACTAAATCCTCATATATGTTAGCTCTTTTCATGATTATATTCACGACCTTCAAATTGTTTTTCTAATTTTATTTTTCAGTTTTTTTCCTAATGCTTTTATTTGTGTATTCATTCTCATGTATGTTTGTCTGCATGTCAGCGTGAATGTGCAAACACTAGCATGCATCTGCAAAGCTATGAGTTATGACTATTACACTACACTTTCAGACACATTTAGAATATGTTCACATGTAGTTTTCAAGTCACCTCTTTCTTCCAAGGCATATGCAATTTTATTTTGATTTTCTTATTGGTCCATGCATTTATTTATTTTTATTTTTATTTTTACTATTGTTCAAGTACAGTTGTCTCCATTTTCCTCACCACTCTCCCTTGCTACACCCACCCCACCCCCACCCTCTATCTCCCCCTCCTTTGTCTTTGCCCATGGGTCCTATATACATGTTCCTTGGTGACCCTTCCCTTCTCTTCCATTACCTCCCCCCCCTCATCCCTTCTGGTTACCATCAGTTCTTAATTTCAATGTCTCTGGTTATATTGTGCTTGCTTGTATATTTTGGTCATTAGGTTACATTTATAGGGGAGACCAAGTGGTATTTGTCTTTCATTGCCTGGCTTACTTCACTTAGCATAATGCCTTCCAGGTCCATCCATGCTGTTGCTAAGGGTAGGAGTTCTTTCTTTCTCCTTGGTAGTATTCCATTGTGTAAATACACCACAGTTTTTTTTGATGTACTCATTTACTGATGGGCACTTAGGTTGCTTCCAGCACTTGACTATTGTAAATTGTGCTGCTGTGAACATTGGGGTACATAGGTTCTTTTGAATTGGCATTTCAGGATTTTTAGGGTATAATCCCAGCAGTGGAATTGCCAGGTCAAAAGGCAGTTCCTTTTTTAGTTTTCTGAGGAAATCCCATACGGTTTTCCACAGTGGCTGCACCAGTCTGCATCCCATTAACAGTGCACTGGGGTTCCCTTTTCTTCACAACCTTGCCAGCACTCATTGTTTGTTGATTTGTTATGGTGGTCATTCTGACTGATGGGAAGTGGTATCTCACTGTGGCTTTAATTTACATCTCTCTGATGGCTAGTGATGCTGACACTCTTTCATATGTCTCTGGGCCTCTTGTATGTCCTCTTTGGAGAAGTGTCTGTTTATGTCCTTTGCCCATTTTTTTAATTGGGTTGTTTGTCTTCCTAGAATGGAGTCATGTGAGGTCTTTATATATTTTAGAGTCAAACTCATGTTCAAGGTATCACTGATAAATATATTTTCTCAAATGGTTGATTCCCTTTTCATTTTGCTGATGTTCTCTTTAGCCAAAAACTTTAGAAGTTTTTTTTTTAATTTTCATGAGTCCCATTTGTTTATTATTTCCTTATGTCCCTTGCTCTAGGGAATATATCAGTAAAAATATTGCTCTGCAAAATACCTGAAATTTTCCTGCCTATGTTCTCCTCTAGTACTTTTATGGTATTGTGACTTATATTTGAGTCTTTTATCCACCTTGAATTTATTTTTATGTATGGTGTAAGTTGGTGGTTGAGTTTCATTTTTTTTTCATGTAGCTGTCCAGGTCTCCCAACGCCATTTGTTGAAGAGGCTATTTTTACTCCATTTATGCTTCTGTCCCCTTTGTTGAATATTAATTGACCATAGAGACTTGGGTTCATTTCTGGGCTCTCTATTCTGTTCTACTGATCTATGTGTCTGTTCTTATGCCTGTACCAGACTGTTTTGATTACAGTGGCTTTGTAATATAATTTGATATCAGGTATTGTGATCCCTCCTACTTTGTTCTTCTTTCTCAAAAGAATTGCTGAAGCTATTCAGGGTAGTTTAAGGTCACATTTAAATTTCTGAAATGTTTGTTTTATATTTATGAAACATGTCATTGTTATTATAATAGGGCTTCCATTGAATCTGTAAATTGCTTGGTGTAGTATGGATATTTTAATGATGTTAATTCTTCCAATCTGTAAACACATATGGTTCCATTTATTTTTGTCTTTCCTAATTTCTTTCTTCAGTGTTGCACATTTTTCTGAGTGCAGGCCTTTTATCTCCTTGGTTAGGTTTACTCCAAGGTGCTTTATTTTTCTTGTTGCTGTAGCAGTGGAATGTTTTGGTAATGGGTCCATTCATTTAGAAATATTAAAAAAATCTCCAAATAGTTGGGTAGTTTTACCATTTTCTTATTAAATAGTTTTACTGTGAATTTAAAAATGTGGCCTCTGTAGTATCAAAGGTATATTCTTTGAATAAATCTTGTCTATTATATTATCCAAAACACTGTTACCCATAATAAGCTAAGTCCAATGATAAAATATATGAATCTAAATTCTCCATCAGACATTATCTCTTGCTTCAGGTTCATAAGTTAATAGCTGGAGAGCCACTATAGGCAAAAGAGTCCTGCTTATTTTGAAATCAGATCTCTCATCTCCCAGCTGGAAAATTGTCATATTACTGATGTTATTTATGAGAAGTCCTTTACGCTTACTAGAAAATAAAACTCTTAAGGTCTCTCTTTCATGCTCATTATATTCTAAGTCTTCATGTTGGATTTATTTTGCCCTTAACATATGCAGAATGAGGCTGGAAAAATCAAAACAATTGTTTTCAAACAAATAGAAATATCTTCCCAATTAAAAAAAAGTAAGGGAGGCAGGAACGAAGGGAGGGATGGAGGAAGGGAGGAAAGGAAAGAGTGAGAGGCAGAAACAAAATGAACTCCTTTGCCCTTCACTACACAACTAAATAAGAGAATGGAAAGGGAAAAAAGCAAAGGCGATCCAAGAGATGGAACAAAACAGAAAGAAGAGATTGTGACAAGAGTGTTCTAGATGTGGAAAAATGTTATCATTTTGTTTTTCCCAGTAAAGAGTGCATCATCAGGGTCATGGCCCAGTAGTTTGCCCTTGAGCTAAATCAGAAATCTCCATTCACAAAAACGAACTGATGACCTTCATGGTGATCATGGAGGACAGAAAACTCTGAACTTCTATATGCTTTCTTATGATAGGAACTGCCTCCCCACTTCACAATTTATTTTTCCCTTCTCTTTCTTGCTAAATGCCTAGTTCACAGAATAACATTTCTCCATTATTCAGAGAGAGCACTGTCTACCAACTTACAATATCGCTGCAGAGACTGCCAGGTGGTTTTATCTCTAGACACATTCTGGAGAGTACATGCTTGTTAAACATTTCCACTCAGGGAAGAACAGCTACTATATGAGCTTATCCTGTAATGTCGTTAGTCTTGGGATGAAGCCCAGGAGTGGTGGGTTTCTGCTTTTTGTTCCTACCAGTGCTGAGAGGGGTCTCTGTTACTTTGGCTAACTACATGTGGAATATATCACTCTTAGACAAAGCCCTGCTGCTATGTTGGATTTCTGCTTCATGTGTCCACTAACTCCCTGGGCTATAGCAAATCTTCTCCACTTACAGTGAAAGAAATAACTAATTATGCCTAGAAGACTAGGGAAAGGATTTCCAGAACAGATGGTATTTGAGCTGGCTTTTTGTAGGATGAATTGCAACCTGCTATATGGAGAAGGGCAAAGAAAGAATTTTCAGTTTATAGAAAAAACAGCTGCAAAAGCTGTGTTCCAAACTAGATATTTTCATATGCAAAGCCACATATACAATGGTGTCTCTGAAATGCTCAGTTTATATGATTTTTCAAAGAAAAATTTATATGCCACACCATACTAAAAATTGTATAGAATGTTGGTGTCAAAACAAGGTTACATGATTGTGTTTTTTAGGGTGATAATCGCGATGCCCTAATTATTGGATTAATCACCAATTCTCTGCCAACTTTCTGTGTCTCCCCAAAATCAATTAAATTCACTCAAACCAATAATAGCACTCCTCTCACTAGAAATGGCATTTTAGAAGTAGTCTTAGCTCCTTCAAAGAGGTTTGAGTCCCCACATGATGCAGCAAAGAAGATAAACAATAAACTCTCTGCATATTCTGTTTCTGGCAAAGTGTCTACTCACACTTCAGGGTCTGGTTCTCAGCCAGACTACTTGGATTTGTTTCCAATTTTATTCTTCTCAGTCTTATTTTGGAAGATCCTTTCAATGATTAAATTCTGCCTGAAAAATACCATCAATCATGCTCTGCATTTTGTAATACTCAAGGACCAATAAATTAAGTTTGTTTTTGTAAAGGACCAAATACCAAACATTTTTAAATTTTGTAGGCCATATATTCTGTCACAACTACTCAACTCTACCATAGTGGTACAAAAGCAGTCACGGCCAATAAGAAAAATAATGGACACGACTGTGTTTCATTTAAGCTTTCTTCATAAAAAGAAGCACTAAGCTAGATTTGGACGTCATTTTTGATTCCTGGTCTAGACCTTCCTGACCTTGAATCTCAGGTCCTGCTTGATTCCAGCCAAAATTATTACACTTGATTTTTCTTTATTTTTTCCTTACATGTGGATTTCATCTTTGGGACCATCTCCTGGCTCCCATTATACTGTGCTTATAAATGATCTTTTCCGTTATTTCTGTACATGGCTAACCTTCCTTCCCCAAATTCTGTGCAGCTAATCCTAATTACCATGTGGCTCTGAGAAAAGTTAGTGCTGCAAGACTATGAGTCAGGCAACAGACTATGAGTGCCAGAATTATAAAGGATGGGGATCCATAGATAGTATTATCTAATACTTGTGTGTTTACTATGTGTCAGATACTAATTGTTTACATATGAAAACTCTAATCCTCATAATAAGGCTATGGGTTATTATCACCTCTGTCTCACTACAATCACTTAAGTGACTGTAATTAAGTGATTATCGAACAGCATTCTACACATCAGAGGGGCTCCCAGAGCTACTTCAGATGCCAACTGAATATGGGCAAGGTACAGAGAGAGGGTAGACCAGCAGGCCCAGGACACCTACTGACTTTCTGTTTTGCACCTCTGTGTTACATTTAGTCTGAGGATATATTTCCACTTAAAATTGTTTTTGAACACTACTTTAATAATTATTATTTCTCTTTGTTTTGTTGCTCAAACCACTCATAATTCCCTGGAGGCATCTGGTTTTCTTTTCTCTTCTTCCTCCTTCTCAATGTAACATATCTCTGTTATAAATTGGTGCACCATTTTCATTTACAAAGTTGTTTATCTATGAATCACCTTGTTCAACACAACTACATTAAAGCTTTACACAAATTAGGCCTATTATTTTTTTCTTTTCTGCATATGGAAGGAGGATTGTCTAAGTATGAATAATAGTAAAGATTGATTAGACATTATATCTATTATACCAATTAATAATTAAGACAATGGTAGAAATTCTCACAGATTTTGACAGAAAGGCATATTTTAGAAATGATGGTGAAACAAATAAAAATGTGAACATTATATGGTTTTAGGGTTTTTAGCTAGAAGAGTATAAGACTAATTATGATTGTGGAAAGTACCATATTTGGTTGTAATAAAGACAGTAGAGTCACCTTTCACTTTTTTTGTGAACCAAGAGGAAAATGAACTTTCCTTATTAGTATTTCAAAGTTAAGTAGACCTGGAAATGTGTCTTATTCCCTTATAATGGATTTATCAGGGATTATTTTAATAATTTTCCAATTAATATTTAAACTAATTTATTGTCTATTGAAACTGGCAGCCAGCCCAATACTGTAACCTAGTGTGTGATACTCCCATTTCCTAAGACTGGATCCTACATTTATTTCTTCTCATGTACTTCAGTCCACACAATATTTTCAGCATAGAAAATGTATTAACCTCTCAGATGAAAGAAACCCCCACCAACTACCCCGTACACAAAAATGTAGCTGTTTAAATGAGAGGGGAAGGAATTTCAGGGGAAAAGGGGGAGGATTTGCAGGATCAAGTATGGGAGACACATGGATGGAAACTGGAGGGAGGTGAGGAGAACTGGGGGATGAGCTGGGATGAAAGTAAAAGGCAGAAAACTATACTTGAACAATAATTAAAATTAAAAACAATTCAATTTAAAAATAATAAAATGGGTATATTTCAGAGACCTTTATTGGATGGGAAGAAGGTCAAAGTCAAGAGACTTTGAATAAATGAGAATTAAGACTGAATGCAAAGTGGAGAGTCTGATTTCTGCTACTTATTAGAATGTGTATGTGTATATGTGTGTGAACAGGGTGTCTCTTCTTTGTTTGCCTACTCTTTTGATATTTTGGACCTCTAAGAGATAATTCAAAAGAATGCCATATGATTTCTTAAGTAGAACACATTAAAAAAGCAATAATCTTAAAGAAAAAGATTAATAAATTTGATAAGATTTCTGTTGATGGATTAAATATGAGTCTATAAAACAATCCACCAATTAGTTTGTAAGGCTAATTTTATTGACAGTGATGAGGAGCAATAGTAACTCTTAAACCCTGCTGGCCAGAATCTAAATTGAATAGCAAATCTAAACTGTTTTTGAATTATCTATCAACATTATAGATATGGACTGATAATATCATCTCTAACTTTAAATGCAACTCAATGATATGTACGAGAGATGTGCACACATGTGTTTATTAAGGTAGTTTTATCTGTAATTGCCAAAATTAGAAATGATCAGAATACCCATCAACTATAAACTAGATAAATTATGGTGCATTTTTATATAGCAAAATTCTATGAGGCAATGAAAATGAATTGTTGCTATATGGTTAAAATAATGCTGAGCAAAAAAATAAGTAGGTATAAGAGTATACTTATAGAGGAGTTCCATTTATGTAAAAACAAAGACATAGAAAAATTATGCTTCAGTGTTTAAAGTCAGAATAGTGGTCATCTTAAGAAAGGAAGTGGGTAGTGATTGTGAGGGGCATGAGCATGGTTTCTGAGATTCTGGTAATGTTCTTCTTTTGGAACTGGTGGCAGTTACTAGGGCTTTCCTGTTGTAATAAATCATTGAGCTCACTACTTATGTTTCATGTGCACATATATATGTGTGCACATAAAAAGGATAGAGTACAATGATAAGATACAATCTATATAGTAAAAAATGTACCTTCCCCATTATTTTATTCCAGAGTAGTACAAATTTGTGTTAGATGCAGTTTTGTCACAGGTCAGCAGAAGTGGGTATTTTTCACCCCATTCTAGAAAAATAAAAGTATGTAAACATCTAAAGTCAATTTGATTGAGCTAATGATGCTCCAAGTAACTAACAACAAATTATTAATATAAAACAATGGTAGAATGGATTTTACTACCTACTCATAAAGAGATATTCTAACAGATAAAGTTATAAATTAAATAATTTAAGCTTAAAAAAGTGGAAAGATACCACTTAAATTAGCATTTGATATGTACACCTAGAAATGATATAAATTCAACCTTGTTTCTGTCAGAAAATGAGATCTTCCTTTTATAGAGTCTTGAATGAATATTGACATGTAAATACATATATATTAAAAGCTGTACAAAAGAAGCAACAATGAATGTCACTTTTATCTAAAGAAAATGTTTTTAATACAAAAAGGAAGGGAAAGTAGAAATAAGAAATACCTGTGATAATGAAATAGTTTAGAGTTGACATCAAATGGCAGATTCTAGAATGAGGTTGGCTCATCAACCAGGTAACAGGCTATTTCACTCATCCTCTAAGAAGGGATATAAGAACCATCTGAAAAAATACGATTAAAAAGTTCCAAGAAATTTATTTGGTAACAAACAGATTAGGGATCAAAAACTCCAAAGGATTAGATTTTTAAATGTAGGAAAGGTCTGGTCAAAGCAAGCAACCGTTCACAAGTTGAGGAAATGCATGTAGTTAACAAAAGGCAGCATCTAAGAAAACAGGATAATTATTTAACTGCTACATTCAAGAAATGGAGCTAAATTTTTACTAAGATAGTCAAGCAGCAAAGGATCTTATATCAAGTCCCAAAAGGGATCCTGAGCCATTTCTACAAGCATCCTCACCAGGAGCAATGTCACAAGTAAAGGATAGTGAAGACATGAAAGGTAAAGTGGGACATTCCAGGTACAGCACAGAGATGTTACTATCAAAATATAAAGATAGTGGAATATAATTTACATTATAGTTTGCAGAAAAAGAAATTCTGGTCTATTGTCTGGTCACCTTGTGTAAACATTATTTTACAGTCCCTTATTTTCCATAAGAGAAAATAAATGCAAGCCAGGTGGATTTTCACTATAACCCTTAATCTGTGGTCAAAATGAACAGTCAAGCACTGAGATCTTACGAGACAGCAGGGGGGGCAGCAAAATGAAGTTTCTCAACAAGCATAGGATTGTTTTTTATATCCCTTTGAATTACCCGAATAAGGATATTGTTTATTTGATGTTATAAAATCAAATTAGCATGATTTGAATTTTAGGAATATAATCTGCTTTTACTTCCTAGAATTTGAATCACATAAGTCCCCAAACAGGCACAAACCAGAGAATTACAGTGGGAGGAATAAAAGTGATTGAGTGTGTAATAAATACATAGAAAGAACTATGCTTATTTCAGGTAAATGATCTATTTCCCACAAGTGCTTAGTACTTTAACTATGTAACATGTGTGCAGAATGAGGCCCACAAAGATTAAGTCAATAGCTACAG
This sequence comes from Artibeus jamaicensis, assembly GCF_021234435.1. Lineage (NCBI taxonomy): Eukaryota > Metazoa > Chordata > Mammalia > Chiroptera > Phyllostomidae > Artibeus > Artibeus jamaicensis. The sequence goes on along the minus strand of NW_026521803.1, from coordinate 14,306,241 downwards.
GTCAGTTAATGTTAAGTGCTGGAATAAAAAGACAAAAACATACTATTTGTGACATCCCTTTTACCTCCTATTACTTCTTACTACCTCCCTAGAGCCCAGAAGATGAGCAAACCTGCTAGGCATTGCACGGTGGACTTTACCGTGGGTCCCAGGAAACAGTCACTTAGGAGACATAAAATACTCTCTTCCTGGCCCTACTATTTTTGAAGTTCCCGTTTTTTGCATCTGTATTTACCGTTAAAGACATCAGTTACAGCGCAATATTTTCAAATAAAATAACCCTCACAGTAATTCTTCAGGCTCTGGAAATCTAGGTGGCCTTAGGGAATTTCTGAGAATAAGGCCTGGAGGACTATTCCATCCCTCCCATTGTTGCCTGGAGACCGTTGTTCAGTTGCTACAGTTACAGCTTTTTCAAGTGTAAACATTATCAAGGACATGCACCTCTTAATAGTGGCTCTGAAAATCAAAGTTTGATAAAACATTTTTGAGAAACACTATGCTTTACTGTAGTAAACCATTTCAATTTATTTTTTAAAGATTTATTTATTTATCTTTCAGAGGGGAAGGGAAGGAGAGAGGGACATAAATATCAATGTATGGTTGCCTGTCATGTGTCCCCTGCTTGGAACTGGCCTGCAATCCAGGCATGTGCCCTGACTGGGAATTGAACCGAGACCCATTGGTTCACAGGTCGGCTCTCAATCCACTGAGCTACACCAGCCAAGACAACCATTTCAATTTATTATGTATATTTGTTTAATTAATAAATATATATTAAGACCATAGACCACATCAGGCATGCTGGCATGTTCTGAGACCATGTAAATAAAAATGATTTCTCCTGGAGTCTGAATTTAAGAAACTTAAATCTGGTGAGGAGACACAAGAGGTGCTTGTGTCTTTGCACTCCAGTTCTACTGCCCTTTATTCAACTCCTTAAGCTCACCGTTTCCCTTGAGTCACATTCCCTAATGAACAGCACCTGATTTTCACCCTGCTTCCACTCCTCACTCAAGTACTTATCGTTGACATTCTAACTACAATGTCACCTCCTAAGAACAGACCTTTATTTTCTGGTCTAAGTCACAGAAGGGAATAAATATATGTTGATTACTTGAGTGATTAATTGAAATAACGAATAAAACCAGCTTGAGGAGAATTTAAAGTTTTTTTGGTAGAGAAGAAAACTTTAGAATGGGGAATCTTGCTATATCCACTGGGAATCTTGCTATATCCAATCTTGCTATGTCCAGTTGTGGACGGGTAAGCTCTTTGTTTTGCTGGAAATTTATCTAAGCAATAGGAAGTAGTGTCAGTGATTTCTAACCATGTAACATAGCATAGTCATCTTTGAATTTTGTATCAAAATATGAATATTTGAACCTCACCATCAGCAATAGTGATTTTAAAACTCGCCTGCTGTGTCATCCTGCCACGGAGACTTCCTTGACCCTCTGTCCCCCATCATTGACGATGAAACTCATGTCTACTGAAATCTGTTTGTCCAGCTCATTTTGGTGGCTCAGGTATTTAGAGCAATACCCAGGGACTTCCTCAACAGCTGGTGGAGAGAATGAATACCCTTTTTAATTCCTTACTTGGATCAACCTATAATAGTCCAAAAATTATTTACCAATTGCGCCTTCCCTGTAAGTGTCTTGAGGACATAGTCAGCATGTTCTGAGCACTTTCTTGTCCTCATGAACCAGAACAGCATGTATGTGTGTAATTCATGTTGAGGACACAGTCCCTACTGTCTTATTAGGAGGGTACACAGGATGCCTGGCAGGTAGAGGATGCATTAAGGACCTAGCAGCAGCTGGAGTCTCTCAGAGTGGCAAAACATGTTTACATAGTACATAGAAAATATTAGGTGTGCATAAAATATATTAGCAACAAAGAAGGGAGGGAGAAGAATGGAAGTGTGATTCTTTTGGTGTTTGATTTAACATGGTTAAATCAAGGAGAATGCATTCATAAATATTAAAATAATTTATAATTGTCTAGCATAGACAACATGGGTACAGTTAGCCAAAAGAGAAAATGCAAAAGGAATATCTAAGTGGCAGCAGAAAATATACCACTAAATTCAACTTGAAGCAGAGATGGGATATGCAGGTAATTATGTATTTAGATCATTGGAAAAGGGGGCCTAAATGCATTTCTCAGGAAAGAAATATATCGTTTTACATAGTTTTGAGACATGATTGTTAATGCCATATGGCAAAACAAAAACAAAAAAATGAGAACCAGGTTAATGACAAAACAGTGGCGTGTATTTGAGTAGAGCCAATGTGGTAACAGCATAGATACAATTAATACAAGAAATGGAATAGTAACCACCAATGTAAAAAATTAGGTTTAAGTAAAGCAGATGATCCGCAAAGTTAAGAAATCAGTTGAATATTTACTGGATTTAACAAGCATTAAAAAATTGTGATGACTAATATTAGAGAGAAGAGAAAAAATTTTAATGCAGGTAAGTTTAGGCATGTTTGTATTGTTTCGAGAGGTAAGTTAGCTTCTGTAAATACAAAAAGAAATAAAGTACTACTCTTGTTCTGGAGGCGTTTGATGGGAGCAAACATGGTCTGTGTAGAAAGTGTGTGGGAAGAAGGCGAGGAAGGCAATTTGGAGCGGTCGTCTGCTGCCGTCTCCTCTGAAAGGGAGACTAAAATCTGGAAGCTTCCACATTGCCTAAACCCTGGGAGATACTATACATTTTAGGATAGTCGTTCCTGACATAGTTTATAAAATAAAAGTGTATTTTAAATAAACTTTGCCATCTGCATAAGGGTTTGTATTAAGACAAGATTTTCTATACCATAGATACTTTTAAAATTTTCATTAGAATTAGTGAAGTACACACACACACACACACACACACACACACACATATATATATAAGGAAATTACAATGTGGGCAATATTCTCTTTTCTTGTAGTTTCCTTGTGTGGTTTTGTTATCAGGTATCAGGGAAATGGTACCACAACCATGTAAAATTAGTTTGGAAGTATTTTCTCATCCTCTAGTTACACACTAATCTACATAATAATATTTAAGATATTATTAAGAATAAATCTCTATATATACAAAGAAACCAAACAACAAATATTTGGGGATTTCTGAAGTGAGAAATTCCATTTCTAAACAGTAGAATATAAATTTTACAAAATGGTGTCTTTGACTTCATATATGCAAATGTGTGCCATTACTAATTCTATTTCACAGGCATGCTAAATCCTGATACACTTAGATAATAAATCATATTTATAAATATTGCATATTTCTATTATTAGCCAGAATTTTCATAAAAAATATGTTACTATATTGTGGGCAATGAAAATAGCATTGAAACCACAGAACAAACCCCAAAAGTCCACATGATGATGACATTTTTTAGATGATGACGACTATTTATTAGCTAGCAGATTTTTCTCATTTCAAGAGAAGATAAACTTTAAGGAAACTACCTGGAAAGCAGTATGCACATGTATATATATGATACCCTTGAATATAACCAAACAGTTGAAATTTCTAAGACTGAATTCTTCTTTGTCTTTGTTTCTCTGTAAAGGAACTCAATCCAGACGAAATTACTATGGCTATGTATTATAGCTTAACATCTGCATACCTGATGACCCACTAGAATACCCACTCCTGGGCTTATAGTCCGCAAACGTGTGTTCTTCAGTTACCCAAAGACGTGTATGGGATTTTAAAGCAGTACTATTAATAATAGCCCAAGCCTGAGAACACTCCAAATGTTCACCAGTAGTAGAATGGATGAGAAATTGTGGTATGTTTGTACAATAGAATATGATAAATCAATGAGAATAAACAAACTATAATATATATGAATGAATCTAAAACACATGTATTTACTTATTTTTAAATAAAATACAAGATGTAAGACTAAATACAGAAAGCCATATTCTGAATACTTTTGTTGACTAGGGTTAGCCTGCTACTGACATTATTTTAAAACTCTTTTTCAAATTGAGGTATAATTGTCATAACAATATATTAGTTTCAGGTGTGTTACAATGTAATCATTTGACATGTGTATATACTGCAAAATGATCACAAGTCCAGTTGACATCCATTGCCATCCATAATTACAATATTTTTCTTGTCTTTCAGTAACTTTCAAATAAGCAATACAGTATTATTAATTACAGTCCCTTTGCTGTACATTTCATCTCTATGATTGATATTCATTTGATCACTGAAACTCTGTACCAATAAAAACATTTATTAAATGAAAGAAGCCAAGCACAATGGCAGACATGCTGAATTATTCCATTTATATAAAGTTCACATGTATTTACAAATAATCTGTAGTGATCCTATCAGGATATTAAATATCATGAGGCAGGGTGGAGACTGGAAGAAGACACAGGAGGGGCCCCGGGCCACTGGTAAGGCACTGTATCTCCATCTGGGTGCTGGTCACAGTTTGCTCACTTTGTGAAAATTCATCAAGTGGCACACTTAAGTATGCATTTTAATACACGTAATACTTTAATAAAAAGTTTATATTAACATGATAAGTATGGGAACTATAAAAATATAAGTACACAGCAGGTCCTTAAAAATGTCATTTTATTCAACACTGCTTTATTATACAGTTGATAGGAATAAAATCGATTTCTGGCCGAAGCCACTGTGTACAGGGAATTCACATGTTCTCCCCATGTGTGCATGGGTATTCTCCAGTACTCCAGTTTCCCCTCACCGTAAAGATGTGCACATTAGGTTAGCTGATGTGTCTCAATTGTCCCAGTGTCAGTGAGCATGCGTGTATGTGTGTGAATGGGCCCCCCAATGGAGGGTCATCCTGTCCAGTGTGGGTCCCCAGGTGTACTCTGAGCTGCTGGGATTGGTCCCTACCACTCTCAACCCTGAGCTGGAATAAATAGGTTGGAAAATAATAATCTTACTTGTTTTTTATTAATCTTTCTTAAGTTTACTTCAATGTGTAATATTAAAAGTATTTTCAGTCTTTATTTAGAAATTTGGTAATATTTTTGTGACCAGACATATGCCAAACGAATTTAACTCTTGTTTGTGTCAATTAGCCTGTGGCAAAAGTGATTTCCTTCTATGTCATTTGGCTCAAAGTTGCAGTTTTCATACACCTATCTAGAGCATTAAGGACTTACTGTATTGGCAAGTCCCTCAGGAGGATCCTAGTTCTAACAAATATTTTTCATCTCCTTAGCTACACGTGACTAAATCTTCCCCAGGAGTGCAGGCTATAGGGAGAAATGTCAACAAGTATGTACATACCATCTGTATGCTTAATTTCAGGGAGTTTCCCAAATTGGTTTACTTGTATAACTATGGTCAACGTCTGTTAATAGGGATGCTTAGGAAGAAAATAAATTCAGGTGTTTTGATGAGCAGATTGTGAATCCAGATGAGGCTCATTAGATATTTATTCCCAGCTCCCCAGCTGCATATGAAAATCAAGCTTTTCTGACCTCCTTAGCATAACATAGACTTTAGTTTCCTGCTTCCATTTTCCCCAGGAAAGCATTGTTCTAATTGAATCAAATCTAAGTTTACTGTTAAATTTTGCATGAGTTTTCTTCTGTTGGGTGAATGGAATAATGTTTTGCTTAGGATAAAAGGCCATAAAATTATGTCCTGTAAATGAAAGAACATCATGTTTTTTAAAATGTGACAGCAAACTACAACCTGAAACACCGAAAGCTTGCATGGTGGGAGGTTCCATATGGAAAGACCCAGTCAAGCCGTCAACAAACATTTGTTGAGGTCTGCTTTGAGCCAAACACCTTTCTAGCAGTGAGAACACAGTGGCAAACAAAATGCATGCGCCCCCACCCTCAGGGGGCTTGCAGCGGTCAGACTGTGGCTAGTTGATCAGGAATATTGACTATAATGAAGAATTATGAAAAGTATGTCAATCGAATTTAAGAATTTCATTGTATCTTTCATACATATAAAAGTAAAACATATTTCTACAGATGTGAATATAACATACAATCTTCTCTTATTATAAATCCCTATACTGGAGTTATGCCCTTTATTTATTTGTTTGTTTTTCACTAGGAACACCGTTAAGATCCTTTATGACATCCAGGTTCATTTTCTTTGTATGGGGCAGAAATTTAGCAACACTCTCAAAGTGGTCTGAATGCAAAACCCTCAGGCTTTTAACAAGTCTTCCTTGGTGTTTCAGTTGCCTCTACAAATACAATTCAGAAAGAAAGATAGTGGCATAACTTTATTAATTCTTGTCTAAGCATTTAACCTAATTTTCATCTGAAACAGCTTTATTTTTACATTGATATTTTATAGGATTATAAACAACTCAATAAATTATATTCTCATAATGAAAAAATGTGAGACATAAACTGTTCTGGAAAAGAATACGAGCAATTCTTAATGAACATATGATTCAACTGGTAGAAGCAGATGTTCTTGGAGGTACGAGGGCACTACCTGGGAATGCTGGGCATTTATTACCCCATAAGCACATTTTATTACAAAGGAGTACAGAGAGTGGGCCTAGTAGGTTGTTTAGGTAGATGAGGTCAGAAGAACTACTATAGCTGTGTTGTTTAGTAAGGCAGGCAACAGCCAGGTGTGGCCCTTGAACTTCTGAAATGTGGCTAGTCCAGACAGAGACGGACTATAAATATAAAACACACGTCAGATTTTGGGGTTTGTTTTTGTACATAGAAATATGTAAAATACCTCATTTACTTTTTATACTAATTACATGTTGAAATAATAGTATTTTGAATATATCAAGTTAAGTAAATCCATTTTTGAAATGTATTTTACTTGTTTTAAGTTGCATGTGGCTCACATTTATGATCTTAATATATTCTATGTACTGGTCGGCACTGTAGTAAGGTGTGTGGTGTGTGTGAATGAGCAAACTGAAAAGCAAAGATGTTAAGAAATGGGCTCAATGTCATACACAGCAGGGAGTGAATAGCTAGGCTGGAAATGAGGTGCTATTTCCAAAGGCTGTTTTCTTAAGAACAACTTATGCTGCCTCCTATCAACACATTCTTGACACTAATACAATGATTCTTATATGTTCCACCAATAAAATGACAAAAGACTTCTATAAAGACCCGAGTTTAGGAAAATGCATAAGGAAAGATGTAATACACACAGATCAGCAACATCAGGGAACCAAACGCCCCCTAGTGCTGAAAGGGCAGAGTAGTTTCCAGAACCTAGAGAAGCCACCCAGAGGGCTGCAGCGAAGTCCTGGTGACTCGGCAGAAAGAGTTCCAGGAGAATATAGATCCAGATCTCATCCTTCTCCTGTCTTCTGATTTCAGGCTCACGTCTTTCATTGACGAATGCCAATAGGAAGCCAGAGGACAAGGTCACCCCTAAGCAAACTATGTGGAACAGCTTCACTGACCACAAAGAAGAGTGGAAAGAGGGCGAAGTATAGATCTAAGCAGGCATATGAAATATCTAGCACTCAAATACATTATGAGCTTATTTCTAACCATAAACTCCAGTATCGGAAAGATGTACTTTTAATGCAGTAAGAGACAATCAGAAAAGTTACAGCATCTAAATGTTGTATATACTCAGAGCTAATTTTTTTAAGGAAGAGGTAATAAATACAATGTGACAGTAGCTTAAAGCACTGCCCTGAAATTTATATATGGCTTTTAGTCTCAGATCCACAGCTCAATAACATCTTTTTTTCACATGTGTTAAAGATTCATTTCTTAGCACAACAAAAGTATTGCCCCAACTGTGTGAGAAGATTGCTACGAGGGTCAACATTTCACTATTTGAAAGGTATACAACCAAGATGTAGTATGTAATGTAAGACAGATGTCATTTGGGAAGATTAGAAAAGAAAGAGGCTAATGCTTGATCTAATAGTCTAAGGGCTGAAAAGCCCAAAGTGCCACCCCCCGGGCTCCCCCCGCACACACCACGCCAAGGTTACTGAAACTATACAGGGGGTATATTGTCCTACACAGGCCATCCATGTTCAGCCCAAGCTCTGGGCTTGGTTACATGTTTATTTTCTCACTGATCTTTACTTTCTTTGTGCTATCATGTGAAAAAATTCATTTTTCAATTTTTACTAAGAAAATAAAGTCCCACTTGGAACTCAAATTGTGAGGGAAATTGATGGGGGAACTCAAGAGTGGGGAATTTTTAGTTTTAAACAATAGATAATGAGCCTCCTAGTTAATGCATGTGAAAAGCTATTGCTTTAGCAACTGGAGGTATGACCCACCTGACTCCAGCAATTGGATAGATCTGTGTGATCCAGAAGAGACCCTAAGCAATCAGGGTGGTTTTCAAGCCATTGTGTTCCAGGGAGTGGCAGTCCACTGCCAAGGACACAGATAAAGAAAATCACTCGGGACAAAGGACACAGGACACAGATAGAAAATCAAGGGTCGGCAGATGAAAGGATGTTAGGGAAATGGCCTCGACTGCAGCTTTTATCCCATTAACCTTTTACTGAATTCTAAACCCCTTACATACAGTTTGCCCCCTTATAAAAACTGCTGCTTGAAAGGAAATGTAAGAGGGACTGTTAAGGGTACATACCCACCTCTTCTCAGATATCTGGTTGTCTGAATAAAGTGCCCCAAAAGATCCAATCCCTGTCTCTGCTTATTGATTCTAGTGGTGTCAGGCAGCGCAAATGCTGATTTTCCGGTTTAAAAATGGGCTTGACATTCAACTTGAGGGTAAACTCATCCAAGAAAAGCTAATGTAGTGCATTGTTATTATAAAATACTTGGCAACAATGGACATGCCATGACATATTTATTATCTCTTAATACTTCATTTAAAAATCACAGGGAAGGAGGGGGAGGAGGTGGAAGATGGTACAGGGGAATAGATGGTAATGAAAAAATACAAGAAAAATAAATTATTCAAAGATGAATTGGCTAGAAGATATTTATGATTTTTGAGAGTATTACATATAAATAACAATATAATCATATAGTCATAAAAACAAGATAATCATTTGGTCAAATATATTCATTTCCTAGGGGTTATGTTATTGTTTTGTAGCCACAGTAATGCATTTGTCAATGATTAAATTATTGAAAGATTATAATATAACTTCCAAACCATTTTTCATACTAAAACCAATTGTTCTTCTAAATTTCAAATTGGATTGTCATCCGTGTAGAACTACAAAATGCCTCAGTAGTGCTTTCACATCCCAAACAAACTTCGTGCGCCATAACATGACACTTCTCGCTTACCTTCCCAGCTCTGTCCCATGCATTCTGCCAAGATCCCCATTGTTCATATTTATGTCATATGAAATCTATTAGAGACACATTTCCTCCCACAAAACCACATGGATCCACTTTTCTCATTATCAGTGTCAAAGCTGATTTGGAATGATTTCTTCATTGCACACTTTTCTCCAGTTGGTATAAAATAATTACATTAAACCTAGTGTAATGCATTATTGTTGTCTGTTTATTTATCTCTCTCTCTATTAGATTTTATGGCATTTCAGATCAGAACTCCTGTTTTAATCACCCCGACACTATCTCTAATACCGGAAATCACTGAAAACTACAAGCATATGAAAAACTAGGCATTACCCTGGCTGGTGTGGCTCAGTGGATTGAGCGCCAGCCTGTGAACCAAAGGGCTGCCAGTTCGATTCCCAGTCCAGGGCACATACCTGGCTTGCAGGCCAGATCCCCCGTGTGGGGTGCATGAGAGGCAACCACACATTGATGTTTCTCTCCCTCTTTCTCTTTCTTTTCACCTCTCTCTAAAAATAAATAAATAGAATCTTAAAAAGAAAGAAAAACTAGGCACTGACAGCAAAAGTAAAATTATCTGTAATAAATATGAAAATTGGCCAGATTAACTAGACAAACAAAAAAAGAAACTCCAAGGGAAAAATACAAAAAGAAAATGTATGTTGATGCCTAGCTACAGAGCTATTTCTTAGGCTCAGAAATGTGTTAGCACAACCCCGAGAAGCTTACATTTAGGATGACAATTTCAAAACAAGTTACAATAAATTGTGAAGAAATGAAGCTATGAATGAAAAATAGAGTCCTACTAAGTATGATTCAATGCTTTTGTCAAACCCTTCTCATTTGTCACAGAACATAACAAATGCCCAAATAGAGAGTGGCTGTTTTGTTTATGAGTATGGACGTCATATTCATTTAGAACGAATGCTTCCTCCAAGCCCAGGTACTTAGGCTGTGGCAGAGGCCCATTTGTAAATGCCTAATTGTTCTCAGAGGGGATCACACACCTGAGCTTGCCATCAATAAAGTTAATTGTAAGTTCACATCGCGAGATAATTTTTAAAGACGTCCATCAAAAAAAAATTTCAGCCCTGGCTGGTGTAGCAGGCCAGTTCCCAGCAGGGGACACACAAAAGGCAACCATACATTGATGTTTCTCTCCCTCTCTCCTTCCCTTCCCCTCTAAAGATAAATAAATAAAATCTTTAAAAAAAAATTCATTGGATAAAGTTAAATAGTCAATGAAGACTTAATTCAAAACTATTGCAATAGGAGACAGAGATTGACCTCAACTCCCTTGAAACAAGACAGAAGAGTTCCTAAGGACTGTGAGCTGGAAGGAAGTTAATGGAGGACATTAGGGGAGGGTTTGGTCAATGTGATTAGGCTGTCCGTGTTTGCTAATTGGCCCTTATCAAAGTTAAGCTCTTATCCTCCCACAAGCACAGGTAAATCGGGGTGCTATCTTTCTTGATTGCATTTCAAAGGGATGGTTCCCAGGTCCTTGAAAAAGACAGCTCTGGGTATTACAATAAAACTGTCAGGAGGTTGGTAGAAGATTTACACCTCAAAAGCTCTGAGAATTTACAATTGCGGGCTTTCTGAAATAAATGTTTGAATCAAAGGGAGGTCAGGAGCTTATAGTCAGAAAGGAGCCTGTCTAAAATGTAGTGAAGCTGAGGGGAATTTTAAGGCTGAGTTATCTCAAAATCATGGCTTTCTCAGAGAGAGTTTTCTTTGCCAGAAAATAGGTATACAAGCTACCCTACTCTAGGTCAGATTCTTTGCCTTTGCTCCATTATCTGCACCGTAAAGAACAGGTGCCAGGAGAAAAAAAAACAACAGCAAACTAACAAAAAACCCACACAGCATATGGAACTTACAATATCTCTACGAGTATCCCTTCTCTAAAGGAGGCGTGGTGTTCTTTTACACATAAGTAAAATAGGTGTTTGCTGGAAAGCAATTTTCTCTCTTCTATCCATCTTATACACCCAAATAATCAAAATCACTTTGACTATGTGCCTTCCATAGTTTAGTCCTTGGCTTAGAGTAACCCTAACCCTCAAAAATCCTGAACATGTATCAGTACATCCACTTTACATAGGAGGACAATGAGGTACAGGTGCAGATGGTACCAGTCATGCTCTGCATTACCAGACATTCTAATTCATTAATGTTTTTGAGAAAACATGTGTCCTATGCAGTAGAAATATTCTTTTATTTTTTCCATACTGAAACTAGTTTGATATCAATATATTCCTATTTACAAGAAGAGCTATTTGGATTAAAAACCATAAAAGGCGCCCTGGTTGGTGTGGCTCAGTAGATTCAGTGCCAGCCTGTGAAACAAAGGGTTGCTGGTTCAATTCTCAGTCAGGGCACGTGCCTGGGTTGTGGACCTGGTCCCCAGAAGGGAGCATGTGAGAGGCAGCCACACATTGCTGTGTCTCTCCCTTTCTACTTCTCTTCTCCTCTCTCTAAAAATAAATAAATAAAATTTTAAAAAAGGGGGAGACTTTTTTCTGATCACTTTAAAAATATATACATGGTAATATATCTGATCTCCTCATATTCTAACGATGGGGAGATAGCCGTAATTTGTTCTGTTAAAAGGTATAGTTAAAATGGCCAAGAAGAAAAATAGTCCAGAATAAATTAATTAAAAATGAGCAAATTTTGTTAGTAAAAACTTTAAAACACTACTAAAATACAGAAAAATAGATTTAAATGAGTGCAAAAACATTCCTTGTGTTTCAAGGTTGGACCATTTCAATACCATCAAAATCTTTAGGGCCCCCGTTGAGTTGATGTGGTGAACTCACAGTACAATATGTACATGATGAATTACAGAATTGTACACCTGAAATCTATGCAATTTTATTAAGCAATACCACATCAATAAATTCAATGTTAAAATGCAGTGGAAAATAATAGATTTTAGGTTTCCTTAAGTTAATCTATAAATGTGAAACTATTGCAGTAAAAATATCAAGGAGCGTTTTCTATGGAAGTAGAACCGTTGACACACGATAGCAGCCATGGAAACACTGGGAAAAAAAGCTATAGAGGAGAGCTAAGGATTAATTCTAAAAGAAAAGGAAACAAATATAAAACTGCAATATTTTAAAGAGTATGCATTGGCACATGAAAAGGCAGATCAACTAATGAAAGAGATGAGAAAGTCCAACAATAGACAAAACTACTAAGAAATCTAGCACATGTAAAAGGTGGAATCTAGAGTTGAGTGAATATTGTTTAATAGAAAATATTGGTTTAACTGTTTGGCTATTTTGAAAAAAGATAAAAGTAGATCAATTCATCACAATGTGCACAAAAATAAAATAGATCAAGTGTCTAAATATGAAAAACGTATTTAAGTATTAAAAGAAGAATAAGATGAATTCCTATTTAAGCTGCATATATGGAAAGGTTTTTAAATTATGACTAAAGCTCTGGACATAACAAAATATTTGACAAGATTTTTAAAAATTATGACAAAAATATACCATTTTACCACAATAAAAATAAGAAAAATCACATGTCGAAGTGGAAAACATATTTGTCACATATATCATAGGTAAAGAGATAATAGAGATATTAAAATAGAGATAAAAGAGATAAAGAGATAATAGCCTTAATATACAAAGAAAGTTTAACAATGGGGCAAAAATCCCAAGAATGCTATATTAAAAATGAATAAAATATGCAAACAATTTATACACACACATTGTAATGGGGTGTAGCCAAGGCCTCCCAAAAGACAGACTTGTAATAGAACCCAGAAATCAGGGTGTCCAAGAAAATATAGGATTTTCCCCACCACAAGGTGGGCCACCGGTGGGGATGGGACCCATGAAGCAGGGCTACTGAGAGTTACTTTGCACATCAGTAACAACAGGATAGATTGATACCTAATATACAAAAATGGTTATTTTGCACATCAACAAGTTAGGCTAGGGAGATGGGAGTGACTCTGATCCATGATGTAACAGGGAGGCAGTTCTGGTTGCAGAGCTTGCTTGAGAGGTCAAAGATGGTTCATGCACAGACTTACTATGGCAACCAAGAACGGCTGAAAATTCAGGAGTGCCAGCAGGTGTAGCCAGTTGCAAATGGGGTTGCAGAGGAAGATCCTGCAGGGATTTAAACCCAGGCACTGCAGCCATGCTGGGAGCATGACCACGTGGTTTTGGGAGCAGAGAAAGCAAGATGTAGCAACCATGCAGAGCTCACTCTTACTGGTTTGAAAGAATGCATGAGAGACAATGCAGGACAATGAGAGAGGACAATGCAAGATGCTGCAGGAAGGAAAGGGGTGAAAGAATACTTGCTGGTGAGCCATGAGGAGGTGACACGTGGTTTTGGATTAAGAACTAGAGATCGAGGTGGTGGTGACACAGTTGTTGGGGTTGGGTACTGTTGGAGACCTGCCAGCCAAACAGGGATTTCTGGGAGGAACTGGGAGTCTAGCCAAGCTAGAGACTTCTGTTTCTTTTCCTGAGATATGGTGCCCTTGACTGGCCTGACTGGGCAAAGCGGGGAAGGCAGGCCTCAGTGTGTGTGTGTGTGTGTGTGTGTGTGTGTGTATGTTATGGGTTTAAGGGACTTTGGGATTTTAATGGTGACATTCTGACATTACTCTAAACCTGTATAACTTTTGGTAAATAGCTCCTTTTCTTTTTACCAAACTGGCATTGAGAGCCACAGTTCCTAAGGGCAGCAGGCAAGGCAAACAATAGAACCGAAAGACCCCAAGGGAGGGGCCTTGTCTCAGTAACAGTGTCTTGCCCCGCCATGGTCCATTCTATAACAACATTACTTAGCATAAACTTTAAACATACAAGATTAAACATAAAAAAGATGCTGAAATTTATTCATAATAAGAAAAGTACAAAACAAAGTTACAGAGTTATGGTTTCTCACCTATGAAACTGACAAAAAATCTAAAGCTCAGTAATATACATTTTGGAAAAGCTGTGTGTAAACAGCCTCCACCACCCATCCATTACCAGGAGAATTCAGAAAGTGCTAGGTGATTCATCCCCCGAGGAAGGGAATTTGGCAATATCTAAGAGAGGCATATGCCTTTGTCCTTCCACCCAGGAATCTTACTTCCAGGAACTGACCCCGAAATGCCTCTAACTACATTAAAAATCATATCCATGCAGGTTATTCATTGTAATGTTTTTACAATTGTGAAATATTGGAAGGTACCTTAATTCCAAGTTTAGAAAAATTTTAAAATAAACAATGGCACTCACATACAAGGTCATACTATGTGGCTGTTTAAAAAAATGAAAAAAAAAGGATTAAAGAGACAAATCTCTATAAACTGTTATGGAGTGACTTCTAGAATATATCGTGTGCCAAAAGCAAACTGCAAAGAGAAGATCTAATGTTTTATATTTTTCATAAAATAAAACAAATAGATGAATCTACTTAATTTTTATAAACAGATGCATAAAGTATATTAGTAAACAATGGACTGTATTACTTCAATAGATTGAGGAAGGGTGACGGGACAGAAAGGACATGTTAGAATAAAGGGTGTCTTTGAGTATAACTTTTCCGTATTGTTTTGACTTTTGGACACATGCTAAATTATATCCACTCAAAAAATAGAATTGTGGCCACAGACATGGCAACACCTTTCAGCAACACCTACTGCATAGTTGGCGACACCTCTCGATAACACATTTTTGTATTTGTGAGGTCAGTTCCGGGTCTCACTGTGGCCTCTACAAATTGCTAAATCAGTGACCAATATATTGTGGGGTTTCTTCCATAGCCAAGGTTTAAAGTCTGGGAATCAAAGGGTGAAATGCATGTGTCTTTTTCTTACTATCCACCATTGCAAGATTGACTTATCATTGGGTAACATTGGATTTGCTAAAAGTTTTAGCTGCCAAGGAGGAAAACAATGCTGTCTTAGGGGAACCAACAACTGCGCCATTAGAATGGAATCAGAGACTGCCACATACATGATCTGTTGGGGTCCTTATGTGAGTGAAACAATAGGCAAAGGGGTTCCTCACTTTGACCAGCATTGTTGAGACGGAGTACACAGTGGGGATAAGGAAGAGTATATCTGGAGTGAAGGTGCCCTGCAATCATGTAATAGTCTTATACCCTGTAATTGATGTCAGTGGAAACATGAAATAACTCAATACCAACAGGACTGGCTAACATCCCAGACTTTTTAAGAGTGAAGATTTGGCTAACCTCACCAGTCACAAACTATGACTTGCAGAGCAGCTTTGATGAAAACAGAGAGAATACGGGATGGGTTGTGGGGAAAGGTAGTTATAAATAACAGGTACAACCACTTGACCAGCTGTAGGCAAGGACTGTAATAATTATGAGTTTTAGTCCTTATTTTGATACATATGTTTGGGTATACATTACTAACTCCTTTCTCTTCTTTCATCCCACTACCATCTAACATACTATGCATTAAAAGCAACCATATATCTCAGTATTAAAGTCCCGAGGTATAAAAAGGAATGTGTCTCAGCCAGAAGAGAAATAAACATAACTAAAAGATGGAGAAATTTTTTTGTGGAGAGGATTTAGAAGGCTTTTGCTGTGCAAGTGGCAGTAATGTTAAATTAGAAGTGTTTTGTTTTATTTTTTTCACTTTGGATTTTCAGAGGTTAGGTATGATAAAAGAGGTAAATGTGGATGGGTAAATCCCAAGTTGACCAGGGATAGACTGTGGTGGTTTATATATATCGAGTTAGCAGAGTTCAAACTGTATTTCTCAGCATTCTCTTTAATGATTAGGTCCTAGTTAATATGCATTTTAACAGAATCTTTGCATGAGATAGGGAAGGCAGATAAAAGGAGAGGCTGTATTCTTTTTAAGCATAGTGATCACTGTGTCCTATGTGATGCACATTTTCACTTATCCACTGTTCCTGATTCTCTTTAGGCCAACAACTCCTCCACTTCCCAAAGATCTGCTATAGCTTCTCCAACTCCTGGCCCAGTGGGAGCTTAGCACTTTGATAAAGGGTACTAATGCAAGACAGTCCATCACTGAACTTGGAGTCTTTGAAGCACTGAGAGACCAATTCACATTCTGTTCTATCCATGCGGATTTTGCCCCAGCCTCACAGGGTTAGCTGTTCCTTAACTCTCCCACTTGTATTCATTTGCTTTTCTTATGTCTTGTTCATTAGCCTGCAACACTAGTCAATAAAACCTGCTATAGACTGTTTAGCCAGTTCTTACGATTACTTGAATCCTTAAAATAGAGTGGTTCTGTTTCTGTATAAATATATTGATAGAGTTTTCAGTGTGAGTTGTAGGAGAATGGGGTGGAAAAAATAACATTTCTCTGAAAACATTTTTTGTGCAATTGTACCAACTGTATTTCAAATTAAAATGATAATTAAAGAGGAAGAAAAAGAAAATGAAGCAGGGATCCAAGTAACCCATGAGCAAATAATTAGACTGCAGTCTCAGTTTTTGGCTGTGTAATGGAAAACTTTCAGTAGATTTGTTTTTTGAAGAGGAGATATAGATGAATCAATTATGAATATGTTTTAATGTTTTATGGCATTGACAAATGCTGGGAGTTCGGATTTTCACATGGGAGAAGAGAAACAAAAATACAGAAAGGAGGAGGGCAAGAAAGAACTCTGTTGAGATGCATTGTAATTGGAAATATTCATATAACTCATGATTTCTAGCCCTGACTTGGTAGGTCAGTTGCTTAGAGCATCATCTTGAAATGCTAAGGTTGAGGGTTCAATCTATGGTCAAGGAACATACAGGAAGGAATCAATTAATGCATAAATAAGTGGAACAACAATTTGATGTTTCTCTATTTCTCTCTCACTCTAAAAGTCAATAAGTATAAAAATAGACTCATGGGGGAGGATGGAAGGGGAATGGGGGAAGCATTTTCAGGAGCAACTACAAAGGACACATGGACAAAACCAAGGGGGGTATAAACAAGGGAGGGAGGTGGGTTTGGCTGGGGTCAAGGGGAATGATGGAGGGTAAATGCAGACAACTGTAACTGAACAACAGTAATATAACTTAAAAAATAAACTCATGAACCCTGGCTGGTATAGCTCAGTGGATTGAATGCAGGCCTGCAAACCAAACAACTGTGGTTCGATTCCCAGTCAGGACACATGCCTGGGTTGAAGGCCAGTTCCCAGCAGGGGACACATGAGAGGCAACCACACATTGATGTTTCTCTCCCTCCCTTCCCCCTAAAGATAAATAAATAAAATCTTTAAAAAAAGAATAACGCATGTTTAAAAACATAAACTCATGATTTCTAAAATGTATGTCTATCTGTATATGTGCATGTATCTTCTATGTGTCTGCTGAAAGGGCTGAAAGAAAAATATCTAAATGAACACAGCTAGACCCCAAATCTTAGTCCTGAGTACCATTCATTCCCCCACTAAATAAAACCAGTAATGCTAAGATAAAAAATTGGTTAATTTTGAGGCTAGGAAAGAGGAGGAGAAAATCTTGAAAGTTGTTGCTATGCCAGAAACAAGAAGGTGCCCTAACACTAATGGGGCAGGTCACAAGAGCTCAAAAGCCCCTTTGTATGGCAATTCAAATACCAAAGTACTTAAGCATAGTGATGAGTTATTCACCATTGGGAAAGATTCATGTGTCCATACTGATAATAAATAGGCAAATAAGTGGGGAAGAGTGGAGGGGTTTTGTTTATAATGGACTGCCAAGTAATGAACATGGTGAGAGTTTTAGAGGTTGGAAACCAGCATTTTGTGACCATGGTATTTGCTTGATTCGAGCAAGAATCAACCATTTCTGTTTATTTTGATGGGGGGAAGGATATTTGTACTGCCCTAAAGGATCAATAGCAGATGCTTTATTAATTGTAAGGAAAAAATGAAATATAACTATCAATGGAAAAATAAAATAACATTTATTTGACTCTGATTTAATTTAACATCACCATTCATGAGCATATAAATATCAATTGTCTCCAAAAGTGAGAACCTAAGAATGAGAAAATATCACTTACATAGTGTTGTATCTGGAATGCATAACCTGGAACAAATATGAATATGCATCAGACAAATCCAAAACGATGTTCTTCATATTTTCAAAAGTATTCTTTCAAATATCAATTTCAAAATATAAAGAAAGATTGTGGAAATGATCTGGATAAATGGAGAGTAAAGAGACTAATTGACAACTGTGAAAAAATAAATGTAAAAAAAACCCACTTCAAAATGGAATCAAAGCTGCCATTCCAGAATTGCCTTGCATGTCATATTCCTCAAACCTTTGGGATGTTTAAACTGGGCAAAATAACCTTTGGATTGGGCCAAAGAAGCATTATATGCCAAACAACTGTTTGCAAAGATAACAGAAAAGCAGACAACCAAACTACAGGATGGAACATTAAAGACATTCTTTACAATTAGCACCACCATGTAGAGCTAGAGAAAAATTTAGCTTGTTTGCAGCAATAGAAATTTATTCTCTGGCTTATTAACATCAATAGGAATTCTTTCCCTCTGTTCATGTAATTATTTCCCTTCCTTTTCTTATAAAAAACCCCTTGCTTTCACCTTGTAATCAGAACACCATTTGGGTTTCTGCCTAAATGTTCCCCACAATTACAATTCTTCTTGATCTCAGATACAGGCCTGTTGCCTTTCACTTCGGCCTTTCATTTTTTGGTTAACATATCTAAACACAATAGTTAACCCTAAACTGAGTCCTGTACTAGAGGGAAATAATTTTATTTAGAGAAAATACCATATGATTTCACTCATATGTGGAATCTAATGAACAAACTGAAGTAAAAGGAAAATGGGGACAGACTCATAGATAGAGAGCAGGATGAAAGCTAGTGTGGAGAGGGAGGTTGTGGGTTCCAGAGATGGAGCAAAAAGGAAAAAAGACTCATGGACATAGACAATAGTGTGGTGATTGCTGGGAAAAGGTGGGTAAAAGGGGATTAAATGGTAATGGAAAAAATATAATAAATATAAAATAGGGCATTTGTGAGTTAGCAAAATTGAAATATAAATAGTAGATTAGCTAAAAGCATCATTCTATTTAAATTTATGGAATTCTATAATTATACTCAGATAATGTGAGAGTATTCCTATTTTGAAAAACAAATAATGAAAAGGGTGCATACAACGCCCTCTCTAATGATTCACAAACACGTGTGTTTGTGTGTGTGTGATTATATGAGGAGAAAACATGGCAAACTGTTAACAATAGGTGAACCTGGTGTTATCTGCTCTATTCTTATTCTTGCAAAATTTTTGTAATTTTAAAATTATTTCTAAATAAAAAGTTTTTTTAAGTGGACTTGAAATCGAGCAATAGTTGCTGTCTAAAACGATGTCTAAACAAAATCTAAAGTGTCTTAATTCAATGACATTAATCTTATCTCATGATGTGAGTATACCAGAAGCTTATCTATCTTATCTATGTTAGAAAAGGAGAATTGTAAGGTTTATACATAATGAATGCTGGATAAATGATTCCCTGTATATAATCACTGATGCTTTTATTAATGTTTTCTTTTTCTTTCTTTTCTTCTTTTTTCTCTTTCTTTCTCTGATTTTTTTTCCTCGAGAGACTTAAGTTGGAAATATGTAGGAGAAAATGAGTAGTTTTTTCATAAATATGATTTATTTTTCCAGTTTTTACTAGATTTCTGGCAAATTTCAAGAATAGATTCCCATTCATATTCCTCCCAAAGAACTTCAAAGACTCGGTATTAAGCCAGGATCTATGATGAGCTCCTAGTTCTTTTCCTTGTGTGCCTAAGATTAATACATCAAATCCTGTTTGAAAGTAGTTTCCTTGTTAGTTGACTTTGGAACAAACCAGCTCATCCCCAGATGAATGCATGCTTAGGTAAGGCGATCACTTTGCGCTTAAACCAGTTTGCTAACTCTTCATTCATATTGACTAAAACTATATAAGAATGAATCTTTGCCAACATAAGTTGCATTTTTATGACAGTTTAACTTAAAATGGTTTATTGTTCACTTTGCTATATTAGTAGCTATCTGAATGTAGGTTAAACGATGTGCAATTTCCCTGAATATCAACAAAGAGGAAAAAGAATGCTTGCAAGTTTTTAGTGAAAGCCACTTTTGGCCAGTTGCTCTGTTTTGCTTGAACTGATGAATTGATGAGGTCAGATCTATGAAATACTATGTTCTTATTCTTTCCTTTAGAAATCTTGGGAACACCCAGTTTTTATCTACAGCCCATCAGTCTATTCTGCAAGGTTCCCAAGGGCAGTAAATGTACAATGCAAACAAAATGTAACAAGGCAGAATTTTATACTTTCCTTTGGCCATAGACCCTAAAGTGGAATTCCAGGAAACTAAGCTAAAGCACATGAAAGACTACTTTATTTTAAAGGTAGATATGTTAGTATGCTATTTAAATCTAAAAAGATGGGCTGTTTCCTCTATGATCTCCAGCGCCCAACTCCTGATCCTTGAATCTATCCCTCTAATGGCACAAAGTGGACCATGACTTGAAGGACCACAACTTCCAAGCCTAGAGAGACACTGTGATATGTTGGGATTATTCAGATTTATTGCATTGTCTATAAAGTGTAATCTAAAGAGTCGTCTCAAATCTGACTAATCTAGATAAGTTTTCCTTGTCTTGGCAATGGAATGAAATGTGACTAGGAGGACTTCTACCTTAGGGTGACTAACTAAGCAGATGGTATATAAAATATGTATTTATTTCTATGCATGAATTTAAGGATATAGGAAACTTCGCACTGGTATGAACTTGGGTTTTAGAGGCATTATATTTTACTGAAACTTTAATAGCTTTAGGAAGAGTTTTCAATCCAAACTCTGGCTCTATTACTTACTGCCTCAGGAAATCTCAGCAATTGTTCTAAACTTAATCCCCATGACTAAAATGTAAATAATATTGTCTATTTCAAAGGGTTATTATGAAGTTCAAATTATGTAGCAGACCTGTATTGCGTGACAGGCACTATTCAGAACACTAAAGATACAATGATAAATAAGATATGTGACATAAACATTCAAGTGAAATATAGATAACTTATATGTAGTATGAAAAGCACCATTACACCATTGTTCATAAAGGGATGAATGCGCAGAAAAGAGGCATTTAACACAGTTTAGAGGCTCAACAAACATTGATTAAAGAAGAGGATGATTATTCTGAGCTTGATTTATAAGATATACCCAGGAGAAAAGAGTGAAATATGTATTAAGGGTGTTAAGAGGAAGATAACAACGTATTCGAAGGACAATGAGCAATTTTGTATTTACTAGGGCAAAATACAAAAGGCAAAGATCAGAAGACAAAACTTAGAAAGTAAGAAAGGGTCCAATCTTGAGAGATCATCATGTTGGCTCAAGAAGCTTACAGACACTGGTAGCTTTTCAATACGCACACACCCAAATAAAGCAAATACAAGAAAACATTGAAAGCCTGGAAATGCTTTATTATTCTAGTGCTTGCCTATCCCCAAAAGCTTTTTGAAAAGACAAAATGTTAATCGCTGAATCGGAAACAATAATGTTCATGGCTGATTTGCCCTAAGAGAAAGCTAGAATTATTATTTTGCACATCAAGCCAGTCCCGATCTTGTTCTCAAGGAGTCACCTTTCTGGTGGCCAACTGATCTCTGCTGGATCCTAAGTAGAATATGCAGGGGACACTCTAAAGGCTGAGAGAAAAGGAGTATTCACAGTTCAACACATCGCAACAAATGCAAACAAAGATGCGATTTCTAACCTCCATGGTTAAAGATAAAGGAGTCCTGCCCTGGCTGGTGTAGCTCAGTGGATTGAGCACAGGCCTGTGAACCAGACAATTACAGTTCAATTCCCAGTCAGGGCACATGCCTGGGTTGCAGGCCAGTTCCCAGCAGGGGATGCACCAGAGGCAACCATACATTGATATTTCTCTCCCTCTCTCCTTCCCTTACTCTCTACAGACAAATAAATAAAATCTTTTAAAAAAGATAAAGGAGTCCAGATAAAAGAAAGAGGAAGAGTGGTTACAAAAAATGAAATTGGGTAAACATTAGACCCAGTTGCACAAATCATGAGCGGGAATGTGAAATTAAAACAACTTTCTAGAAGGCAGGTGGGCATATGTCTTAAGAGCTCTAAGTGTGTTTCTGCCTTTTGACGCAGTAATTAAACATCTTAGACTTTAGCTAAATAGTCTCACGTTTGTACAAAGATATATGTATACAAACTTTCATTTGATATTTATTCATTAGAAAAAATTTCTAAAATTATTTTCTTCTATTTATTTTTATTTTATTTATTTATTTTTAGAGAGAGGAAAAAGGAAGAAGAGAAACATCAATGTGTGGTTGCCTCTCCAACACCCTCTACTGGGGACCTGGCCTGCAACCCAGGCATGTGCTCTGATGGGGAATAGAACATGAAACCCTTTGGTTCACAGACACTCAACCCACTGAGCCACACCAGCCAGAGCTTAAAATTATTTTAAAATGATGTATATGTTCCTAAGTAGAATAGTGGTTGATTGAGAGCACAATCAAATGACAGGAGATTATAGCTATTACAAAAGAGTTTCCAAGGAATATTTGATGAAATGAAAAAATGCTCAAATTAAAATTTGCTCCAAAAGTTTACTGTCTTTTAACTTCCTTTCCGATGGATACTGCAGACACATCTTATTCTACTTAATTTCCAGCCCCTATTCTCGAATCCCAGGCGTCTGTGAGTCTATTGTTGGATTCTCAATAAACAGAACTCCACAGAAACAAGGGCCAACTAGACTCAACAGCAATCAGTATCCAAATGTGTGGAAGACAAGGAAGAGATAAGACAATCCAGTCTTACCCATTGGGAAGAGTCAGGAATTCCATTCAGGAAGTCCTGAAGATCCCTCCTGAGCAGTTAGAGGTAAATAGTCAAGAACCTTTTAAATCAGGACTAAATGTTGCCCCAAATGTTATATTAGGAATTGTGGAAAAGCTCTGAAGTATCTCAGCTTATACCACCAACCTCTATGATGAGATTTTTGCATCTATCTGCTTACTTGAGAGTCCTGTGACATTAGAAATCTCCCTGTACCACATCATTATCCATTTTAAATAAGTTCTTTCTTTGCCTGCTTTAAATTCCTATGACTCTACAATTCTAATATTGCAAATTTTTTGTATAGAGATTGGAAAATAATATTTATTAAGATAAAATGGGATAAGACAAACAAATGGCTTTAAAAACTATAAATTACTTTGTAAACAATATAATATTAGAATTCATAATATCTGTTGTTGAAAGAGTAATCTAAAGTCATATTCCTTTTCTGACTATGTAATTAATTTTATTAGTAGTACAAAACTCTTTAAATACATGTCTAAGTTAAATATCAAAGATTTTGTGTTTGATTTATCTGTGAGGAAGAGGTTAAAATTTTTTGAACTCCTCCTCCTCAGAGGAGGAGTTCAAAAAACAGCAATATTTATAGTTGTAAAATACAAACATAATTAGGTGTCTAAGAAATTCTGTTTCAGCAGTTCAGATTTTGATTACTTAGAAGTCTTTTATTTCCACGGTAGCCAAACAAATACGTAGACACAAAGTGCTTTGTAACCTGAAGGCCAAGACATTTCAACTGGTATATAGGTCATCAGTTGTTTTCTGGTTCTGTTTTTTTCCCCAAATAAATACTTTTTTTCACTCATCTCTGACCATTAAAGCCCACAACTATTCTTCAACTGCTATTTCTGAAATTGTTTTCCATCAGTGAAATCTTGAAAATCTTATGAAGCAGAGTTTAGAGTAAGCATCACTTGAATAAAGACACTGGAATGGCAAGTTCAAGGGGCTCAGCAGAAGGGAGGGCGGGGCATGGGCGATGAAGTGCTGCACTGTTCTCCAGCACAGATGGAACAGACAGCCCTACTCAGTGTGATTCAACAGCCTCTTAAGCCCTTGCTGTCATTACACTTCCCTCCTTAATCTGTTTTAATTCTTTCTTCCCCACTTACTTGGTCCAGAATTTTTATTTTTAGATTCTCAGTGATTAAGAACATAAATGTTGAATAATCTCTTTATGTGACAGCTTGGTGCAGCAGTGAGGACATAAATAATTTCTGTGATCAAATCCCTTTTTGAATCTTGACTTAACTCCTTAACCTACCTTGACCTCTCTTTTCCAAAATGTGAAGGGGGTGGGGGAGAATACCTTTACTTCTAGTTTAGGGGCACTTTGAGGATGAGAGGATATCAATACTACATAGGACAAGGCTTTACCAACCATTGTTTACAATGTCATTACATTGAAATTAGGCCACTTTAAAATAGGTACGTCATCCAATAGGAAAGTAGACAGTAGAGGGCCCTCTACTTTCTTTTGCTGCACAACTAGTTGTTCTATTCAGTTTGTTGTCATCATCTAAAAGAGGGGTGATTGGGGGCAGGTAAATAGGATCTGTGATGACAAGCTGGGAGAAGAGTTCTCCTAACCTGCCCCTGAGGGATACAGGTAGCCAATGGGCTGACTGGTGAGCATTAAGAGCCCAGCTCCTTTGCTGCTACGTGAAGAAGCTTGACATTGAAATGTACGTTCCAGAGTGCCTTGTGGCAACTAGCTGTGTCTGTACTTTACCTGAAATCACACCTTTGCTGTCTCTTCCCCCTTCTTGTCTTGCTCTATACCCCACCCTTACTCCGTAACTGATTTTACTTGGGAGCACATCTTTAATAAATCAGTGCAACTCAATCTTTGGCTTAGGGTCTGCTTCCAGGAGAAGCCAACCTAAGAAAGCCAAGAAAATGGTTTTTCATGAATTCAACAAATACTGAATATCTTCTAACTGCCAGCACAGCTCTCTTCCAGAAAGCAGAGGTGAACAAAACAAATGCCCTCCCTGTACACCTCAGATTTTATTGGAAAGAGTGAGAAAATAAGTAGATGGATAGTTCTATAATACAATGTGTGTTAAAATTATGATAAAAATGCTATGGCAAAAACAAACTACAATAATTTAGCGAGGCAATTGAGAAGGACAGAAAATACTATTTGAGATAAGATGTCAGATAAACCCTCTCTGAGAAGTGACCATGGAATAGGAACAGAAACCATCTTCCCCCAAAGCATTATTTGTTCTTACATTTCAATATTGAGAATTATATCAGTTTAAAGCATTTGTAAGAACTCAATATATACTGTCACTCTGATAGGCCTTTGGAAGACACCTCCTCACGAAAAAGAGGAGGCATGTAGGGCTGGAGTTAGGTTTAGGCCTCTGTAGGGGTAAGTGGAGAATGACGAGTGCATTTCCTACCTCAGCATCCTAGCTACACAGGACAGAGGTAGGGGGACATTCAGAGATGCTGGGGTATATTGGTTAAGCTGAGGAAATAGTTACTTGTTAGAATCCAAGAAAATTCTTTATTCCATTGCTTTCTTGCTCTCCTTTTAAAGAAAAAAATGTATTCTTATAACATAGTATGCCCTATAGTGATGTGAATGCTGTTATATACACAATAGGGGTTCCTTCAATGTCACTTATCTAGAGATGCATGATTGTGTTTAGGTAGCATTGCCCAAATGTTTTTACACGTAGAGGTATTAGCTAGAATTTACCTCTTGAAAGTAATGATTTTCTTCAAACCAGTACCTAAACTGATGAAAGTCAATATAACGTTGGCAATATACAATTAAACTATAAATACCTAGTAATAGAAAAATCACATGTTATTACTCTAAGTTTACTTTTGTATATATGGCATTGTCCTTTTTTATAACTCCTAACAATTTAATTTTTTCCAAAACAGTTGACTTCCCTTAAAATTGCAATCTGTCAATGCTGAAATGTAGCTAATATATCATATATCTTAGTCTCCTCTTTATTTCAACCCTTGGAGAAAAATTAAAAGTGAACTATAACCCATGATTCATTCTTTTAAATTCAAGTTTCCCACAATCTTAATGAAAGCTCCTCAAACTAAGCATCTAGAAAGGGTTATTCAGTAAACAAGTACTGCTGGCTTTGTTTCCTGGGAGGAAAGCCTAAATGGAATACTTTAAGCAGATCATAGATGCAAATGCGGTGCATTGCCTCAGAACCTCTGTGCATTTCAAGAACATCAGTTCACTGGGCTGCACCAGTAACCAGTCTAAGATGAAGGAATCATTTGAACTTACAGTTGATCTGGATGGCAGTGACTCACTGCAAGTCATTTTCTCCTGTGACATTGCATTCCTCTCTTACTTTTTTCTGTGAAGCGAGAAAGAAATAAATAGGCCTAGCAATGCAATTTGTTATTGTATCGATCAGACTTTTGGCATTAAAAATGTCTGCCCTTTAACCTTTCCCTTTTCAGAAATCTTCCAATGACCCCAGTGTGCATGACATGAATATGTACCCCAGGAGACATTAGAAGCAATACTTTTTTTTATTACTGACAATGTAAAAAACGGACGCATTTTAAACCCTCTCCAAACTACTATTTAAAAACATAAGACATGATTGATCACCAGATGAAGCAGTAAAAATGAAAACTGGGCAATAAAGATAGAATACAGATATTTAATCATAAATGAAAAAACAATAAAAATCCAAAGATAACTGTATTCTGCTTGCAAATAATAACCTTTCATGTGAGAATGAGTCAGTTATGGTGTCTAACATAGGAACGTAAATTCAGTTGCATTGTAAATACACATTTTTGTCTACAGCAC
This sequence comes from Artibeus jamaicensis, assembly GCF_021234435.1. Taxonomy (NCBI): domain Eukaryota; kingdom Metazoa; phylum Chordata; class Mammalia; order Chiroptera; family Phyllostomidae; genus Artibeus; species Artibeus jamaicensis. The sequence goes on along the minus strand of NW_026521803.1, from coordinate 14,279,262 downwards.
TCTTGGTTATGATCAAAAGCATTTTGTTTAGCTATCTTAATTTAGAAAAGTCTGATATATTAGAATTTTCACATCACATCAGTCAAGAAACATTACTTCTTCTTCAAAAAAGTCATTTTCTTCTGTAATTTGAGGGAAATATGACAGCATCTTAAAATATACTGAAAGCTTTCAGACAAAGGTTTTGGATCTGGAATAATAGAAACTTTACACAACACTTTCTTCGAGATAGAAAGATTTTACTTCAGTACTGGTGTTCCCCAGAATGTTAATGAAATGACAATTTATTTTAAGATATTTAGCAGATGGTATTCCATATTTTTATGTAATTGAAGTATTTAAAAATCACTTATTCATAAATATGTTATACCATAATGTAAATCATTCTATCAGAAATTAATGACCTTATTGTTTGTGTTTAGTTTAATAAGACACTAATATTTAAATTTATTATACAATTGTAAATGAGTGCATATATAAATGTTTTGTCACTATCTAAATCACAACAAAAATCCCCACTGAGTTATGAGGCATGAGTTATAAGTTTTTTAGCACTTAGCACAAGCATTCCAATGTGGTATTTACTAAGAAAAATACACGTGACTTTTTTTGACATTACAGCATCCTGTGCCAATACCCTGTTTTTGTTCATTTCTTCTCCCTTCCCATGGTACCCAGTAGAGAACTCTGCCTACCGTAACATCCATTCACTCTCACATTGCCCAGATTGTAAAAGGCCCGGCCTTGGAAAGTGTATGACTTGGCACGTGTCTGAACGCACTGTAACCAATGAAAATATGTACTGAGATATATGGCAATCTAAGACTATCTTATATGATTGTGCTGACTATACATCTTATATTTGTTTCTATAGTACTTGATGGCAGTTTGTCTGCTGTTTGGAGCCTAATTTTTCAAGTCTACAATTTTATGTGCTTAGTACCTGCCTCCTGGTTCTCTGGAAGAAAAGAAGCAAGGAGGACAGAGTGGTAACATCTTTTAAGACACCCCGTGTGAGAAGTGCACACTTTTCTTTTATAAGCACTGGTACTTACAAGTATGAATGGCTTGATTTTCAAAGGTAAAGGAAGTTAGTACTGGTCTTGCTTCCCTTCTTTCCCATGATCAGGCAAACTGATCAGGGAAACACATTAATGAGAGTTCAACTGACAGAAGAGAAAAAGTGAAGGATTCAAACTAAGCCAAATAAAAGATTTTAGCCTTAGCATACATGTGTTATTCCAATGAAATGATTTTCCATCTCAACATAAAGCATTTTCCCAAAGTTCATCTACTTTTGACCATGCCTGGTACTTTTATTATTTTAGTTCAAAATTGCTTCTTTGTCTAATTTAGACCAAATTATATACCTGTGCACTAAATTCATGGGATGAGGTCCTCTGGACAGCAACGGGAGGAGAAGGGAGATGAGGCAGAGGGAAAAGGGGGGAGAGAAGGGAAAGGGTCTAATCAGGGAACAGGTGAAAATGACCCATAGGCCTGGACAACAGGGTGGGGTTGACTGTAAGGGTGGGGTGGGGGAGAGCAATTGGGAAAAATTGGGGCAACTGGAATAGAACCTCAATAAATAGAGAAATATAAAAATCAATAGTCTTCAACAACAAGAAAAAAGACATAAAAATTTACAAATTTTCTCAACAGAAAACACCCTGGAAAAGTCCAAGGGTAAATGGAATATGGAAAATACATTTATAACACTTATGACAAAGGAAGAGCTGGGTTTCATATGACAGAAGGAACCCCTCAAGTCTTTCCAAATGAAAAGTGACAAACCAGTGTAAGAATGAGCAAAGGGCACTTGTAAATAGGAAATAGGAGAAAAATGATTAATCTTTCCCATAATTTAAAAAATCAAAGTGGAAACAAGTATACAATATTATTTCACTTAGATTACTAAAGATGCCAATATTTTATTGCATATAGAAGTACAGTCGCCTACACAGAATAAAGGATCTGTGAGCCAGTAGGGACTCTCATGTATTATTGATTGAAGGATATATTGATGGAATTATATTGGAAGGCAATTAGGAACATTTATCAAGTTAAAAAATGCACATATCCATTGGTCCATTAACTATATTACTCGGATTTTATCCTGTAGATATAACATGCTAAAGTATAAATATATCTATCCATAAGGATATTCATTGCAAGTCTGTTTATAACAACAAAAGTGCAGAAACACTCTTTATGTATCCATTCAGGTAAACATTTTAATAAATTCTGTACAATGTTAAGCTGTTCGAGGGATGTGGTGGATTTATATGTACCTATAAAGAGATTTCTGAGATATATGGTTAACTGCACAAAAGCAGAATGCAGAACAGTGTCAATACCATGCTGTCATTTGTATAAAAGAAATACAGATCGACAGATACAGCTTTTCTGTGAAAGTTTACAGAGGACACTGTTAATAGTGAACGCCTCTAGGGAAAGGACCTTGGATGTCCTGGGTAGTAGGGATATATCTTAGTGTGTGCTTTTTTGCCTTAGTGAAAAATGTTAGCATGTGTATGTGTTACCATTTTAACAGAAGAATGTTATTATTTAAGAAAGTCATGGGACACTTGGATTGAGAACAAGACAGAAAACATTCATCTTAGTAAGTATATTACCTGGAATAAAAGAAAATAAAATTACAAGTATTGTCTAAAAATAGCATAAAAAGCGTGTTGCTTAAAAGTTTCTATCAAGCAAGTGATGATACATGGAAATTCATTTTAAATTGTATCCATGCTGTTATTACTAACTGAAGATTTCTAGAATATCATCAGTGTACTCTTTATTTACAGTAATGCTTTTATTTTTCAACTACTGAAGAATAATTGACAAATGTAATTGTATCTATTAAAGTCATGATTTGATAAATAAAAAAAACAACTGGTATATATCTTTGATAAATACAATATTTAATAGTAATAAGCTTTGAATAAGTTTATTGACCTACTTTCTTGCATGGTCTTGTAGCTGTTTAAAGGATTATACCTTAGCAAAAGAACTTTGTTTTTAGATACAAATTGAGTTTAATTGTAAAATGGTTTAATAATACCTATTAAATTTATGAATATTAAATGGAATAATGCATGGAAGTTGCTAAGACTTGACTTCTCGTTCAGTTAGAAGTGTCTATAAATGTTAACTTTTGTTATTCGTTTTTTATTTATTTATCTTTAGAGGGGAAGGGAAGGAGAGAGGAAGAGAAATATCAATGTATGGTTGCCTCTCTTGAGTCCCCTCCTGGGAACTGGCCTGCAAACCAGGCATGTGCCCTGACTGGGAATCGAACTGCAGTCGTTTGGTCCACAGGCCTGAGCTCAATCCACTGAGCCACACTAGCCAGGGCAGTTTTCATTATTATTAATACTCATTGTAGGCGAGGCTGCTCACAAATGCAACTGAGAGTAAAAACCTAGATACCCTGTTCAGTTTGCAACAGCAGCTCAGTAAAGGGAATGCAAAAAAAAAAAATGGGAGAAGACAAAAGTCTGCTAATTTTACCTGATAGAATAATGTAGATGTTAAATGTTGCTATCTTTATCTTAGAAAGTTGTCCAGCTAAAATTAAATTGTAACTGAAATCTCTGCTCAAATCCAAAGTCATCATGAGACACAGCCTGGGCACCCAAAATCCTCAACTATGACCCTTACCTGAGTCTGCTTCTCCTGTATTTCATCATACTCGGGATAACCCAAAACTAAATGGCCAAAGTGAGAGGCCACAAGTCTTTGAATTCAAAGAATAAGCTGTTCCTTGAGCACTCACACACAAAAACCCAAAGAGTTCTCTGATTGGGAGGTGAAGGAAAGAGGCCTATATGAGAAAGGGAAGGGGAACAATTGCATGAATAAAAGGAATGAATTTCTATGGAAGTCAAGATAATGAAGGAATTTCTAGAGGTGCAGATAAACTCACACAGTGATGCTGATTCTAAAGAATGCCTTTAATTTTCAGTTCTGTTCTCAGGATGTCTGCTTTCCTGTTAGTTTGCAGTTAGGAATAGAGTGTTGCTCTTGACCCAAACCAAAGATTATTTTCCTCAGTTTTAGCATTCCAAAGGTTTGAGGAGTAAGACATTCAAGGCATCTCCTCTGGGGTGGCAGCTCTGATTCCATTTTGAAGTGGCTCAGTGTGTATTATTCTTTTACACCCAGTGCATTTCAGCTCCTCCATCTGACGTTTTCAGTTCTGTGTATTAAAGTTTTTACTGGAATTCTTTGTATCAGCTAAATTATCTGATGTTGTTGCTTAAGAAAATGTGCTAATAAATAAAAAGTGCTACTGTCTTTTAAGAGCTAGCGTATTTGCATCTTAAAAGTGTTTTGTTGTTGGCTTCAGGCACTCAAAAAAGTGACCTGGGAGAGACCCAGGGTTCTCCACCTGCCCCTGGCGTTTCCGACTTATTTTTCCCCTGAAGAAGGATTCATTTGATGAGCGAAATTGTGTGCTCTCAACGTCTCTCTTTCTGGGCTCCCTACTCACAGTTACCACTCCATCACAAGGTCATCCTATAGGCACATTCTATATTACAGGAGCCGGCCCTGAAATTTTAGCTGCAGGGGCTACTTGAGATGAGGGATGGAGGCGGAGTAGAAGCATGATTGCAATTTGGGTCTAAGCTACATTTTCCAACACAGATTTTATCAGTTTCAAAAACTTGATGTTTTAATCCTCCATCTGACTGCCTTGGCTTATTTCTCAATGATTTCTGGACATAGAGAGGGTAAAGGTAAGATTATCATTCAAATTATGGGTATACACTTCTTTAATCCATGGGAAACAACCTATTTATCTGAGTTTATGAGAGATAAGTCTATAATTTTCTGGACGCATAATAATTTAGAAAAGAAAACAAAAACCTGGATGTTTAGATATCAATACATAATAATGATAGAAGGGTTGATGACCATTCAGAAGTAGAAAATGTATGTCTAATATAGAAGATATATTGGAAAGTTGAATACCTACCATTCTTCCAATGACATATGCTGAGTTTGTGACTCCTGGGGTGGAAAGCAGACATGGATGGTAGGTTTTCATCAATAACTCCAGCTTGGAAGATTGCTGCTTTTCACTCTCTCTTCTGTTTGCCATGGCTTACACTGTTTTTGAAAGGACGCTGAGCTGAAGATATCTGTGTGGGAGCTGAATATTTATAACATTGGGGTTTCTTGCCCTTACCCTCTAACACTCCTCATTTTGATTTTTATTTTGTTAAAGTGCCACTGCTTTTTGATGAAAATCCAGTCACTGAGAATAATTGTTACATGGATAACCCTTTGTATTGATTGAAATGTAGAGTCAAATTCTATTTTTAAAGAAGTATCACACATATTTAAAGTTGAAAAGTATTCTCAGGAGTGAGGAAACCACTTTCTTTCTGTAGAAGAAAATATTATATTTGATTCACAATGAATAGACTTTTTTTCTTGGCAGCAACATGTGTTGGGCTTAACAACATTATAATGGGTGTTCATGGAGAAAGAGAAAAGTGTATTTTGAATTATTATAGGTTGTTCGTTATTATTATTATTTTAACATTTCCTAAAGTTACAAAATACTTAACAACTCATATCAACCTTGAAGGGATCTTGATTTCCAGAACAATTCTATATGTTCACTAATATTAGTTCTTTTTTTCTTATGTTCAGTTCATAGGAAATGAAAGCATTGAATTTTATTTGGTGAATGAATTGGTTAAAATATTGATACAGCTTTGTGTGGTTCACAGAAAGAAATTGGTTTGTCATTCCTTTACCAGGTAAGTTTTTTTAAAAATTAGGATGTATTTTGAAGTTTGTCATTTTTTTATTAAGAGTAAAATTAAAAATTACACTTATTTTGCAGTTGTACACATTGTTTGAACATTCTCTTATGTCCAGCATATCAGATGGGACAGTAACAGTGTATCCATTGCAAAGCCTCTGTCACTGGAATCACTGGATGGAAGAGTACCTGCATGCATGATGCTAAAAGGATGCTAAATGGCATCCAGAGGGATGGGATCTCATTACACCCCAACCTACACTTCTGCAACCCAGGAAGTTAGGAAACTTGAGTTTTTGTCCAATAGAATCATTTAAAAAACAGCCCATCAGTGAAGTCTTTAGGCTGTATCCTAATTATGGTGAAATTAAACATATTTTTAATGTTTAAGGGACATTTTCTTATTTTGTATTCTGTTCCATTCTAGTTTCCATCTCCCTTTTCCTATCTCTTTCCTTTCTTCTTCTCCCTTCTCCTCCTCCTCTCTTTGTTTTGCCCATATCTTTACTAATGTGTAGGTCTTTATCCATATTTGTAGGGGCCCTTTATATGTTAGGAATATTAACCATTTGTGTATGATATGAATAGTATTTTCCTGAGTTATAATTATTTTGACTGTGCTATTTAGAATTTTTAGTTGAATGGAATTGGATCTAATAGTTTAAAAAATATCATGTCTACCATAATTTAAAATAGTATAAGAAATGTTCTCTCCTATGTAAGGTGATAAAATAATTCAGTATTTTCTCCAGGTACATTTATGTTTTTACTTTATATATTTAAATGTTGTAGCTAATTGCACTTCATTCTGGTGTGTGATGTGATGTGTGGATTCTACTTAATATTCTAATCAGGCCATTATCTAGTTGCTCCCACATCATTTATTGCCTAATCTACCTCTTATGTATAAACCGAGTCTATTCCTGGATTTATTATTATGTTTCATGGCACTATCATTTTTTTCATGTGCCAGCGGCACCCTGTTTTAATTATTATTTTAAAATCTTGAAGGGCAAGTTTTTCTTCTATGTTTTTCTTTTTAAATTTTCTTGTTGTACTCTCTTGCTTATTTTTTCATAGGAGTGTTGACTGATTGCAGCTAGTCTATTGTCCCCTCCTCAAGAACAATCTAATTGTTTTTGCACTTGATTTATATTTAATATTTAGATAAATTCATTTAGAAAAACAACTGACTTTATACAATAGAGTCAGGATTTACAACCGAGCTAACTCCAAATCCAGTGCATCTCTGGACTCTCACCCACAAATGTGATTCATTCTTTATACATTATATAATATATGGCATAGTAAATATATTCAAAAGATTGCTTTAATCATAGCCACTCTCCTGTTCAACAGCCCTCAGTAGACACATTCGGCTTTTCTCAGGATTTCTCCACTAGCTAAATGGGCTATTAAATACTGTACTAAATCCTTTGAAATTTTGTCTTCGGTCCCATTTTCCACCCTGGACAAATGTCTTCCCCTATTACTGACTCACACCCTTTAGGAGCTTGTCACATGGCTCCGTGACAACTTTACCAGTCACCTCAATCAAGAGTGTTTGTTCTTTGCTTTGAAATCTGTGTACGCTTCCTCTCTGTGTCAGTTATTTGCTTCCAGTCTTTGATTATAAAGCTAATTACCACTTCGTGTGTGGCATCTCCTTAATTAAAGAATAAATTCACAAATGGAAATAATTCTCATTTTTTACATTCCTTATACATACAAGAATATGTTTATGTATTTACCTTTTTTCCTTTCTGAAGATTTTTCATCTCCACTAAGCAAGGGTTTGTTCTCAGCAATTCAACATGATCAGTTCACCCCCTCCTATTCTAAATAATGAATTAAATACATGACCTTGTTCCAATAAGCAGACAACTTTCCTCATGGCAGCAATACATTATTCAGAATTTTGTCATCTATCCAATTTTTAATCACTGACAGAGTTTTCCCTCTGTTGCTAAGAATTTACAGGTTCTTGGGAATTGAACTGACACAGGAATGGCTTTGTCCAGGGAAGGCAGCAAACCCCATGGTCTCCCGTAAAGTGGGAGCTTATCCTGGTCAGACAGCAAGAAAGCTTCATGTGCATTCTCTAAATGCCGACACAGATTCTCACTGTCAGGTGATAGGATAAAAATATCTCTTAAGAGGCATTGGAAATCTAAATAGAGTACATCTGGCAACCCTCTTTTGTTTACTCTTTGTTAAGCATCATAAAGTACTCTTTCAAGGCAGAGAGGAAATGATTGACATTTGCAAAGCCCAGGCTGGTTTATTTCTAACAAATTGTGCTCACCCAGATGATCTGTGCTCCACCTTCCAAGATGTTTTAAACTAGTTTTCCAGGTGCAGAGGTGAGAGTTGCCAGTGTATAATTTTTGGATTACCCTTAAATTCATTCCACAAGATGTTCAACACTTTGGCCACACTCCAATCTCCCACTATAGTCTCTAGTTGAAAGGATAAATTACATATTTTTGTAATTATATAGAAATAAAAACACATTTTTTCCAGTGAGAATGCCAAATCTGCCAACTCTCTTAAAACATCTTTATTCTCATGCACTGAAATCTAAAAATAAACTCTATTTTGAATTAGATCTCTTTTGCAGAGTTTTACCAGATTATAACCAATCTGAAAAAAAAAAGCCCTAAATTGCAAACACATAAATTTCATAGTACAATATGAGTAACTATCATTTAAGGAAAATCATCGGAGAAAAGTTTTTGAGGCATCAGACCCGGATCAACCCTTGGAAGAAGCAATCTTACACTGTTATTCTATAGGGGATTCTCTTTCTTCTTGAATCTTTAGCTTACCAAGACACAAAAGTAAAGCTCGTATCTACGATTCTCAACTTATCCAGTCATAAAATACATGACTCCTAAAAGTTTTTACCAGTGCTAACAAAATCAGTAGAAGGTAGATATTACACATGTAGAAAAAGTGTTTCAAAGGTGGCGTGCCAAGACATGACGAACTATTGCTACTCTCCATGGTCAGAACAGCAATGGTTAGAGAGCTTGTCCGCACAACTCAGATGTTGTAAACATAAACTCCCTGGCAGTAGTTCTTTAATTAGTCAACATCAGTGCATTAATACATTTGAGCAATAAAATAATAGAACATTATCATAGGATCATTTGGGCAGAGAGATCACATCTCATCATGTTTAACTGGCTCACAGGATGAGAACTTTGTATTAAGATCTGAATCTTTTCTTAATTTTATCTAGAAAAATAATGTTATTTTTCTGTGTAAAATCATTGAGATAGTGAAATAGCAGAAAATATTAGGTAGAAAGAAAATTAAAGCCAGTAAGAAATTAAAATCACATGAGTTAATCAATAATAGGTAATCAATAATATTTAATCAGTAGTAGAATAAACAGGTATTCCCACAAGAGACGTAAATGAACATTAAGCCTTATTAACTTAAATTGATCCATGTGTAAATGTGTACCTAGACCTCATTCCTTTAGGCAAGCCCATTAACCTTTTCCTACTAAAAATCCAAATCTATGACCTTGCATTTTAAAAGGTTTATCAAAATGAATAGAGCAACAGAATAACTGGAATTAACCATTGCTCTCCATGTGTTCTTATAGACCTATGTATAGATATCAATATCTAGCCCTTTTCATATTTCAATTATCTTCTTAAATGTATTTTATATAAGTAACAATAGTTTAAAAAATCAGATATTACCAAAGATCATGCAATAAAATTAACATTAACGCTCTCAGAATATCTCTCATATCCAGTTTTTCTACCCAGAAGCAACCATTTAAACACATTTCTAGATTTAATTAGTTCGATGAATACCACCAGAACCAGAATTGTTAAAAGTAAAAAGAAAAAATCAAATTTTTGCTCTGATTTATCAGGTGTACACATTATCTATTAATAACTCAATCTAAAAAAACATGCTTGTAAATCACTGCTCATAATTCTAAACCCCTCCTCCCTCAATTGTTTTCCCATATTTTTTTTTTCCTCTACTGGTCCCATCTACAATGTCCAATAGCAATGTTCAACAGACCTTAATTATGATGTCTTTACACCAACTTTGTTGGATAGGATGTAGGTGTGCCCCTACCCTCCAGCTCATTTTTATTTGCTCACCGTATCCTTGCTCTTATACTCTTAAATCAAAATTCAGTCTTTCACAATTTGTCAAAAGTTATTTAGAAAAGCATAGTGCACATGTAAATTAGAGTTCAGCGTGGGGCCAACTGCAGGTGACCTTTGAACAACACAGGTTTGGATTAGGCAGGTCCACCTATACACAGATTCTTTTTCAATAAATATACAGTTGGCTGTTTGTAGCTCTGAGTTTTGAGTCCTCTGCTTCAACCAGCCATGCATTGAAAATGGAGAGCCAAATGTATGCATTGTTCTTGCCAGTTTACTCAGAGACTTGAGCATCCACAAGAGACTGTGGTATCCACAAGAGCCTGTAACCATGCCTGTCTTCCCTTGTGCTGCATATACTGAGGGATGAATGGATCCATAGTTAAGCTTTAGGAGAGTCAAAAGTTACACATAAATTTTCTTCTAGGGGGGCATCTGTGACCCTAACCCCCATGTTGTCCAAGGCTCAACTGTACTGTGTTAATTACATATTTTCCTCTGTTTTTCTCCTATAATGGTTACTGGGTGAATAAAAAGACTACACATATGTATATAATCTTTTACACATATAAAAATATTTATTACATGTATTTTGCATGTATATTTCCTTCTGGTGTAAACTTTAGGTTAACTATAAAAATATACTATGGGAACTCCCCTATCCCGTACTCTTATATTTATTACTTCCTGAATCTCACATTTTCCTCTGTCTCAGTTTACTCCTTCAATTTGGTGTAATATATTCTTAATTAATATGCTAAGAAAGGTTTTTTACTAAGTAAACTTTTTGAATTATTTCAGGCTGTTTTGAAATATTGTATTTATGCCTCACATTTCAGCAAAAGTTTTCCTGAGAATATAAAACCACATTGAACATCATTTTCCCAAAGAACTTTGAAACGATGTCTCTATTTTCATCTGTGATGCTTAACGATGGTTTGATTATCTGTCATTTATAGGTGATTTTAGGATCTTTGATCTTTGTTTTTCTTATACTTCATAATAATGTCTAGCTATTATAAGGCGGTGTGCTTGAAAAGTTTTTTTTTAATTAGATGTGTTTTTTTTTCTTTAGCTTTGAAGGACTTTTCGGTACTTGGTCTTTGATGATTTCACTGCCGTTGTGTTCACCTTCTATGCCAAGAACCCCTATCCGTCAAATGCTAGACACCCTGAGCTGATCTTTTCTCTGGCACAGTCCTTTGTTTTCATTGTAGTTATATCAAATGAGCAGTTACCTCATACATATCTTCCAACCTTCCTATTGAACATATTACTCCAGTAATGACTTATAATTTCCAAGATTTTTCTTCCTAATTTTTCCTCCTCTTCTTTTTCCTCTTCTCTTCCCCTCCTCCTTCCCCTCTTCCTCTTCTTCCTCCTGTTCTTCTTCTTCATGTTCTTCATCTTAAGCATCTGTTACTTTGTGCATGCAGAACTTTCCCAAATTCATCTGATGGTGTTTATGAGAACTAAAAGTTATTTTAGTTCTCTAAATTACTCCTATCTTATCACTGTTGGTTTTTATGTAGTGTGTCCTTATCAATATTTTTCATATTGTGGTATTTTCATAAATCTCTCATGAGTCACGGTAGCCAACGCCCACTTAACAAGAGATTAAGAATACTGACTTGGGAGATTTTACATTCATGGTAAATGAGTAAGAGGGAGAAATTGGGGGGGATTACTCCTGTACTGGGGGACTCATGACCAGATAAGAAAGATTTTACTCTAGGTCTCTATTAGTGAAACTAATTACCCTTACTTTTCTCAGACAGCTTTGATAAATTTGTATTTGTGCCTGGGTTAAAGCATCCAGCAGGGATGAGAGGAAGGGGTGTGGGTGGTTTACTTCTGCCATGTATGCCCTCCATTAATCATCTCGTTCTCAGATCTCTTTCTCTCCCCCACCCATCAGAGCATCTGCCATCTCTCAGTGTGCAGCCCCTTTGGAGTTTCTGTGAGATAAGTCTGTTTTTCATCAGTTACAACTCCCTCCAAAAGTGTTCTAGATCATGTCTGTTACTTGATTAATCACTCATCCATCTATCTTTTTTTGTGTACCAGAAATTTGTTGAACTCTGCCTTTCACTGATACCCCCTCATGCTCTTACTTCTGAGTTTCTCCTTTCCCTTCATTTTAATTGCATGCTGGGACCTGAACAAAGCAGAGATAAATTAAAATGCTCTACCACCTTGCCCTGGCAATCTTTATTTCCCACCCCCCAAACTAAACAGTGAGTCCCTGAAGTGCAGTAATCAGGACTTTGTGTCTTTAGAGTTATATTGCCTATCAGAGTGCCTGGAATGTATTATATGTTCAAAAATATGCGAAAAAAAGTAAAATAAATTATATCATAAGGAAAGTATGGTATCTAAATGCTGTTACATTTCTACTGTACCATTCTTCCAAAAAGCGAGGCTATGCCACATAAAGCAAATGCCTCAGGGAAGTGTACCAGCATTTTGCACCATTCCTATGAAAATTTCTGAGCTAACATGATATACAATGAAGAAATGGTGAATCTCCTTAATTAGGAAAATGGTGAAACCATGAACCTGTTAAATTAATAAGACTTTTTATAAATGAAATATATTTACAACAGAAAGCTTGTTCAAGGGAAGGCTTCATTTACATGAAATCTTTGCACAGAACAGCAGTAATAAATAAGTTTTGGTTTAATGACATGTACTCATCAAATACTCATATTTGTGCATCAGATAAAACATTTATACACAATTTTGTTTGTCACCACTGCAGACTGTTTGTTGATAGCTCAGTAGCTCATTCTACATTATTGCTTCAGAACAATGATCATTAAATATCACCCACATGGTGGCTCTTGAAGGGTTTAAATGGATAACATCATTATAACTTCTAGAATGTTTATGGAGAAAGTACAATTTAGTTTAACATCCTAGTGAAGCACTGTCTTTATGCAAAAGACAAAGCACACCAGAAAATGTGCTTTTATTTTTAAAACTCAGAGAACACTTTTTAAAATGCCATTTCATATCTTACTTACATGAAAATAGAAATAAATTCCTACCTACAAGTCAACTGATACTCTGATGCTATACAATTATCATCCCAGTAAACTTATTTTTTGTTTTAGTTTTGGACACACAGGTCTGAGGATAGTTTAATGCACCTGGTACCACAAAGTTATTTCCAGTGTTAGAAATAAAAATCAGAGACCCGGGTTCTAGTGCAGTCTATTAGTCTTCACATCACACAGTTTGTAGGACATATACCCATATGTGGGGGAAAGGTGAGGAAGCAGGAAATAATTAGAAATATATTAGCTTAGATAGACTCTGTTTTAAGAGACTAGGCTCAGAACCTAGAAGAATCAGGGTAAAATTCTCCACAAACACCTTCCATAAAAAAATTCCACAGAACAAAGTATCTAAAACAACCTAAGTTGGGGAAGAGAAAACGAGAGATATTGGGTGATTTCACATTTTGCAGTTACTGAAATAACTGTCTGTGGGTCCAGCCAGTGCTGACTCATGTCATCTTGCTAAAGGACACATCTATGTTGCTACCCACCTAACATTCCTACTGACCCGTGTCTACATGGAAAACATTTGAAGAGCTATACCTTCTTGGGTCAGAAGATGAAAGACTCGAGAGCACAGATGGTGTTGTCATCATTCTGTCTTCCCAAGAGTTAGGGCCTGAGGAAGAAAGATCTAAGACGTGAACAGGGGGCTGCCCAGATGGTATCAATAAACAGCATCTTGATTTCTGGGTAATGGAATTACATGTCAAAAATATGAAATCATAGCCTGCGGTGGTGTTCATCTCATGAGGATAGAAAACATTATTTTTCCCAGAGCCTGGAAGACCTGCCCAAGAGGGCTTTGAGCTAAATATAGATAAGTGAGGGAGAAAAATGAATAAATGTCAAATGAGCAAGGCACAAAGAGAGAGAAGATGAATGGTTTAGACGATGGTGAATAGCATCACAAAATGTCTAGCTGAGGTTACCTGTTTGCCTCTCTGGCCACTTGCCCAGGAATGTACCTTAACAACCATACATTCCTTTTGCTCCAAGGCTTTAGTGGCTTTGTAAAAACATATGAAACACTAGACTGAAAAATGTAACATAATTAATAAAAGATCAACTGCCATTGGTATCCTCATGGGAGATTTTAATCAAGAGGACTGCTATTTTCTACAGCAGAAAGATTCTCCTGCAACATTATACAGCATTCCCTAAGACTCAGTAAGCAGTGGAAGGTACTGTTCTAAAAGATAAAGTCTAGTATTACCTTAAATATTTGTCTTAAAGGGTGCATCTTCAGTAGACGTAGTACAGAATGGAGACACTAACCTTTAATGGGTAACTTCTATTCATTCTTTCCAGCCTCTTTTTCAGTCTCTTCAGACAGCTATGCACATCAATGATATGAAGAGTAAGAATTGTGATACCCATCTTATTCTATGGATCCATCTTTTGAATGACTATAGCATGTAACTATTTTTGAGGCCTACATCCTGGGACCCTGAATTTTTACTTTGGCTTACATTTGTCTGTACTTGGAAGATTAATATTTAGCTCTGTGATGTTTTGACAGTCACATATGTAATTAATACTTCACATTGTTTGAGCTCTAAATAGTTTTGTCTTCTACTCTTCTACTGTAGAGGTATAATATTGAAAAAATAAAACTATGTCATTATGAGAAAAAATGCACACTCATGTGCATACACATAGGAATGTACATAAAAATTACCTTAAAGGAATTGAAAGCAGGAATTGATGCCTGCCATGAAGTAGAAGTCAACTCATACCAGAGATTTAAAATCTTTGAATGATCATGGTACCATACCTTTTGTCTCTTGTGAAAAATTATTAAATTAAAAATTTGGTATTTGTTGGTGTGTTGTGAATGCAAGAGCTGAAAAAGTAATAAAGACATGGGGAAGAGGGTATTGGAATAAAAGAGGACTGAGGAATAAGTATAAAAGGTTATTCACGTCTCTCCAGATCTGATCAATAGTGACCTCCACTTTCAAGAGATTGGAGAAGTAAGGCTAACTCTTGGCAAGCACAAACTACTAATGCCACGTGTGATGGTTAATTTTATGTGCCAACTTGGCTAGGCCATGTTACTCAAATATTTGGTCAAAAAACAGCCTAGATGTCATTGAGAAGTTTTTAGATGAGGTCAAACTTTTATTTTTGTTATTTTCAATATGTTTTATTGATTATGCTATTACAGTCATCCCATTTTTCTTCTCCCCTTTATTTGGCAGAGGTTAACTTTTCAATCAGTGGAGTGAGTTAAGCAGATTACTCTCCATAAAATGAATGGGTTTCACCCAATCAGTTGAAAGTCTTCAGAGGAAAATAACTGAGGTCCCAAGAAGAGAGAAATTCTGCAGTCAGATTGCTTCACCCTCAAGCTGCAACATTACCTCTTCCCTGCGCCTCCTGTCTACATGGTTGCCCTGCAGATTCTGGTCTTGCTAGTCCCCATGTTTGTGATCGTGATCATGTCAGCCAATTCTTTAAAACCTCTCTCTCTTCCCCATATGCACACACATTTATACAGAAACACTCACAAATCATATCGGTTCTGTTTCTCTAACACGCTCTTTCAGTAATTACTTTTGCATTTCAGAGTTTTTATCACTTCACTTACATCAGTCTCGGCATTGAAAAAAAGTTCCATCAACCATTTCAGACACTAAGTTACTTGCCCTTCCTGCAACTACCACCAACATTGCCCTTGTACTATAAAATATGTCACTAAGCCTTAATAAGGTACAGAAAAAATATGCAGACATGTCTAGCAGATGTAAGGCCTGTTTGAATGTGGTTAGTAGGGTAATAATATGGGTGTAATACCTTACAGTTCTAATTTGAACATTTCACGTAAAATGTCATCTGGTGTGCTTGAGTGTGATGTTGTTATGTAACAGAATTACCTACTTATGATTCTGTAATAAAAATTGTAATAAAAAAGGGGTGTTCTTTGTGCCAGACCCTGCATGTATTCTGTATATATATATATATATATATATAATCTTCAGTATATGTATGGCATGGATAAATTAAATGTAAGACCGAGCCATACTCTTTTCCACAAAGGAACTTATTTTTTTAAATAACAGCTTTGTGTTTCCCCCTGGTCATTAAGACAATACACTGAGCAGGAGCCTCAAAGTCACAAAGTGCCTTTGTGTAGAATGCCCGGTGCAAGGGTCAGGCAGTAAAAGGTTGCCAGTGCCACTATGGGAAAAGGATAATTTTCTAAAAGAAAAATATTGTGTAATTTAGTTTCATTCCATATTTAATGAGATTATTTCAATAAAGTACTATTTAAAGAAATACAATAGCAAGTATCCAAGAAATTTTGGACATTTTCAAACCTTTTTTTGTTCTTTTTTAGAGTAAAAACATCTGGGATAGAAAAGAAAAAGTGACATATTTACTTTCTTCCTAAGATCAGATTGGACATCTGTGAATCTTCCTGTGAATGTTTGGTGTTTTATTTACTAGCCTTTGTCACCACAACAACATGCAAAACATGGCATGCTGGAAAGGAGAAAAGAAACAGTACCCATACAAAATACCAGGGAAACAGAGTTTTCAGCTGGCCAGGCTGGCCTTTCCTCTTGCATTAGCATCTCTCAGAACCCTGACAGATGTGGGTTTGCCTCTCTAGTCCCGTACATCACCACAGTCCAGTTTTATGAGGTCAGTAATGCAGTTAACATTTCAATTCACCTATTTCAAGGGCCCAGGATGCCAGCTATCATGGAAAGATCAAGACATAGCCAATCTATGACACTTATTTTTGATCTTGATGATTGTCAAAGAGCTTAAGCATCTGTTATTCCTAATGATAACTGATATAATTTGAAGAGGGCCAGCATAATCTGCAAAAAGGAGGCTTCATAGCTGGACTCTCAGAATGGCTTCTGAGAAGATCAGTTGTACCAGACAAGAGGAGCAGTCTTGCCTCTGCTTTAGCAAAATGCCACAGAGTGATAGGATACATGCATGCCAACCAACTTTGAAAATTTGAGACTCTGCACAGAATTATTTTTTGAATGATTAATCTCTCAGCGATCGGTATCTGATGGGCTATTTGCAACTCCAGAAAGTTTTTTAAAATTTTAAGTGATCAGAGGAGAGAAGGTAAATATATAATGTCTTTTAAAATAAGACTTTAAGAAAAAAGATTGCATTTAGGGAGTATTTGGAAAATGAAAAGGAGAAGTTCAGGAAGTGGTAGAATGAGAGAATGGCAGAGTATGATCTAGTGAGACCCAGAAAAACAAGGAAGCTCTACTCTCCTTTCGGAGGAGAATTGGGTCTACACCAGCTGAAGGGAACAAGATTAACTTTTCCTTTTCTTTTTTTAAAAGATTTTACTTATTTCTTTTTAGAGAGAGGAAGGGAGAGAGAAGAAAGAAAAAAGAAAGGAAGGAAGGAAGGAAGGAAGGAAGGAAGGAAGGAAGGAAGGAAGGAAGGAAGGAAGGAAGGAAGGAAGGAAGGAAGGAAAGAAAGAAAGAAAGAAAGAAAGAAAGAAAGAAAGAAAGAAAGAAAGAAAGAAAGAAAGAAAGAAAGAAAGAAAGAAAGAAAGAAAGAAAGAAAGAAAGAAAGAAAGAGAGAAAGAGAGAGAGAAAGAAAGAAAGAAAGAAAGAAAGAAAGAAAGAAAGAAAGAAAGAAAGAAAGAAAGAAAGAAAGGAAGAAAGGAAGAAAGAAAGAAGGAAGGAAGGGAGGAAGGAAGGGACATCAGTGTGTGGTGGCCTCTCACACACACCACCACTGGGGGTATGGCATGTGACCTAGACTAGGAATCAAACTGGTGACCTTTGGTTTGCAGGCTAGCACTCAATCCACTGAGCCACACCAGCCAGGGAACAATAACATTAACATCTCAAACCAAGTGTGCAGGGACAAGGTAATTCTCCCAAAACACAGCTCCCACTTAGCTACAATGAAAGTGCCCACACTTTTTATCTGAGGGTTTCTCAAATTTACCACCAGTGGGAAGATTAGATAATGTTGATGAGAAAACCGCTACTGTAACTCAGTCATATGTTCGTAAGAATGTGATTATTATGTAGTAGAAACTGCTGCTGCAAAACATTCTTGTGACCAGGAGCACATGAAATAATAGATGAATTTTTTATCAGGGAAGTCATAGGTAAGATTTCTGAAGAGAGAGAAAACAAACTATAACTACAAAGAAGGTCCACTCCCTTCTATGACTGAGATCATGATGATGGCATTGATGTTACTTAACTATGGAATACTCTACACCAGTAAAAAACATAATTCAACTATATAGAAATAAACTTTTTTCGGTTTCACATTTTATTAATCAAGTTTTTTAGATCGAGACTACAAAGTTCACTTTAGCTAGTTTAAGCAGACATTGGTGTATTATAATGGAATATTGTAAGAGCCGATCAATTACACACCAAGAGCAAGGAAGCCAGAATAATGCCTAACTTAACAACTTGGATTGTTTCAGCACAAATACTACTGCCATAGCTTGCTAGTGAACTCTACAAAATCAGAACATGTGTCACAGCTTCTAAAGAAAAGAAAAATGAAATGCATCCCAGACCATGTTTGTCAGAAAGATACTGCCCTTCCAATTACTATATGGACACATTTGCAAGGAAATTTTTAGTAACTTGCAGAGTCCTAGCTGCAAGGGAGCCTGGGCTATGTAGTCTTTAGTATTCTAGGCTGTGAATAAATGTATCCAAAATTTTGGACACCAACACCCACAAGGATAATTTAAAATGAAATGATCATGAAATGCTGAAGGAAAACTAGGGAGCTGTTAAAAGAGGTACTAGGAAAATTAATAGCCATTATTTCTCCAAATGCTTCTATGAGTTTGATGGAATTAACTTGCATAGATTACGTAGACAAACGGTATTACTCACAGTCCACAATTAAGTATTTTACATTGCATTATATAGCTGTCCTTTTACTTTTTAAAATATTTTTCTTAAGAATGTGGTACAAAAAGAAAATTGAAAAGCATCTATATTAATATTTTATCTTCTTGTGTTAGAGATTATTTTCAGTCAGTTGGTAGAACTGCTAAATTCTCATAAACCTATCAATGAGTCTTTATATCAAATAACTGTCCAAATTACTTTCATACAAGAATAATAGTATTTCCATGCTGGACAACATGATGTCATTTATAGGCAATTAGCTCATGCCATTTACAATCAAACAACTGCATTTTCACATTCAAAATTAGTTACAGGAACTAAACAACATAATATATAATATGATATGCAGAATATGTCATAAACTTTAAACTTTATAGCAGATGAGTAAACATTTGAGAGCAAGCCAGTGTAATTCTAAGTTTTAAAAAGAAAATAAATTTGTGAAATAGTTATGTATAAAAAATCTCATGGTAGAAAAATCAGCTGAATTACTCATATTTTTCTGATGCTTCTAATCACTTTGCCATCCAAACATTATATTTTCCTTTCACTTATCAGCTCTTCTCTGTGCCATTTGGCTCACACCAAGCCGAGGAGATGCATGCATTTTCAGCTCACTTTCCAACCCTATCCTATTGTTTTCAGTAGCAGATAGCATTGTTTAGACTGAAAACGTTGTCTCTGAAACTGATGAAATGCAATTTGCATTTGCTTACATAGAAGGGAAAATTCTACTTAAAAAACTGAGGAGTGGAACACCATAGCATTTTTTCCAAATTATAATTGTCTCAGGCCGCTCCCTGCTGTCTAAAATGACATTAAAAAAAAAAGATGGACAGAAATAAAGAAATGAAGGCGTGTTTTTACTTCCTAATCTTATAGTTTCTTTTTTTATAAAAAGGTCTTGTTGTAAAGACTTATCTGGCACTGGATTTAAACAAACAGTATAGTTTCTATTTAGGGTCTATTTCTGAATTGATTCTGAAAACAATTTAGCTTTCAAAAGAATTCCTCCCAGTAGTTGGAGAGAAATAGACACTGGACATATTTTTATATTAAAGAGTTAGTTTTATTGTTTGAGAAGCCCTCACAGAATCTTGTGTTTCACAATGTATTGAAATGTAAAACAGCTTCCTTTTACCACGGAGTGTAGCTGTTGTTGGTTAACACTTCGTCTGTGAATTTCTCAGACAGATGTTCTGCTTCCTCTGCTCACACTAAAACTCCCGTTTTTAGGACTAAAGATCTTGGTCCTGTCACGTTAAACTATGGCAGGCCCTGAGCCATCCAGCTGATAGGGAGACTCAGACAGCTTTATTTACTTCCGAATATACTGGGGGAATTGGAGAGTGAGGGAGACCATGAAAATTTTAATTTGAACCAGCTGTGCAGCTTCCTGAGCGTCCCTCTGCAGCCAGAGCTGGGCTAAGATTAAACGAGGCAAAATGCCTGAAGAGATACTGAATAGATTTGATACAAATTACATTGTCCTGCTGGATGGAAAGTGCACATTACTGGAGTCATTAACCGTAATCACCCTCAATTACAAGCACTGTAAGCGTGCGTACAGCAGTCCGGCAAACGCAGCCATTGTTTGCCCGTGACATCCAAAATCTGTAAAGGCGTCGCCCCTCCTCGCTGGATTCAAAGCCTCCTTCTCTTGCCCATATTTTCTCTCCTGTTCTGTGGTCCGAATTTCTCAGGCCTTAGCTCTAAAACTGGGAAATCTGTTAAAGTATTTTTTCCTCAGACAATTAAAGTATTTTTTCCTCAGACAATTTAATATCATCGAAGGTATTACTTTCCCCTCCCCCAGGCTACGGAGTGTACATTAGTTATAACAAGTGTTAGAGTAGCTCTAGTAGTTTGGTCAATTTAAAAAAGAAATAATTGTCTAATTATTATGCAGTAAGATGGTAAACTTTATATCACAACGTAGAAGTAAATAAAGAAATTTGCTTTACAACCACCGTATAACAACCTGTCATTATGGGGATTTATATGCTTCCAGTTAAGGCTGAACTGAGCAACAGTTTGGGGATTTATAGTAACTTTTATTTTGAAATAATTTTAGACTACTAGAGCAAAAAGTGTGAAGAAGCACAAAAATAGTACAAAGAATTCTTACATGATTTCCATCTACATTTCATGAATGTTAACATTTTTCCTGCTTGCTTCTCTTTCTCTTTCAATTTCTGTCATCATCTATCTATGTTTATTTTTTGCATTTTTTCAAGTTTCAAATTATTCAACCTAATATTTCTTTACCAATAAATACTTTAGCATACTTATAAACTCGGTATATTTCTAAAAACAGGACTTTACATAGCCAGAACATAGTTATCAAAAAGGGAAAATAATGTTGACAACGCAGAATTAACTAATCTATAAATCTTATTCAGATTTTGTCAATTGTACCACTATTATCCTTTCCTTTTGCACGATCCAATTTACCTTTAGTTTTTATACGTATAGGACTTAACATTACATTACTTTATGGAAAAGTTCAAGCCATCTATTTTCTAGAATTCATTTCGAGTTTGTTACCAAACAAAAACAGTTTGTCCACTCAGTGCTAAAAGGGCCAAACACTAAACACCGAGAATTTCGGTGGAGAAAAGACGCTATTTTATTATGAACGGTGCCACCCAGGAGAAGGAAAGCTATTGCTCAAAATCCAAAGTCCCTGATCAGGGATCTTGTGATGGGTTTTTAAGGGCGTAGAGGCAATAACTTTGTGGAAATACTGGTGGGTCAAGTTTTAAATGGAGGACTTTGGAGCTTGGCCATTTATGGTAAAGAGCATCTTCCTGGAAAAAGGACCATTGGTGCGGATGTCCTTTGCTTCCTTGTGAATATTGTGAGACAAGACTGGTTACCTGTGCAGCTGCAGGTCATAGTTCTCCCCTCTGCACATGCTTCAGCTGCATGACTTGCAGTTTTGATCTCCTTTTTGATCTCTTAAAAAGCTACTTGGTACTCTGTATCTTGTTGTACGGGGTGGAAGCATTTTGAGCTGGTTCTGCAGTTACAAGCGTGATTAATGGTTTCATATTATTAGATGCTGGTTATATAATTTTTGCAAAGAAAAGAGCAGGTGATATTGCATCCTTCTCAGCATGTCATATCAGGAGGCACCTGGTATTGATTTCTCTCATCACAGATGATGTGCATTTCTAACCATGGTGAAGGTTGTGTCTGCCAGGTTTCTTCACTGTAAAGTTACTATTTTCTCTCTGAAACTAATAAGTATCCCCTTGAGGTATACACTCAAGGTTATATAAGTATTTTGTTTCTCATAATATTTTTGCCCACTAATTTTAGCACCCTTTGATTCTTCATGCTTAAAACTGTTATTACTGTAGTTGCAAAAGGATAACATTTTTTCTAATTTTATTGTTCTACATCTATTACTTGGAAATTTACTTTAAAGGCTCTTTATTATCCTCATCTGTGCATTCATTTCTTTATGCAAGTAAAGAATCTTCGATTCTTATTTTATTTTAAGGGTTATAATTTTTCATTAGAATTATATTTTTTCACTGGGGCAATCATCCCAGATTTGGCCATTGGGCAAAACTTCAAGCAGGCTCTTGTGCCCATCCGACACATGCCCACCATATTGGAGCCGGTCTTTAATTCCTAACACCATTAGTGGTTCACGTGCTCCTTGTACTTTCCGTATTTTTGTCCTGAAATCCGCCATATCTACTCAAAGTTCTGTATTCTTTTTCATTAGAGAATGGTCTTTAGAAACAGCAATCTCGGCATGAAGTTTGCTCATTGGCTCTAAGGTCTCAATGCTTTCACAGTTTCTCAGAGCCAGTAAATATCCTTAGACACAGGTACATTGTATGGGTGTGCATAACTATATCTATTTCTCTATATAAAAGTCTACATATTAAAAACCATTCTTTTATCCTAATTCTCCCATTTCAATCCTGCTTCATTGTATCCATTTTCATCTTCAATCTTTCCATATTTGTAATTTCCAAAATGGTAAGTCTGGCTCTTCCTACAAGTTGTTATATATTTGCCCAAATAGTTTCAGAATTGTTCATCCACACCACTGTAGAAACCAGCTAATAACAGGTTTTGCGTTTTTTCCCCATTTTAAATTTATTTCTTAAATTCTATAAAATCTTCAAAAATTTTTGTTACAAATTTTTAGATTTCTAATTCAGTTTTTTAATATGCCTAGTATACATAAAACACTGGAATTTTGTCTTCCTATTTTCTTCTGCTTCCCCCTACTCCTGTCTTTTGGGGAAAATCTTTATTAACCAAAGTGTTTTAATTTTTCATGTTTATTTGTTAGAAATTTTTAATAGACTTATTTCCTTTCCTTTTACTCATTATATAAATTTGGAATCATTTACAAAATTTCTAGTTCAATAACCTCTTCTGTTAGTACAAAAAAATCTGATTTCTTTAACGTGTGTGAATGAGACTTGTGTGTCTTACTTAATGGTCCTCTGTTGCCTTAAAAGACCCTAAATTTCCCTTTCTCTTTATTTCTTTTCACCCAACTGTCAAACGATACTTCTCTCCATTTCCCCTTTTTCTACCTCCAAATCTCTATCTTTTGAAGTTAGCTACTTAATATTGTGTTTTCCATATTTTCACTTTTCGGTAGACTTTTTCTTCCAGAGAGTGGTTTTAGAGCCATTCTGAGATTGTTGCTGGGTCTGTTTTTCTCTGTGGCATAATATTTTTCTCTGAATGCCCTACCTCTTGCCTGGAGTATGGCAATCACATGCTGGGATTTGGTGTTTGTTTTGGAAAACAATTTGCAATTTTTGAATTTTCTGTATGTTGACCACATTAATTTTGTGTAATGTTTTTTGTTTTTCTTGTTTTTTTGAGGAACTGTGGGGCAACATGGATTTAGGTGGCTGCCATTGTCCATGGCTATGTCAAAGTATGAGTGGCTGTGTTTTAATGGGAAAGCATTTAAGATAATAAGTACCATACATATCTAATTTTACTGGTTTGTATATTTTGCACTTGGAATTCTTTTAGTCAACACGTATTATGCACTCTACAAAATGCTTGAGAGAGTTGCCATTTGAGGAAAGCAGTCACACTCCTTATCTTTAAGGAAAGATCAGTATAGTGTAGGACAAGCAAGAACTGGTGTCGGGGATATTGAGAACCACCTACAATAAAGGTAGCACTAGGTTTTTGCCGTTTAGTCATTTCTGCGACCTTTGTTCTGGACTCTGACGGTAGAGCTCACTGGATTCCTCCTCCTTTTCAAACTTTGTGGTGGGAAAGTACAGGACACAGGGGACGTTCACTCCGACCCAAGTGGATTCGGTTTTGTATGTGCAGTTGTTGCTGAAATTTCTTGCCAACTTTCTCTCAGCCAAACAAAACCAACTCAGCAGCATATGAAATCATCTTGAGCTTTTTAAAGGACTCCTTTTAAGCAATAAGGGAAATAGTATTTTTTTACCGTATACTGGCATATCTATTTTGAAATTTAGTTAATAGCAATTTCAAAGAATGTTTTTCATATTTTAAAATAGCACTGTAAGTTTAAAACCTAAGTTATATATCATTTCTTACTAATTTTTTCCCATAATTTCACAGGAAAGGAGGGTATTAATGTGACTTTTACCTATTCAGATTTCGTGGGGGTTTTGTTACTTGATATTTTTAAAGCCAGCACTGGCAAGAACCAAAAATGCCCAATAGGACCAGACCTCTGGAGTCCTAGAAGCCCTTGTTTATGTAGGTCCCCTGGGGTCTCACCCAGACACTGTCGTCAGGTCTCTCCAGTCCTGTGTGGCAGCCAGTGGCAATCCTTACTGCGCCGGAATTTGTCCTGTGGCGGTGTGTCCCAAGGGCTCCTTGCATCCCATTATTCAAGTTTACACACATTTTTGCACCTGGATCACACATAAGACATACTAAACCACACACTATCCACTGAGGAAAATTGGGGAAGAAGCACAGTTTTTCATTCTGAACCAAATAAGTCAATATTCATTGAAACTTCATTAATTAATAATACCCTATATATAAGCATACACCATATTGTTTTTCAATGATTTGTTCAGTATTTTGGTGGTGTAAGTTTTTAAAATAATAATAACATCTTGTATTTATATATTTTGACAGTTTTGGAAAAACTATCAAATATATTTATTTATTTGATTCAAAATAGAACCAAGTGAGAGAAGCAAGGCATGCACTATCACTATTTCACAAGTAAGAAAAATGAGTAGCATAGTCCTCTTAGTTCACATGGCTAATAAAAATCATTACTTCTTATTTGAAACCAGATTCCAAATCTAGAAATGTTTATTCTAATTTAAATTTTAATTGCTGACTCTCAGGACCAAAATAGAGGTTACTATCAAGATAACCATAGTTGGGACAAAACAAGATTTTGGCAAACATGTTCCCCTGACTTTTTCTGAGGCCATATCAGCTGCTTAGTTGTTCACTGACACTGAAAAGTGGTTGTAACAATTTTTTATGGGTATGCTTGAAGTCCACATGAGAATTAGTGCATGAGATAAATATCCTTCCCACCAGGTCTCTTTGAAACAGAAAATCCACTGGATAGATTTTTATTTCTACACAATGCACCAAATTTAATGTTTATTGGAAATCCAGAACCAAAACAATGGCAAGTATTATATTAGGAGGTGAACATTTTGAGGGTCAGAAGACAGTATGAAAATTTTCTGGCTTTATCTATACCATCACCAAAAGAACATGTAAGATAATATAGATATAAAAGCTTATAACTGTATAGAGTTTAAAGGCTAATGGGAAGAAAAACATAAAGATATTTTTATGCAAGTGAATATTTTTAAAAAGAAATGACTTAAAATAGAGTATAATTCTAGTTCAGTGGGGAGTTGAGATTCCAAAATGTTTCATGCATACAAATCATTCTTTACAGTGCTACATCATCTCTAAAAGAGAAGATAGAATCCGACCATATGAAGACGTTAGAAAACTAGATCAAGGAATCTTTTTTTAGGAATGGCACATTTCAGCAATATGACTGAAGTACTTTACAAACTCAGCAAACCTCTAAGCTTTCCACTTTTTTTGCTTGTTTGATTTACTATGAGTGTGTTCTTTTATTGATGGAAAATTGCACCACTGAAATATTTAATACTACAGTCTATTTCTGAATCCCTACAGGTTTAAATAACCTAAAGTCATTCTTTGAAGAATGGCAATTAACCTCTGAATAGGCCAGACTTTACATTGTTCTGTACTTCTAAAAGAATCAGAGCATTGGGAAGATCTAGAAAGTCAATCAATTTTTATAGAAAAACAAAACAATAATTTGTACAATAATTTATGTCAAGAGTCAAAAAAAGGATATGATTTATGTCAAATTTCAACTGAACTAGAATTCAATGTAGAATTCTCAGCTTCCAGGAGGGCTAACCTGAATCATACATACCCACATTGAAATAGTGCAGAGATCTATGGATTCAGGTAGACATTACGACAGTGGCACATTGTACAAATCACGTGAACATTTTCATAGAGTAAAAACAATATTGTATCTCTGAGAATTTTATGAGTCCTGCTCACAAATCCCAGCAATCCATTTCTTATCTTATGTGACATTTATGGTAGAATTTTTGGACATAGGGTAAGGGGATTCAAAGGTATTGAAGTATTTGGCAAGTGACATTTCAAAGCAGAAACAGAAATTACAAACGGGCAAAACACTGCACCAGACAGCCAATGTGTTTTACAGCAGCAGACGCTCCAAAGTTGTTTTCAGGCCATTCTCAAAAGTATAATTTCACAGTTCATGCAGAAAACCCAACATTTCTATGGTAATTAACAGGAGTTAATCCCAATGACTGTAGAATAGTCTTCAGAAGTTTACAGAATGTGAATGAACTGTCCATCATAAAAGAGAAAAGACTATTGTAGAAGTTAATTCATCAAACTGTCAAGGGAAATAGAACTGTGTATGATTACACTGATCAACTGCAATGTCATTTCACTTCAGCAAATGTCATATAGAATGATGCATTAACAGCAAACACCAATATGCAATGTTTATAATCATTTTGTTTCAAATTTTTTTGAACTGTCTAGCCAACTTATATCTTATCTCTGAAATATCCACCAGAAAAGAAGATTCTATCATTGACAATTTCAAGTTCTCTATAATTTAGCCATGCATGCAGCCTGTATTTTCTAAAGAAATTTAAAAATCAACCTAGTTTAAGCCTATTGGAACCAGAGAATAAAAACAAAAATAGTGAACAAACATGAAAAGTTACTTTGAGATCTCTATAAGCAGTGGAAATAATTTGTCAAACATGTTGAATAAGAAAGTATGCTCCGTGGAAAATTTCTACCCATCATTTTCATGATGTATAATAAACCCCTACTGTCTTCTTACACTCACATTGATAAAACATTATTAAGTTTACTTTGTTAACCTAGAATCTTTCCTCAGAGTTAAAATTATATGAGTCTGCTACTAATTAACTGTCCATCACCTGTTCAGTCAACTGAATTTCTTTGTGCTTTGGCTTTGTCAGCTACAAAAAAAAGTGTCAGTGTTCAGATCATTTCAAAGGATACTTCTAGATATCTTTTGCTAAAAGCTTTGATTACTTCAATTGTGATAAATGCATTTCTCTAGGCCCTGGTTTTACAAATAGAATTTACCTTGAAACACCTTAAATTGTACAAGGTACTTATAGAATATTAGTATAAAATATAATGTGCATTAAGATTAACAAATTAGGACAAAATAATTAATCACCAAGAGAAATGTTCAAAATCTGAACCTGCTTCAACTGCAAGAAGTATTTATACATCCAATAGTAAATTTTAATATATATGTAATGTAAAGAGCCATTTTGAAAATAGCCATTATATTGACTAGTAAGTATGAATTAAATGGTATTTGACTACTCTGTTCATAAACTTCCCTTTAGTTCCCTCTTCATTCAAAATAAATCCCAAATCTTTATCATGCCTTCTTAAGCATCCCACACTTGAACTCCCCTTCTTCTTACCCTCTACTCTTCTCCCCAGTCATGCTGGCTGTCTTGACCTTCCTACCACTTTCCAAGAACATAATGCCTTCTGGGTTTTGAGTTTGCTTTTCTTTTTCTTTTTTTTTAATTTTAAGTATTGTTCAAGTACAGTTTTTTGGTCTTTTACTCCCATCTCAGCCCACTGCCCCCAGTGCCCCCCACCTCCCTCCCATTTCCACCCTGCCCTAGTTTTTGTCCCTGTGTCCTTTATACTTGTTCCTGCAAACCCTTCCCTGTTCCCCTGAAATTTCCTCCCCTCTCCCCTCTGGTCACTGACAGTAAGTTTGCTCCTCTTCGTTTTTCCTACAACACTCTTCTCCTGGGTCCATTACCTCTCTCTATGAATTACATCTCTACTCAGAGAACTTCTTATCTGAGAGGCCTTCCCTGAATATACTGTGCACATGGACAGGACAGCATTGTACTCCATCCTCTTAGGCTGCCTAATTCTTTCCAGAACTTATAATTTCACGTGTCACATGCATGTTTATTCCCTAGTGTGAGATTGGAGTCTCTCAATGGAACATAAGCTCCACAGGGCAGGCACTTTGTTTTGTTCCTATGAGACACACTGTAAGTATTGCATATGTGTATTGATTGGATATATTAGGATTTCACATGAACTTTGTAATTCATGAAACTCATTTTGGGAACTGCAGCTGTAAGCAGTTTTCACAAATAAATAAAACCATTTTAACCTCATCTTATTTAGTCATATTTTCACTAACAAATTTTTGCACCTTGACTAAATACTTCCACTTAATATGTATGGAACAAAATTTGAAACAAGAAAGAAATGTAGCCCTGGCTGATGTAGCTCACGAGCCTGCAAAGCAAAGAGTCGCTGATTCAATTCCCAGTCATGGTACGTGCCCGGGTTTCAGGCCAGGTCCCCGGTAGGGGACACATTAGAGGTACCACACATTGATGATTCTCTCCCTCTCTTTCCCCCTCCCTTTTCCTCTCTCTAACAATGAATAAATAAAAACTTACAAAAAAAGAAAGAAATGTAAATATATATTAAATAACAAGTAAGATTTGAAAATGTTAGCAGCTCTGCTGAATCTCCCATCAATACACATGTATATATGTATGTATGAAAATATTAGCTATCTATTCTTCAAAAATAGAATCTTATTTAATGTATAATTTAGCAATATTTTCAAAAGTACAAATATTTTGCTTCAAACTTAATGTCACTAATACATCCTACCATAGGAAGATGTTGCTTCCAATAGATATATTCTAAAACCTCTTTTAGACATCTATGCTTTTATGAGAATAAAGCTTCTAAGCTTTTTCTATTCTCAAATATTGAGTCTTTTCATCCTAAAATCCTATCTCGAAATAGTTTAATTGGAATAGATTTCAACCACCCAATGTCGTAGAAGAGAATAATAATTTAGGGGCATATTTGCACCCTCAAATACATTCTCCCTCATTATGTCCTCTATTTGATATTGCATTAAACTACAGAAAAGGTGAATCAGATATGCCATTAAGGTTGCCAAGGCTTAAAATCAGTAGAGTGGATAAAAAAGGTATTACTCAAATGTGTCAAAATGGAACCCAACCATGCTTAATCTTAATAAGTCCATTATGAGCTGTATTGATTAAGAAAGGTTGCCAATCATCACAGGACATATCACTGGAATGTTCAATGTTTTCAGATATTTTAAGATATGAATGACTGAAATAAGCTGTCAGCCTATGTTTAAATGAAAATCAATCAGCTATTGTTTATTGAGTAAAAGCACTGAGTTATCACTAGAAATATAAAGATAAATGGATATAGTTCTTGCTTTCAAGGACCTAGCACTCAAACTAGGCTACAGGGTGTGCAAACTTGTAAAAGTTATTTACGTTGGCCTACATTTCTTTATTTGTAAATAGGGGGCTTACCCTTATTCATTTATAAGCTTTTTTGCATTTTCCTATTTTTTATTTCATTTTTTAATTTACATGTTTGAATAAAAATGAAAATAAAGATAGAAAGCATTTAGAAGTTCCTTAAAATCTATTCAAGTAAGCAGCAGCATTTATTAGTTCTTTACATATGGTTCCATGTAACTTTTCTATGTAAGGCAAGCAAATATGAATACATATTCTCCCACTTTTTAAACAAAAGGTATCACATACATATATATGTATATACTGTAAATAACTTTGAATTTTCAATTAAAATGCTATATAAATATAATGCTTCACCAGTTTTTCCAACCACTGAATAGTATTTAAAAATGTTTATTAAACCAATCTCTTAGAGTGGACACTTAGAGAATTTTTCTTTTAAATGTTTCCTGTAACAAATAACATGGCAAAAAATATTTGGGTGTTTATAAAAGCCCTCATACAGCCAGACATATCTGTAGGATCAGTTCCCAGAAGTAGGACCACTGGGCCAAAAACAAATTTAAGTGCTTCATTTGCCTCTAGACGGTAGCTATTATAAGTCATTCCAAGTGGCAATTCATAGATGCTTAATTATACTTTCTAAACTTAAATATTAATACTATGTGTTTCTTAAAAAAGAGTTACCATGGCTAAAATAAAATTTACTTGTGTTAAGAAAAAATGCATTGTTTCTTTTTTATAGAAAATCAGTGGCATGAAAGGTACATTTAGTCATAGACACCAGCTTTGGTTCCCATTGCAGAAGCAGAAGAAAACTTGCTCTTGAATGGAAGGCTCACCATTCATCCTAAGATGTTTTCCCCTGTCTCTTGTCAGATTACATTATCTTCTAGCAACTCCCCAAGCAAACTTGCCTTCTCACATGCCTGGTTAGCAATTTTGTGCTTCCAATTAAAAAAAATCTTTTTAAGTTGTAGAAATCCTTTTTTTCCCATAAATTTTCAGACTTGACCTATAAAAGACTCTCTTGATTCTGAAATCCATTAAGATTCTACCAAATAAATAATATTATTATATCCCAGTAGATAAGTGAACATGAACCCTAAACAAGTGACTACTCAAACACATTTCATTCGGAGGCAAAGCACTGACAGGGATATTATCTCACTGTCAATACTCACACTGTTACCTGGCATGTTTGTGAATAACAAGAAGCCCCAGACACAGAAGTGACAGAAAAAGGAAGTGTGGGCAAGATTCGAACAGCCAACGAGATGGCAGGGGAATATGTTGCCCTAGTTAGATCTACATGAGAAATACTCTTATTATATTGCTTTCCTGTATTATTTACTTTAGGAAACCCTTTTTTTAGACTTATGTGGGTTGCACAGTCTTTGAAGAATAAAGAACTTGTACTTCTTCAATGTCAAAAGACGTGGACTCAGTGTTCTAGAATCTTCATATATTTATTTAGCACCTCGAATACACCCCCAAAACTTACAAGGTATCATTTCCACGATTTTAAAATATAATGGGAACATAGGTGGGAGAGATGAGATAACATCTAAAAATTAAACATCTGGTAAGTAGCATTTTTGGATTTAGAATTTAGTTCTTATACCTAAAGTAGATATAAGAACTAAAGAAATAGGAGTCTGCCTCACATTTTATCTTATATGTATATACAATTGATTCTTATTATTCATGGCAATTATGTTCTATAAGTCAATACAAACCCTGAATTAGCAAATACTGAAGCCTTACTGCTACGGACTAGGTTCCTGTAAAGCTGGGCCACAACATCTCATCAACCAGTCAAAAACTTTGATTTATGTGTGCTTCTGTTTAAAGACAGCTTATTAAATATTTACTGGTGATTCATTACCATTGAATGTACAGCCAATGATACTATAACTCAAACCTGAAAGAAGCTTATCTAACATGTGTTTTTCATAAAGCATACCACAGACTTCTTCTACTTGGGAACACTAGACAGCATTTCAACACTGGGCTTGAGGACCATGTTAGACAAACAAATAAAAATCCACAAAATGTACAAAAATGTAAAAAACTACGTAGACACCATAAAGGAGAGTCATTGGCAGTACAGGAGCTGACATAAGTCACAGCATCACCTCGTCCAACCACTGCTGGGAACATGGGCCAGGCAACTCTAATCTTTCTGCTCTCTGCCTGTTTGTGAATAACCATGAAATCACTTTGGAATATTTATTTGGGGATTAAAAAAATTAGTGAGTGGATGAATTCACAAATAATGAGTGGAATGTTTAGTTTTGTGTGTCAACTGGACCGAAGGATGGGGTACCCAGGTGCTTGGATAAACGATATGTCTGCATCTCTCTATGAGGACATTCTGGATGAGAGCAGCATTTGACCTCTCCAGCTAGGCACCACCCAATCCACTGAGGGCCAAGATAGACAAAAAAAGCTAGAGGAGTCTGCCCCTGTGTTTTGCCTCATTACTGAGCTGGGATATACACCCCCTGCCCCCGGTGCTTCTGGTTCCCAGGCCTTTGGACTCAGACTGAAATCTATACCATCATCTGGTTTTCAGCCCACTAGACTTGCACTGAATTATGTCACTAGATTTCTTCAGTTTCCAGCTTGTAAATAGCAGATTGTGGAAGTTGTCAGCCTCCATATTGTATAATCCAATTTATTATAATAAACCTGTGTCTCCTCTCTTTCTCTCTCATTCTAATAATATATATACTCTATTGGCTCTTTTTCTCTGAAGAACCCTGACTAATCATATGCTACAATTAGGATAGAATCTATACACACACATACACATATACAAACATATATGTAAGTACTCATTTTAAGCTTCTGCTTCTTAATATGCACAAGAGAAGAGAATACTAACAAGTATTAAGCATTAATATAGGTATCATAAGGGCCCAGTAGTTAACACATTTCTAACAAATTGAGGATGGAAGTGTTTAAGAGATAAGCTAAGACAATATGCAGACATAAGTTAAAATATTAGCTTAATTATTGACAAACTCTTACCTGGAAGAGGTAGTTTAATTTAATGTGAAAATACTTAACCACCCAAATTAGACTTCCCAATACAACCAGGCAGTGCAGGCTCAAGTAGAAGCCTGAAGCTGTAAAACTTAAGTGCCTGATGGTATGGATCAAAGAAATGTCCCAGAATCTAGAAAGGGAATGAAGGGACAAACACAAAGTGACAGTATGTATGCCTTTCATTTCATGAGCAAACACCAATGGTAATAAGTAGTGCTCTTGTCTATTAAATAATTATTCCTATTAACTTCTAGGATTCTACCAAGGTATGTACATTTTTATATATATTGTCTCATGTAATTTTAACTTAATTCTGAGACATATGTACAAACATCCCCATTGTATAGGTAAGTGAATTGATTGTTAGAAAGATTAACATTCTGGTCCTGGTGCTGGCCAGGTGCTGGCTCAGTTGTTTAGAGCGTGGTCCTGATATGCGAGGTTGTGGGTTTGATCCCCAGTCAGGGTAAATTCAAGAAGCAACTCTCTCTCTCTTCTCCTCTTTCTGCTTCTTCCCTCCCCTCCAATCCCCTATCACTTCCTTCCCTTTCCTCTCCTCCTCTCTCTTCTCTCAAAAATAAAAAAAAACTTTGGCCCAAATTCCCCAATTAGAAATAGTAGAGGTTGGATCTTCATAAAGATCTATAAAACCCCACAGTCCACAAGCAGAGCTGTTGTGCAGATAGTGTGAACATTCCCTCATCCTCTAAAATCAAATACAAATTCAGTGAGGTGTTTTATTTTTATAAAATATAATTTTTGGATCAATCTTCAGATGTCTGACTCAGTTCATTCAAACCCCTTACAGTGGTAATTCTGGGTCCCTCATGCCACTTGACATGTTCATTTTCACATCATTTTATTACTTAATCTTCTGATCGACATTTATATTTTAGTTTAGGTCAGATAGACCAGAACCAGAAATTCAGAAGTCCTAGTTTTTAAGCACACTCCTAAATACTATTGAACTTGGTATTAAGATATTCCCAGAATATTAAAAATCAAATTCAACCTCATTTAAGAAGTAATTATTTTACCTTTTGTTTTAGTATATTTCTGCTTCCTGATCACTTAACTTTTTTATTCATGTTTCTCTGAAATACATTCCCTAACTAATTTGGTAGACCTACACCTTTTAAATCCTTCCAATGCAATAAACAGTCCATCTATGAAGTGGCTGCATTTAAATCACTGTTATGATGATTTTTCTTACCTCTAAAAATACCCAGCCCTTCTGTGATGAGTGAGTTATATGTGTGTATACATATGTGTATATATGTATGTATGTATATATAAAAGTTATCTGAGCATTTCTTACAGATCATATATCTCACAAAAAATAGTTGTAGGTTCTACATGTTAGTAAAATCTATGCTTTATACATTTTCTCATGACTCTCAAGTAGAAACTGCAGTGGAGAATGAAGTATGAGGTGGGGAACAAGATCTGTACCGTACCAGGGATCTGGGTCCAGTACTCCCCAAGTTTAGTTGTTCTTTCAGATGTGTTAATTCCTTCCTCAAAGAATCCCTCCGGTCTCCAATGCCTGGGACAGCAGTTACAGATTAAGATGAAATCTGAACGTGGATGTCTAAAATACTAGACCTGTCCCTTGTCCTTAGGTGTAGGCTACCATCACCACCCCAACCACTGGATTACTGCCGACCAGGTTGCCATGTACAAGCAGTGGACTAGCAGCTGTTTTAAGCTGAGGCACAACCTCCCCTAAAAAAATCAGCAGAAAGGCCAAAGCAAATGTTTTCCTTGTCAAGTTCTTGCTCCTTGAGTTTGGAAGTTGGTGGTACCCCCGAGAACTAAATCAGATGATAGGAGCCGTCTTAGTCAGCTTGGACTGCCAAAACAAAATTCCATGAATTTACAATATACGTAAACTCTACTAAGTATTTTTATTTTCTTGTACATAATCTTCCCATTCCCAATCACCACAAACAATATCATCAGCAACTGTGCCCTTTGAAGAATATTTCCCTCACTGGGTTGTGTGGAAATATAGGAAGATCACATCTCAGAAAAAATGGCAGCTTTCTGAAAGCCAGGAATGGATAAAATTTCAAAAAAAATCATATTTTATAAAATCTTTTGCTTTTATAAAGTGTATTAGATTTATATATGTGTAAATCTACATAAATGTTTAAAGTATAAAATATATACTAGCATATTATATAAGATTTAAATTTTAAAAAATTCCATCAGGCTTCATACATCGTAAATCTTCTACATGGTTATTTTAAAAGACCATAAAATATGTTTTTGAAAAGCAAAAGAATGATAGAAAACATAATAAATAAAATGTCATTTAAAATATCAGTAGAACAGCCAACCATGTCAATCCTGTTTTGTAAAAACCATTATCTAACCTTATATAAATCAGGAAATTCTTAATTTGCTCAATATCTTATTGTCAGTTTGTCACTGGAGTTAATAATGTGGCATTAACACAAGCAGAAATCTTTTTATTTCATATGATTAATAAAAATTTCAAATTATATTTTTAAATTTGCTCATAATTTTACTAAATGGAACAATCACAGGATTTGACTTTTATGTGCTTCAATTTTGTTAAGTCTTCCTATATGTTTCCTGCTCAGGAGCTGTATTTATATATTTTCTATTCACACCTTAAATATCACTGGATAAATCTGAAGAGGTGCTATGTATTCTGAGGCACATATGCAAGCAAATTTGGAATGCAAGGTAAGAATTCGGTTATATCTGATGTTGAATAAATTTTAAAATATTTTTGAGGTGGTTTTAAAATTTTTATAAGCTGATCATAACACAGAAGCTTTATTTTTTAGTCAGCTTTGGTGTTTTTGAAGTAAAAATGACAACACATGTGCATACACATTT
Organism: Artibeus jamaicensis; assembly: GCF_021234435.1. Lineage (NCBI taxonomy): Eukaryota > Metazoa > Chordata > Mammalia > Chiroptera > Phyllostomidae > Artibeus > Artibeus jamaicensis. Next base: position 14,243,571 of record NW_026521803.1, on the reverse strand, counting down.
ATTTATTTACATTTATTCATTAAAATATTTCAGTAGATCATAGTTCAGATATGTCAAATTGGCTATCAGGAAGATAGCTTAAGCCTGCAAAAGTTGACAGTATATTTTCCTCAGACAAATATGAGCATATCTAAAATTTTTGAATGTATACAAAATAGTGGTAGACAGCTTCCAACATGACTCCCCTTGATGCCTACCCCAGGGTGTTCATACCCTTGGGTATTCTCTTTCCTCCAAGTTGGGCTGGACCTAGCGATTTGCTTCTAATGAATAAAGAGATGGGACGTCTCTTCTTGTACTACCTATGAAAGGTGGTGACGTCTATCTTGCTGGAGTTCTCTTCGGCTCATTCTGACAGAGCCAGCTGTAGTGTTTTGTGCTGTCCTATGAAGAGACCCAATGACAAGGAAATCAGTGCAGCTTCCTTATAAAGCCCTATGCAATAGCCAGTAAGGAACCAAGGCCCTCACTCAGTCCAACAGACTGTGAGATAACACTATATCCTATGGACAACTACCCAGAGAGCTTCAGGTGGATTCTACCTGTACCGAAACTTGAGATGATTGTGGCAGGCCGAAACCCTGATTGCAGCCTGTGGGCAACCCAGAATGCAAAGACCCATGTAAGTCATGGCCAGATTTTTCATCCTCAGAACCTGTGAAATAATCGTATATTTTTAAGCTGTTAAATTGGGGATAACTTGGGCAGCAACAGATAACTAACCTGATAATAAATGAGAATGCCAAGAAAGAATCTCTACTATTGTTTCCAGAACTAAATCTTACCTTGTTTAATTCTCCTATCTCTAAATTCACACCTAATTTTGATGTCAAAATAGACAGAAATAGTTATCAAGATAAATTATATTATACATGGAAAAGTACCTAGCTCAGGGCTGTTGGTCACTGTGAAAAAGCTCAGAAGGTGTGATAAAACAGGTGTTCGCTCAGAATGGAATGCAAGGTGGCCAACCTGGGTTTCCAGATGAGCTGTTTCTTGATCATTTTGGGTTTGTCAAAAGGGATTGAAACAGTTTAGGGCTATAGTTGTGATTGGATGATGGAAAGAATGTAGTCCTTCAGTATCTTTCATAGATATGTATTTTGTTTTATTTCTTTATTGTTTAATCTTTACTGCAGAATAAGTTTATTGATTTTAGAGAGAGAAAGGGAGAGAGAGAGAGAGAAACGCCAACGAGAGAGAGAGACATTAATCAGTCACCTCACATATGTGCCTTGTCTGGGAATCGGACCTCAACCTAGGCACATGCCCCAACAAGAAATTGAACCTGCAACTTTTTGATGGATGGGATAATGCTCCAACCAACTGAGCCAACCAGCCATGGCACTTTCTTAGATATGTGTTTTAAATTGAATCATTATCAGCCCTGGCTGGTGTAGCTCAGTGGATGGAGTTCTGGCCTGCCAACCAAAAAGTTGCCAATTATATTCCCACTCAGGGCACATGCTTGGGTTGTGGGACAAGTCCCCAGTAGGGTGCGTGAGAAAGGCAACCACACACTGATGTTTCTATTTCTCTTTCCCCCTCTCTTCCCCTCTTTCCAAAATATATATAAAATCTTTTAAAAAATTTAATAACTTTTAAATTTTTTAAAGATCAACTCAAACTTTCTGTAAAAAAATGTTTAAAATATAAAAATAAAGAGAAAGTGTGAAATACACATTCACAGCCTTACTTTTTCACATTTAATATCCACATGATTTTAACAGGAATACAAGTTGAAAAGCTGAAAAGGATGGAGAATAAAGAAGGAATAGCTCATCTGTTTGATTTTTATATTTTAAGATACAAAACTTTAGAAGTACTGATTCCCATGGCTTTTATAACTTTTTAGAGACACACTGATTAGAATCCTCCCGTAGAATAGTTACATGAAAAGTCAACATAGCAACATTACTGTAGTGGATTAAAGATCGCTGCAAATTCCTTGCTGGTTTTCCTATTGAGAGGCAGAGGAAATATTCACAACTTGTTTGGCAAATGGATTGTGGCAGAAGCAATGTTGCGGGAATTCCAAAGTTAAGTAGCCTTTCAGCTTTTATCTGAAGCACTTACAATGCATTCTTTGAGTGAAACCTACAACCACATAAGAAGCTTAGCCACTCAGAGACTACCATACTGGAGAGGCTGCATATATGTCCATAGTTGAAGAGAGCCCAGCCTTCTAGCTATATCACCAGGGACCACACGTAAGAATTAAGCCATAAAGGATCCTACAACCATAAGAAACAAAAGAATTACTTGTCTGAACTGTCCCTTAATTATTGATAAAATATTGCAAAATGGTTGTTATTTTAAGTCATTTCATTTTGGGATAGTTTGATATATAGCAATTAATAACTACAAACAGCATCATACTCAGTTTTAAACTAAGTGTTTAATGTCCAACCAAATGCATAGTCTAAAAGTGTAAGATACAATTTATAATTTTATCCTCAAGTGATAATTTAGGCCCTGATTATATGGGAAAAGGACACCCAGAGGAAAATCATAAAGAAACTGAATAAATAAAATCCTTTTCAACAGCATGGATGTAACCAGAGAACATTATGCTAAATGAAATAAGCCAGGTGGTGAAAGACAAATACCATATGATCTCACCTTTAAGTGGAACTGAATCAACAAAACAAGCAAATGAGCAAAATAGAACCAGAGACATTGAAGTGAACAATCTGACAGTAACCAGAGGGGGTGGGGGAAGATAAAGGGGGAAAGAAGGGAAAGGGTCATCAAAAAACCTGTATATAAAGGACTCAGGGACAAAGACAACAGTGGGGGAATTGAATGTGAGAGGTGGGGGTGGGTAGGGCAGGGGAGAGTAATGGCAGGAAAATGGGGACAGCTGTAACTGAGCAATAAAAAAAATAAATAAATAAAGCAGAACCAGGGGATTTTCAGACTGGAATCATATTACTTTACAGAAATGTTATGCTTCTGCTTAACTTTGTGTTTCACTATGGTACAAAACATAAAAATAAGATACAAGATATATATACATATGTATCTCTGTGTTTATACTTACATATATGCATATTCTTACACTCACACATACACATGCACATATACTTACATATACTTAGTTTTATATAAACAGTTCTAGTTTAAAGCCCACCATTTATTATTCTATGTAGACAACTAGGTTGAATGAAATTTACAAATTCATTGCGTCAAGTAAAGCTTCTGATACCCAGAACAGACAAAACCAAAAAATGAATGCTCCTGAGGAAACTCTGTCTTGAAAAGACTAACCACCTCTTTTTTTAATTGTTCAAGTACAGTTGTCTCCATGTTCTCCCATCCCCCCTCATCCCACCTTCAATCCTACCCCTATTTGGCTTTGCCCACGGGTCCTTCATACATTGAAAACACTAATCACTTTTTCTGTATTATATTCTGTAGCACAAAAATAATTACTTCTAACACACAAAGGGAGAAAAATCTTTATTCAGATTAATCCAAAAAGATGTAGAGGGTGATAGTTTGACTAACAAATTTCTGGTGAATTTCCTTCTTCAACATTACAAATTTACAAACATTCAGTTTTTACACTAAGCAGTACCCTAAGATAAATGTCTTCAACTGATAGAACACTGTTGATGATTTTCCATAGTGATACATGAACATAGTTTTTAACAACAATAGAAAAAGGGAAAGAAAAACCAAGATAGAAGATTTCATGAAAACATTTATCTGGTAGCTGCCTCAACTATAGTTCTTTTTACAGGAAGCTACATTTACTTTTTCATTTATTAAATCTACTTATTTTGCTCCCAATCAACAGTATTAAGCTTATAATACAACTGCTTCATGACTTACATTCATTAGGTACAGATAAAATTTAGTTATATCCTATTGATATTTTTATTGACATTCAACTATGAGAAATAACTATTTACTTTCCATATACCTTTAACCCCCTTTCCTCTCCCCTTAATTCTTCTTGATTCCTTAATTCCACTATTCAGATTTAAAGTGTATGCTTAACTTGGTATTCAAGGCACAAATAATATAACATTGTAATACAAACAATATTATAAAATCCTGATTAGCTTTTGATAAGTCAATATAACATTAAATTATTGTTGTTTGTGAGGATGTGTCAGCTTAAACATTAGTTTTCAAACACACTTAAAACAAAACTAAACATGTTATGAGAAAAAAATGTTAAATGTCCTATGAAATATGTCTATTTAATCCAGACTGTTTCTCTTTCAGCCCCAGGTGTAAGTTCTTCAGGGAGGTGTTTGACATTTACTTTTTAAAAGAATCATACAGAAAAAAAAAACAATAGAAAAGATTTTACACCGAAAAAATATCCTTAATAGAGATTGTTAAAGTTCTTGAGTCTCCTCCAATCCCAAAGGCTGACACATTTCTGTATGAAGCCTCTTCTGCAGCTACGTGAATCAGGGAGGTGCTTCAGTATAGGGAATCCATAACGACCTCATGTTCACCAAATGCCATCAGAGAGGTACTTGTTGACTTAAGGAGAAAAAAAAAGCATGTTTTCCTTAAGGAAAAAAATGAAATGTGCTTAAATATTTATCCTTTCAAATTTATGTTAATTAGTGACAGTTAAAAACCCTTTACAGAGATCCCTCTCTGTAAAAAGATGTTCTATCTGTCATTCAGTGTAAGAGCGGTCATTCAAATTTTAGTAACTAAAGATTATGCTACATCTATACTCATTCAATGGTTTGTCTTTTATTGCAAAGGACAGAAGCATATATTTCTATTTATTCCCACAAAATGAAGATAAGACTCCACTGTTAAATTATCACTTTTTAAAAGATTTTATTCATTTATTTTTAGAAAGAGGGGAAGGGAGGGAATAAGAGAGGGAGAGAAATATCAATGTGTGGTTACTTCTCATGTAGCCCCCACTGGGGACCTGGCCCACATCCCAGGCATGTGCCCTGATTGGGACTTGACCCAGAGACCTTTTGGTTCACAGCCTGTGATCAATCTACTGAGCTACACCAGCCAGAGCTAAATTGTCACTCTGAGTGTTTAGTGTCCAGCTTAAGAAACTGAGAACTTGTAAGTGCTTGAATACGGAATTGTTTCTTTTCTGTTTCAGGTTTAGAGCATGACTTTTCCTTAATTATTTTTGTTACATTACAGTTTTATAAATGCTTTATAAACAAAACAATTTCTAGTCTTAAATTTAGTGATTAGAATTTTATTTCTGGCAATAACACAGATTAGATATCCTGAAAATAGCCACAATTAAAAACACCAAAATAAGCTGAAAACATAGAATAAACAATTTAAATGTGTAATAGAGGCTATATGTCATTAAAGTAGTTCTACTTGTGGAAGAATCACAAAGATTCCCAAGGCTGGAAAATATGGACAAAGATAAAAACCCACCTCCTTAATAAATGGTACTAAAACTGTAAAACAGAAGATACAACGGGTATCTCAAACATAGAGAAAAAGGAAAAATGTCCAGGAGTAATACAACTTCTGACAGTTATTTAAAGAAGAGAGTGATGCCCTGGCCAGGTAGCTCTGTTGGTTACCATTGTCCCACTGAGCCAAGGTTGTGGGTTCCATCTCTGGCCAGGGCGCATGCGTGCAGTAACCAATGAATGCACAAGTAAATGCAACAACAAATTGATATCAGTCCTTCCCACTCTTTCTTTTTATTCTCCCCCTCTCTCCCCGCTCCATCCCTCCCTTCCTACTTTTCTCTCCTTTCCTCTCTCCCTAAAATTGATCTACAAAAAAGAAGAGAGTAAAACAATACTTTTAAAATCATGAAGTAATAACAAGTGGTGACCTATAATTTTATATATAACTAAGGTATTAACATAGAAAAAGCAGAAAAGACATATGTTTAAAGAGAAAACTCAAATTTCAGATGTCTCAGTAATGATGTAATTCAGTAAGAAGGAAATTGAATTCAGAAAGATAAAAAAAGAGACATATGGAAGAAAAATCAAGTAAATAGGTAGCTAAATATATAAATTATTGACTTAAAATAACAATAATTAATTTGTAAGTAAACAAAAGAAATACTATGGTATGCATTTCTAAAATGCTATGCAACCATAATATGTGGAATTCAAAAAGGATACAAGTTTTTCAGTGCTTTGAGATTCTTATATAGTTTTGTTGGATGGAAAAATGTTTTTGTTTATGCTATGTTTTTATTAAGTACATATGTAAAATGTTAGGTATTGTATGAAAATATAAATCAAATGCATATTAGAAATAAAAAATTTGAAAGAAATATTTAACAATCAATTTAAATAAAAAATAAGGATAGGCTGAAATAAAGAAGTCAAAATAAAATGAGTAGAAGTTAATTATTATTTTTTAAATAATGAGAACTAACAGACACAAAGTAGATTCTATGTAAAAGCTAAACATATGGACCTTCTTCTACCTAGATTGATACAGAAAATTTTTAAAAATTGTACTGAATATCATCAGGTCCAGAAAGAGGATACAACCTTAAGGCTATGGAAGAGATTGAAGATAATAGGAAAATATAATTAATATTTTTATTCAAATGAATGTAAAATTTATTTTTTGGGTTTTTTTATATTTTATTTCAGTATTCTTAGAGGGAAAGGGTTGGGGAAAGAGAGGAAAAGAACCATCAATGTGTGGTTGCCTCTTGTGTTCCCCCAGTTGGGGACCTGGCCCACAACCCAGGCATGTGCCCTGACCAGGAACAGAACTGGCCTCCCCTTTGGTGTTTGGCCTACTCTCAGTCCACCGAGCTATACCAGCCAGGGCCAAATGAATGTAAAATTTAAGTGATTGGGAAAATTTCCAAGAAAGGGTGGTAGTTTAAAAACACCAACTCAATAAAAAATTTTAGATAATTATTAAAATACTTCATCAAAATTTCAAAATGTATCTATCCAACAAACACACACAACTACAAAAGCAACACAAATATAATTTAAAAATTTTAAACATTAAAATACTCAAAAAACTAAAATGTACTTTTAAACATGTTTTTAAAGATTTTATTTACTTATCTTCAGGGCAGAAGGGAAGGAGAGAGGGAGAAAAATATCAATGTGTGGTTGCCTCTTGTGCATCCCCTGCTGGGAACTGGCCTGCGACCCAGGCATGTGCCCTGACTGGGAATCAAACTGCGATCATCTGGTTCGCAGGCCTGTGCTCAATCCACTGAGCTACACCAGCCAGGGCAACTTCTAAATACTTTTTGAGGAAATAGAAAAAACTATTACCTAGCCTTTTTTTCGCAGCTAGCATGCCCTGGAAGAGTTGGACTCAAAGTAACAAGTCAACTGTTTGTTATTGATCCACACGGAGATAAGATTTTGCACTGGAATGTAAATCAATGTTTTGCTTTCTTCACTGAGAAAGTTCTGCATTAAAAATGTTAGCCGAATTAAAATTAGCTTAATGATGTGGTTAATTTACACTGTGGACCAATGTTCTTATTTCACATGATACAATAATAAATAGTTCGAAACCAGCATGAGTCTTAGCTGGGTAGGTAAGTTGGTTGAAGTGTCATCCTGGGAACCAAAATATTTCAGGTTTTGTCCTTAGTCAGCATGTGTGCAGGAGGCAATAAATTGATGGCGAGGATAAAAAAGAAAAGGAAAAAGAAAAAGAAAAAAATTAGCACCGTAAATCCAGCACCAGTTCATACATCACTCTTTGAAAAACATTGTTCTTGAAACCAAAACAGGACCAGGATATACAAGAAACATTCAAACCAATTTTTTAAATTTAGAAGTCTCCAAGCCAAAATATTCTCAAACTCAATTTATTGACAAATTTGCCCTGGCTGGTGTGGCTCGGTGGATTGAGTAGCGGCCTGAGAACCAAAGGCTCACTGGTTCAATTCCCAGACAGGGCACATGCCTGGGTTGTGGGCCAGGTCTTCAGTAAGGGGCACTCCAGAAGCAACCACACACTGATGTTTCTCTCCCTCTCTTTCTCTCTCCCTTCCCCTCTCTAAATATAAGTAAAACCTTAAAAAAAACTGAATTTATTGAGAAATTAAAACAAACCAACATCAACAACAACAACATAAAAAACAACAGTCAGGTTTATCACAAGGATTTTATAAAACTCAATACCAAAGCATAATAAGTGAAAGAAAAAATTAAAAATTGAGGAACTTTCTTAATAAAATTTAGAATACCTAAAAAACACACACAAAAAACACAACTACGTGATTGTATTACCATTTCGTTGTAAAAATCATAAAATACCTTTTACCATCCCAAAGTGAACAAATATGATAATCATCATGATTTATATCCAAAATATATGTTTGAAATAAATATTAACTGACTTAAAAAACCAAAAATTAAATAAATGTTTAGTAATAAAAAATGACTGTGGCACAACTGCTTAGAAAATTTAGTAAGTAGAGAAAATTACATGAATTAATAAGATTAAGATTGTACAATACAATTTCTGCATGTTACTTCTATAAATCAATTCTATTATAAATACAAGTTTGAAAGATATTTTAATTTTATCCCCAAATAAAAGATATATATATATAACTATATCTAACAAACATAAGTAAAAAAATCTACTTATGGGAATGTACTTATGGGAACCCTCGTGCACTGTTGGTGGGGATTTAGATTGGTGCGGCCACTGTGGAAAACAGTATGATGCTTCCTCAGAAGATCAGAAATGGAACCACCTTATGACCCAGGGATTCCACGTCCAGGACCATATCTTAAGAAAGCCCAAGCACTCAAGTACTTATTTATAAAGCACTTACAAAATTCAACAACAAAAAAAACAAGTGACCCTATTAAAAAATGGGCAAAGGACCTGAATAGACACTTCTCCAGAGAGGACATACAGATGGCCAACAGACATATGAAAAGATCCTAACATCACTAATAATCAGAGAAATGCAAATTAAAACCAAAATGAGATATCATCTTGAAACTGTCACAATGGCTACCATCAAAAACTCAACAAATAACGAGTGCTAGTGAGGATGTGGAGAAAAGGGACCCTTCTGTACTGTTGTTGGGATTGCAGATCAGTACAGCCACTATTGGAAAGCAGTATGGAGATATCTCAAAAAATTAAAAATGGATCTGACTTTCAACCAAGTGATCCCACTTCTGGGGATATATCCAAAGGAACTCAAAACACTAATTTGAAAGAACATAAGCGTCCTTATGATCACTGCAGCATTATTTACAATCACCAAGATATGGAAGCAGCTCAAGTATCCACCAGCAGATGAGTGGATAAAACAGCTATGGTACATTTATACAACGGAATACTGCTCAGCTATAAAAAAGAAGAAAATCACCCTGGCTGGTGTGACTCAATGGACTGAGCACCAGCCTGTGAACCAAAGGGTCATGATTCAGTTCCTAAGCAGGAAAAATGCCTGGGTTACAGGCAAGGTCCACAACAGTGGGCGCTTGACATGCAACCACACATTGATGTTTCTTTCCCTTTCTTTCTCCCTCCTTCCCCCTCTATACAAACAAATAAATAAAACCATTTTTAAAGTTTCTTGGAATGATCACATTTAAAAACAAATAAAGACATAGCAATTTAGAAATCATTCAGATAGTTTTGTATTGACCTAGTCATGAAGAATAAATAGGAGAGCATAGAATAGTATTTGATAATCTGCACTAGGATAAATGAGGACAGAATAAGATGGAACATGATGCACAGAAATGTGATACATAAGAATAGAATAAAATTGAATTTGATAGAAAAACATTTAGTAAAGTGTCTATCAATGTATGGAAATATTATTTTAAATAAATGGCATTGTTAATTAGGGATAAAATAATGACATCTTTAATTAAAAGCATTAAAATTATCACTTATATAGAAAAAAATCAAAGCTCAACACAAGGCTTTAATTTGAAACTCAAAACTTTTACACCTTTATATCAATATAAAATATATGACCTCAGAATCCGGGGTGACTTCTTTACAAAATGACATTTCAGAGAATACAAATCTTTGAAAACACTTCGTAAAATACTTGAGTGAAATTACACACATAGACAAAGGCAGTCCAAGACTTGTAGAAACGCAGTCATAAACAGACAAAGAGCTGATATGCTGACATAATAATGATGAATCTGGTAAAATAAGGAAAGAAGGAATGAAGAAAAGAAGGAAGGAAAGAAGAAAGGAGGGAAGAATGGAAGGAAGAAAAGAAGAAAGGAGGGAAGGAAGGAAGGATGGAAGGAAGGAAAGAAGAAAGGAGGGAAGGAAGGAAAGAAGAAAGGAGGGAAGGAAGGAAGGGTAAAAAAACCCCAACACAATTGGACAAAATTCAGCAATGAACAAATCAAACAAAATGAAGTGTGATTAGAATTTTAAAATCTTTAACCTCGGTGGCAAAAGGAAGAATGCAAGTTAAAAATATAAGAAGGAACAATTTCATAATCAGAGACTGGCAACATTTAGTCTTAAAATACACTGTTCTGACAAGGATGAGAAGAAAATATATTTTTTTATAATCTGCTGGTGGGAATTTAAATAGGTACAACCAATTTAAAGGATAATGAAAATATACAGAAAATTTGAAGATGTAAATATCTAAGACCCAGCAATCTCTTCTCCAGGGAGGAAATTACATACAAGTACACAAGAAGGTATATACACAGAAATGCATGTAGTAGAGGAAATTTAGCAATAACCTATAGTGTCTATAAAGGAAAAACACAAACACATATTGTATTTATTTAGAAGCTGAGATGCATGTACATAAATTATACGTTCCAAAGTGACCTATTCTCAAAGTTATGTTGAACAAATGTAAGCAATTTGCAAAACAATATGGATAACATATCATTTGAATAGACATTACTAGAATGAAAAAATATATTTAAGTATAAAATATATATATTATAAAATGTTACACTGGCCAAAATATAAGATAACAAATTAAGCATAATGAGTGCTAATAGAAAAAATGTTAATGGAATTGCAATGGTTTATTTCTTAGGTAGGTGATAGAAAGACAAGTGTATAAAGGGTTATTCTTTGAATTGTTTTACATCTAACTCCCAGAGTGATGTCTCTACTTCTGATCTCCAATATTCCATGTGTCCTCTGAGATTGTATAATTCACTGTCCAGGAAGAAGTTCAATGCATTGAGTTCAGAATACTTACAACTAGATACTACCATAAATCCTATATAATTCTATTTATCACTCACTTTGATTATGGTCACCTGGGCTGTACCTCATAAGAAATGCAGTAGTAGTGGTGGGCTATAAAAGTCTTACTTCATGTTTTGCAGTACAAGGTTTTTCAATTAATAGTACAGAAAATATCCATGACATCCAAGTGAAATTTATATTTCAATTAAATAATACCTTTTAATAGCTTAATTCCTTCTAGAGGAATTTGTGAATAAGAAAACAAACAACCAAATATATATATAAACACCTGAATTCTGCATGCATTTTATATAAATTCAGTTTATTAATTATCTTTATTTTATTTAATATGATACAAATCACATTGATGTATGTAATTGATTATTACAGGAAATACAAGTAAACACAAAGAAGAAAATATCTACTTTACTTAGTTGACTGTATTTATATGTATCTTCAGTATGATTATATCTGCCAAATATATATTTTAATGCCATATGTTCTTATATTTAGCAATCTCAGCTTTCAAACTTGATTAAATGATATTGATCTTTTTGAAATCATACAGACAGAGGTACACAGAAAAGCAAAGCAATATTGCAATGTCAGTGTCCTGATAGGCAAACCACACTGGAATGCTTTACTATACTTGAAGTTTCAATGTCAACTGATGTAGCTCTGATAAAGTATTTGTTCAGGGTCTGCACTTTCACATCCCCTTCAATTTATCTGATGATTCAGTGTATCACTATGGCAAAGATCACAATTGGATAAAACTCTGCAAAGGATGAAATATACTCCACACCACCTTCCCTTTGATTTATTTAATAGGACCTTTATATAGTATATTGGAGATGGAATATGTTAGTATGGAGAAAACAAGTTAATTCAAATGAGAGAGTTGTATATTATAAACTTATAAAATTTTAACATCTTTCTGTTCAGGGGAAGAGACATATCCTCCTACTAAACTAAAATTCTCATGGCACCCTAAAAATTTCATACACATTTGCATTTCTAATCTATTAAAGTACTTTTTAGTAATTAAGACACTACAGTGGGCCTGGATCCTATTAACAATTTAAAGATTTAAGAAAAAAAGCAGGAAAATAATATATGTCTATCAAATTTCTTAGTAAATAAAGATAAGTGTATGTCATTTTTAATATTACAATGGTAGTCCACAAAAGAAATAATACAAATATTTAATAATCATTAACTCTGTGAAATAAGCCCAAATTTGAAAAAAAAAGTAAAAATTACTTCTGTGCTGCTTAAATGTTTCTTATGCATTTACTAGTATTATTTATATATAATTAATAATACATTTTATAATTTGCAAAGTGTTTCAGAGACTCAGTGAATTTTTATTTACTATCAAAAAGCATAACTCATAATCAATAAGCCGAAATGAAAATTCAGCATCTTTGGTACACATTCTCCGGAATACAGGTTGGTAAAAGTAAGCAAATTTAATTGAAGCATTAATCATCAGAGGTTGTGTTTTGTGGCTAACTCATCCTGGTTAGTAAATGGGTTAGTTTACTAACTCATCCTGGTTAGTCAGCTCCCCAGTGAGTTGCACTTTTGCACAAAAGTGTTCTTTAGGAACCGTATTAAGGATTCCTTAGGGTAGAAGGAGACAATCAGTTACTCCACCTAAAATACCTCCCAGGCTAACAAGGTCTTATATGCTTGTATTACATAGCCTTAGGTTTCATCAAAACTTTTCTTTAAAAAATAAATGTGTATCACAAAGCATTTTTTGGGAAACTGTTGTTTATGCCTGTTGGTATTCTTGCATTTAAGCTTCATATAAAATGAGATGGCCCATCTAAACTTGAAAGTAGTTTTTAAAAAATTATATAGCAAAATGTTACATTTGACAACTATGTGTATTTTACATAAAATATTTTTCTTTTTAAAAATTACACAGAATGTCTCCAGTTTAGACATCCAGCAATGTAACCATTGTCATTTGTTTCTCATCAAAAACTCCATTGAAGAAATAATTTTAAAGTGAAGGGAGAAGGAATAGCATAAGATATGACAAGGTAGCTGAATGAATAAGAAAAGAAGACCCATATATATGCTGTCTTCAAGCGACCAACTTCTGAATGAAAGAAAAACACAGGCTAAAAGAAAAGGGATGAAAAAAGATAATCCATGCAAATAAAAAGGAAAAGAAAGTTGGGCCAGGTGTTGAAAGGCAAATACCATATGATCTCACCTTTAACAGGAATCTAAGCAAAACAAACAAGCAAGCAAAATAAAAACAAAGACACTGAAATAGAGAACAGGGGGGCAGCGACCAGAGGGGAGAGGGAAGAAAATTTAAGGGGAAAAAGGGGGAGGGATTTGGAGGAAAAATAGGAAGTACACAGGGATGAGAACTAAGGAGGGTGGAAATAGGAGGGAGGTGGGGAGCACAGGGGGGGTGGGCTGGGATGGAAGTAAAAGACAGAAAACTGTACTTGAAAAATAATTTTATAAATAAATAAATAAGAATATATAAAAAAGAAAAGGAGGAATAAAGAAAGTTGGGGTAGCAATGCTTATATTTGATAAAATAGACTTTAAAACCAAGACAAAGAAGGACACTGCATAATTATAAAAAGAACAATCCAGCAAGAGGATATAACCCTAGTAAATATTAATGCACCCAACATAGGAGCACCTAAGTATGTAAAGCAAATCATAATGGACATGTAAAGGAGAAATTGATAAAATTGCTTTCATAGCAGGAGATTTTCATACCCTATTCCTGAAATTGGTAGATCTTTTAGACAGAGTATCATTAAGGAGACAGCAGCCTTAAATGACACAAGTGGATTTAATTGATATCTTCAGATCATTTCACCCCAAAGCAGCAGAACATACACTCTTTACAAGTACACATGAAACATTTTCTAGGATAGACCACATGTTAGGACAAAAAACAAGTCTCAGTAAGTTTAAGATTGAAATCATATCCAGCATGTTCTCTGACCACAATGCTATGAAACTAGAAATCGAACACAAGAAGAAAACTGAAAAATACACAAACACATAAAAGCTAAATACAGTGACATGTTATTAAACAATGAATGGATTAACAGTGAGATCAAGAAAGAAATCAAAATATACCTTGATATGCATAAAAATACAAATATAACAACCCAAAATCTGTGTGACACAGGGAAAGTGATCATTAGAGGGGAAACTCCTAGCATTACAAGCCTATCTATATAATAGGAATTTAGAGCCCAAATCTGGGCTCTCAAGAATGAAGAAAAAGTTAAAATAAACAATTTAACTTTACACTTAAAGGAACTTGAAAAAGAACAACAGAAAAAGCCCAAACTGAGTAGAATTAAGGAAATGATAAAAATCAGAGCAAAAATAAATGAGGGCTTAAAAAATACAAAAAAGTATGATGTCCAGTTGCAGCTCCCTGAAGGCTGAAGGCAGGAAAACAGGATGGAGAAAATTCTACCGAGGCACAGAAAGATGGGCAAGACTGAAAAAAATATCCGTCATCAGCATAAACCAAATGATGTATAATTCATGTGGAATACCAATCAGAAATAAACAGTAACAAATTACTAAAAAAAGAAGCAACCTGGATGAATCTCAGTATCATTTTGTATAAAATAATCTAGATGCAAAATATTGTATACAATTATCATGTGATTCCATTTACATAAATTCCAAGAAAAGGCAAAATTATTGTAATACATGGTTATAGAAATCAGAATGTGGTTGCTTCAGGTAGAGGTAGAAATGGATAGGAAAAGGGCATAAAGGAACATCCTGGGTTACATAAATGTCTTTTTATCTTGTTTTTTTTTGCAATAAATAAAAGGATTCATATAACCACCTGTACTCATTGAATTGAATGATTAGGATTTTCATTAAGTGTAGATTATACTTCAACACCCCCCAAAAAAACATACTTAAGAAAAAGTATTAGATGAACTCTTCTTTCTTTATTTCATCTTTCATCCTGGAGATTCCTACTTGTCTTGGCTTTATATTAACTACTGACATTCAATATTTCATATTTTTCCCTGCAACAATAGGCCATAAACTCAGTTCGTTAGTTTGAGGCCTTATTTGATGATAATACCTTATATTTCTCATTAATATTCAGATTTGGGCTCTAAATTCCTATTATATAGAAGGTTTGCCTTTATCTGGCCTGTCTTGTCCATTCTCTGCTTCATTATTTTGATTGCCCAAATTGTTTTCCTGGACTTTGAACCTATTGCCACTTCTGACCTTTAAAAAATGATACAAAATATTGATGAATCCAAGAGCTGGTTCTTTGAAAAGACAGAGTAACAAATCTTTAACCAGAGTCATAAAAAAAAAAGAGGGCCCAAATAAATAAAACCAAAGACGAAAGAGGAGGAGTAACAACTGACACCGAAGAAATACAAGAATTGTAAGAAAATATTACAAATAACTCTATGCCAACAAATTGGACAACCTACATAAAATGGATAAATTCCTAGAAACATAGAGTCTTTCACCACTCAATCAGGAAGAATGAAAGAATCTGAATAGATAGCTAGTGAAATTGAAAAAAATAATTTAAAAAAATTTCACCCTGGCTGGTGTGGCTCAGGGGATTGAGTGCCAGACTGCAAAGCAGAGGGTCATGGGTTCAATTCCCAGTCAGGGCACATGGCTGGGTTGCAGGCCAGGTTCTCTGGTGGGGGGAGCACAAGAGGCAACCACATATTGATGTTTCTCACCTTCTCTTTCTCCCTCCCTTCCCTTCTGTCTAAAAATAAATAAATAAAATATTTTTAAAATTCTCAACAAACAAAGAGCCCTGGATTAGATGGCTTCACAGGTGAATTTTATCAAACATTCCAAGAAATGACGCCTCTCCTTACCAAACTATGTCAAAAAACTTAAGAGAAGGAAAGACTCTCAAGCTCACTTTACAGAGCCGGCATTATCCTTGTTCCAAAACCAATGAAGACACTACAAAAAATATATATAGGCCAATATCCCTAATGAACATAGATACTGAAATCCTCAACAAAATATTAGCAAACAAAATATAGCAATATATCCAAAAGATTATAAACTATGATCAAGTGGGATTCACTCTGAGGATGCAAGTTTGCTACAATATTCACAAATCAATAACATCATTCACCACATAAACAAAATGAAGGATAAAAACCAACATAATCATATCAATACTTGCAGAGAAAGCATTCACTAAAATTCACTACCCCTTCATGATAAAAAAGAAAAAGCTCAGCAAAGTGAGAATACCAGCAACATACCGGAATATAATAAAGGACATATATGAAAAAGTGTGCCCAATGGGCAAAAATGATAAGCACTGCCTTAACATAGCGAACAAGAAAGGGATGCCTGCCTTCGCTTCTCTTTTTCAACATACTACTAGAAATCCTAGCCACAAAAATCAGACAAGAAGAAGAAATATAAGGTTTCCAAATTGAAATGGAAGAGGTAAAATTGTCATTATTTGAAAATGGCATGATACTCTACGTAGAGAACCCTAAAGATTCCACCAGGAAACTACTAGAACTGACAAATGAATTAATTAAAGAAGCAGGATATAAAATTAATATTCAGAAATCAGTTTCATTTTTATATTCCAATAAGGAACTAACAGAAAAAGAAATTAAGAAAACAATTTTATTCATGACTGCTTCAAAAAAATAAAATAGCTAGGAATAAATTTGATCAAGAATGTAAAAGACATGTGGAAAATTATATGACACTGAAGAAGGAAACTAAAGAAGATACTAATAAATGGTAGCATATTCCATGATAATGGATAGGAAGTATTAGCATTAAAATGCCCATACTATCCAAAGCAATTTATAGATTCAATGCAATACCTATTAACATACCAATAATGTATTTCACAGAACTAGAATAAATATTTCAAAAATTTATATAGAACCAAGACTCCAAATAATAGGAGCAAACTTGAGAAAGTAGAACAAAGTTGAGGAATCCCCCTACCTAATATCAAGCTATACTATGAGGCCATAATAATCAAAACAGCATGGCATTGGCATAAAAACAGACACATAGATCGATGAAAAAGAATAGAGAAACCAGGAATATGCCCATACCTTTATAGTCCATCAATATTTGACAGAGGAGACAAAAATATAAAATGGGAAAACGGTAGTTTATTCAATAAATGGTATTGGGAAAACTGGACAGATACTTGCAGAAAAATGAAACCAGACCACCTTCTTACACCACACACAAGAATAAATTCAAAATGCATTAAAGACTTAAATGTTAGAATTGAAACCATAAAAATTGTAGAAGAAAATATAGGCAGTAAAATCTCAGACATTGCTATGTGGCAAAATTTTAACTGATATATATCTCCTCGGGCCAGGAATACAAAAAAAAATGAACAAATGGGACTACATCAAACCAAAAACTTTCTTCAGAGCGAAAAAAAATCAAGAAAGTAAAAGACAATCCACTGAATGGAGAACGCATTCATTAATATATCTGATAAAGGCTTAATATGCAAAATTTATCAGGAACTTGTAAAATTCAACACCAAAAAAAACCCTGAATTTAAAAACTCCATCAAAGACCTGACTAGGCATTTCTCCAAAGAGGACATACAGAGGGTCAATAGATATAAGAAAAGATATTCACCATCAATAATCATCAGAGAGATGCAAATTAAAATCACAACAAGATATCATTCAACATACACATGTCAGAATGGCTACCATCAATAAATCAACAAACAACAAGGGTTGGTACGGATGTGGACAAAGGGGGTCTTGCAATGTGTGGGGGGATATAGATTGGTGCAGCCACTGTAAAAAACAATATGGAATTACCTCAAAAAATTAAAAATGGAACTGCCTTATGACCCAGCAATTCTACATCTGGGAATTCACATGAAGAAATTCAAAACATTTAATTTGAAAGACTATATGTACCCCTATGTTTATTGCAACATTATTTATAATAGCCAAGATTTGGAAGCAACCCAAGTGTCCATCAGTAAATGAGTGGATAAAACAACTGTAGTACATTTACACAATGGAATACTACTCAACCATAAAAAAGAAGAAAGTTTTACCTTTTGTGACAACATTGATGAATCTGGAGAACATTATGGTAAGTGAAATAAGCCAGTCAGAAAATGACAAATGCCATACGGTTTTGCTCATATGTGGAGTCTAGGAACAAACTGAACTAGCGAGCAAAATAGAGGCAGACTCATGTAAAGCAGCCTGATAGCTCTGAGGAAGTTGAGGGGGCAGAGGGATAGGGCAAGAAAAGAAAAAAGACTCATGGACATGGAGAACAGCTAGTGATTGTTGGGGAGATTGGGAGGAGTTAAAAGATGTGACGAGGTAAACTTTATTTTCCAATTTTCACTAAAGCCAAGCTTTGAATCACACCAAATTCAAGCCAAATGCATTGTAATATTTTTGCATGCCTGTGACAGAAAAGGTTTTATAGAATCGTAGCATTATGATACACAACATGACTTCGACAAGTGAAGCATATGAACCTGGTTGGTGTGACTCAGTTGGTTAGAATGTTATCCCAAAAGTTTGGGGGCTCATTCCTGGTCAGGGCACACACCTAGGTTGTAGGTCAGTCCCCAGTCTGGGCACATATTGTGGGATCATCTCAGTCAGGACACGCATGGGAGGCAACCAATCCATGTTTCTCTCTCACATCAATGTTCTTCTCTTTCTCTTTCTCCCTCTCTCTCTCTCTCTCTCCACTCAATAAAAATATTTTAAAATAAAATAAAAATAAGTGAAGCATGTGAAGTTTGTATAATACATATGCAACATGCTGCTTTTAAAATAATTTTCCCAAATTAAGACAAACCTTATGCATATAATTAATTTTAAAAGTTAAAAATGTTAGGTCATGTTTTAGATAGAGTTAATATACAGGGATGACAAAAGTAGGCTTATAGTTGTAAGTACATGAAACACAGTTTATTCTTGCATTATTATTTATTTAACCTGCATATCTTATTCCATACAAACAACAGTAAACCTACTTTTGCTCTCTGTATGTTACTTTACTAACAGAATATAGGATTCCCAAATCTTTTGTCCTCTTTATTATTTTTCAAAAAAGAAAACAAACAGTTGTCTTTGTGTTATGATTTTGTGTAAGTCCTATGATCAAAAAACCAAAACATATTATGTTTCACAAAGGTCAAATCCTCTGCTGATTTTTCAAAACATTTCATATTATATTTCACCCTAAAGAGAAGCTCCTAAAATGAACAGTGGATGAAACCCCAATTTTTTCTTGTAATCTTCTCCAATTTTCTAGTCCTATTGTTTATTTTGTTTCCTGAAGTCTTATTACATTTAAAGCTATCAACACGTTATATTAAACTAATATTTTCAATTTACATTTTAAAAAGTCATTTTAAAAAATTTGATGTCTCTTGTTACAGGAAGTAAGAATTCCATATTGTAGATATCTCTCAATTAAACACTCACCCAATGTCCCAATGACATGGAATTCATAAAAATCAAGGAAGAAATGCTGAAATGTATATAAGGAAACAAAGAACCATTGATATAATGTTTCTCCAATAAAAATTAATATTAAAAATCAATTTTCTTAAGAGATATCTGAGATAGTACCCCCAAAAAAACCCTCATCTTTTTGCAATGTATGTGGAAACATTACTCATATAATGAGAATCATCTCGGTTTTAGAGTCTCTTTATGTCATTCGCTGTTATTTACACAATGTTCAGGTGTCCCAGTATCCAACCAGTAGTGCACCACAAGTTTGTAATTTTCTATAAAAAAGTTATGTTTTGAATAACATTCTCCTTCACCTATCTGCTAGTGAATACCACTGGCATGAAGTATATAGTGTGGTATATAGTAATTTACTGGTATGTAATAATTTAGTTGTTCACAAGGAAATGTGATTAAATCCATTTTTTCTGGATAATCTTCAGTAGAGAAGAAATGAGTTATAGATCTGTTGTTAATTATTTCCTAACTTATGATTTCTATTCATAAAATAATTAAGAAAGGGATTAGGCAAACCATCAATAAGAAGTAAATATTTATTTATATATTGTTTCATTTTTTTACTGTTGATCCTATTGCATATGTCCCTATTTTTATAAAAATATTTAAAATAAAATGTTTAAAATAAAAACAGCTATCAAAACTTTGTATCTAGAATATTTGAAATACAAATCAATAAAAAAGACAACACAATAGAAAAATCAAACAAGCAAAAAACTCTGCTAAATAGGAGACCCAATGGCTAATAACTTTATGGAAAATGACTACTGAGAAATACAAACTAAAATGACAGAGATACAATTATACACTCATTAGAATAGCTAAAGAAAAAAGGCAAAAAATACCAGGTGTTAGTGAAACTAGAGAAATGCCGGAACTCCCATATTGTTGTTCATGTGAGGCTATACTAGTGCCACCACTGTGCGGAATTTTTTACAGTATTTATTAAAGCTGAATATGTCCATGCCGCACAACCTCCACTCTTGGTAATATAATGTACTCATCAAAATGTGTGCACATGTTTACCACAATGGTCAAAGAGTACAACCTATGATAATCCCAAATTTGAAAATTTCCAAATGCCCTGTCCACCACCGAATGAATAAGCAAAACTTTTCCTAAAATAGAATATTATACAGCAACAAGATTTCAGTGATATACAACTATGTGCAACAATTTTGATTATCCTTACAAATGTTAAACAAAAAGAGCCAGACACAATATAATACTTGCTGTATAATTGCATTTATATTTAGCAAAACAAACAAAAAAGTCAAACCAACAAAACTCATGTCTACCACATGTGGACAGTATGTATAGTGATGAGGAAGGTAGTGACTAAAAGCAGAACACAGGCAGCTTCTGGGGCTTGAGTAACATATAGTTTTGTAATCAGAATGATGTTTACATTGTGAAATGTATACCCTATTTGTGGTAGTGTGCTATAGTCTGCCCAGAAGGTATCCAGCCATGTAATATGAAAAAATAGAGACATTTATTAAAGAAGATACAAGAGAAAAGAAACACTGTACATAGGACAATGACATCTCAGTCCTTTTCAAAGGAGGTATACCTTGGGACCTCATACAGTTTTCCCGATCACCATCGGCTGCCCCATTGTATTTTCTGGAATCTCATCAACAGTCTGAAATCTCTTCCCTTTCAAAGGTGACTTTAGTTTTGGAAAAAGCCAGAAGTTGCAGAGCACCAAATCTGGGCTCTAGAGGGGCTGAGTCACCTGGGAGATTTGAAGTTTTGCCAAAAAATTCTGCACCACACATGATGTATTTGCAGACACATTATGGTGATGAAGCTGTCAATCACCAGTCACTCATAGCCATGGCCTTCTGAATCAGCCAAGTAGTTTCTGTCGAGGAATGTTCAAACTTAATGCAAAATCTGATGCAGTTTCCTTGTCCTACTTGCTCAGTCATTTTGAATGGGAGAGCCACACATTACCAATGATCACTCAACAGCATCTATCACCCCCACCGACTAGTACAGTGAAGTCATCATTGTTCACACATTCACATTCCAGTTCACTGTCCTTGGCTACCAGGCAAGATCTCCTTGGTAACACTGATGTTGCACAAACCATTCTCCTATTAACAATGGCTGGACTTTTTCTGGATAGACTATATCCACCTATCTCTATTACACCTCAGTGTGAAGTTTTGTTTTTAATTAACACATCTACATGATAAAGCACACACATACACTACAGAAAAGCAAAAGCTTCTCGCTTACCCCCCAATTAAACCCAAATCCATTTATCCCTAAATATTATAAAGTTGAACTGAAATTCATGTAGAACCTTCTCACATCAGGGAAACTCTTATTAATAAGATGAAGTACAGAGGATACAAAGGTCACATTAATATGCAACAGTTTAAATTAATTACAAGATGATAGCTTTGGCTTCAATAACACAATGAAACTACTGATTATTTTTCTCATAGGATCTCAGTTTGACTTTCTATTCAAATTTCTAGGTGGTTTTTCTTGTGAAATACCTATCTAGGAGCTTTATCAATCTGTAATCTACTCTTTCATCTAGGAACACATAAATATTTATTATTTCCAAATAAAAAAGAGCAGAAACTCAAAGATTAATTTTTTTAAAAATTTGAACAAAATATAAAGCCCACTAGAATAAGCTGGGTTTTAGATGTCTGCAAAATTAAAAGCTGGCCTGTAGTAACTCTGGGCATCAAAAAGAAGATATTCGGCCAATGTAGTGATTGACTTAATCATCTAACGTTATTTTTTATCCTTGTAGTCTGAAGAGTGGCAATGACCCCGCTCTAAATAAACAGGCAAACTCTTATCTGTGAGGCAATTCAGAGCTGAGCTGAGCGGAGCCATAATTTTCATAAACACACCCTGACTAGAGACATATTATTACATTACAAATTGAAGTATTTCTTTAAAATTGCTGCTAGAGAGCCAATAAAATCTCTGCTGAATTACACCCATGCTTGCTGAAAAATCACTTTCAATCAGAATGGCAAGAGAGCTATTAATAATCTTTCAGAAGCTGCTTCATTCTTACTGAGGTAACCAGGGAGTTGCCATGAAAAGAGGAGCTCCACTTCTCCTCCCCCCATTTCTGTACATGGCAGTGTAACTCTGGTCTCATTAATCTACAATGATATCTTCCTATGGTCAGCATGATTGGCAGAAATGGCTTTAGTCCAGGCTAATATTAAAACAGTGGATCTCTCGCCCATTTATGAAGAGCTTTATTTGCAGCACTGTAATATGTGTAATTAAAAGCTTGACTTTTTTTTTTAAACTGAGAATTGTATTGTATTTGGTCATTTTTGACTATAACTGAAACTCTGGGAATTCAAAATTAACACTCTTGCTTGCGAGATTCTTAGAGACACTGCAACATGTTTCAGCCTGTGCTCCACTTTGTCCCACTGCACTTGACACTGATGAACCTTTATTGGCCAGCTGCCATCGAGTTCCACAAGGATTCTCCTGCCCACAGTTTCACTCGGAAAAACCAAGTCCTCCAGGGTGCTGTTCCTGCAAGACTGTCAGACTGAGCAAACTGGGACCTCTTGCTTATCTTTGTAAAGCTTTTTCGAGTTGGTCTAGGCAACATTCTCCTCTGAGTGGTAAGGAAAATACGCTTCCCACAGAACTTTTTCTCCAACTCCTGTATGATCCGGACTTGCATATTCTGTAAAGGCTTCAGTTATGAATCCTGAACAAAGATTATAATATCTTTTCGACTGCCACCAACTTCAATTCCCTTGGCCGCTGTAGTGCTCAGCTCCTCTATCAGGGCCCCTGTGTCCAAGTTCATCTCTAACTCCAGCAGAGCCTGGGAGATGCTGGACTCAAACTGGTCTCACTTCTCATTGGCATTCACATCCAGGGTGCTTCCAGCTGAACGTGGCTTTCTGCTCGGCGAACAATGGCCGAGGAGAGGCCTCGGTGTCATGAGAGCTCCTCATTTATTAAAAGAAATGTAAAGACGATCAGTGCCAAAGGCAGGGCATTGGCGTTATATGGCTAAAGTCATTTAGCATTTGCACATCATTCTGAAAGATCAATTATTACAATATCTATTTTAAACTGCACAAGTTGTACCCACAAAAGCGAGGCATCCGTCTTCATCAGTTAAATATGTTTAGTTCCCAACGTTGTTAACTGGATATTGCATCCTACAGGCAGCCACTTCCTGAATTCTGAGAAAGTAATAATTTTTAATTTAGACATTTAGACATTTCTCAATTCATCTTCATCATTTCTTTCTTTGAATTCAGTACATTCTTGTTTTATGAATCTTGTCTGTAAGCCCTTGTTGAATAAACCGTAGTAACTGCAAGATGCCCTCCTCTGAGAGGTGTCTCAGCTGCCTCATTACTCAACAGAGTGGGGAAAAGATTGGGCAGAATGAACTTTACTGTTATGCTCACACTTGAACTTTCAGAATCTCCACAGAATCTCTGCATTCTATAATAGTCTTGTGCCTAAGAAAAATCGAGGAAAGAAAGGGAAAGAATTTGTAAACAAAGATTAAATTTCTAGTGACCATGTTATCAATTGAATTTCCTTAATCTATTTACACCTCCCTAAGTTTTCCTTGTTCTGTGGAAGGCTGAAATTTTATGCCAGGGAACAGCTACTTTTGATGTTAATAATTTATAGAAGTTGTCAATAGATATAATCATTTTAAAGTGTTAACGGGAATAGCAGCTGTGAATAACTTAAATATCTGTGAGGCTTGGGAAAGGAGAAGTAGCGTTCCTGTTATGTATTCAGGGTGTGTTTATTTACAGGGCAGCATTAAATTTGCTGCCCTACATCAAACCCGAAAATTGTGATGAATTTGGACTCCACTATACTGACAAAATGAACAACATATGGATTTTAAAATTAAACAGGTAAATAAACCAATCAATAGTACTTTATAAGGCAAAGAGATGAAGACTATTATGGAAGGATTATGTTGATTATAAATGTATGTGTATATATATTTGTATATGTATGCAGTAAGCTCCATTTTGTGAGATTTCAGGTTTCACAGAAGCAATGTTTTATCAGCATTTGCAGCTTTTATCGTAAGATCTCTAAAAGAAGGAAAATAACATTTAACAGTCATTATTTAGCTTTATTTCACTTTCAAAATATTCCTTTTACTAATACATAAAGTCCTGTTTTTCAATTAACATTTTCTGTCCTTAAAAAATTTAAGGCAGTATCTACAAGAAGATGAATTCATTTCCCTATAATGCAATGGCCAGCTTTGTGCCACTAACTGTACTGGGAAACTCCCTTTTGTCTCCTTTCCATATCAATCTGAATCCTACCCAGGGGTTTGAGGATACCTGAAAAATGCTCAAAACCTTTTCTCACCCCACCCTAAAATTTTTTTTGCTGCTTGATTTTCATACTTTCATGGTGATTGAAGATGAGTTAGGAGACCTTACTGCATAGGCTCCAATCTCACCAATCCCACCTATTGGCTTTGCCACCCACCTTAAACAGATTACTTAACATCTCTGTGCCTCATGTCTTCATCGATAAAACAGGAATAATCATAGTACCTTTCAAAAGGATGCTTTATAGATCAGATGAGGTAAGAGATTATATATGTAAAATTCTTAGAAAGGTGCATGGCACACAGAAAGCAAATAATATAAAAGCAAATATGTTAGGGACAGTAAACATTTGAGGGACTTTCTCTACTAGGCACATCTCTATGTACATTATATGTATTTACATATTTAATTCCAATGACAATCCTATGAAACAGATACTATCACATCCACACAGGAACACTTGATTCTATGACACTTACTCAAGTCACAATATGTTGGCTGGCCTTGGTTGAATTATAAGGTCCTCTAGAGAATGGCTTTTGGTTTCTTCTTTTGTATCTTAACAATCTGAAGGTGAATTATTAATATGACTTAATGTGTAATAATCCTGATGTATCTAGATTCAAATGACCTAGTCAACTAAGTTCCATGTGTAACATAATATGTTCAGGAATGTTCTCATACTCATTTATTATTATGTGTTAGTGCAAATTATTGTCCCT
The DNA here is from genome assembly GCF_021234435.1 of Artibeus jamaicensis. Lineage (NCBI taxonomy): Eukaryota > Metazoa > Chordata > Mammalia > Chiroptera > Phyllostomidae > Artibeus > Artibeus jamaicensis. Next base: position 14,217,831 of record NW_026521803.1, on the reverse strand, counting down.
GATAACTCTTCAAATAGTAAAGTTAGAAACTGGGCATCATAGAAGTTACATAACTTTCTTGAGTTACTGAGATAGCAGGCAGCATAGTCAAGATTTTCTCCCAGGGTATTCTAGCCTTCACACGCCTGACATGTCTCAGGAAACCGATATTCAGGACATCTGCAAGGTTTGGCAACAGGTATGAGGTGTAAGATTACTATTCCCAGGTGAAAGGAATGATTTTGCAACAAAGGAATTTTTGTATATCTGGTGAAATAATTTTGTTCAAGAGAATTTAACTTGAAATTATTTATTTGCTCATTTTTACTTTGTCTTCATGTATGTATTTATCACAACAATCCCAGTTCCTAAGATGCAGCTCACTACAAGAATGCAGACCAGATCTCAGATGTGCTTTATTGAGTAGAATGTGTGAGAGAAGCTGATTCCTAAAATAATAATTATTCACATATGCTTATCCTCTCTCCCTAGCAAAATCCCACTGAACTTCTAGTGAAAGCATAAATATGATGATAGAGAGACCAAGAGGAAGAGAAACATAAAGAAAAGAAAAATAAAGGGAAACTGAGGAAGTCTGCTAAAGGAATCCAAAATCTCAAAGGCCTAGCTGAGAGTAACAACAAGGATGCAAGTCGAACAGAACCCTAAAGTCTCCAGCTTTGTAATTTCCATCAGCTGCAAAGTGGAAAGGTGAGATTACGCTGTGCATGACAGCCAATCCACCCAGAACCATACCCACTTGCTCTCAGACACATGCATACACTCAGGTATGCTTCCGTTTGTGTGCAGAATGCTGCAGAGTCTATCCCCTATTAAACAAGGAAAGTAACAACCACAAAAAAGAATTCTCTCCTCTGCAATATGAACCAGCCGATCAGTCCAGTATTTAGGATTTCCCAAGTGAAGATCATCTCTTGCCCAAACACACAAAAGCAAAGCCCACCTCTGAGCAGTTGCTGAGTTATGAATTATTCATTCACTTATAAATGTGAATTAATAAGATGAGATGCATAAGATATTTGGGGAATCCTTCTAAGTCAAAGAGGAAAAGATAAATAGATAATGTTACTCTCAAAGAAAGAGATATGTAAAAAAAAACATAGACTCATTAAACAAGATACACGGTGGCAGGAGCAGTAACTGAACAAGGCTCTTTTTTATTTGTACTTTTGAAATTGAAATATATGCAACAAATATCAAATTAAAAATAGAATATATTAGTGGGCATGTAAGTTTCACTACAAATTTCTTTAAACTGTTCTATGTTGGAAAATATTTTATCACAAAATGTTGGCTAGATCAACAGGTACATTAGAGATAAAGTATGATGTTTCCATCAAAGAGCTAAAAACACAGGAAAAGAAGTAAAAAAGTTGTAAAAGGAGTAAAAAGCTTGAAGAAACAATTCAGAAGCCCCGATATGCAACTAATAGGTGTTTCAGAAAATCCAGACAATTTGGAGTAAAAAAAATTTTAAAAATGTGTTTTAAAAAGTTTCCTAAATTAGAACATGTGTTTCCAGATTGAAAGAGCCCACCCAGGACAATAAGTGAGGAAAATATGGACTTAAATGAAAGCATAATGAAATTTCAGAACTGTAAGTAAAAAAAGGTTGTGTAAATTCAGGGGGTAAAAAAAAAGCTAGAAGATGCAGACACACAGGAACGAGACCAGAATAGCATGACTTTTAACAGCAATGCTGGATACCAAGACAAGAAAGCAATTGCCTCCAACCTCCCAAGGAAAATTATTTTTATGTTAGAATTCCATTCACACCCAAATAATCAATCATGTATGAAGAAAGAATTTAGCTATTTTCAAACATGTGAGATTTCAGAAAAATCACTTCCAACAAGCCCTCTAGACAGTTGCTTGAAAATTCAGGTCTTTTTTTCCCCTGGCAAAATTAACAAATAAACTAAGAATGAGGATCCAGAACAAAAACGGGTGGAAGTCAGGAAAGTATAGAGAATCAGTCCCCGGTTCAGAAGGTTCCCATGAAGTTAGTCTTTGCCAAATTTGAGAATATATGAAAACAGAAAAGTGAAGTAAGGGGGGAAATGGCATTAGAAAATATTCAAATTGGGAAAACACAGAAATTGTGTAAAAGCCAATGCATCATTTATGACTTGGTTCTACTATGAACATTTTTAGTAATTCTAGTCATACACACATCATTCATGTCAATGTTATCTACTCACAAATTACAAATGTATAAAAAAGAAGAGGAATGCAGTTAAATAAAGAAAAAAGAGATGGCAAATATATGCATCTTACAAAGTACAGATGAAAAACATTTGGTGGAATAAGAATTAAAGATATATGGTTGTAAAAGGTAACCAGCATAGTAATAAAAAAGAAATAAAGAAAATTATGGGTTTGCCAAATGAACTATAGATTACTTGGTTAAATTGGGTGTTTATTTTTTATTTTTTTTTGTAGAGGAATGTTCATAGTAACTTTATTTTTTTGTTTTTTTTTGTTTTTTTTTAAATTTTTTAAATTTTATTTAGTTATTTTTCAAGTACAGTTTTTTGTCTATTTCTCCCATCCCAGCCTCCCCCGCCCCTTGCTCCCCACCTCCCTCCCATTTCCACCCCCCTTAGTTCTCGTCCCTGTGTCCTTCCTATTTGGTCCTCCAAATCCCTCCCCCATTTTCCCCTTAACTTCCCTTCCTTCTCCCCTCTGGTCACTATCCCCTTGTTCTCTATTTCAGTGTCTTTGTTTTTTTTTATCTGCTTTTTGCAATAACATGAATGGAACTGGAAAGCATTATGCTGAGTGAAATAGGCCAGGTGCTGAAAGACAAATACTATATGATCTCACCTTTAGCAGATAAAAAAATTGGGTGTTTAGATAAAGATTTTTTTTTTTAGTGTTAAGTATGCTCCATGTTGTCTTAGACCATTTGGGCTACAATAGGATATTGTCCACCTGGTGGTTTATAAACAGGGAAATGTATTTCCCACAGTTCGGGAGACTGGGAAGTCTGAAATCAAAGTAAATGCAGGTTGTCTGGCCACAGCTTACTTCCTGGTCCTCACAGGGCAGAAAGGGCTGCAGGACTCTTTCAGCCAATTTTGTAAGAGTACCTATCCCATTTTTAAGGGCAACACCTTCATGACCTAACTACCTCTCCAGGGCCCCACCTCTAAATTCCCTCACACAGGGGATTAGGTTCCAGCATATGAATTTGTGGGGACACATTCAGTCTATATCACATGTACTATTTGAGATAGACTTTTTGAAAATATTGTTTTTTGTTTATAGGATATTCCAATTAAATTGGGTGTTGTGCATTACTATTTGTGAGTTATGGCAACCCTCTATCATGAGAGAGAGGAAGAAAAGTTGGAAGTTGGTGTAAGTAGCAAAATCTTTGCCTAGTAAAGCAGGAAATTAATAGGTAATATTGAAAGCAAATAAATTAAAACATTGTGGAAACGTAATACTTAGGAATGTTGAGATATCAGAAGAAAAATTAAGAAGCTAATAATCTAGCCTCTGGGAACATAGTTGGAGGTAATATAGTTAGCTTAGTTACATGCCTATTAGTTTAATAATATTATAAGTCTTTAAAAATAAGTACTTACAGGGTCACATTTCACTGACTATATTAAAAAAAGCAAAAGTGCAATAATAAAGACAAGTGAAAACTCATGATAGTAAAACTGTTATATATAGGTAAATTCAAATAGTAGTAAGAAACACAAAAGTACTACTCAGAATATACTGGCAGAGACAATTATCATATGGGACATAGAACTAAAACCAAAAGGTAGCTGCCAAATTTAGACAAGTATACATTTCAGACCAAGAAAAAAAGCGTTCTCTCACCTGTGTGGCAACCATTTGCCATGCTCCTCAGAAGGATTAACACAGGTCCACACACATGACCATTATTAGATGGATAGCTTGTAATTAGTGCACATTTTCCTTTACATGCTGTGGGTTCAGCTGGGCACCCTGCAATCTTGCCTGTATCTTTCCATAGCCCTGGACGACCACTCTCAGGCATTGTTGGAGTCAGCATCTTGATGTCTAGGGTCCACAGAGCAAGGAGGACATGCCCTTTAGCAGACTACCTTTATCAGAGCTATACTGGAGCTAGTTATGGGTGGGAGATTTAGGAAACTTCTTGCTCTAGTTTCATTAATAACCCAATAAAAATACCCTCAGGGAGAAAGTGTCTAACAGTGCTTTTTGCAATCTTGGGAGTTTGGAGTCTGGGAGAAAAGGTTGGGGAAATATGATTGCAGAATCTACTTATAGTTTAGAAATAATTGAATTAAGTTGCTAAACACAAGTATAGCTGTTCTCAAAGTGACACGGGTTCAAATAATTTCCAAATATAGTTTTGGCGTGTTCTTCATTCTTATAAGAGATGAAAAAAGCCAGTATCTACAAGGTAAGAACTACATGTCTACAAATACTTTTCCTTCTTATCACAGCCTGATTGGATCACCAGATTCAAATTCCAAATGTAAATGTCACTGAAATTCAGGAGTGTTCTAAAAAAAATGAATGATAGCTGTGCTGTCAGCTCTATGTTTTCTTCAAATTAGTCCAGACTTGTTCCTAAATGGGCTAATTCATAATTACATTCTGAAACAGAATGTAAAAGTGACACTATTTCAAGACCTTGCTGTACAACACAAGGGAGAAATAAATGTAACTACCTTACACACAGGATGGATGATAGGATATTAGAGGCCAGTTTATGTTATTTCTGCACAATATTGGTGAAAAGTAAGAAATCTTAAGGAGAGGTAGTTAAGAAAACACACCCACATGCCTTTTTAAAAAAAATTCTGCAACATGAGGTTTTACAATATTAGACCTGAGAGGAAGTTTTCCCTTACAATATATTATTTGCTTACAGACAAATGTAAAAAAAATAGCTACAACTTTCTTTTCTCACTGAGATACTACAAAATCATGTGATTATTAAATAAGACAAAAAAATTTTAAAGGTCAGCTATGCAACCACTTTGAAAAATAGTTTGGCAGTTTTTAATAAAATTAAATATAAGCATTCTCTATGATACAGCAATCTCTCTCTTAGATGTTCACCTAAAAGAAATGAAAATATATTTCACACAAAGACTCCTATGAAAAAGTTTATAGCAGCATTGATAATAATTGAAATAAAAACTTGAGACAATCTAAATATCCTTCAGTGGGTGTATGGATATACTCTGGCACCCTTACAAAATAGAATATCATTTAGCTATAAAAGGAGAAAGGACTATTGATTCACCCAACTCACACATGAATGAATCTCAAACAGATTGTACTAAATGAAAGAATCCAGTTTCAAAAGGTTATACACCGTGTGACTCCATTTACTGTAGAAAAGATCAAAATACAGGCGCAGGGAACAGAACGCTGACTGCCAGGGCCGGGCTGGGGCCGGTGTGAATGCCGAAGGGCACCAAGAGGACACTCTTGGGGTTAACGGAAATTTTCTGTATTCTGTCTATGCTGGTTGTTACAAGGATCGATTTACATGTAAGAACTCATATAACTGTGCAGTAAAAAAGTGAACCTTACTGTGTGTAACTTTTGAAAAAATAACATGCAATCACAATTTCTATCAAGGTGAAGTGAAAAGGAGGGCGGGGCAGATTTCAAAGGAAATAAAGCAGGGGAGATAGACATATGAAACACTTCTAAGATCGTGTTCAGGCAAACCCAACAAAAATGAGTCTGAACCTCAGGAAACACGACTGATCCTGACCTGAGACGAATATGGGTCCACACCCACATATACACGTATGTAGGAAACATTCTACTGCTTACTTAGTGCACCCTAAGTAACGGAAAACCCAGGGGGCCGTCAGCTCCATTCAGAAGGAAGCTTGCTTACACATTGCCTGCTTTGTGGGAGCTGTTCATGGAGTTGCTTTCCAAAATGACCATTATCCACAGAAAACAAAAGCAAAAGCCTATTTTATTTAGAAAGAGCTCTTACAGAGGATACTGTGCTTAACAGACTTCCTATTCAGCAGTGAAGAGGGCGGGGCAAATTTTTAGCAGCTCTTTACAAACATCCCAGAGAAGGTTGGGCGGGGCGTAGAGCAGTTGAAAGCCAATAACTATTGATTAATAGTTAATGTAATAATTTTGGGAAAAAATGTTTTTTTATCACCTGGGAAAATAATGGTCTTAACGGAACTTCTCTTTTGAGAGTGATATCCCTGCAAGATAAATGCCATTGTCAAGAGGCTGGGGTTGAAACCGGTACCTTATTTTCCCATGGAAAAGGGGAGCTAATTATTATGATATATGGTAGCGAAATCTGATATTTCAAAACGGAATAATTTGCGATGGAGGTAGACCACAGGAATATGTTTAAGCAGTTAATGGAAACAAAATTAGGAAAGCAATGATTATTTCTTCGTTCTATGGAAAAGGGAGAAATTTAAAGAGAAGCGTGGTGTCTAAAAAATAAGGTATTACCTTGTGGGAGAAATACAAAATGACCACCAACACACAGCCTCCTTCTCCACACAACAGTTTCTCCTACAAAATAAGCACCGCAACTCACAATCGCATGACGCACTGAACGGCAGAGGAGGCCTGGCCTCTGCACGGGTTACCACAGGTCAAACAGAGCGGGGCCGTGACAACCGGCCACAGCTGATATTGGAGTTACCTAAATATGTGCAGGGTCTCTCCAAATGCTTTCCCCAAAAATCAATAAATAAATGACTGCTACAACATTTCTGTAAATTACTTTCTGCAGCTGGATTGCACGAGGCGAAACAAATAACCCCAGTCTTGTGGAAGGTGAGGGAGGAGATGCTTTTCCAGAGTAAATTTCACATTGAAGATTGTCCTGTTCGGTTTAGAAATTTTCTTCAGGAATGACTCCCTTTCGCCACCATACCACCCAAGGTCTCGAGCTGCAACTTGATAGTTACAGGGATTTTTTTCTTTTTTTTTTTTTTTAACATTTTGCTTGGTCACATTTTTTCTTCATAATTTGCTCGTTTTTCAAGGATATTTTTCTGCTCCTACTCTCTACCTGGAAGGGAGGTTAATGAGCAAATACTTAATAACTGGTGAAGCCTCTGCACTAGCCAATCAAAGCAGAGGCTGACCCAATCAGAATAGATGTCAACAATAAAGAGCAGTCTTTATTTCTGTGTGTATTCCTGGGTGTATCAGTTTGCACATAGTGTTTTCTTAAACAAATTTATTGAGAAATAATTCATATACCATTAAACTTAGTCATTTAAAGTGTGCAATTTAATTGGACACAGTGTTTCCATTTTTTAAATTGATTTGTGACTTTGTATTATTATTGCTAAAAATAACTTAAATTTCTTTTCTAAAAACACATTTGTCTCTTATCTCACTTTTTCCACAGTCACTTGCCTACTTCTTCCTAGCAGATGTTTTTTTCAGCAGTTTTATTGAATGAATGAATAATGCTGATTCTTAAATATTTTCCATCTATTTAAGTGTATATTTATGTTCCCATTACTACAGTACTCAGGGTTCTAAATATGTTAAAGCAGTACCTACAAAAATTTGAAAAAGAAAAAAAATGCCTTGGTTACAAAGGTTAGCAATGTAGTTCTATAAAATTTGAATGAATCTAGGTGCAGGATATTACTATTCTAATGAAAACACAAAATAAAAAATACACACACACATAAGCTTTACACATAGTATGTAAATACATTAAGTGTCCTGTATTAGTAAACTGAGAGTTTAACTAAGCAACTTATATCCTCTCTCTAGTCAAAATACTCTGCAGACACCTTGATACATCCCATATCTTCTGAAAATGTCAATATTCCAATATAAACAATATCAAGAATGACATTTTGTCACAATACTCACATTTTTAAAAAATATCCTGATGAATAGCACTAAGAGAAGATTGTATACTTTGCAGTTTAATGAGTTATTTTTTTCCTGGCAATTCTCTAAGGTAATTATAAAACTGAACTATTTGGTGTATGCTCATAAATCTAGGACATATTCCTTAATCTTCATAACTCTGTTCTTACCAGTCCTTCTGGTTATAAATAAGCTGTCAAGTATACTTTATTCCAGTGAGACTGAAATCTTTTACACTATCTGTGTTAAAAATTATCATAAAATATCTAAAATGCAGCCACCTGTATTTTCAGTTGGGAGTTCCAAATCTACTCCAGACATAGTTTATAATTTCATTTCAGTCAAGGTAAAAGAAAACAGAATTAAAACAATCCAATAAACTTTGTATTAGTTTTCATTAAATCCACTATTCTTTTAGAGAATGTTAATCAGCTAAACAATAACCCACAATGTTCGGACCAACTTAACCCCACTATTCATTTATATTTCTCCTTTCAATATTTACTGTTGACTATCATGCAGGTCTTCCATTATCTTCAATCTTTATCATTTCCCCTTTATTATACCTGGTAGGAATATACTGTCAGTCATTTAGATGTTAGAGAAAATTCATTTCAGGGAATACCACTCTTTCCCTTTTAGATATGCAGACATCCCTGAAGCCATACCAGGCCTATATACCCTGAGGATGAATGCTTTGATTCTTTTAGGTCCATGTCCAACAATAGTTTAGGGAATATCATCAAAGAAAAACCCTTAGGAACATGAGCTTTGGAGGAGTTGAATGTCAGCTTATTACTGAAAGCTGTTAAGGGTTTGTGAACAAGCCCTGTGTCATTTTTTTATGGATTTTTTCTAAGATCTGAAGCATGTCATTTCTTAGTTCAACAAATATCACGTCAAGGGCTGGTCCTTCATTAAGAATGTAGCAGTGATTATGATGAACAAGGTCTCTACTCTCTTTTAGTTTTCAAGAGTAGCAAAAAAATAGATCTTATACAAAAAATTAATATGCAAGATACTTTCAAATGTTGATGATTACTATATTGACACCATTCCCTCAGCTCCAGCCTCCCAATTCAATGTAATAAATTGCTTTTGGGATAGACTCAGGGAAAAGCATGGCTACTTTTCAGAAAACAATCAAGAAAGTACTTTCTGTGAAGTTGCCAGTGGCAACAAACCTGCATGAGAGAGATCCAAGCAGTCCAGGAGAAAAGAGTCTTCCTTTCAGAAGACTTGTCTCCAAGAATAACAAAAGCAAAGACCTTTGAGAGTAAACTCAGTGTAGTTGAGGAACAAGAACCAAGCCAGCGTGAATCCTGAGCAGGATAAAATGGCATATTTATGGGGAGCAAAGCAAGGGAAAATATCTTTTAAGATTTTATAAATCAGATAAGAACTTAGGATTTTTATTTTCTGAGAAGAAGGATGACAAGCCATTGGAAGGTTTTAATTAGGGAAATAGCATGATTTCATTTACGTTTTAAACTATCACCCAGATTACTTCAGGAAAGTTATATTGCAGATAAGGGAGTTGGAAACAAGATCAGTTTGAAAAAGATGATGGCACGAACTAAGATAATAGAATGTTAATGAAAGAAGAAAGAAGTGTGAAATATGTTAAAAATCTCTCATAAGAAGGATTCAGTAGCTTGGGAGTCAAACACATATTGGCTTAAGTCTTTCTTTAAAATTGACGAGGTGTGGAACTTTGACCAAGTAATTTAATTTCTGACATTCTATTCAGGCAAATGAGCAGTTAGGAATAGTGCCAATGTGTGACAATATGTGATAGAGTATTAAAATGATGACAATTTTTTCCTGTCCCTTTATCTATGCTCTTGTGATGTGATTATGCTGGTCTTCCTATCAAGAGGGAGAATCTGTTAATTCACTCCTTAAACCTACATTGGGCAAGTCACTTTCATTGGCCAGTTGAATATTGGCTTTATGATGCAAGCATACACTTAAAAGTTGTTGCACAATAAGGTTTCCCCTCTACATATGCTTTTTGGATTCCTGACACCATATGACAAAGCCTTGGCTGGCTTGCTTTTTGATGGGCAACACACAACACACTCATGTCTGTCTCACAGCCTACAGCCAGCTGGAAGTGTGAAACTCTCCATGATGATTTACAAGATGAACTAGAAGTTGACAGTAAATCACTATTTTGGGTTTGAACATCAAGGGAAATAGCTCATCTTGATTATAACAGAAAAAAAGTAGTAGTCCTATCTTGAACGAATTTATACACCATAGTAGGATACTGAAAAATATGTTTTTGGTGGGAATGGTTCATAAAACCAACATATAGTCAATTCACTTGGGGTTCCTTAAACACAGTTACAGTTCCTATCTCACATTTACCAATTTTGAAATTTGGGGGTAGTGAAAATTATAGATACATACTGTGGAATGTCAATCTAAAAAATTATTAGAAATTTTACTCACTGTGAAATTTAAATTTATAAAAAATCATTTAGATTTCAACTTATTCTTCTTAAAAACTGTTCCAGTCCTCTTTCTATTTATAGAAGGAAAGACAGGTATTTGGCATGAGAACTTTATGCACTTCTCTGGAGGAGTAGCTCTTATGAGTAAAATTATATTTCTTGTAAAAATATAATCCAAATTCTGGAAAACCAAATCATAAAATATCTTTCACAATAGAATTATTAATTATGTATGTGTGCGCAATTCCTATACATTACTTACATATACACTACAGACAGAAAAATAATTGTCTTGGTTTCTAGATCTATATATTACCTATTGTTTTGGCTTAATCAAATCATTTGTTGGCTCTTCCCCATTGTTTTCGCTGTCAAATGAGAGTGTTGAATTAAGGTCTCTAGGTACCTTTTGCTTCCAAAATTTTTTTATTTATGAACCAGCTCCCTATTTTCAATTTTGTATGATCCAATATATACTAATCATTTAATTCAATCCTGCCACTACTCTCACATGTGTATTTCTTGTTTGCTTATGTAGTTATTTACTCGTAAGAGGACTCATTCATTGTGTCATGATCTACTTTGTGGATATAAGCAGTGAATGGCCCCAGATGTCAACTTATCCCATTGAGTTGGAGCTTCTTTGAAATCAATATTATGTGGTCATTTGTCAGGAAAATGCAATCATGACTGATAACCAAAGGTGCACCTTCAATCTTGTTATTGATTTGCCATCTTTGATTTATAAAATATATTATGATTTTCAATTAATGTTATACACTTGTGTTACATTGCTTTAATATTTGAAGGGTTTCATTACTGATTTCTTTTAATAGCAATCACTTGAAGTACCCAATCCATGCTATTCCATTCTTTTAGAACTTGTATATACATTTCTTGCATGCAGTTTTTTAAACTATTCTTATATTGGAACAAAATGCTATACCGTTTTAATTCATATATAACACTTTGATTGTTTTGTTGCTTTGTATTATTTTAATGCAGCTACGAAAATCCAAACTACAACAAGAAGATGTTAAATAGGAATTTAAATAAATAATTGAAATGCAACCAGAGTCAGGTAATGAATATAAATGAAAATAGATATTGTTAAGAAGTGAATAATATGAGTCACTAAAGAAAAAAGAGGACAGTTTATTTTCATTTGAAGTTAAAAGTAAACATATAAGCTTATACGAATGGTCCATGTGTTCAAGTGCTTCTCTAAGTGTTCAAGATCATCTGAGTCCACTTTTTTTCCTATTTGGGAAAGTAGTCTTTAGGATGATGAGAACAAGTATAATTTATATAAATAAATTAATGTAATATAATAATGTAACTAACCTGAATTCATCATCATTTGCCACTTTTTTGAGGTTTGTTTTGTTTGTTCATTTTTCATGTTATTATAGTACAATGGAAATGCATCTAACACCAATTAGTTCTTTGTGTCTTTCAATTGCTATTAGTCAAGCAATTCTGATGTAGTTGCTAAAAATTTTCCGTTGATACTCTCTGGTAGGATTTAATAAGTACTTAGAATCAGTAAATCTCAAATTTAAATACATTAAATATTTTACAATTATTGCTACCTCCTTGCTAGCAAACCAAGATCATAGGATACACCATCTAATAATTTACACATTGCAATTGCATTAGTGTGTTTTTAACTCTAGTTATGTGAAAATTATTCAAGCCTGAGTTTTGTTTTGTTTTGTTTTGTTTTGTTTTGTTTTTTTTTTGTGTGTGTGTGTGTTTTTTTTTTTTGTGTGTGTGTGTGTGTTTTTTTTTTGTTTTGTTTTTTTGATAGCTCATTTCAATGAAAAAAACCTGAGTCCAAATGAAAAGTCTAAGGGAAATCTTGAGTCAGTTATCTTATTTTCTTTTATTTATTATTTTCCTTTTCCTCATGAGGTATTTGAGGACTCTGAAAACTGAGAATTTGTCTAATAATAATTAATTAATATTATTATAGAATACTTAATAGAAATATAAACTTTCTGGACATTTCCCTGGAAATTCTGATTTGTTTTGGGAGTGAAATCTGTGTTCTTAAAAAAAAAAGATCTGTAGGTGATTTTATGATTAGGCAAGTCTGATTAGATTTGTTTATAAGTTTTGTAGTTGATGAGTGACAGAGAAAGTTTTAATGGGGTGGGGAAAGAAAGAATCAGTTTAGTAATGATCTATATTGATGTATCTCCCCCAGGATAGTGGACATCAGACAACTGGAAACTGGGAGCATGTGCAGACTTAGAGAAACTGCTGGGCAGGTACAGGTGGTTATCAGTAATCTAATGTAGTCACAAAGTCTGAGAATACAAAAGAGCCAAGCTGTCTGGCCTCACTGGGTAAAGGAATCAGTATTCTAATTTCAAAATGGTAAAACCCAATCATCCAATTTAGTTTGATAATGTACGACAGTAGGTATTCAAGATAATAGAAAATGTTCTGGGGCCAGTGCAGCAGAGCAGACAGTACCTCTTCCTGTTTTTAAATCCCCTGCCAGGTAGCAAACCCTTTCCTGACAAAGGCTCTGCCATGTTTAGCAATAAGAATACTGTGAGGAATAATGTGAGGAAACCAGTATACAGTTGATGTTCATTATTTGTGGATTCGATATTTTCACATTTACTTATTTAGTAAAATTTATTTGTAATCTCAAATCAGCATGTTAAGCACTTTTGAAGCCATCTGGGGACCTGCACAGAGGGGCAGAAAAATCTGAGTTGCTCAATGTGCCCATTCTAGCAGATATTGAACAAGGCAATATTTTGCCTTCTTTTTTTTCAGATCTCATGCTATAAAAATGTCCTTTCCACATCCATGTAATGCCCCATTTTTGCATATTTGTACTTTTTAATTTGTAATTTCACTATTTAAAATACCCCACAGTCAGTTAAAATGGGGAGACCTCTGGTCAAGATGGAAGTATAGGTAAACACCTTGAACAACCATATTGAAATTTCAATTGAACTACAGAATAACCATCACTCAGAACAGTCAGAAATAGAGTTTAATGGAAGTCCAACAACTATAGATTTAAATAAACCACATCCATCTGACTGGTAGGAGGAGCAGAAATGCAGAGGTGCTGAAGAGGCTGGTCCTACACCCACCTGTGGTGGATAAAAATTTGAGAGGGTTATCTCAGGATCGAGGAGTTCCCGTCCTATACCAGGCCCCTTAGCCCTGGGTTCCAGTGCCATGAAGATTAGTCCCCATTACCAGCAGGAATGACTCAATGGAAGAAACTTCTGGAGTCCCAAGGAGATTCTCTTAAAGAACCCACACATGGACTTACTCAGACTTTCTGTCTCTGAGCTCCAGCACTGGGTACCTTGAAAGGTACCAGTGGCATATGGGGGGAACCAAAGTGTCTGGCATCAAGGGGAGAGTACATTGGATATTACCTGGTTCCCACTTCCTCACCTGAAATTCTCTACCTCCCTCTTTTTTACCAAGGATATGAAAATATTTTCCATTCTCAGTGGGGACTTTGAAGGGATGCTTCCTGAATTCTCTTACAGAGCTACTACAAAATAATCAGATGGACAAAAGGTAACCTTTTAAGATGTAGAACACACCTAATACTTAGTTCTACTGTCTCATAAGTTATAAATGACATGAATTTCTTGAACTGCCATGGCCTCCTAGGTTGTTTTCCAAATTCATTTTCTGAAGGAAGCATTGCAACTAGCAAATGGCTTGGTTCTGCCAAACTGTTCATTGTTGAGCTTTTCCTAGATGGCAAACATTGTGCCAAGCGATAGACAAATATTTATATGCATGACAACCCAACCAGGGAGATATAATTGGTATAATTTGCCAAGGACATGTATTTACAGTCTTGGTTTGAAACATGGCTTGCAACTTCTCTATGATGTCACCTGGGGCATGGTGATAGTTTTCCCTGCTGTCACTCAAATAGCTGTATGTTTTAGAACGAAGTCAGTATTTCTCACCCTCACTCATTGCAGGATTGGAGCTTTCGGAGGTCAGAAACACTATTAACTCTGCTCTCTCATTCACAGCTTTGTAGCATATAGTAGGTGATCCACAAATATTGAGTAATTGCCATAAACCTCCCCTTCCCAGTCATGATACTAATTGCCTCCAGGAGTGTTCAATTCAAATCAATTGGATTCAACAATCATGTACTGACAACTTCTCATTTTGCTGGCAGGAAACCAGTTGTAACTTGAGCTTTCTCCTCCAAGGCAAATTCTAAAATATTTCACCAATTGAAAATAAAACAGTACTCGATCCTTTTGCCAGTGATCAGCAGGAGCCAAGCTGGAGTTAAGTCGTAACACTGAGAGCAGCCCTGAGAGTCAAGAAAACATTGCATTCTTTGAGCCAAGGTTTTCACTTTTGGCATTTTTTTCCCACCTCACTACTTGTCCAGGCAAACAGAACTAAGCTAAAGTATTAAATTGTCTAATAATACAGCTTCTGCCAGATTCTGGTGAAATGTCTTCACTTCATATCAGCAAGTGGAGGCCACTTATGTCCTGAGATCTCTGATAATTACTGTTTTCTGAGTTTATCTTTAGCAATTTGTGTACTCTTAGACAGGACTTATATATGCAAATAAATATACAGGGTCTGGCAGAAGTAACGCCTGCTTAAGTGTGGTTGGTAGGGTAATAATATGGGTGTAATAATTTATAGTTTTTATTTGAATATTTCACTTAAAATATATGATGTGCTTGAGTGTGATATTATTGTGTTGCAGAATTACATGCTTATGGTTTTGTAATAAAAAGTTTTCTGATAAAAAGGGGCATTCTTTGTGCTGGACCCTATATTATGCTCATAAATAATGACTCTGAAAGCCGTTGGTTATCTTGATGCTGCTACTTTTGAAAACTCTTCTTCCAAAGTTACACTCTGAACTAGTTTGTGAGCTGCAAAAAGAAAGTAACACAGGCTCATACTTTGTTATTAAACATATAAGAAAATCAGATTCCTTGCTCTGCAATCACAGTTATTTTCCTTAATGACAATTGCCATGCATTATTCTCAACCTTGTTTAACCACTTGGTCTGACAAACAAAATCAGGCTATTAAAAAAGTAGCAATAACAACAGCAAAATTGTTCTCAAAAGATGCAGATTTTGGACCTACCACTGAGTAGTTTTTAGTGAATGGCCACCTCCTGCCTCTTGATCTTCATGGTGGGCACCATCAGGAGAAACAAAGTGATGAGAAACTATCCAGGCACTATACAAGTTCAAAGACTAGGCATAGCATTTGAAAGAAATGTGGGTGCGACTTTCCTCACAAGTCCCCCCATGTGCCACAGATGAGAGTAAACATGACTGAGACATGATGTGATCTGCTTGGGAAGGAGAAGTGGCCATTTTCCCAGAGGAAAAAGGCTTTGAGCAGTGGCCAGTTTCTCAGGGGAAAAAGGCATTGAGCCCCTTCCTCCAAAGGCTTTTATTGGGTTGTAATACACAGGAATACAGGGTGGCAAGGATCAAACAGTAGATATCATTTCAAAGAAATCTGAGGGCTTAGTCTATGTCAGAGTCTGTCAGGCAGAGAGTTTTAGAGTTTCCTGATCAAACCCTTAACATATGAATGAAAGCACTTTTAGCAGAGCAGATTTCACAGCTTTATCAGGAAGTCTTTGTGATGCCAGATTTTTCCCTAGGACAGGGATCTAGCAAGGCAAAAAGCTGGACCTCTCCCCATCAGGTATTCAGGCTTAAGGGGATTAGAGCCAGGAAAGTGCTTCTCCAAGAGGACATAGGGACTTGGACTCTGTTGAAGCTGGGGCAAGAGTCCATTGCTCTTTGTTGCAGCCCCCAGAGTCCTTCCATGATGGCCTCCCAAGTGGTCGAGTCTGGCTTATGTTGCCCCTAGTCTAAGGAGTCTTATTCATCGAGGACTTCTAACCATGCTTTGGGGGCAGGGAAGAAACTGAGGCAGCATTTGCTACCAGAGACAAGCTTTGTTTCCTGTGGCTCAAATTCCAGAGTTCACTCATTCATCCTTAGCCACAGGGGGTAGAGAGTTACAATTCCTATAACCAGGCAGAGCAGTTCACAATAAAGATTAGAGAGAGTGAAAATGTAGTCAGTTTAGCACAAAACAGTAAATCAAGAAAGCCATAACTGATCATTCTTGGAACCAATGTGATGAGATCTATTACATCTTTTACTCCTAGAGATCTTAAGGAAAAACTCAGTGTGGGCTAGGGTTAGAGATTAGTGGAAAGAGAAATAATTTCTCAAGGACTGGAAGAAAGATGACCCAGCAGGTGACAGGTTAGACATGTCAATTCAAGTATAAAAATATGAAAGTTGTTAGAAGGCTCAGGTTAAAAGATGAAGTCAACCTGGAGCAGGGAAACTCTGCAATAGAAACTAACAAGAACCATCCCAGAACGTGTGGACTGACTTACCAGAAAAACACCCGGAGTAAATGCTGTGGGCTCTGCTGTCTCCTTCTGTGCTTATAACCTGTGCAAACACACCACCCTATTTACAACACTGCTTGAAGCCGAGTTTTGCTTTCTATTCCCAGCACAAAGGCCTATCATATTCAAACTGGATAACTGTAATCTCCACTCCCTTAGATTTCCTAGTGTGAGCAGATGCTGTGATATCTCAAATTGTTATCTGTTACAATCAGAAAAAAATATGTAGTTTATGAAGTATACTTTGCTGAGAAAATAAATCCAAGGTTCTTTACTGACTGAAGAAGTATATAAAAACTGGGACCATTGGGAAATCTTCCTTGAGAAGATCTTTAGAAAACTAATACCTCATATCTGAACACCTAATAAATCATCTAAACTATGAAAGAGATTTATATAAACATAGTCTGTACATAAGTGTTGATAAGGATGCTGACTGAATCAGGAAGGGAATAAAAAGAAGTCATATTCAGAAAATATTTATTAACATTCTATCATTTATAGAAAGAAATATCAATATGAATGAAATATCATTCCTACCATCAAGAAGCATTCACTTTAAAATGAAAATAATTAAAAAAAATATATTTTTTAAAAAATTCTAAAGTGACCCACGATTGCAGCTAATAGGTAATGAAAATTTTATTAGGAAATGTCTGAAAATAGAATTCGGCTTTTTCAGTTGTCAGAGAAAAAGGTAGATTCAAAATAAAGGCTATAGCAACCAAAATATCAGAGCACTATATAAATCTATTTTTGAAGAAATTTTTCTCAATTACCTTGTGTATATTTTACCATAGTAGAGAATGTCTTGGGGCCAGCTATGGCATAGAAGGCTGAGAAGTGTGGAGACAAAAGGTAAATAGAAAAAAAAACTAAAAAAGAAACAAACAAATGAGTTATACTTTTTTTTACTTTTGAAAAAGGGCTAAATTATTTTTTTAAATTTACAAAGTGCAACGTACCTTGTTTCTTCACCTCTTTGGGAGTTTAATGCATATAGCAAATTAAAATCTCAAGAAGTTTTAGTAAAGAAACCAAGTAAGTTCCTTGGATCCAACATATTTTGCAGATGTAGAGGAGGATAATTTTCCCTTTTTTCTGTTGTTATAACTGATAAAACTAATTTATGCAGAGCATACAGGGTTGAGATCCCAGGCCCAGCCCTTACTAGTGGTTCGACTTCAGAAACTTTCAACGTCTCAAGCCTTTGTTCCTTTTCTTTTGAAAGAGTAAAAACAGAATCCACGTTGGGTTGAGAAGGGGTGCTGAGCCCAGTTCCTGTTACAATGAACGCTGATTATTATATTAATAACACATGAAGCGCTTGATATTAGGTTCATTTCAAAGTGTGTGAAAGTCTTGTAGAAGCCTGGCTTTCTGGAAGCCCTGCTGTCTTTCCCACGGGCACCAAGCGGGACTGAGGAACCCTGGACACTCGGCTGCAACGCAGTGAGAAAGCTGTTGGAGTCAGTCTCCAGCAGTCTCACAAAATCTCCTCTCACTTTCTCAGTTCCTCTTCAGTTTAATACTCTATTCCTATATAAATTCTTCCCCTGGAACTTTTTCTTAAGCTTTCCCCCTCAAGAAACCAAACACTTTAAAAAAAATTCTCACCACCCGCAAGCACCGATAGCTCACGATACAAGACGGAAGCAGGGAGAAATTGGGCGATTTGAAATCCTCCGATGGCAAGCAGTCTGGCCTCCCTGGGAAGTAGAGTAGTGAACCTTGCTGCTGGATTCAGGATCCTGGACACATCTCGCTTCAGTGACAGAAAAGCTACTTAGCGTAGGTGAGCCGTAGATTCCTAACAGATAACATAAAGTTATCCACGTTCATCTTTCAAATTAATAACAAATGTCAATTCTCCTCTGATTGTCTTATTAGAAAAATAGTTGACTTTTTCCTAAAAACTTGTGCACTAATTACTGACCACATCTAAAGATTCTATACTTATATGTAAAATTAATTATTTTTTATTCATATTGTTTAAAGTGAATTTATCTGGTTCTGTGTGATGATGGTATATAGTTATGGATGCCGATTACTACTACGTTGTCTTTTTGAGACTTTAAGTAGAGGAAAAGCAGGATAAATGATTGCATTTCTTTGAATTTTATAGCACCTAAGCTAACATCATACATTTCTGAGTCATTCATAAAGGAATGGGAAAATTACCAAAATAGATACTTTTTAAATTTTTTAAAAATTCAGAACAATTTTGCAGTGTTCTTGTTTGTTTGTTTGTCCTGCCAAAGAGCTCTTATTTCATATTAAGAGCTGAGATATTAACAGCCCAGGCCAGTGTGGCCCAGTTGCGTGGAACTCCATCCCACACACTGAAAGTCTGCAGGTTCAATTTCCATCAGGGCTCATGCCTGGGCTGCGGGTTCAATACCTGCTTGGGAAGACTGGGTAGGGGGCAACCCATCGATGTTTTTTGTTACACTGATGTTTTTTTCTCTCTCCCTCCACCCTCTTCTTCTCTCTCTAAAAGCATGAAAAAATGTAGTTGGGTGAGAATTTTTAAAAAAGTTGAGATACTATAATGATTTAAAGTAGGTTGAAAAGTGTAACTCAAATTTTATCATAATAGAAGGTACTATAACAACATGTTAATATATTAGCATTTTAAAAATATATAGAACATGTTTTAAAATATAGTCTAGCTTTAGGCTATGTAAAAATAATCTTACTTCTGTCATTGCCCATTATTAAAAACAGTTTCACTTTCAATTGTGAATTAAAATAACTTTTTTCCAATTATTCCTTTAATTCTTAGATGAATAAAACTCCTTAATTATTTGAGTAAAGACTTTTGAAGGTGCTAAAAAAAAACAACTAAGGACAACAGTAACCATAGTGTGAGCATTCCCATGCTGTGCTTATTCTATGTACCCAAACTCTAGGAATACTCAGCATTTAAATTTAGAAATTGAGCCATCAGAAAATATTACATTTCTAAATTTCTCCTATATTAAAAAAAACTAGTGTGCATGATAAAAAGATGATGAATTGTTTTAACAAACCTATTACAGAGTAACCCTTGCTAAGAACAGTATTTGACTTGTAGTTTAACCAAATAATATCCTCTGAGAAAAGGGAGACATTTAAAGAACCAAACCAAACTACTTTTTTTTTTTTTTTTTTTTACAAATTAAGCTTTGAGAGTCTACCCAGTACCCTTGGTAACTAGTGGATTTGAAACTAGAATTCCAGTCTTGGTTTCATAGTCTCTATGTTGTGCTTTGCTGAAATCCTCTGCATTGAAACTTTCTACCTGTAGATATATCTCTTCAACTCCTGAAATAATATTTTAGATCATGCAGTTCCCTCATGCTTCCAGTTTTAATTTTCATGGCTGTTAAAAAGTAACATATTTCTCATTCAGCATTCCCAATTGGTAGACCTCATAATACTTATTTAAATACAAACTCTTGTAATAGCCACAATATTTATTATTTAAAAACCATTTCTTACACCACTCTGTTATTATATTCATACATTGAGGTTTTTCTCCTCAGGCAAAAAGAGTTAATAATTCTAATAGAAAGAATGCAATTTAAAGAGCATTTAAAGTGATTTAACTTTTTAAAAATGTTTAGTTTAAATATAAAGGGGAAAAACTCATTCCCCAAAATGAGTACTTTAATTAGGGCAAATTGAGAATTTTACCCCAACTATTAGGAGAGAAGTGCCCATAAGTTGGCAATAATGCTTAAAAACTTTCTGTTCCCAAAATGAAATATGTAACTGTTTTTAGCCTAGAAAATGGGCTAAACTCATTAAAACAGCATCTCTCTCTGTTTCCCTCCCTCCCTTCTTGCCTTTATCTCTCTGTCTCTCTCTGTCTCTTCATCTGTCTCTTTTGTGTGTGTGTGGCTAGTTCAGCTATTGTGAGCTCATCATGTACACAAGATGTGCATGAAATGACAATCTTTGGTTTTTCAGTGAAATTAATTCTCTCAGTGACTTTTGACAATGTTTTGCAGACTGGCAGCTTGCCATCTGGAGAAAAAACTGACACTTGGCTCCCCCTGAACAGCGTTGCTTTGAGAGCATTAGTAGTTGAAGATGGAAATGGGAAGCACAAACTGCTTGACACATATAAAATGGCACAGCTAGTGTGCTTTCAAAGTAGGAGAGGGGAGAATACAAGAACTGTTTGCCTTTCCAAAGGTTTTTTATTCAACGTCTTTTCTCAAAGAGACACTTGAGAGTTCAAAAAGAATGAAACTATTTACTTCTAATTTAGTTGGTTCATGAAACAACTGAGTAATTTATTAATAAGAAATACTGATCAGGGTGGTATAGTACAGTTTAAGATCATACCAAGAACTGTGGCTAGTTCATCGTTTATTCATACCATGGAAGGCACTTGGTAAGTACTTAAATTTTGATTCATTAGTTCAATGACATTATACAATGTTGTGTTTTATCTTTTAGGCTCCCAAACAATTTTTAATTTTTATGACTCCTTTTTATAAAAGATAAAAATGTACCATTTAAATATTTCTTTAAAAAATTACCTAACATTATAACTTGATTATATTTAAAATATGAAATAAATTTACTATCTACTTAAACCAAACCAAAAGGAAACAGAACAACTGTTTGAAAATCAAACTAAAAATTCTATGAAATGTATTATTTAAACATAACAATACTTTTCACCTAGTTAATTTTATTCAAAATATGCTTATTTCCCTGACTTTGCAAAAACATTCTCATGAATAGCTATTGTTCATATTATTAAAATTAATTCAACTATTAATTCCCATTTGATTAAATACTCACTAAAAAAGAAGCAGAAATACTGTAATATATAAAATACTATATTTGATCAAGATGTAGAGTACAGAATTTATATCTGGGCTCCAATGTTCAAAGCATGTTGTTTTTTTTATAATGCTTTAAAATTAACAAGTCATTAAAGATACCTATTTTGGTTGAGTATTTGTGATATTCTAAATTTTTTAAATTGATTAAGTCAACTTCTGTTGTGATTCCATTATATTGTAAGTGGCCCTGTGCTATAACTATATAAGAAAATATGACAAAGAATAGCTAAATTAACTCCCCTAGAATATTTAAAGAATGAACAGTCAGAAACAAGAATTCAAGCCACATAGTTTGTCCCCTGACTCCTTCTATATGGAACTGCATGCATGCTTTATAATTTTCCATATGCTCTTTCTACTTATTTAATTCTTTTACAAATGGAAAAAAACAGTTTAAGAGCTACAAACACTAAAGTAACCTAAATTTCCAAGGAGTAGCACATGGCGAGATTACATATTACACTAAAAATTTAATTATACGTGGTCTTCAATTTACAATGGTTTGACACATGATTTTTAGACTTTACAATGGTGCAAAATCATACTTCAGGTTTTGAATTTTTATCTTTTCCTGGGCTAGCAATATGCAGTATGATACTCCTTCATGATTCTGGGTAGCAGTAGCAAGACAATCCCAGGCCAACCATGGGCTAATGCAAGTTTTCTGAGCTCATTTCAGTCAGGCTGGCCAAGCTGTGATGCTCAGAAAGATAGAATTATTAAATAAATTTTTTTGATTTCTGATATTTTCAAATTGTGATAAATTTATCAGGACATAACCTTGTCGTATATCAAGGAGCATCTGTATAATTCCCCAGTCTCCTGGGTGTTTGAATAATTTTTTCAGGTGAAGCTTTGAGGAGGATCTCTAGAAAAAGAATGTTTAATGACCTTATGTTTACTTTGAAATTAGCTTTCACTCATATTAACTTTTTACTTTCATTTTTAAAACCTTTATGATAACTTTGTGCAGCAAAAGGAGAGCACCCCTTGTTCCAAATAACATTACGCAACATTTATTGAATAATTACATAAGTAATAAGTACATTCCAGATTGTAGAAAGAGTGCTGGCTCTGTCAATTCTTAGGTAAGTCTCTGGTGGCATGTTGAAATTACATTAAGGAATTATTTAAAAAGTAAAAGGACAAAGATTTAGAAAGAGGTTAATATTGATAGAATGGATTCTTTTTTTTAAAAGTTTTTATTTCTTTACCTTTAGAGGGGAAGGGAAGGAGAGAGGGAGAGAAACATTAATGTATGGTTGCCTCTCGTGCATCTCCTGCTGGGAACTGACCTGCAATCCAGGCATGTGCCCTCACTGGGAATCGAACTGAGGTTACTTAGTTAGCAGACCTATGCTCAATCCACTGAGCTATACCAGCCAGGCCTGACAGAACAGATTCTAATTCCAAAGTAAAACTCATCTTACCCAAAGAGAAGGTGGGCAACGGGGGAGCCAATTGTTATAGCATTTGAAAATGGTCTTTACATTAACTATACAAGGCTCAAATGAAAAAGGATGACACAAAATGCCATGTAAAGTTACCAAGAAACACTTTATGTCCTCACAATCTTTTTCCCTTGGGCAGTACATTTATCCCAAACATTTAATTAGGAGATTGACATCATGGAGTATGACTATAATGAGGCAGACTGGGTTATGGAACTATGACTAGAAATAGCTCTGCTGCATTGTAAGGAAAGGGAGGTCATAGGAATATGTGGCTCTGAAAGACAGCTAATGATTTTTGGGAGCCTCTACTGCACCCCAACCCCTTTTACGATTGCCAGAAGATGTGGTAAATATAACTCACCCTACATGCTTTAAAATGTCCCTTTTAATGCCCGGGGTGGTTCCAGCTCCCAGTCAAGAGGATCCTGATGCAGATGGCTCCAGCAATACAGCTCAAATAACGTAAGCCACTGAACATCTGCAACACAGTTTAGACAATGAATAAACACACCAGTATTGCTTGATGGGAGACAAATCCTCATGATGCAAAGTCCTGATTCTTCCCCACCCATTTGAGGCCAGAGGTATAGCAGGGAAGGAAAGCCCTTCCCGTGTTCATGGAAATACTGTCTCAGTGCACACATCATTCTGAAGAACCAAGGGTAGAATCTGTAGTAGCTACCCTGTGACAGTCTTTTCCAAAAGTGCAAACGGCTGGGGAAAAGTGGGTTATGCTTTTCTTGTTATTTATAAAAATGCCATTACAGTCCTCTGAGCTCTACTTCTGTTGTTGTCCCTTCACTTAACTGCCAGTCTCAACACACACACACACACACACACACACACACACACACACACACACAGCGGCAGTTCAGCGGCAGCCTCCTGCCTTCCCCATTTTACATGAGACACGTCCGAACCTCCCCATAATCTCTAGGAGCCAACAGCAGGGCCTGCCACACAAGCAGTGAAACTGTATGTTTGAGCGATTAGCACAGTGGTCCATTATTTGTTCAGTGGCAGAGACTTATGATGAAAGCTTCTAAAATGCCATTTGAGATGACAGGGAATGAAAATCCCCAAGTCAGAGACCGTAGCTGTTGGGGTCTCCAGAGCAGCGCTGTTCTTAGCAGAGCTGAATACGCGCAAAGATGTTGCCCCACGGACAGCCCCCAGATCAATTTATCATCACCGGCCAGGAAACTCACTTGTGGCAAAATCAATACAAAACGTCAGGCTCCCCGATAAAGAGTCAGAGAGAATTTTATTTAATCTTTTACTTTGCAAATGTTAGCTTTAAAGCCAATGAGGGACACTTCACGTCCGACTTTCTATAAAGTTGAACTATAACAAAAGAATTTGCCCAAATGTTAGTAAAGGAGTAATCTAGGATGTGAACAGGCACTAGAAACTCACTACTTCAGTCTCATCTCATTACAGAGAAATAAGAATAAATTTATAATGAATAATAAAACAATCCTGATAGATAAAAATCATATGGCTCAAAAAGGTAAAAGATCTGAAAAGTAGAATTTGTATAAAAATGAATATATTGTGCTGTTATTTCACATTCATGAATTTGGAGTACTTCAACCACTGTAAAATAGTGGTTATATAAAGTTCAATGAAAATATAGTGTGAGGAATTTCTGAAAGAAGCTTGTCATTGTACCAGTGTGATTTAACAATAACAAAAACTAACAATATCTTCTTTAGAGTCAAACCTTTTATTCTTTGCTGAAGTCTGTATGTGTAACTATGAATTAATATTTACAGCAACAATGAGGTAGACACTCGATATTTTCATTTTACAACAGAAGTAACTGAAAGATAGCAACAGTAAGCAACAGCACAAGGATGCAAAGCTAGCATGTAGTTGATCTAAAATAGGATCCCAAGAGACCCAGCTCCAGGGTGCGTGCTCGGAAACACTGGCCTACTCGTGAGCATGAGGCCATTTTTCCTGCCCCAGTCAACTGCAAGTCTTTTGTATCAAACCTCAAGGGTTTTTAGGAAAATTACTTATAAAATGGCCAGATCTTCTTCTAATGGACTTTGATATCACTCTTGAAAATAATACTGTCGCCATAATCATACCATGTGTTACCAGTGTGACCTTCCTGAAATTGCTCAAGTGATAATGAAATTAATGAGAGGACTCTCTTAAGCAAAACATTCATAGGTAGGACACACACGATCATCAATTCCAGAAATAGTCCAAGCCATTCTCCTCCAAGCTTTGGTGTCTTACACTAATTGGAATTCCCAGTGGAATTGGGGATTAGATTAAATAGGGGAAGAAAATACTGACTCGTTTTAATTTTAATAGTGTTTGTACTTACACACACACATGTGCACACACACATCAAGTCCACATTCTAGGGTTGGCCTGACAATACTATACAAGTTCCATTGCTCAAATTAATCCAATGCTGATTTGCTATAATATTATGACCCCTTTTACTTGGAAGCTTACAATATAATTATAGTTGTTTACTAAATTAAAAGCAGTTCCCATAGGGGCAATGTTTAGAAAACAGATGGATACATACAATACAAAAAGCACATAAGATTTATTCCAATACTCTCTACAGAGTAAATAAAAAAGACAACACAAAATGTAGGCTATTGTGTGTAAAAAAAATCAATGCATTTCCTATACTACATGGGTTTGGACTTTGTGATCATAGAATTTCTGCAGAGTAAATATCTTTTTTTCATCCTAACAAGTGGTTTGGAGAATGGGAAGAAGGTGTATCAGCTTTCTAAATGAAATATGTCCCTATATTCAGAGGTCTACCTTTCTGCCTGAAACTACTCCAGATCGCAAGGAAATTGAAGCACTGGGCATCAGTCCATTATCAAAAAATGGTATTTTTACATCTTGACAGCTTGCTAGTAGTGTGTGGGGACAAAAGAGCACTACTAAAGCCCAATTAATTGCTACTTCATGTTTTATAACACAAGGTCTGAGTAGAATTTTAAATCCTAAAGTCAAAAACAAATTTACTCTGAACAGATTTGAGGAATAAACAACTTATAAATCCACTGCTGTTTAAAATTCCAGTTCTTTTAGGACAAGATTCAACCACAAGTGTTTTTTTTTTGGGGGGGGGTGTTGTTTAATTTTATAGTAAAAAAATCAGAAAGTATGTACATAGAATAAATTCACTGGGGTATGACTTTTCATATGGATATAAACTAGAAGGTTCAGGAAAATGTAAAGAAAATATTTTCTCTCTCTGAAATAGCCCATCACTGAGAATATAAATATAAAATATGTATTTTTAATATTTTCTATCTACAGTATGAACATTTATATCTTAGTATATATTGTAAAATAATTAAGCAAGAATACCATTATGTCACTCTCTAACAAATGTAAGCGAATGTATGCTGATATTTATTTGCTTTCTTTCCTCCTAAAACCTCAGGTCAAATGCTCTTGACAACTCATCTGCAGAGCCCCACTGGTAAGGCAGCGGGAAGACTGCTTCTGTTATTTCATTTCAGATTTTTCCTGCAGCTGATATGCTCGTACCAGCTGGGGATCGTGTACCCAATATCTGCCTCCTCACACATCCCACCCAGAGTGGCTTTAACTCTCCTCAGGACTAATTTATCTTAGTTTTTCCAAGTAAGGGGGTCCATTTCTCCTGCTCATAGTCATAGATTCTCACCAAAGATTAAATTTGACACAATGAAATATGAATACGGTTTTAACTTCTCTGTTGCTAAGATCAAACTAAAGTGCATTGGTAGGAACTGGACATAGAATTAGTCCAAAGTTGGGCCAAAGAACAATACTGATTGTATGGTTTAAACGATTCTAGAGAATTTATGTTATATCAAATAGTTTAACCATTCATTAACTAATAATTTGAGTCAAATTGCTGAGAGAAGCGTAAGTGCCAGAAAGCTATAGATAATATATTCCTACATGTACAGAAATTAGGCATGAAAATACATAGGGATTTCTTTAAAGTATTTCTTATAAAGGATAAGTTGAGCAATTGTGTATAAAATTAGATTAGGGTTTTAGTTAATTGCAAGCTTAATTAGCTTCAAGAGTGTTTATGATGTGACAAGCAAAAACAAGACCAAAAAATAAAGCAATTATCCATTTATTTTCTCAATGTGTGCATTTTATTTGTTTCATAAACCAAATGTAAGTGAATATTTACTATGTATAAAAAGTTTTCTAAGCACTGGGTATACACCAGTAAACATGATAGATATTTCTCCTGCCCTTGTGGATAATACAATTAAGGGAGGAAGACAGATGGCTAAATAAGACACTGCATTAATACATGGTAAGTTTTAAGATAAATAAGCACATGTGTTATGAAAACTCCATGGTAGAGGAAGTGGCATAATGAAGGAGAATATAAAAGAAATACATCAATAAAAGTTTTTAAAGGAAGAGTGCTAGTGATAAAGTTCAGAGTCATCTGAGGAAGGGATGGAGAAGTGAATGATCTGAGAAGTGGAAACTACTTTTTTTTTAAACTTCAAGAAGCAAGAAAGAGCATGGCATATTCAAGAAAGTACAAGACATCAAGCATAGCTGGAATATAAAGCATGATGTGAAAATAGAAAGATATCAAAAAGAAGGAATAAGTAGTAGCAAGAACTGGGAAAGGCTCATAAATTTGAAAATGTTTAGCTTTATCTGAGGAGTAACACAAAGCTGATTGAAACAGTTTAGATGCAGGTGTAGATCTGTGTAGTAAAATGATTACAATGCTTTATAAAGATCATTTTAGACTTAGAGGTACGGTTAAGACTCTTTAAGAACTTGGGATTTCCAACAGCTGGAAGAGGCCATGTAAAATTTTATCAGAGCATGGTGGAGCCACTTAAGGCTGAGAGCTGGGAAAGATATTCCATCCCTAAAATATCAGACTAAGTGAATAATTTGTTTCACTATCTCTTGGAATTTGTCTCTGTCCCAAAATTTAGGTGGGGGAAGAAATTTTTAAAAGCTAAGTTTATGTCAGACATAGGAGTAGGTTCCAATTTACATGGGGCATGAAAAAATAAAATCCTAAAATGATCGTGCATATTTTTAATCATGTCCTAGGCAATGAAAACCCTAGGGTGTCCATAAAAAATAAAAGAAAGAAAGAAAAAGCAGTCATTCTATAACTTAAAAAATTAAGTGACCCAAAAATTAGCTCAAGAAGAAAAAAGTTAATTCATACAAGAGAAACATCAGAGAAGAGGCAACATGAATAATAAAATGTAGATGAAGATACCTAGAAATTTCGCACAAGAGTAGTTCTGTAAGAAATTACAAAATACATATATTGAAAGTGACTGATAATATAAAAGAAGTTGAAAAAACAAAAACAAAGGTGATAAAAAGCAAGTTTAAACAAAAACAAATGTGATAAAAAGCAAGTTTAAAAAAAACAAAAGGAACTCATGGAAATAAAAAATAGCATTATAATTAAACACTCAGTGGGTAAAAGAGCTGAAAAAATAACCATATATCAGCAGAAAGAAACATATGAAAAATATTAAACATCAATTAAGGTAGGGAAACTAACATGCGAAATTACTACATACATTCAATACATAGTCCATGGAAGAGGAAAAGAAAGAAATAGGAAAGAAAACTATTTAAGGAGAAAAAATACAGAGAACTTTCCAGAAATATTGAAAGTCATAAATATTAGAAAACTATTAGTTCCATTAAATAAGTAAATATAAAGTGAGAACTAAAAACATTGTAGTGGAACTATTACAAACAGTATAACAAAGAGTAAAATCCAAAGAGTAACAAAGCCACAATAACTCCAAAGAAAAAACAATGTTATCCAGAGAACTCTTCCTAAAAACAACAAAAAAGGCCAATAGCTTCAACAGTCAATGTAGAATCCAATACTCTATAAATTTTCATTAGGAGAAAAAAGAAGAGAAAGCCTATCATAAATTTCCACTCATAAATTCAGTCACATAACAAGTAAATGCGAAATTTTGCAGAAAAGAAAATTAAATGCAAAACAAGAGTATTACACAAAAAGTAAGGCAATTATGAAAATTCACAACTAATTGGGGAGCATTTGAAATGTGGATCTAAAATGCAAGATGAGACTATCATGGAACATGCAAGGGATATAATCAGAGCTAAAATGTTCTAAGATTGAACCATACGTTCTTTGAAGAAATGTAGAAATACTGGTAAACTTTAGATTGCATTCAATTATGTAGGTTAGAAAATTATGTTTACTATAAGTAGAAATAAATTAGGTAGTCTCTTAGTATAAAGGAAAAAGGGAAATAAATACAAATAATAAAATTCAATAGAAGAAAATAAAGGCTAAGAAATAGCAAACAAAATTAATTATAAACAGAAGACAGAAAATAAAACCACAGAATTAGACTTGAGACATGGGTGAAAAAGATGAAAGGGATTAAGAAGTACAAAGCGCCAGTTATAGTTATAGTTATAGTCACAGGGAAGTGAAGTACAGCATAGAAATATAGTCAATAATGTAATAATTGTATGGTGTCACGTAAGTACTAGACTTATCAAAGTAATCACTTCAGGAGATATATGAGTGTTTAATCACTATCTTGTGCACCCAAAATACTATAATATTGTATGTCAACTGTAAAATAAATTTAAAAATAAATAAAATATACCTCAGACTAACAAACAGAAAAAAATGGTAGAATCAATTCCAAAAATATCATTAACCATGACAAAGGCGAATTAAGTGTATTACATAAAAGAATTCTCAAGTTAAATTTTTAGTAGTCCACATTATGCTTTTTATAAATTTCATATTCAAACATAATGACAGAAATGTTGAAAGCAAAAAGATGAAAAATATATCAGATATATACTAATAAAGAAAATAAAACAA
This sequence comes from Artibeus jamaicensis, assembly GCF_021234435.1. Taxonomy (NCBI): domain Eukaryota; kingdom Metazoa; phylum Chordata; class Mammalia; order Chiroptera; family Phyllostomidae; genus Artibeus; species Artibeus jamaicensis. Next base: position 14,187,916 of record NW_026521803.1, on the reverse strand, counting down.
GGAACTGAAATAGTAATGAAAACAAAATAGACCCATGTTAAAAACAAACAAAAGAAGAAAGAACAAAAGCATATTTAGGGTAGCCAGAGAAACCAAGCATTAAGATATTTCTGGACCGGGAGGCCTGAAAAACATTACCTACAAAATCAAAGAGCAAAAACCACTGACGTGCAAGTGCACGTGGCAATTATACTTTGCAGACACACCTTCTGGATAGTGCGATCATAGGAGCAGGAAGAGACATGCACAGAGCTGTTTGTGTTAACAGTGTTTGCACAGAACTATAAACAACTTCCTTCCACATATGGGAAAATGGATAAAGAAGTGATGGTATATTTATAAACTATAAAACTAAACTTTAAATAAAAATAAATAAAATAACATACTGCATCTAATATATGTCAATAGGAGTAAATCTCAATAACACTGTTGAGGAGAAAGATGTTCATTATAATATCTCTGTAACTTGGAAACATGTAACACATACTGTATATCATTTGTGGATACACAGATAGGTGGGGATAGAAGGGAGAATGTACGACAGCTTCGAAATGGTTGCTATGTCTGGAGAGAGAATAACCTGTCACGGAGAGAACTGCAAACCACTGAATTCTTGCTGAATCTTTTTATGATGTCTCCTATTTGGACAGAAAGCCTCAAGCCATTTTATGGGCCTTCTCATTCAGTACAGCAGGTCCTTGAACAAAGTTATTTTGTTACCCAACCCTCGTTTATATCAGATTCTCACAAAATTGATTTTTGTTACATATCGTGTCACTTAAATTCACAGAACCTATAGGCAATGTTAAGTATGGACTTACTGTGAAGCTTACCTTTTTGAAAAAATTAAAGTTAAAATATAAACTAAATTTTTAAACTTATTTTTTCCCAGGGCTAATCGTAAAATACCCAATGATAGACACTATTTGGCAATAGTCAATGAAATGCCTCAGGATCTACATTATTACACCACTTTTCTTGAGGTACCAAACGAATAGCACATTTACTTTATTAGGAACAATCTTGCTTGCTTTAAAGCACATTAACATTGAAATGCTTAGAAGTGAACTGATTGCAAACCTAATCAAATGTAAGACACATGTAAAGGATAGTGAATGTTTTCATTTAGTGTGTAGCTTCATTATCCTAGCAAATAATGAGAGAGAGAGCAAAAAAAGGGACAGAGATGGAGGAGAGAAAGTCCTTGTCTCTGGGTCTTAGGCCACCTGATGCGCCCAAAGGCTTGGCTGTCACACCATCCTCTTCTCTGCACAGTCCACAGAGTCTACTCAGTGTGAGTCTCTTAAGGGAAAAGGAATGTGGCTTGACCTTTTCTTGTAGGTATAAAGCCATTTCCACCTGATTTTTACATAAAGCCTGGGGGCTAATGGGTTGGCAGAATTAACAGAATGCTTTCAAAGTTTAGTGTTTCAAAAATTTGTCCTAATTACACAAACAAACAAAAAATTCAATGTAGCCATATAGTACTGCCTATCTTTGCTCTGCAAACGCTTCGTTCAGCTGGAAAATGTCTCAATTGGACACATAAACATCCGAGGATTTCTCATTCACTTAGTACTGATGTACAGTTTGCTGGGAAATGCTCATAGTTAGATTGATTTTCCTGCACACTCCAGCTTTAGGACTTTTAGTTGATTTTTTAAAGTTTAGGAAGCCTTTTCAACCAACTGTAGGTCCTTCATAATTTGTAGAGCATGCTAGAAGGAACTCTGATAAAACCCTGAATTGACACCTTTGTCTAATACCTGAAAGCGAGGAGGTAAGGGTGAGGAGAAGAGAAACACTACCAGTGCCATGCTGGAAAGATGTGATTATGATGGTATTTTATCAAAGAGTTGTCTGTAACTACATGCTCCTGCTAAGTTGATAGAGAATATACACCGTCATACGGTTATTGCAGTAGCTGTCTTTTCACTTGTACATTATGTCATTATTCTTCATCATCTGACCACCAAATTGATCTGTTAAAAAGTATCATTTTATTCCACTTGATTGTTACCCCCAAAACCATGTGTTTAGTTTATTTATTATTGCAGTCCCTGGTATTAGATATCTATCTGAGGGGGTAGGCAGAGAAGGGGAAGGTACAACCAGAGGAGTTGTGAATGAAGACGCTTGATTCAGTGATGGGCACGTTGAATTAAAAAGGCCTAATGGAAATCTAAGAATGATTCTTAGTAAGTATTGTAGTTTGCAACGTGGTTTGGAGCTAAGGAGAGAGCTACAACTACCTGTAAAGAACTCTTGGCCATTAAGAACAGAGGTGGGGCTGGAAATACAGGAAAGAAATGGACAACTAGGAAAACTATGGCACAAGAAGAGGCCTGAGATCAGAAAGCCTAGCAAATATCAGCATTTAATAGATTATTTTCAGGAAGAGGAGGTTAAAAAACAGCTAATAAAGTATTGTTTCATGAAAGAAATAGGAGAGAGAATGTTATACAATTGTCATCGTGCAAAACTAAAGGCTACTCTAAGTAATGGGACAACGCATAACTTGATGGTGGTAGTAATGGTAGATGGATTGAAAACACGAATCTAAAAGAGTGGAATTACAGATGCCCCAAGACCACAGGAGTGCAGAGCTGAAGGGAATTAATGGACACCAAATACAGCCATGAGACAATATAAAAGGAATGTGGAGATCTTTGCTAGAAACCCAGTCGTAGAATGGATTATAGCCTATCTAATTTTTAAATGCTTGTTGTATCTGAAAGGCACCCCAGCACGACAGAAACATTTCTCTTTCATTCTGAAGGGCAAAGAAGATACCGTGTCTCTAACAATAACTCACAGAATACTAATTAATGAACAAAAGAACAAGTCATGCAAATGTTGTCAAAATGGGTTTCTTTTAAATTATTCATAGGGTCATATTTTTACTTATATTAAATATGTTATATTAAATGCCTAATTACATAGGGAGATGTTAGTAAAATAGAAATGTATTTAATTATCTCACTAGTACAATGTGAAGTGTTCATATAAAATTAGTGTAACGAATATGATTTGAAAGATTGGAGTTCCTTTCAAACTGTGTGCTTATTTTCAAAAAAATTAAGTTAAAAATTACTATAAACTTCACCTTGGTCAAACAAATAATGAATTTAAATAACTATAATTACTAGAAGTAACCCAACTTTGCTGATTTTTAGTATGCATATATTCCATTTCTTTTTTCCCTGAGTTTTTCCAAAGGGGAAAGGTATCACTTTCAAAGTTAATTTTATGCTACATAAACATTTTTTTAAATGCACCATAATAATTGCACTTTTTCCTATTGCTAATTATTAAAGCATTTTAATATTCCTCTAATCAAAATAGCACATTAAGGATCCCATGTGGTGTTCCACGGTACTTAGATGTTTTCATTTGCCGGCTCTTCAGTGAATTGTCCCCTCACCCTCTGCCCCCACCACACAGCCCTGCACCACCTTGTCCCAGGCACCCTCTCTCCTACCCGTAAAGACCAGTCCTTACCTTCATTCCTGTTTACCAGGGGGATATATGACCGAAAGCCTCTCATCCCCGCTGTTTTAATTAAACTTTTCTCTACCTCTTTCTGAGACCATCCATCACGATCTACACCTGCAATTGGCTGTTTCCTGAAGCTACTAACCTTTAACCTCTTTCCCAATGCAGAGCTCACATTTCCTTATTTTAGGGAAAGAGGAGGTCATGGGGCTTCTCAATTTTAAATACTACTTTCTAGAAATAAAGCTACCATCTTTCTCATGTCCCTCAGTCACTGGATAACACAATTTTCAAAAATTTTTACTAGCTCCCCTTTGTCTTTTCAATACAATGAATTTGAAGTAAAACATCCCATAAAGATTTCCAGAAGTTAATTGGACACATGGGTAAGGCATTCAGGAGGGAGATCTAACCTATATCTTAAGTCTTTTAAAAATGTGATGCTTCTTTTCTCAGTTCTAATGGCAATTATCTTCCTGACACATCTGTTCCAGTGAAACTGTAACATTCACTGTAGCAGAGTGCATGTGTTCTATTCTGTCTGCAATGTTTTGCTCATGCCAACCCTACTCCTTTCCCATTCTTGCTTCTGCTGAGCTCTCTTTATGCTTGAATAACAGCCTTTGATTTTTCTCGTTTAGTGATATTTATATTCTTTTAATTTCTTCCCCACTGATTGTGTTTCTATCCAGAAAAAGAGAAGAGAAAGGGAAGAGGAAAGAAGGGAAGAAGTGAAGACAGCAGGGAGGGAAGAATGAAGAAGGGAGGAAGGAAGAACACACACAAAATACATGCAATGACCTGAACCAAAGCTGTGTGTGGGTCCCATCTCAGTTGTCCTACGGAGGACAGTTGAGGACAGTTCTACTGAAAGCTGGAGAGCAGAAGCCATTTCCTGTGCATCTATGTGCTCTGAAAGGACATGGCACTCTGACTTGCCACACTAGATACTTTCCAGTAGGTTTTTTTAAAGATTGCATTTGTTTACTTTTAGAAAGAGGGGAAGGAAGGGAGAAAGGGAGAGCACCGAAGTGTGGTTGCCCCTCTAGCACCCCCAACTTCAGACCTGGCCTGCAATCCAGGCATGTGCCCTGACTGGGAATTGCACCAGCAATCCCCTGGTTTGCAAGCCAGCACTCAGTCCACTGAGCCACACCAGCCGGGGCTCCAGTAGTTCTTTTTATCATGTCTTTAAACGTGTAAAAATTGACTGGCAAAAGTCTTTTGTACTTGTTCTTTTCTTTTTCTTTCTGGCTAGAAAACTCTGCCCCTTTTACACTCTCTCTTGTAAATCCAAGCTGCCCTGCCCTCTCCAGACTCCCCAGCTCAGGGGCACCCCTGAAATTCCCCTGAGATCCCCCTCTTAAAGTTACAGCTTTGAATGTTACATTAGCCAATTGGCTGAAGCAACTGTACATCTAAACTCTTTTGTTTCCTAAATCTTAGGGATTATTTTCTTAAGTTACCTATTTCCATTATCTTGAGAACCTCTGTTCCTCATATTGTTCTATTTTTGTTTTGTTGTGTTTTAGTTGTTTTGGGCAAGAAGGTAGATATAGTACCTTCTGCTCTATCCTGGTCAGAAGTAGACATCTTGTTATCTGAAAAGCTTGCTTAATATTCCATATAACTCACCAAATTAAATATGTCATGAAGTAGAGAAACTGCTCCTAAAGAATGCTACTTTAATCTCAATATCACAGAACCCATAGGAGCATGGAGAGTCTGTTTAAAAAGTTCACTGATATATTTACTTTACAGATATCCGTGAATGATGCAAATTACATTTTCATTAATAAATATGATTCGGAGCTTTTGTGTGCCACAACTTTTTTGATTATTGCTTCAATTGCACTAGCTGATATAGGTCTATTCAGGCTTTCTGCTTCTTCTTTACCCAGTTTTGGAGGATTATATTTCTATGAATTTGTCCATTTCTTCCAGGTTTTCAAATTTCTTGGCATAGAGGTACTCATAGTAATTTCTTACAAGTCTTTGTATTTCTGTGAGATCAGTCATAATTATTCCTCTTTTGTTCCTGATTTTATTTATATGGGTCATCTTTCTTTCTTGATGAGTCTGCTTAAAAGCTTGTCAATTTTGTTTATCTTTTCAGAGAACCAGCTCCTGGATGTATGGATCCTGTGGATCATTCTTTTAGTCTCTATATCATTTAATTCTGCTCTGAACTTGATTATTTTCTCCTTCTACTCACTCTGGGCTTTGTTTATTGTTGCTCCCCCTGTTCTTTTAGATGTAGAGTTGTTTATTTGAGATTTCTCTCTCATCTTTGGGTAGGCCTCTAGTGCTATGAACTTCCCTCTCAGGATTGCTTTCTCTGTGCCCATAGGGTTTAGGTTGTTGTGTGTTCATTTTCATTTGTTTCCAGAAGCTTTTTGATTTCTTCCTTGATCTCATTGTTTACCCATTCATTGTTTAATAACATGGCATTCTGTTTTCATGCATTTGACTGGTTTTGAGTTTTTGCCTTGAGTTTGTTTTCTAGTTTCAGTCCATTGTGATCCAAGAAAATGTTCGATATGATACTGACATAAGAACAGACATGCAGACCGGTGCAACAAAACGGAGAGCCAAGAAATAAACCCCTGTCAGTATGGTCAGTTAATATTCAACAAAGGGGGCAGAAGTATAAAATGGAGTAAAAATAGCCTCTTTGGCAAATGGTGTTGGGACATCTGCACAGCTACGTGCAAAAAAATGAAACTCAACCATCAAATTACGCCATACTCCAAAATAAACTCAAGATGGACAAAAGACTTAAATATAAGTTGTGGTACCATAAAAGTCTTAGAGGAGAACATAGGCAGGAAATTTCAGGTAATTCAAACAGCAATATTTTCACTGATATATCCCCTAGAGCATGGGATATAAAAGAAAGAATAAACAAATGAGAATACATCAAATTAAAAAGCTTCTTCTACACTGGTAAAGAAAACATCAACAACATGAAAAAAAGTACCAAACATAGAGGAAAACATATTTGCCAATGATACCTTGGACAAGAGTTTGATCCCTAAAATATATAAATAATTCACACAACTCCTCACCAAGATAAACAATCCAATTAAACAATGAGCAAAAGACCTCAACAGTTACTTCTCCAAGGAGGACATACAGAGGGCCCTTAGATATATGAAAAAATGCTCAACATCACTACTCATCAGAGAGATGAACATTACAACCATAATGAGATACCAGTTCACATTGGTCAAAATGCCCATCATAAGCAAATCAACAAGAAACAAGTGCTGGCAAGGTTGAGGAGAAAAGGGAGCCTTAGTGCATTCTTGATGGGAATACAGACTGGTGCAGCCACTGTGGAAAACAGTATGGAATTTACTCAGAAAACTAAAAATAAAATTGCCTTTTGACCCAGCAATTCCACTGCTGGAATTATACCCTAAGAATCCTGAAACACTAATTCAGAAGAATCTACACACCTCTGTATTCATAGCAACATAATTTACAATAGCCAAGTGCTTAGACTCCTTAAGTGTCTATTGGTAAATGAGCTGATCAAAAAACTGTGGTACATTTACACAATGGAATGCTACCAAGCAGAAAGAAAGAAGGAGCTCCTGCCCTGGTGACAGCATGGATGGAACTGTAGAGCATTATGCTAAGTGAAATAAGCCAAGCAGTCAAAGACAAATACCATGTGATCTTACCTATAAGTGGAACCTAATCAACGAAACAAACAAATGAGCAAAACAGAACCAGAGACAGGGAAATGAAGAACAAACTGACAGTGACCAGATGGGCAGGGGGAGAGGGATAATGAGGGAAAGAAGGGATGGGGCAAGGAATAGAACACAAATAGAGGACTCGTGGGCACAGATAACAGGGAGGGATTTACTGTGGGAGTGGGGGTGGGAGACAGGGTAGGGTCGAGCAATGGGGAAAAACATGGAACAACCGTAACTGAACAACAATAAATATAAAATTTATTTTGCACTGTTGACACTATGGAAGTATACTTCTATATGTGTGATTGTAATGAAAAGTAGATAGAGAAATTCACATCAATATCCATGAATATCAATATTTAAATAATTTTAAGTTCAGGTTAATAATGTTTTTGTAATTTGAGCACTTTTAGGTCCTGTGAAATATCCTAAAATCAAAAGTATTTGAAAAGATAATAGGCAAAATGTAGATTTCTTATATTTCTCAAATAACAAAACATCTTAAAATCAGAATATTTTAGGAACTTTACTGTAATTTCATAAAATATAAAAATATATATAATTTGATAAATTTTAAGGACAAATTTTGATATGCAGAAAAATGGAAGGCTTTCAATTTTCATCTTTTATAACAACCAAAGTTCTCTCCCAGACACAAAAATAATGTTTTTGCTATATATTGATTACTTTTGTATCACCATAACAGGCAGTTATGTTTCAACTGACTACCGTTAACCATAAATGTGCTAATGTAATTAAATCAGTTTGTATGACCTTGGATATTTTTGTTGATCTAAGTAACTGAGATCTCCTTTCAGAAGAGTTAGGTATGTCAGATGCAACTTGGTAATGACCCTGACACTTGACTTCATTAGTGTCTCCAATTTATGAAATTAACAAAAATGACACAAATTATGAGGTTGTCAGGTACTGTCTCTTGTAATTATCTTTTTAAACTTATGTTTTCTCTTTTAATTATCTCTCTTGGTTTGTAGCATCCCACTCACTGATCTGAAAATTCAAACTTAATTAAATATTTGCCCAAAGTCATAAGCTTAATAAGTATTTGAAGTTATATAAACCAAATTCTTTTGTCTCAGATACCACATATCTTTTTTTTCTGAGGTATGGAGGTCCCCATTTCTCTTTATTATGTATCTATAGCAGCCTAAGTGCTTGTGCTAGAACCTTGTTTTTATGTATTTAGTTAGTTATAAGTTAATTATATTGATATATATTCATGTATTATGCTATTACAAAATATACAAAAAATTAAAATATGTAAAAATACAATTTTCGACAGTCCTAATGTAGTCTCCTTTCTCTATTAGTTTTCTTCCAAACTACTCAAGAGTGCATAAGCCCATTTCACTGACCACTGCTCAGGACAATGATAGATCAAGCACTCATTCAATGTGCCCTTCAATGTGCTGCACTATTACAGCCATGAGTTCATGTCTACCTCACAAGAAACCTCTTTGCACTGAAATGTATGGTCTCTCATATAAAACAATGTTTATCTTGGATAGTAACTGGAATAGAAAAGAGAACATTAGCTAAAAAGTAAAATCTGTGTAAAGTGTGGGCTTTAGTTAAAAATAATTAACTGGTCCATTAATCGTGACAAATGTACCATACTAATGTAAGATGTTAATAATAGAGGACATTGAAGGTGGGGTATAAGAGAACCTTCTGTTCTAGCTTCACACTTTTTCTGTAAACACTATTCTAAAAGTTTATTAAACAAACCGCTCAGTGACAAGTGCAAGGTTTTTTTAACTGATATTTTTTATGTCAAGCTCTGAAGGTGAGTGGAAAATGGAAAATACTGCATTCTCCTTTGAGAATCCTGGAGGAGGAGGAGGGACTTTTTCTGAATGTAGAGTATATCTAAAAGCACAACAATCTAAAAATAATAAAGAAGATATTTTATAAAACACAAAGAAAAAATTAAACATACAAATAACTGAAAATTCTGACTAAGTATGCAAATGATAGAGACTGTAAAAGTAGCATTTTTAGATAAAATATGATTTTCTGACTTAAAAATGGATCTTGACAGTAACCATCAAATATCTTTTCTGAACACTGGATGTACAAAGGAAGGTTCACACCTAGAAAGACCTTCCAAAGATTTTGAAATACATAATAAAGTGCAAACCCTGCCAAATCCAAGCAGAAAACAACCTTTGAAAGACTATGGTACAAAATATATAAAAGGAAATAAGCTTATCTTTACAACACCGAATGCAGCCACTCCAGTTGCTCTTTATGTGTAAAGACAATACAAATATTTACACATGTAACTGTGGAAAAGAAAAATGTATTTAAGACATAAAAATATGATTAAAAGCTCGAAATGAATGTCATGAGGTAAATGCTAAAAGCAGTTTGGAATCAATTTAAAGTGAATAATTTGCATAGATGACTCATATGTATAAAAATGTCAAGAATATTGAAGGATAATAGGTTCAATGTTGCTAAAATCAATGACAGACATAAGGTATAAAATATCAGATTATATTAATAGTTACAAAAGACTACAAAATGCCTTGCCCTATGTAAGTATGTGGGAGACATGGGAACATGCTGGTCAAGGGCACAAACTTCCAGTCATTAGATGAATACTTTCTGGGGAGCCAATGCACAGCATGGTGACTGTGATTAACAATATGGTGTTATAGAATGGAAAGTCATTAGAACACTATGCCTTACATATTCTTACTGCAGAAACAAAATGGTAATTATTCAAAGTGATGGAGCTGTTAGTTAACGCTATGGGAGTAATCATTTTGTAATATATAAGTGTATCAGATCAACACGTTGGACAACTTAAACTTATACAGTGTTATATTCAGTTATATCTCAATAAAGCTAAGGAAAAGGAGAATAAGCTCCATTAATGATAACATTAAACAATATAGTACATAACATTAACATTAATATTAACAAAAATAAATAATGCTCTGATGTTAATACTAATTACACACAAAGAATAACACTTGACTCATAGTGATTACGAAACAAATGGAATAGAATAGGTTATTTTAAATATATGCATGAAAATTTCAACACCAAAATTAAGATTAACATTTTGAGACTATACTATATGCTAAAAATATGTGACAGAAACACATATAAAAATTAGTGATATTGCCTTCAATTTTTTAAAAGATTATAATGTAATTATATTAATCATAAATTAATTACCACACAGATAATCACAACAAATGCATTTTATTTATAGATTGAAACTGATGGTTGAAAGGACTGGAAAACAGAATAAACTGTAATCCTATCTGAGACGCCACAACATGCCTCATCTGTAAGAAATCAGGGAATAGAGTCAGGGAAAGAGCTTGTTTGGCTGAGTGGATGAAACATAGAGATTCATTCACCTGAGCCACGTGGCCAGTTACAGAGAGCTGGGAGCTACTTTGTCTGTCTCTGGGTTGTCAGTGCACACTTAGAAGAGATTGATTCTGAAATAGAAAAAAAAACTGGCTTCAAAATTATCTGTTTCTGCCAAAGTCAAACACTCTCCAGTAAATGTAATACTTAACATATACAATATATCTAAATATTTAGACTTCTGTCTTAAAGTAAAGGAATTGATTAGTGATGACAATATTGGTTAAGGATCCAACTCTCTACCAGCCGTGATACATATAGACCTCTCTACATAGGTATAAGGAGAAAAGGGAGGGAAATTCAGAAATATCAAAATGCTCAGCCTTGGAAAGAATAGAACAAAAGGAGAGCTGAGTGTAAATGACATAATAACTTTGACTATAGCATCTAAAATCTTGAATTATAATTACTATAGCTAGGCTTCTTACCAACTTTCATGTTTGTTTAGTCTCTTTTCACTCTTATAATAAAAGTGCCTTCTTCTAATGACCTGTATCTTATCATCTACATTTGCAGGCATTCCACTTTTGTTTATGTAACTCAAGTAGCCAATACTGACAACTATCTTTTTTCTTTTCTCATCAAGAATTCTCCTACATAATTTTCTCAATTATCAACTTATATTAGTTTTCTCCCTATTATAATCAACACTTTGATGACCCTTATTTTTCTCAAATGAGTTAATAGGGGTTTAAAATGGTGCATAATGGCCAATCTGAATGGTGTGAAAGGGTATCTCACTGTGGTTTTAATTTGCATCTCTCTGATGGCTAGTGGTGCTGAGCCTCCTTTCATGTGTCTCTGGGCCCTCTGTACATATTCCTTGAAGAAGTGTCTTTTCAGGTCCTTTGCTCATTGTTTAACTGGATTTTTTGTCTTCCTGGTGTGGAATCATGTGAGTTCTTTATATATTTTGGAGATCAAACCCTCGTCTAAAGTATCATTGGCAAATATATTTTCCCATATGTTTGGTTCCTTTTTCAGTTTGCTGATATTTTCTTTAGCTGAAGCTTTTTAATTTGACGTAGTCCCATTTGTTTATTCTTTCTTTTATATCCCTTGCTCTAGGCAACATATCAGTGAAAATTTTGCTGAATGAAATACCTAAAATTTTCCTGCCTATGTTCTTTTCTAGGACTTTTATGCTATCACAACCTACATTTAAGTCCTTTATCCATCTTTAATTTATTTTTGTGCATGGTGTAAGTTGGTGGTCAAGTTTTATTTTTTGCAGGTAGCTGTCCAGATCTCCCAACACCATTCTTTGAAGAGGCCATTTTTACTTTATTTTATGCTTCTGCCCACATTGTTGAATGTTAATTGACCATACTGACATGGGATTATTTCTGGGTTCTCTATTTCGTCCCATTGGTCTGTGTGTCTGTGCCATTACCAGGCTGTTTTCATTACAGTGGCCTTATAATACAATTTGATATCAAGTTTTGTGATCTCTCCTACTTTGCTCTTTCTCAAAATTGACAAGGCTATTTGGAGTCATTTATGGTTCCATATAAATTTTTGAAATGTTTGTTCTATATCTGTGAAATATGTCATTGGTATTTTAATAAGGACTCCATTAAGTCTACAAATTGTTTTGGGTAGTATGAACATTTTGATGATGTTAATTATTCCAATCAATGAACATGTTATATGCTTCCATTTATTTGTGTTACCCTTAATTTCTTTCCTCAGCGTTCATTAGTTTTCCTGTCAGAATGACCATAATAAACAAATCAACAAACAACAAGTGCTGGTGAAGTTGTGAAAAAAAGGGAACCCTAGTGCACTGTTGGTGGGAATGCAGACTGGTGCAGCCACTGTGGAAAACAGTATGGAATTTCCTCATAAAAGTAAAAATGGAATTGCCTTTTGACCTGGTAATTCCATTGCTGGGATTATACCCTAAGAATCCTGCAACACCAAATCAAAAGAACCTATGCACCTCTATGTTCATGGCAGCATTATTTACAATAGCCAAGTGATAGAAGCAACCTAAGTGTCCTCCAGTAAATAAGTGGATCAAAAACTATGGTACATTAACACAGTGGAATACCATGCAGCAGAAAGAAAGAAGGAGCTCCTACCCTTTGCAATGGCATAGATGGAACTGGGGAGTATTATGCTGAGTGAAATAAACCATGCAGTGAAAGACAAATACCACATGATCCCACCTATAAGTGGAACCTAATCAACAAAGCACACATGCAAGCAAAATAGAACCAGAGACATGGAAATAAACAACCAACTGATAGTAACCAGAGAGGCAAGGGGAGGGGATAAGGGGGAAAGAAGGGGAAGGATCAAGTCGAGGAACAAGTGTAAAGCACCCATTGGCAGAGACAAAGGGAGGGGAGAGGATTGAAAGTGGATAGTGGGGTGTGAGGAGGGCAGGGACGAATGTTGGGAGGGAAAACAGAGAAGACTGTAATCAAACAATAAAAAATAAATAAAGTAAAATAGTGCATAAATTATAATTAGCATTTGATTAATTTTAACTATTATCTCTAGCAGTAGCAACATTTTTTTTCCTTTTAATAAAATTAGTGTCCTTTAGGCTCAGGCCTCCTTGTGTTTTCAGATCACAAAAAAATCCGTGACTACTTTCTTACTTCCTCATTGGAAAGCTCAGTTCATTGTAGTGAATTTCTATTCATTAATAATAAGTAAATTAAACAGCTCTTGCATTTTTTGAGATCAATTTAATTCCCCTTGGATTTCTGTCCATTGACCCTACTTATAGCCTCTGGAATAGTCAAGAGCTGGAAGCAATTTAGGTGCTGGTCAATAAATGAATGGATCAAAAAATTGTGGTACATATACACAATGGAATTCTGTGCAGCAGAGAGAAAGAAGGAACTAGTACCCTTTGCAACAACATGGATGGAACTGGAAAGCATTATGCTGAGTGAAATAAGCCAGGGGTTGAAAGACAAATACCATATGATCTCACCTTTAACAGGAAGCTAAGCAACAAAACAGACAAGCAAGCAAAATAAAAACAAAGACACTGAAATAGAGAACAGGGGGACAGCGACCAGAGGGGAGAGGGAAGGGAATTTAAGGGGAAAAATGGGAGGAATTTAGAGGAACAAATATAAAGGACACAGAGACAATAACTAAGGGGGGTGGAAATGGGAGGGAGGTGGGGTTCATGGGGGAGGGGTGGGCTGGGATGGGAGAAATAAACAGAAAACTGTACTTGAAAAATAACTAAATAAAAATTTAAAAATAAAGTAAAAAAATAAACACTAACAGTACAGATATATTTTCTCGTGGCTTGTAAGAGATAAATTTCTCACATTGTCCGAGTTCAAAAAACCCATGGGGCTCCTGCAGATGTCCGGGGAGTGGATTTCCTCAGTCAATGTCATATCTTGTCTCTGCTCCTTCTCTGTTAGGGAAGTGTCATGCATGTCTTTTTTCTAGCATTTTACTTTGTGGCTTACTGCCACAGTGGTACTTTCGCCTCCGCCCAAATATCTCCAGTGGTTTTTATCAAAGAAACCAACTGCAACAAAGCTCAAAGATGCCTTGCTCCCTGCTGAGAGGAGAAGCTAAACTATTGCGGATGACCCCAAGAAGTAAGATGGCCCCTCCCACTAACTAGATCCCACCACTGATTCTAACAAATGGGGGACTCTAAAACATTTCACAAAACATACAGCTAGTGTGGGAGAGAGAGGGACAGAGAGTGGAGGAGCAGGGGGTTGGGGGTTCAGTGCAGGGAGACAGAAGGATAGCTCACGGTCCAGAGCTAACTTTTAGAAGCTGTGTGCCATTGGTAATATCTCTTTTTCTTTCTCAGCCTCTCCCGCTTCCACAAAAGTTGCCTAGTTATACCTACTTGGGCGACTTTCAGAGTTATGAGAGTCCAAGGAGACAATAGAAGTGAAAATGTTTATTGTAATTTCTGCACTGCTGTAAAGGTCACACATTGAAGGAAAAAGTTCACATTTCTGATGACCTCATTTGATATTTTATAAACAGTGAGAGTTTTTTTATGCACTTAGAATGCAACTCACTTTACTCAAACAATGATCATTTACATATACGTTTTTAGGTGCACATCTACCTCATCAGGTAGGAGTAATGACTGCAATTAAGTGCTACTCATGAATTTAAAAATGTACACTTATTAATCTGAAGTGTTCCTAGTTTAAACTCCAATGTCTTACATAGTGAATATTAGCCGTAAATATTATTTTGTTTTTTCCAGCTCCTCAGCTCCACTGAACTCTCTACTTTTAGGTCCATTGGACTTAGGTTCTCAACTATTCCTGACTAAATCAAGGAGTCGCAAACACGTGAGTACCTCATCTAGAAGGCTTCACACTCTCTCACTGCCCTGCAGCTGGCCAGGGGCAACTTCTATATGCCTCTTTGGGCATAGTGTTTCCAGAATCACGCCTCGTGGCTATTCAGACTTGAGGATCTCACACCTCCCATTCACTGCGGCTTCTCGACCCTTGTTTCAAATGCAGGCTTGATTATCTGCATCCAGCACAACATACATTACGAAACACTCAGTAACTGCCAATTTGTTCCTATTCTCTATGTCACCCTCTACTGACAAGTGAAACCCTTCCTAGCTGCCAAACACCCTGTCTACATGTTAAGATTTTAGCTTAAAATCTAGGCTTTAGTCTTTTTATCATTCTGCTGATCTCTTGGCTCCCTTATTCCGGAGGACAATACCTAATAACACAACCTAGATTTCCACTGCTGTGTGAAAACCTTGTTTTTCCATCACACTAACACAGTTAATATTTTCTTCTGTGCTAACAAAAATTCATAAAAATCAGACCCTATTATAGGTCCGCTTGTTTGAAACACCACTGTCAACATCAGTTTCGACTCCCCAGCTTATGGCAGATCTAATACCAACCCCTCCAACCCAGATTTTATATTATATTAAAAATAATCTAAATTTAATAATTTATATTATTAAATTATGAATAATATAATTTATATATTATTCATACACAACATTGTTTATTCTTACATGTTTAAACTGCAATGACCTTCAAAGAACTCTCCACTTAATGCAATACAACTATCAAGATTTTTTTCACTTCCCAGAACTATTTTTGAACTCACCCATTTTGATGCCTTTTAGTGCTTCTGTCATTTTTTGTTTCACCTCGTCCACATCGACAGAACATTTTCCTTTAGGGAATTTTTTTCAACTTGGGAAACAAAAACAAGTCGCTTGGGGTGAGGTCAGGCGAATAGGGAGGGTGGGGCACGGGGGTCATGTCGTTTCTGGTCAAAAACTGTTGAACACTCAGTGTGGTGATTACAAGCCGGTGCCTGTAAATCACCCATTGTAAAATGAGAAAGTGCATTGAAAGAGTTTTCTTTAAAAATTCTCTGAAGCAGAGCACAGCCTCTTACAACAACACCAGCTAGTACACTGATGCAGATGGGTTCCTACAGCACTCAGCAAGGGAAGCCTGTAGTATAAGGGACCCACCCTGCAGAAGATAATTCTGGTTTTAAGGGATATGTACAAATACGCAAATATTTTTGTATTTGCGTATATTTTTTCCATACACACTAAAAACTCAGAGGATATCATAAAATGTATCATAATTTCTATTTAAGGAGAAATATAATTTAAAAATAAATACTTAAAAAATCTGCTGACCCTTAGAAAACTATTCTTAGCGACCAAGTATGAGCCCACATTAGGCTTGGTAATAACTAATATAATCTGTCTGTCATTCTAAAAATAATATGAATTCATTGAATGTACCCTTGCAAGAAAACAATACAAAAATTACAAGGGGCAAATGCATGTAAAATTCTTAGTACAGAATTAGTGAAATATGGCTCTTCATTTTTATATTAGATACATGAAAAAAAGTGTGCAAATGTCACAATTTCTCTTCTGAAATTGCTTCAATAGCAAAAGTTAACTGTTTTACTGTCTTTCTGACAAATGTAATGCCACAAGAATAAAAAGCCTTTTGAATATTTTACACAGATTTAGCCATCTGTTACATGGAACCAAAGATCTCTATTAATCTATGAATTTAATCTGAATTGCTTAAAAAATAAATAACTCATATATAGAAGCAATAAGTTCAGCAGTAAAAGCAAGCAGAAAAATTGTTGGAGAACACTAAAACCATTGTGTCCCTACTAGGTGATGGCGGTGGCTTATTAAATGACTCTATCAATTTTGAGACATTTAAACATGCGGTTAAAACTGATCTGTATTCCTGGAAGGTAGAATGTGAAGTAGTGGAGAATATGCAATAGGGAATGGTGGGGCCTGTGGTGAACTGGAGATTGCATGCACCACCTAAAAACAGTCTGCAGATATTTAGTTGCTGGATCATTTATTTGTACATTTATACATGTGACATGAACACAGAGACACACATCAACTATGCTGACCAAACAAAATACAATAGATTGCCATCAAAAATGAGCAGCAAAATTAAGTTAATAAAGCAGTATTCTCCACTGTAAAGCCACAGATACTTTAAAATTGATTTATTAAAACATATATGGAGCAATTGGATCTGTCCAATTGTGCTAGGAAAATCATTTTCCTCACAGAAACAAAAAAAGTCAAAGAAAGTAAAGAAAAAGATGAATACCAAAAATGTTTAAGTCATTTTGTGATTTGATCCAAAAGCAAATATGTTATAGATTTTACTTTAAACATATTTTCTCATTTGAAACGATTCCTGAATGTGTCAAAGCAACATTATAGAATTATTATTGAATTATGAGGCCATTTCTTGAAGATACTGTAAGAACAACTTTATTGTGAAACAATCATACATGTGTACATGTGTGTTAGTGTACCCACGCATGTATATGTATATATGCAGACATTCTAAGGGAAGACTTATTCAAAAAGTAAAAAAAAAACAACTATTATTTGTATCCCTCTAATAAGAATGCAGTTATTTGCTAGTTTATAGAATTTACTGGATGATAAGAATCTTTGTAATGTTGTTTCTATGGTACTTCAGTTCTTTGAAATATTCTATCTTCAATCTATAAAAAGTGCTGCTTTTTCTGAGTAATTCTTATAAACCCAGCCATTTATATAAAGGTCAACAAATAAATGTTCGGCATTATTATCTGATTTCACAGATGAAGAAAATAAGTGTTTAAAAATCACATCATGAATAGAAAGAATGGTGTGAATTTAAAATATGATTTTCATGATTTCCAAGTGCTTGTTCTTTGCTTATTCTGACTACCTTATAATATTTTGATTGATATTCACCATATTAACTGATTTTTGTGGTATATTTATTTTTCTTTCTCCTAGGTTAAACTAAATTAGGAGTAATTTCTTAGATAATAGAATTTTTTCCTTTTTGTCTTTCAGATCTAATTATTTAGACTTGATTTGACTCAGTATTTTGTCATAGTTTATTATTGCTTTATGGTTTATATAGAGTCCCTGTATTTTTGCAATAATTAAGTAGAAATAATTAACTTTAGAATGCTGGAGCCAGTATTTAATAATCAGATTATGTATATGCTGTCAAGAAATGGAAATATGGCTTTCTCTAGAAACAGATATGTCAGATGTAATGCAAAACTCCTCACCTCAATCGTGTGTGAGCAAAACACAAATCTAAGACTAAATTATTTGTACTATTTTATAGTCAGTTCAGAAGGTTGGAACCAATTGCCCCTCTCTGGTTACGTTTATCTTTAGAATTCATTTGGGCAAGATATAAATCAACTATTTTTCTTTTGGTTGACACTCTGCACGTATCTCCTTGAGGGTCTGTTCCTCTCTGTGATAGGACTGCTGATTCCGGGTAGTCAGAAGAGAAAGATGGGTCATTCAACATTACTGATGATCGTTTAAAGATTCCTAAACTATATTTAAAGAGATTTCAAAGGTGGATTTTTACCTCCAGAAACTAAAATCAGCCTGACTGGGCAGATGTGACCTTTTGTCTCAAATTCCTTATGAAGAACTCTCAAGGTGGAAAGATGCATATTCAAGTTAGAGAGTTTTAAAGTTTTTAATTTCCTGGGAGTTCTTGAATTTTGAATATTAAGAGTATCATCTAATTATGTGAGAATGACTTTGCAAATAAATTGGTGTATTGTATTGCATTTGGGGGTAAAGAAATATTGTTGAGTTACGCTAACTTTTCTTTGTTTTCTCTACTCATTTAACCAGTAGAGGGCAGCAGCAACCACTCACCCCCACCCCGCCGGGGACAGAATGTTCTCCATATGCACCAGGGCCTTGATCGCAGCAAATCAGAAGCACTGCTGGTCTATGGCCATTTGTTGGCATTTCTGTTAATGATCTCAGATTCTTAAAATTGTTTCAGAAACCTGCCTACCAAGATCTTCTGAGTGAAGGGTTAGCAATGTAAAGAAAAAAGAAAATACTCCAAAGCTTCTCAACAAGTCTTCCTTAGACAGTAATGTTGGGCATAATCTCAAAGTACTAAAACTGATGTAAACACTTTATTTTTTCCACAGGTCATAGCCACATAATTTGAGAATTGGTATTTACAAAATAATCACAACCTAATCGAATCACAACTTTCTTGGGGCAATATAATGTAAATAGAATCAAGGAAGGGAGGGAGTGGATTCAATTCTCACTTTGAAAACCACCTTACGGTGCCCACTCAGGTGTGGGATTTCCTAATTAGACAAGGAGATCTGAACTCAGTTTCCCCCTAAAAAAAAAGTGAGATGGGCAGCAGATATTTCCTCACTTTTCACTATTTGTATCACTTTCTTAATCTTATACCGAAAGGCTAAATAAACTTTCTGGCTTGAATTTGATATGTTTGTTAATATATGATTAATTACATTTAAATCCTAGTTCTCCTTGCTTTTTAAATTAATACAAATTTCTATCTACTAACACTAATTTTTAGAGCACAGAATGCTTACAAACAAAATGTTATCAATTCATATATAGTATATATTTTAAATTATTTCTTTTTTAATAGTCAACATTTTTATTTTTAAACACTTTTAAATTTATTAGTGTTAATATTCTTAATCATATTGTAGTTTCAACATAGTTAAATGTTTTATCTCACTCATTGAAGATAAGTTTCCCTAACATATACCACAGGAGTAATAATTTTTGTCTAAAGTACAAAAAAAATTAATAGCCTTTCATTAACAGACTAAGACAGAATGAAACCCTTCTACAAGCATCATGTAAATCAATAGGTTAAAGAAATACACACTTAAAATAAGGAAGTTAATATTTGCTAGTTATCTCAATAAATATCCATGTATAAATTATGGAAACACTATTTACTCTCTATAAAGTATTGATTTGTAAACCATTTGGAGAAAGGAAGAGTTCCTTTACTATTTATTCTAGACATTTCAGAAATGCTTTTCCACTTCAATGGTAACAGCAGTGGATGCAATTGTTGATTATATTTTCCTGCTTTCTGGCACTATGTGCTGTATTTACCTTTTGATGCATAGAAATGTACAGAGTTTCTATTCAACAATCACTTTTGTGACTTATAATGCAGTAATACATTTTAATATGAAGGAAGGGAAGAAATAGGGGTCAATATTTCACATGTCTGTATGATTCAGCAATTCCTATGAGAAAAGATAGCGTGAATTTCAAAAAAGTAATTTCAGAAACTGGAGAATAAAACAGCAAAAAGGAAAGGATTCAAGGAATCCAACTACAAAAGGCCTGCAGTGAAATAGAGGTACACTTAGCCCTGGTTAAAGACATTTAATTTTTGAAAATTCTCCTCCTGGCATAGAATATATCTGAATGCTCTCATGAATTTTCTAAGATAGATAAACAGATAGGAGAGTAGGTAGGTAGATTATAGATAGATGAATAGATATATAGATAGATAGATAGATAAGCTAGACATATATTTTTGAGCTCCTATTATATATAAGACATTGTCCTAAGCACTGGAAATATACTAATAAAATCAGTAAGTAATTAAAATAAATAAATAATAAAAATCTGAAAACACGAATAGGAAATAAGTGATCATTTTTATAAGGATATCCACTTGACCTACACAAACATTTTAAAGCAATGTGCAGACTTACGGACTAAATTATGTAAATAATAGTTTTATTATTTAATTGCTACTTGCTCTTTCAGTCAAAGGTATAAATAGCATAATAAAGGCTTCCATCTTAATAACTCATTTGTACTGATTTCTATAGAAAATTACATTCCTCACCTACTTTCCAGAGGACTTTGTCTCTTTTATACCATAAATAGAGGCTTGCTTCTTCATTGTTAGATCTGAAAAAAAAAAGAAAGGAAAAGAAAAGAACTAATCTAAGTCCATGGTTTTTAATAGTCAATGAGAAAAATATTAGCAAACTTATAAAAAGTTGGAAAAAAAGTTTTCCAATTTTATAGTTTATGTTTTAAAAAATCTTTTCACCACTAGATAAATCTGAAACACAATTTTAAAAAGACTAAGAATGCCCTGACCAGCGTGGCCCAGCTGGTTGGGTATTCTCCACAAAGCAATAGGTCTCCAGTTCTGTTCTCTGCCAGGGCTCATACCTGGGTTGCAGATTTTGTCCCCATCAGCTCAGTTCAAGAGGAAACAGATCCATGTTTCCCTGTCACATCGGATGTGCCTCACCCTCTTTTTCTCCCTTCCTTTCCCCCTCTCTAAAAACAAATAAATAAAATCTTTTAAAAGCTACCCAGAAATGCCCTGGCTGCTGCGGCTCAGTTGGTTAGTGAGTCATCCCTCCCCTCCCAGTCAGGGCACACGCAGAGGTTGCGGGTTGGCTCTCAGTTCTCAGCACACGTGACCTTTCTGTGTCTGGGTGCAGAGGAGAGGCAACCATTCCCTATCAGTCGATTTCTTTCTATCTCTCCCCACCATTCTTCTCTCTCAAAAATCAATGAAAAAATATCCTTAGGTGAGGGTAAACAAATTTTAAAAAGACTAAGAATGTTCGATTGCTATAAAGTTGGAAGATCCAGATAAGTGATGTAGGTTTCATTTATACCAATAGATAAACTCATCTGTGTTTTGTTATAGAAATCATTCCTTCAAAACCTTTAAGGTTAATGTTCAATAAGAAAAGAGAAAGAAATTAAGTGATTAGAGTTTTATCTATGGCTTTTTTGTCAATGCAAATGTGATTTTAAAATCCATGCTAAGTTCTCTCACTTCATTAGTGACTGGTTCATGCCAGTAAATGGTGATGTGTGTAGATTTCTGAAATATGTTTTAATTTTATGAGTTGTACTTTGTGCAACTAATCACATACAGATAATGCTTTTCCAAAGTGAAATTTGTACCCAGAGATACAATCAGTAGTATTCTGGTAAATTTTGACACCTGGCTCTCAGGGAAGGGGTGCTGATTTTTCATGTTTGACGATTTATGTGGTGTTAAAGTTTCACCATGTCTAACTTTGAACCACCAACTTGACATCACTCAGCATGGTGTTGAGATGAGATGTACACACTATACTTTGACAGCCAGGAGGGTCTGGCTTCAGCATATCACTGGATAATTTGATCAAATATAAAATGTTGTTGATTGTGTATCATTTTTGTCACCAGTAAGAGGAAAGTAATGCTTCCAATTAAATTATGACAAATGTTTTTGTTATTATTTTATTTTTTAAATTTGTACTTATTGGAAAACCTCTTTCAAAGATCCTCTGGCCCCAGGAGGGTTCTCTATCCTGTGTTAGACATGAAAGAATAAGACAGAAAGACGTGTATGTAGTATATGTAGAGGGAAGATAGAGAGTTCTAAATGAAGTGTGGTAGCCAATAGATACTAGAACTGGATTCTGAACCACAGAAATCTAAGTCTCCTTTCAGTTAGCTTCTGCTTGACATAAAAGAGTTTGTACAAAGGGACCTCAAGGACAAGACCTGAGAGTGTGCAGTGGAGAGAGGACAGTTACCAAAATCTGACCCTTATAGCAATTGGGCTTCTATCCTGGTGGAGACAGGATCAGGAGCAGCAGAAATCACATGCAGACAAAATCCAAAACACCATATCATGATTAAAATCTTAAAAAACAAAGCTCTAGAATCAATGAGATATGGGTAGCTAAAATGATAGCAAACACAATATGTGCAAGACTGATAAACTCTAAACTTCTCATTCATTAAAAGCATGCTTTTGAGATTCACAGGTTCCAGTCTGGCTAGTAAGGAACTGGG
The DNA here is from genome assembly GCF_021234435.1 of Artibeus jamaicensis. Lineage (NCBI taxonomy): Eukaryota > Metazoa > Chordata > Mammalia > Chiroptera > Phyllostomidae > Artibeus > Artibeus jamaicensis. The sequence goes on along the minus strand of NW_026521803.1, from coordinate 14,165,140 downwards.
AAGTTGTCACTTCCATGTTCAAAACAAGAAAGAAGATGAGGTAAAAGTCAAATGCCCTACTTAGGCTCATCAAAGAATTGAGGCCACAGGACAAACTGCTGCCTTCAAAGCTGAGAAGCAGGTGATACAGAAATTCACAACTTACCAGAGCAAAAACTTCCATTGGAACAAGTAATGGGATAGGAAAACTTAAACCGTAATCAGCTAATTGCTGGAGGTTCACACAAGTATGAGAGTTAAAAACTCCAGGGGGTCCTGGTCTTAGGGATGTCCTAAAGTTTTTGAATTTTGCCTCCAGGAACACTGCCAAGGAGAAAGCAGAAGGCAAAGGGGCAAAAGATGGTAAGAAGGCAAAAAAAGGAGAAAGAAGAATGTTGGGAAGGAGGGAAAAAGAAGAAAAACAGAAAAAGGAGGAATAAAAATAAATCTGTTTCTAGTTCTGAAAACAATTCTGACATTTTGGCTCAAGCTGTGCAGGACAATGGCAATGCCAGCGGAAAGTGACCATGGCCCAAAGGTGGTGCGTTCAAGCAACAGACATGTATTTAGATAAGCTTTCACATGACCAGCAATATAACTTGCCTTTTGTGCCATTTTTCTCCTACAGGTTCAAAGGAATGATCATGAAAAGGAAAAAGAAGAAATAATCCTTTATTTCTACTCATTACGAACATCTCTGTGCTTCAGACTGTGCACCAAAAAGCAATCACTAGATAAATAGCAAGGTATTGTCTTAGTTACTTTCATATCTTTGAGATTTAAGATAAATCAGCACCTAAAGGACTAAAATCACAAAAGAGAAACAGAAACACAAACATGGACTCTATAAAATCAAAGAGCTCTAGAGAGCAATTTCATCTGAAGAACATTCAGAATCTTGAAAAAAGTCACTGTGTATTGCTCAGCAGAGAAACCAACATATCAACGAATCCAAGTTCGCCAGCAGCCGTTAGAACAGCATTGTCTTCAGGGAAATTTTAAGAGACCGCTTCAATTATGCCCTAAAACAGTTTCAGTGCTCAGACTTTAAAATTATCATGATGAATATTTGAAAAAGGTAAAACTATTTAGTACCGTGAAGACTTTAAAGTATTGCTGTCAACTTCAATCCAAGGGGTAGAGATAAACTGCAGTGCTCCAAAGAATTGTTAAAGTAGCAGATTTAAATAAGAGGTCTAGAAAAAGGTTTTCTTTTAGAAAAAACAAGTTTGATTTTATTCTCATGTTTAGAGCTGTTGACTTGGATTTTTTAAAATGCACGAATCTGTTATAGGTTTCTTTGTTTGTTTTTATTTTTTCCCCAGTTAACCAGTTCTCTTTTGGAAGTGTTATACGCGGTTACAGAAAAAAATGCACCAGTTTGCAAGTGCTTCGCATATAGCCCTAAAATGTGCTCCTTTTTTAATTAGATGAAATTTAAAACAACAAAATGCAGAGATAAATATAAGCCTCATTAGCATTTGAATATGCAACTACTTCTAAGTATAACAAAATTAATTACTTCAAGTTAGCAGATGGAACAGGTTACAGTAATAATTTGAACTAAAGCTAAAGTCTGAAAGGCCAGGAAAGAGTATGAGAGCAGGATACGTTAACAGATATTATAAAATAAAACATTATACATTGTTGAAATCAGGTTAAATACACATAATTTATAGTCTAAGACTTTTCCAAGCACTGTTTTCTGAAAACCATATTTATAAACAAAGATTAAATACATTAACTGAACATGTTTTTTTCCAAGTCTATACTAAATAGACCAGTAGCCAAGATGTGAAAAGCACTGGGCTACATCTAGCTCATTAAAAGATATGGTCCTAGTGCCAGCGACTGGCACTGTACTGTGTGGAAGTAGCATCCACCATGGCCACATCTAAACATAGGAAAAGAATGAAGAAATAGATTCACTGGGCTGGATGGGTCTTCACAGCCGGTGTACTCCTACCACGCCTCACCCTCACTCCACTGCATTCTCGCCAGGCAAGAGAGCCAATGGTTAACTTTTTCTTTAAAATGTATGATACACCACCAAAGAGAAGAAAGCAATCTAATGCCTCTCCTAATACTACTTCCTGGCTTTTGACAACTCGTCATTCTCAATGAATTCTAAATTTATTATTTTTTTCTGTATGCAACTCATGTTAACTATAGAGAAATGTTTGTTTCAAGGTTTCCTGAATGGTCTAGAAATAACCATGACACCTTTGGAAGGAACTGGATTAGATGATTGTCAAACTTTGGCCACAGGTGTGTGGCCAAAAGAAACTCTACCTGTAAAGAAATCACAAGACTGTATTTTGGTTATTTTGGGAAAAAAAAAAGATTGCCTTGGTTCTTGGGAAATGTAAGTAGAAATATTTCCCCAACAAAAGATAAAAATAAGATTATTCCAGAGGCAGGTTAGAAAGGATTCTTCTCTTTCAGGAAATGAAGGGACCAAGATCTGATTTTAGCAGGAGTAGTATTTAAATATGAATCATTCAGCACATCAGAGCAGTACTGATAAATACAGATGCCTTCCTATCAGAACATGTGTGGGCTGAATTCGCCAGTGACTGTACCAGTGGGCACCAGCTGACCTTCAGGCCAGATCACCAGCTCCAGAAAAAACCAGTTAAGCTTATTGGTAACAGCCTGTAACAGTAAAAGATCAAAGATAACAATCTGAAAATACCGTTACACCGGGCCCTGTGCTAAAGCACTACTAAAAACAAAATGACACTTTGCAAGAGGAAACCATTCCTTTTCTCTCTTATCTTTAATTAACAACATGACATTACCTGTTAGCTAATATTTTAAAATTTATCCTAAATTTTACATGAAGATCCTAGATGCATTATTTTCATCATTCTTTTGATAAAGAAATGAAAAATTCTACAATAAGATAATAGAATAAAATGTATGAGTGTGCTTCTTAAATCATATGAGCATATGTCTCATCTGTTTAGCACTGGGTAATTTTCTTGTCCTATCATGGGCACATTAACATTTAGACGGTAGTGACCATGTTTTTATTCATTCATTCTTTTTTTATGGTTTTATTTTTTATTTTATTTTTTCTAGTCTTTATTTTGTTGATTATGCCATTACAGTTGTTCTATTCCCCCCTTCATTCCCCACCACCCTGCAGCCCCCACTCCCATTATTCCCCCCCTTTAGTTTATAACCATGTGTCTCAAGTTCTTTAGATTCTATATTTCCCATACTATTCTTGCCCTCCCCCTATCTATTTTCTACCTACCGTATATGCTACTTATTTTCTGTAGCTTCTCTCCCCTTCTCCTCCTCCCACTCCCCTGTTGCTAACCCTACTTGAGATCTTCATTTCTATGGTTCTGCTCCTGATCTAGCTGTCCTTTTACTTTGCTTTTGTTTTAGGCGTGGTTGTTAATAACTGTGAGTTTGCTGTCCTTTCCCTGTTCATCTTTTTTATCTTCTTTTTCTTAGATAAGTCCTTTTAACATTTCATATAATAAGGGCTTGGTGATGATGAACTCCTTGAATTTGATCTTATCTGAGAAGCACTTTATCTGCCCTTCCATTCTAAATGGAAGTTTTGCTGAATAGAGTAATCTTGGTTGTAGGTCTTTGGATTTCATGACTTGGAATACTTCTTTCCAGCCTCTTCTTGCCTGTAAGGTCTCTTTTGAGAAATGTGCTGACAGTCTGATGGGAACTCCTTTGTAGGTGACTGTCCCCTTATCTCTTGCTGCTTCTAGGATTCTCTCCGTTTTAATCTTGGCTAATGTAATGATGATGTGCCTTGGTGTGTTTTTATTGGGTCCAACTTCTTTGGGGCTCTCTGAGCTTCCTGGATTTCCTGGAAGTCTATTTCCTTTGCCAGATTGGGGAAATTCTCCTTTATTATTTGTTCAAATAAGTTTTCCACTGGTGACTGTTCCTTTCCCCCTTCTGGTACCCCTATAATTCGGATGTTGGAGTGTTCAAATATGTCATTCTTTTTTTTTAATAAACATATTTAAGCACTTACCAGAATGCTAGTCCCCAAGTACTGAATGAAACTACTGGTGAGGACTCCCTTCTCTGTTAGAATTTGCAAAAGGAGTAATGCTGACCTTTAATATCTAAAGGCTAAATGTATTCATTTCTTCAGCAAAAAGCACTTGATGAGTACTTTTAATTCTTCAGGGTGGGGTTGTGTTACAAAAGATACCATAATGCCTAGGTGCTAAGGTAAAAAACAGACAATAAGGTGTCCTTACTCCTTTTACTCTTGATTCTTCTTTCTCAGGTTTGCACATTCACCATCCCACACAAAATGCTACCCTTCTGTAAGTGTCTGTGTCCCCAAAACCGACTGCTTCCCTGGGGAAAATTCAACCACCTACTAACAATCTTTTCAGCCCCTTAGGCCTGAAGGTGAACCCAGGATGTCAGTTGAACAGGCATGTGTAGTCTATTCTGCCAAGAGTGGAACATGGCCTTCAACCTATGCTTAGAACATCCTGAGAGGGTAAATTTTTTAATTATACATCTATGGATACACATTTTTCAGGCACCACAAAGTCTAATCTCAGAGGACAGAGTCTAATCACATAATGTACTTACGATGTTCCTCCATGATTGTACAAAGCCTTGATGGGATCTGTCCTGCTCATTTTAGGACCAGTGCATCATAAAAAGTCATTCACATTAGATTTCTGATGCTTTTTTCATTCACTCAAGCATACATTGAACAAATAGAAATTGACTGCTTACCATGTGTCAAAAACTGTTCTAGGTTCTGGGTATCAACAACCTCTAGAACATATTAATGCTATACTCTTGGAAGAAATTTCTTTGGATATCAAATAAGAGCTACCAAGGTTTAAAGGCACTGGAAGAGGCTGAGCTTGAAAAAGAGGCTACAACTACAAGGGAAGAGGAATGCCAGGAGAGTGCAATGACATAGGGACAAAGGGAAGAGGTTGTGTCAACATCTTCATATGTAGGTAAAACATTTAGCAAGTAAAGAAATGAAAATTGTTCGTAACTGACCTGAAGATTATCAGCGACCTCGGTGAGACCTGTATGGTGATGTCATTGGAGTGGTGGTGAATCTAGACGGAAATGGGCTGAATATAATGGAAGATGAAGTAGACATTGTGAGTGTAAAAAAATTCAAGGGCAAGAGAGGGAGAGAGCAGTGGATGTGTGAGAGTAAGTTAATGTATTTGTTCTTCAATTACACTTAAAAAGGGAAAGGTTCTAGTCAAGGAACATGTATGAAGGACCCATGGTAATGGACAACAAGGTGGGGATTTGACTGAGAGAGTGGGGGGTGAGTGGAGTTAGGGAGAGCAATGGGGGGAAGATTGGAGCAACTGCAACTGAACAATAAAAAAGGGAAGATTTCTACATATTTGAGAGTAAATATGAATTTTTCTCTTTGCATTTTTGGGAGGGAATGAATGCTGCCCTCATCAATTCAGCCATTTTGGTTCAGGATTTTCTTATTTTTCTACCCAGTGTCTTATTAAATTGTTTTGATTTAATAGTGTTTTCTGAGATTAAGAGGATAGAGGGACCATTCAAATTTAGCACATTTAAGACTCTCAAGGAGAATAGCAGAGAGCCAAGTCTTTATGTCGAAATGAATTTAGATGGCATTAAACACTAGATGGAGAAATGGATATCACCCTATGACAGCAGAGAGGAAGGAGTATCAGTTGAAAACTAGGTCAGCACAAGCTTCCCAGAGAAATTTCTGTACAAAGACAAGTACATTTTATAGCCAAGAATAGGGCAATTCTGGGAGAATTGTATTCATGATGGCATTGAGACTTTTAAAAAATATTATATATTTAGAAACTGAAAGTAGGTGGATGTAACTCATGCAAATCCCTATATCGAGTGTGGAAGAAAAATTTTTAAATGAAAATTAAGAACTGTTAATGCTGGTCTTTGTACGTGAGCTAAGGAGCTTGACCTCCAGCTTGAAAAATCTGGGGAACTACTAAAGGGTTTCAGAAGAAGGACATCATTACCATCATCAATCATCACCACAGTCGTCATCATCATTGTCATCATCAAAGCTAATTTATCTTATTCTGTGCCATGCATACTTTTGTACACTGCACATTCATTATCATTTGTAACCCTCTTAACCACCCACACAGGTAAGTACAATAAGTATTTTATCCCCAAGTTATTTTGAAAATGCATCTATTGACTACAGAACTGAAGTTTGGACCCGAATGCCACAATCTTCACCAATGCTGCCCACAAGAGCCAGCCACCTTCACCACCACATTCATTCAAAGATGAGCCCTGCGGGGCCCTGCCTGCTTCTTTACATTGATTCCTTCTGCAGCAAAGTCGCACAGTTGAGCTTCTGGCTCCTGGACTGTATTCTTGTGCCCGAGCTAAGGGGAAGACTGGTAAAACCACGTGTAGTTCCTGTCTGAGGAAGGCAAGACTCATCTCTCGGAGCAGTCAACAGAGGAGAGTTTTACAGAATATCCTGAGAAGCCAAAATATGTAGCAAATGGTCTCTAAAGCCCCACAAGATGGTACAAAAACATAAGAATTTGACATTATAAAGCCCCTTTCTCATAAAAAAGTGAAATGGTATTTAAAAATGTACATTTAGCTCTTTTTCTTCCCTGGCTGCTTGAAGATCAGGCACCACCATGAACGACACAGAATTACCCAGACCAGGAAGTTCATGGTCAATAGACTACTGAGCAGAAGAAAAATGGCCACAGATGTCCTTCACTCTGGGAAGGCAACAGTACCTAAGAGAGAAATTTGGGGAAAACTAGCCACAATGTATAAGACCAAACCAGATGTCAGCTGTGTGTTTGGATTCAGAACCCATCTTGATGTTGGTAAGACAACTGGCTTTGGGGTAACTTATGATCCCTTGAATTATACAAAGAAAAAGGAGCCTTAAAATAGACTCACATGACATGGCTTACATGAGGAGAAGACCTCAAGAAAGCAGAGAAAGGAATGCAAAAACAGAATGAGGGAAGTCGAGGCCTGTGAAGGCCAGTGTGGGTGCTTCCAGAAAGGGAGTTGCAGACAGGACAACAGGAGGAAAGATTCTTCACTGACTTCAAATGTGGTGTCATTGTGCACATTTTTCTAGAGAGGATTAATAAACTAAGACCTTTTATGTGAAAAAAAATGTATGGTTGGAGTCAGATGATCCAAAGTGGGACCCTAGTTCTGATATGCAGTAACCATGCAACTTCTAAAAGTTTTGTAAAGTTTTAAGGCTTAACTTCCTCTTCTATAAAATAATTTACCATGATATGTGGCTGTACAGATAGGGCCAGGGGAAAGCTGCTTATTTTTAAAAAGCAATAGTTTCTGCATTTTAGGGCCCAAGCTGAAGTCTGTCTTGGGTAAGCCTTTCTCGTGAATCTTCAGTAGTACAGGGGTAAGTTGAGGACCCAGCTCTTCTTCTTTTAAAAATATGAATATAAAGAGTAACCCACATGTACATATGTGAGACAGGACTTTAGGAATTTATTTATGATGATCTTTCTTTTCCTCTGAAAAGATGATGATTTTTAAAAACTTCTCCTAGTGACTTAAAGAGGGCTTGTCTAATGTGCCAAGTAAGGAGAGGATTTATATCTTATTTGGAGGCTGGGGTGTGGGGGCAGTTTAGACCTCAAGAACCTGGAGGCAGAGCAGAGAAAAGGGGTGGGTGGGTGTCACTCTAAGGAATGGCAGAGCCACAGCACTTAGGAGCAGTTACATTTTCCTTACAAAGACAAAAGGCTTTGCCCTTGCACCGTTATCTTAAAGATTTATTTAAGTCTATTCTCTGCACTACCTTGTGCCCAATGTGCTACTGTGATTGCAGAGAAAGGCGTGTGCCCAGCTTCAGGGCAAAGCTGACTAGGGAAGCAGTGTTACAGGTTGGAGTCCCAGTCACCAGATGGTCACAGAGCAGACTGCCAGCTTCAGAGGAGTCCAAGTGAAGGGACAGGAAACAAGCGACAGCAGGAATAGACAGACCCTTGCAGGGACTGCTCAGAAATAACTAAGGGGGAACCAGACCTTCTGTGCTCGGGCAGATGGGCGGGAGCCCACACTGGTGGTGCCCATCAAATCCCCTCCGACTGGTATATAAACTCTGTACGACTGTCTCCCATCTCAGGGCACTTTGTAGCTGACTGCTTGTACCTGCCACAGCAGAGGACTGGCCGCCTGGCACTCACCCTTAGGGAGAGCCAGAAATAGGCAGGGAGTTATGCCCATAGCCCAGTGAGGATCTCTAACAGTGACTGACTAGGATGAGAGACAGACCCTCTTCCTTGCCTCTAGCCTGGATCCAAGTGTCATGACACTGCAGAGCTCCTGGTAGGCGGGGACCAAGTCCGGGATCTGGCTGAGGTCACACAAGAGTTGGGCTGCTTCTCTCCCTCTACTTCTTGCGCTTTCTCCTGGGAAATGTCCTTCACAGACCACTTGCACCTTAATCCTTTCCTCAGAGACTGCTTCTGGGAGGACTAAGGGAGGACCACCTCTGCTTAGTGTGATCTGTGACTCTGAGTTAGACCCCCATTATTCAGAGAACTTAGGAGCCTTTTGGGATGGATTTCATAAAGATACTGAACATGCAGTTAACGATGGCTAATCACATCTTTCACACACACTCCCACTTCAAGTTCCCATATGGAACCTTAAATTATCAATTCATATTCTCTTAATAAAATGGTTATAGTTTTTGGACTGAGCACTGTTTCATAGGCACAAAAGAGACTATCTTTGCTTACATTAAAAAAAAAGGACATTTATAGATGTGAAGATTTAAATCATATTTAAATAGATTGTAGATGTGAAAATATTTTAAAAATTAGAGGATTTTTTTTTAATTTAAGGTGATTTAAAAATTCAAAAGCCCCATTTTATAGTATTAAATATATATTAGTTGTATTTTTACTTATGATGGCCTTTGTTTGTATGATAACTATCTGAAAATCCAGATACGAAGTTCTTGTTGTTTCAAGAAAAGCAATTATGGTGATTGCCAAAGAAATAGACGCAACGCTTTGTATAACATTTTATACTAAATACAGACATTTTTTCTTCCTTCTTGCCAACAAATGACTAGCTCTTGTGTTTGTTTTGAATATCTGTAGGCAGCAACTATATATATATATATATATATATATATACACATATATATACAAATGAATTTATATTAACTACTTTATAAAACTGAATTTTAAAAGTAGTATCATTAATATACCAGCTTCCCCATTGTCTCTGTCTTTTTTCATGTACAACACCCCGAACTATTAAACATAGATCCTTTGAGTAATGTTATATTACTCTTTCCGATATATTGTTTATTATTATTTATATCAATTCAATTATTGACAAAAATGAAGCTTTCATATCAACCTGATTATCATTCATCATCTTATGTGAGTTGGTCTGTACATAAATACCCTTCATATTACCAGATATGACAAAACACAATTCTGTATTATAAGTATCATCTTGGGGAAAATGGACATAACTTGAAGTTTTTAATTTAAAAGTTAAAATCATGAATGGAATTAAGTATGCATACAAATGTTACAGTGATGTTTAATAAACCCACAAGTATATTTTACATCTTGGATGTGCTTTTAAAGGCTCATAAGGGTTGCTTTGACATTCACTACCTCTTTAGAATGGAGTATGAAGAAAGGCATCTATATCACTACATGTGGTATTAAGTATTTAATACCATTACCTGTGATGCCTAACACGTAATATCACTACCTGTGATATAAAAATTCTCATTTTCTCTGGCTGTGGCATTAAATGTTTCTTGCCAGTGATGCTACCCAAAAGTGTATTAGCTGGCCTTAACAGCAGTTCACACTGTTCCTAGAAACAACATTTGCTGGACTGCCAAAATAGCACATGGCTCAGTGATGGATAGAGTGGACTTGACAATTAAGCCATATGCTTGCTGGCTCCTCTGATTTCTCTGCTTCTTCCTCTGCTTTGCTGCACAGCTTCAGCATGGCTCCCATTTAGAAGGAAGATTAGACAAGGAGACTAATCTCTACCATATTTCCTGGATGATTTTAACTAATAACTTTCCAAGCTGAAACAAAGATTTGCACATGGCATTTTTTGTTAGGCTACTAATGCTCAGAAGATGTTAAATATGTCTAAACAAGCCAGTATGCATAGAACAACATTAGACTGGGAATTCAAATAAAAATTCTTATAGGACAAAAACTCCTGAGTCATTTAGATCCAGTTCCACTGATGAAATGTCTGTCCGCACCATGGAACAATTTCAAACCAGCTGTGACTAAAAAATAGTTAGAAAGATAACTCTTCTTATTTTCTCTTCCAATTTATTTTTATGTTTTGGACTGAACTACACCAAAACAAAAGAAGAAAGAAAGAAAACAAAACTAGAAAATAAGTTTCATTTTTTATATTGACTTTCTGAGCATTAGCACTTGGGTGCCTGAGGATTGAATTTAATATATCTCATCATCCTTTCTCATGAGGTGGAATTACTTAGCCAATTGATTATCTTTTTTAAAAACATTTTTTCTAGCCCACTGACCTGTTCTCTGATTGTTTCCATGACATTCAGAGATGTACTCCAGAGGAATATCTATCAATCCATTGAAATTCAATACTCTGGGGCTATGATTATATATTGATTTAGAAGTTAAGACACAATTACCATTTCTCTCATGTCTTTTTTTCTCTTTTGGCAAGGGATAAGTTCGTGGGCTTTGGGAAAGCTTGTTGACTTTAGTCATTATTTGAAAATTCAAGAATATTTTTAAAATACTTATTTACTTTAAAGAGAGCCACACAAATACTTACAATACACAGAACAGAAAATATTCCTGTACCTCAGTAATGATAGATTTTAATGTATCATTCAATACACACAATCAGTTTGAAAAAACTTAGTGTATCGCATTGCTATCAAGGCAAAGTCCATTTTAGAGGTATTATTTTATAAATTAAATGAAAAAATAGAGATTCTGACTATTATTGCATGGCTTGGAAAACTAGAAACATTGGCACTTTGTTAATTTACATCACAAACACTTAACAAGTATCAACTTTGGTTTACAAAGTTACTCTAAATTTAAGAAATAAAATAGATCAGACACAGATGCCGCCCCACCTATAGAAACTAGATACACTCAAGCAGTAGAAATAAAGTTGGTTTATATTCAAAATGCAGGGTAGAAAAGGAAGAGAATGTATAAATGCTAACCTGGAATTAACATAACATATAGTCTATTTGATTAACCTTCTCCTACAATCCAGAAGTCACACATAGTAAATTCTTCTATTTTCTTTTTTTTATTTTTATTTATTTATTTAATTATTGTTCAAGTACAATTTTCTGTTTTTTACTCCCATTCCAGCCTGCCCTCCCAGTGCTCTCCACCTCCCTCCCATTCCACTCTCCTTAGTTGTTGTCATGTCTTTTATACTATTTTCCTGTAAATCCTTCCCTTTTTTCCCCTGAAATTCCCTCCCCCCTCCTCTCTGGTCACTGTCCCCCTGTTCTCTATTTCAGTGTCTTTGTTTTGCTTGCTTGTTTGTTTCATTGTTTAGCTTCCTGTTAAAGGTGAGATCATATGGCATTTGTCTTTCAACACCTGGTTTATTTCACTCAACATAATGCTTTCCAGTCCCATCCAAGCTGTTGCAAAGGATAGGATCTCCTTCTTTCTTTCTGCTGCATAGAATTCCATTGTGTAAATGTACCATAGTTTTTGATCCATTCGTTTACTGTCAGGCACCTAGGTTACTTCCAGCTATTGGCTATTGTAAATTGTGCTGCTATGAACATTGGGGTGCATAGGTTCTCTTGGATTGGTGTTTTAGGGTTCTTAGGATATAATCCCAGCAGTGGAATTGCTGCATCAAAAGACAGGTCCATTTTTAGTTTTCTTAGAAAATTCTATACTGTTTTCCACAGTGGTTGTACCAGTCTGCAATCCCACCAACAATGGATTAGGGTCCCCTCTTCTCCACAGCCTCTCCAACATTTGTTGTTGGTTGCTTTGTTTGTGATGGCCATTCTGACCAGTGTAAAGTGGTATCTCATTGTGGTTTTAATTTGCATCTCTCTGATAGCTAGCGATATTGAGCATCTTTTCATGTGTCCATGGATCTTCTGTATGTCCTCCTTGGAGAAATGTCTGTTCAAGTCCTTTTCCCATTTTTTAATTGGGTTGCTTGTCTTCTTAGAGTGGAGTCATGTAAGTTCTTTGTATATTTTGGAGATTAAACCCCTGTCTGAGTTATCATTGGCAAATATGTTTTCCCATACAGTTGGATCTCTTCTTATTTTAATACTGTTTTCTTTAGCCGTGCAAAAGCTTTTCATTTTAATGAGATCCCATTTGTCTATTCTTTCTTTTATGTCCTTTGCTCTGGGGGACATATCAGTAAAAAAGTTGCTGCGTGAAATATCTGAGATTTTCTTGCCAATGTTCTCCTCTAGGACTTTAATGGTGTCATGGCTTATATTTAAGTCTTTTATCCACCTTGAATTTATTTTGGTGTATGGTGTGAGTTGGTGCTCGAGTTTCATTTGTTTGCACATATGCCCCAATTCTGAGAAAGAAGAACAAAGTAGGAGGGATCACAATACCTGGTATCAAATTGTATTACAAAGCCACTGTAATCAAAATAGCCTGGTACTGGCATAAAAACAGGCACATAGACCAATGGAACAGAACAGAGAGCCCAGAAATTAACCCAAATCTCTATGGCCAATTAAAATTTGACAAAGGGGGCAGCAACATAAAATGGACTAATAGCCTCTTCAACAAATTCTTTTATTTTCTGCACCAACAGTGCAATGCACCTCTTTATTCACTTTAAGAGAGACACTATGTTCTGTGGAGTCTATAAGATAAAGTTTGAGCCGTGAAATTGAAACATGTGGGAAGAGAAGCCTCGCTACCTTTGGTTGTGGTTAGGTTATTCCCAGATTATACAGCATTTCCTTTCAGCTAGGCGTTATTTTAGCCTAGCATTGTAGGACTTTTCTTAAAATTTTATTAACATAGAAGATCCTGCATAACATGAGGACAGCAATGAAGAACAGACATTTGCACCTCACTTGTAAAAACATTTTTTCCTAAATAGTCTGACTACTATTTTTGACTATTGACTGTCAAAATAGCTACAATAACGATTCACATTTGTTTACAAACCATGAATAAGTAATAATAATAAAAAAACAACAGTGGAGCCAGGAACCAGACACAACAGACGGCTTGGTGTATGATTCTGTTTTTTAGAGTTTAGAAGCAGGTACACTTCCCTGATCCTGGATATCACAGGAGAGACCGTCACCAATAGAGGGGCACAGTCAGTGGAGGCACACGGACAGTATCTTCTAGAGTCCTGGTAACATTCTATTTTCTGATACGATGTAAGGGGTGTGCTCTCTTTGTGCATTCATTCACCTGTATACTTAAAATTGATGCCATTTTCAGATAAAAAGGGAGGAAAGAGAAATCTGAACCAACATTTCAAAAAGAATGGGCAAACTAGCACTGTAGAACTTTTTCAAAAACAACATACTAAGTTTAGAATTTTCTTGATTTAGATACATAGGTCTACGTTTCATTACCTAAAGCACTAAAAGGCAAAATGGAACATAAAAATGCTGTTTTATAGTCATAGAAATCCACAAAGCAATAAATATAGTCATATATTTTGAGAAATGAAAACATTCTCTGTATTTTTCACAAAATGTGTGCAATGAACTTTGTCAGAGACAATTGTAAATTAGGTAAGTAGCAAAACCATAAATTATAAAGTTAAATTTATTTTTAATTATAGAATAATATGGGAAGGATGATCGTACACCTTCAAAAGTTTATAAATTCTCTACATACTTTCAACCTTCTACAGAAGCTGATACTATTTTAAGATATTATTGATAGTTCACCGTGTCTGAAAACATCCTAGTTTAGAATGAAATAATCCTGATTATAAATACTGATCACTGGAAACAAACATGAGCATATTTATAAATATCTGAATGAGTGAAAATTTAATTGTGCATACAGATATTTAATGCCATGTTGACTAACAGTGGATGACATGAGGTAATTATGCTTTAATAACATAAGAAAACTGAGCTATATTGGAGTTCTGGCCAAGATGGAGGTGTAGGGCGATACAGTTTGCCTCCTGGCACAAGCAAAAGAAAACACCCAATTTAAAAATAAAACACAACCAGAACTATCAGAGAATTGAACTGTATGGAAGTCCAACAACCAAGGAGTTAAAGAAGAAACATTCATATAGACTGGTAGGAGGGGCAGAGACAGGTAGCCCAGGTGGAGAGGATGCAAGGTAAGGTGGAGGCTGGCAGACTGGGAAGCCCCACAGCCCAGGGAAGATAAAACAGGAAGGACAAACTCAGGAGCGAGACAGACCATGCAACCCCATGTTCCAGTGAGAGCAAGAGAATCATAGAGGTGCCAGAAAGAGAAGAGGAAGAGCGAGATATTGAAAACTTATTTGAAAAAGTAATGAAGGAAATCTTCCCCAACCTGGTGAAGGAAATAGACTTCCAGGAAGCCCAGAGAGTCCCAAAAAGTTGGCCCAAAGAGGAACAGGCCAAGACACATCATAATTACTTTACACAACATTAAAGATAAGGAGAGATATCTTAAAAGATAAGAAAAGGAGAGAATCTTAGAAGCAGCAAGAGAATAGAAGAGAGTTACCTACAAAGGAGTGCCCATAAGACTTTCAGCTGATGTGCCTATAAGAAACCTTATAGGCAAGAAGGGGCTGGAAAGAAGTATTGAAAGTCATGAAAAGCAAGGGCCTACATTCAAGATTATGCTCTCAGGTAAAGCTATCATTTAGAATGGAAAGGCAGATAAAGTGCTTCCCAGATAAGGTCAAGTTAAAGGAGTTCTCACCATGCCCTTATTATATGAAATGTTAAAGGGACTTATGTGAAAAAAAGAAGCTGATCAAAACTAGGAACACAGTAAAATGACAACAAACTCACAACCATCAACAATTGAACTTAAAACAAACAAACTAAGCAAACAACTAACACAGGAACAGAATCACAGAAATGGAAATCACATGGAGGGTAATCAATGAGAAGGGGGAAGAGACAAGGGGGAGAATAGGGATAAAGGTACAGGGAATAAGGAGCATAAATGGTAGGTGCAAAATAGGCAGGGGGAGATGAAGAGTAGCATAGGAAATGGAGAAGCCAAAGAAGGTACATGTACGACCCATGGGCATGAACTAAGCAGGGGCAAGGGAACACTGTGGGAAATGGGGGTACCAGGTGGAGGGGGAGAAAAGAGAATGGGACAACTGTAGTAGCATAATCAATAAAATATACTAAAAAAGAAGAAAACTAATTTATATTTTAGTCTTTAAAGAACAAATGCAACTTGGGTTCATTAGTGTTTATCTCAAAACATTTATTTTAAATCTAGAGGTTATTGGAGTGACTCAGTCTTCTTATTTGCAGAAATGTGAAGACTTACATTCAAACATTGATACACACATCAGTCAAATAAATACAAAATCAACTGTTTAGCTCAGGTATTCTAACAACTTGTCCAATGCATTCAAATGCTTCCAAAGAGAAATGTTTCAAGAGACTGAAGCAAATGTATGTTGCATCACGACGTGTTTCCCAGTAATGCACGTTAACAGATATCTATGGATTTTCTTTGTTAAAGTTGGGGTATAATTGACATATAGCATTATATTTCAGGTATATGACATAATGACTTGGTATGTGCACATATTACAAGATGATCACCACAGTAAGTCTGTGAGGGGAGACCCTCCTCAAAAGGGCATTTTCTTCTGGAGGGTGGGTCTCTTGTAGTACAGGTTTCCCCTGATAGGTGAGTGTTCTAGGAACCCATCCGTATCAGTGTTACAGGTGGTGTTGTTGTGAAAGGCTGTGTTCAGTTTCAGTGAATTTCTTTGAAGTCTCTTTCAATGTGTTTGCTCATTTCATAGTGGGTGACTTACAAGCACACCTGCCCACATCATGTAAGTGTTCAGCAGTTTTTGATAAAAAAAAGGGCACGACCCTCATGCCCCACCCTTTCTATTCACTAAATCTCCCCCTAAGTAGTGTTTTTGGTGTTTTCCTAGATGAAAAAAAGTCTTCAGAGGGTAACATAGTGGAAGCAGTGAAACAAAAAATGGTAGAAGCACTAAAAGGCCTCAAAATCAACAAGTTCAAAAACTGTTCAAAGCAGTGGGAAAATATCTTGATAGGTATATTGCATCAAACAGGGAGTACTTCAAGGTGACGGAAATTTAAACATGTTAAAATACACAATTTTCTATAAATAAATTTGAGGTTTACTTTGAGTTGCCCCTCATAGTTAACATTCATCATTATTCATAGTTAACCATTTTTCTTACATTAAGAACTTTTAAATCTACTCTCTTAGCAACTTCCACACATCCACCACAGCAGTGTTAACTGCAGTCACTATGTTGTATGGGACAGCATTATGACATACTTATCTTATAACTGGCCATTTGTACCTTTTGACCCTCTTCACCCATTTCATGCCCCGCTCCTCTGCTTCTGGCAACCACAAATCTATGAGCTTGGTTTTTGTTTTTGTTTTCAGATTCCACATATAAATGAGATCATACATGGATCAAAAATTTATGGTACATATGCACAATGTAATTCTATGCAGCAGAAAGAAATAAGGAGCTCCTACCCTTTGCAACAGCATGGATGGAACTGGAAAGCATTATGCTGAGTGAAATAAGCCAGGCGGTGAAAAACAAACACCATACGATCTCACCTTTAACAGGAAGCTAAACAACAAAACAAACAAGCAAGCAAAATAAAAACAGATACTGAAATAGAGAAGAGGGGAGAGGGGGGAGGGAATTTCAGGAGAAAAAGGGGATTTACAGGAACTAGAGTAAAGGACACATGGACAACAACTAATGGGGGTGGAAATGGGACGGAGGTGGGGAGTATGGGGGGCGGGCTGGGATGGCAGTAAAAGACAGAATACTGTACTTGAAAAATAATTAAATTAAAATTATTTATAAATAAATAAATAAATAAATAAATAAATGAGATCATACAGTATTTGCCACTCTCTATGTGACTTATTTCACTTAGCACAATGCTTTTAAGGTCTCTGTCCATATTAAGGTCTCTATCCATGTTAAGGTCACCAATAACAAGATTCAGTTTTTTTTCTCATGGCTGAAAAATATTCCATTGTGCCTGTGCATCATAATTCCTTCATTCCTGATACATTGATGGACACCGAGGCTGTTTCCTTGTCTTGATTATTGTGAAGAGTGCTGCAGTGAATACAGAGGTAGGGCGTATACATCTTTTTAAGTTAGTGTTTTTGTGTTCTACAGATGAATACCCAGAGGTAGAATTTCTGAGTCATATTATAGTTCTTTTTCATTTTTTAAAGAGCCTCCGTACTGTTTTCCACAGTGGCTGCCCCAATTTACATTCCTACCAACAGCGAATGAGGGTTCCCTTTTCTCCACATCTTCACCAGCACTTATTTCCTGTCTTTTTAACTTTTTCTGTAATTACTATTCTAATTCAGGGGATTTAATTTTTTTCTGTCTTTATTTCAGTTTTTTAACCCCCTGTTTTA
The DNA here is from genome assembly GCF_021234435.1 of Artibeus jamaicensis. NCBI lineage: Eukaryota > Metazoa > Chordata > Mammalia > Chiroptera > Phyllostomidae > Artibeus > Artibeus jamaicensis. The sequence continues at coordinate 14,147,519 of NW_026521803.1, read as the reverse complement.
ATAAAGTTCGAGTTGGCAACTGTTATGTACTCAAGCAAGGCAGGTATTTACCAGTCTTAGGTCTCCATGTTACTTGTAGAACCACTAGAACTCTTATTTTTTTAACTGATTTTAGAGAGAGAAATAAAAATGTTGAGGTATTGTTCCCCTTATGTATGCTTTCATTAGTTCTTCTTCTATGTGCTCTTGTCTCTGCAACCTTGGCATATTGGGATGATGCTCTAACCAACTGAACTACCTGACCAGGGCCTTTTGGTTCATCTTTGTATGTGCCCTGACTAAGGATTGAACCAAAAACCTTGGAATATTGGGACAACATTCTAACCAATTAAGCTACCTGCCCAGGGCAAATCACTAGAACTCTTAGAGTACAGTTTAAAAACAAGTTTTTTTTTACTAAAAAATGATTGCTGGAAGTCTAGTTCTCTAAGGAAATAAAAAGAGTAGCAGTTATAATGTAACTAATAGCAAAGAGAATAAAAGTGTGTATTACTCCAATGTATACTGCATAAATAACAGGATCATGGTATAATTAATCACCAACAATGATACCTAATAATTAATTTGTTACACTTTAACTACTAGATTAGGGAAGCATTATGTAAGTTCATCACCAATCTAAAAAGTAGACTCTTATTTAGATTTACCCTCCATAACTGCCAACTCTCTTTTTTTTTTTTTACTATATATGTTTAATCCAGGTAGGTTGGTTGATTGACACCAATCCCATGCTGCTGTTATCATTTTTTAGAAAAAAATTTGTTGTGAAAAAAATTCATTTTATTGGAAGTTTTCACTACACCTCTCACTAAAGTTATACAACCTAGTTTTAATATCCAAGCTAAAGTAAATAAGGATTCAAAAACTTAATGAAATGCTAAATCATTTCCCCATAGTCAACACTCAAAAAGCTAAATCTAGGTCACAGATACCTCACAGAAACACACAGTACAATAATCGTGTGTTTAGAAGATTTCAAAAATACTTGCTAATCTTTTCAAAGCCCAGCAAGTTCTATAAAAGCTCCAAAGCCATATTTTCAATTTTTTCATGGACTCAGAAAGCATCAAAATATACTGAAATTCCATATTAAAACACCATTATTTTAGCCTTATGGACTTCTGGGACCAGCCTGATCTAAATATAAATAAGGTTGATGACTCAAAGCTTTTCTTTTGTTACAGAAAATGCTAAGTTATTATTTATCTGGTAGACAAATTCTAAGATGTTGAACTTCTCTTTTTATTTTTATTCTAATTGTGTTTTAGAAGATTGTTTATTGTATCTGTTTGGAGAAATATGTTTCATGCTGTGTCCTTCATTAAAAAGATTAAGTACTTGATCAATCCTTAACCTCTTAGTGTGTCTCATTAGTTTGGTAATTTATTCATCAGAAATACACTCTGAGATGTGTTGGGATTGAAGATTTGGTGTTGATCCAAAAAATCATGCTGCGCAGTGTCAGGAACCTCCTCACTTGGAGTAATGCACCCGCACAAAGAGAAGGAGTGAAATTCTGTTATAATATGAGAAGTATAGAAATGTTTGTTACTTCTTTCTGCTACCAACCCAAATAATTTTTTGGAAATTTTCCTGTTTGTTAATTTGTTAGAAGTAAAGATGCTATAAAGCCATAGCACATGGAGAGTTACATTTATTTATCTTTTTAAAGAACTTTGTTAGAACTTCCAGAAAATGCTCCAGAAAAACAGCATTTTACCACTTATTTTATACATCAGAACCACAGGAGAGGACATAAGCGGGTTCCAATGAAATCCACTGGTGATAGATTAGGGAGGTAGGAGAAAGCAAAATAGGGAAATCTCTGAGACTGAGGAAAACAAATAGACACATACTCCTTTTACACTGGTGGGTACAGGATAGTTAACAATTAACATTCACAGCACAGAGACTACAGGGGAGAACAAGATAGCAGGGAGAGGTTCTGGGGCTCTGGTGGGAGATTGTACCCTGAGGGGTCTGGAACAGGGGGATGACTCTGGCATCCCAAAGGTACATTATTATAGATGCAAAAAGATAATAGACAGGTTTAGTTAGGGTAAAGCTTGACCTTTGTCAAGGAAGACACCAAACCTAGGACATGACTACCCACCATGACTGGTTTATAGTTAAGAAGTTTTTATTTCAGACCATTCTATATGGTTATTTTCAGTCTCCGAGTCTGTAAGGACCACCATACAGGCCTCCCCTGAGCTCGTCAGGTTTAGTATGTGACCCCTTTTGGTCCACATATAAATACTTTTAATTAAGTTGCACTATTTTGGGTTTCTTTAATCTTAAGAAATTTATAAATCAAAAATAAATATATGCCATCACACATATATCATTATGTAAATTGATAACATTGAAACAAAATTATTCTAAGGAATTTTTAACCAGAAATCTCAAATCCAAGCTTTCCTAATGATAAGTCCAAATTAAACTCTTCTATCATAGCTGAGTGCTGTGTGGTCCTTAAAATGCTATTCAGCTCAGAAGCATTATCTTTTTAGTGTGCAATTAATCTTTTCTTTTCTCATTTTAGTAGACACATGCCCATCTGCTACTCATCATTCTTACTGTTTAGCAAGACAAGGGAAGTGTCTTCTCTGTGTTTCAAGCTTCACCTTGAATAAAAGCTGAGAAACCCTGTGGATATCCAATAAAAATTAAAGAGAAAGGAACAGAGACATAGAAGGGAAAAAAAGAAGAATTGAATGCAACGACAAAGACAAAAATCAAACATGTAAGGAGATTGGTTTTATTCGGGAAGTTGCAGTAGGGAGATCCAAACCCCCGTGTCTGAGCCGTGTAGTTTTGCCTTAGACTTTTACAGGGAGGAACAGGCAAGGTAAGGGCGGCGTGATTCACAGTTGGGATTTCTTCGCCAGGAATCTGAGGATAGTCAGTGATCAAAATGTTTATGTCTGTGTCTAGTTTCAAAGGGAACAAACAGTGCAGTTCAACCATGAGATAAAGAATGGAAAGTAGGAGGGTCTATGCCTGGCTCTGTCAGCAAGTTCAGGCAAAATAGAAATGCCTGGGTTAGGCCTTGTCACAGGTTAACAAGGAAGGGAGTTATGAGAGAGAGGAACAGGGATCTTATTTAACTCACGTAGGCAAGTGTGGTTCTTTGCAGTAAGCTATTCCCCATAAGACAAAAAGAGGGATTTGGGATAACAAAACCCTAGGGAGATTTCTTAACCATCACTTTACAAAGCATAAGGCTCAGATAAATTTCAACACTGTCAAGAAAAAAAAAACAGATTTTTATTTAGAAACAGTATAGTTTTCTCTGGGTTAAATTTTCTCAAAATAAAATTTATTTTACCAACTAAATTTTTTTCTTCAACTGTTCCTGTACAGTGCAGAAAGAATTGGTCCACCCTGCACTAAACACTAGACACTGAGAATTGCCATAGAGAAAGATAGGCTATTTTATTATACATGGCACCACCAGGAGAATGAGAAGCTCGCACTCCAAGTCAAACTCCGTGATCTAGGGTTTGGGGCTGGTGGTAAGGGTTCAGGAGGAACAGGTATGCAGAAGCACTGGCGGAGCAAGTGATAATGGGATGACCTTGGAGCTTAACTGTTTGTGGTAAGGAGAGACCACACAAGATTTTCCAGGCCAACAAACCCTTGTTCCTAAAAGAGTTCTGGTTTTATAGTCCAGTTTTGTACCAAGGTTCAAGGAGGAGAGTGTGAGACTTGGTTCCAGCTGCAACTGGAGGTCCAAGTTCCCTCTTCTGCACATGCTTCTCCTGCATGACTTGCAGTTCTGATCTGCTTCTGAAAATCAGCTCAGTATCACAGTAAGTAGGACAGGCCCATTCTGAGCTGGCACTGTGGTTATGTTCCCAAAGTTTTTTAGATCTCTATTAATTTTTCAATTTGATTTTTAAATTTTAATTTTAATTTGAACTTTGGTTTCTTTTTTGTATTTCAGATATAATCTGTTATATATCCTACTACCAACAACAGACATAGAGCATCATGTGTCAACATGTTAGTTTTTTAACATCCTTTTCCAGTTATAATCCAAATTACTATAAATATTTTTATACTTAAAGCTAAATTAAGCCTTTATAGATGCAGAAAAATGTGTTAATCAACTAGTCCAATAACTTCATTTTGTTCAAATAAAATCTTTAGGGCCATTGAGTTTCCTAGGTTTCTACAATTAGTCCTTTGAATTGCCAGGAAGAGAACTCAGCTGGCCTGACTCCTACTGTGATTCTCATTGCATTGCAACACATTTTGCTGATGAATGGCAATATTTTCTTCATGTGACCATTAAAACTAAAGCAGAATGTCCCAAAACAATTTTAAAAAGCTAGTTTTAGTTAAAGGATTTAGGACCAAAATCTAAAAACTAGTAATATGAATGAGAACATGGAAAAAACAAAAATATACAACTAAAATTGTAGACCACAAGAATAGTGACAAAAATAAGACCAAGCCAAAAGTTTTATCACTGTTTACAGATAAATATCAGCTTTGGTTTGCTAAATGCTTATGTTTAAAGTTCTCACAATCCATACTAAAATTAACTATTGCTCACCCAGAGTAAGTCAAGAGTTTGAATCTGGTGAGGCAGCTTGGACAAGAACAGGAAGGTAGCTGTGTTACTGGACTAAAATATTCGTTTGCCCAAACACATTACAGCCAGTACGACATGAATGGGAGTTAACGGCAAAGAAAGTAAGGGTGTATTTTTAGGAAGTGTCCACTCCGGAGACAAGTTAGCTCAAAGGACAGGGAGCTCAAAGACCTGGGCCCATGATGGCTTCCAGGGGATGGGTTATATGAAGGAAAAATCATTAATCGTGGTGACTAAGGGAGTTAGTTGTCTTTAGCTCAAAATAACCACTATATTACAGAGGCACATCTTCAGGTCACTCATTCTGAACCCCCATGTCATGACAGTGCATTATTAACATAGCTTATTTATTCAAAAGCACATGAAGATCTCATTATGCTAGTCGATCCAAAGCTACCATGTCACAAACTCTGCCAATCCCAACCAGTGTTCCATCTTCAAGACCTTCCCTAAAGTCACCAAACCCAGGTTCTAACCCCCTTAAAAGTATTCAGCCAAGGCCCTGATAAATGTCTTGATAAATGTCTTCCCAGGGATCTCGTGTCTGAAACTTTTCTAAGATGCTGTCACAGGGATAGACTTACAGTACTGTCACACTCGGCTTTTCTGGATCAATTTATTTTCCTGGTGTTAATTTTGGAGTTATCAATCAACCAAGCAGAACTATTTACCATATTTAAAATAGCTAAACCTCAATTTCTCATGTGAGATTGGGTACTGCAATCATTTTTTGTGTGGATAACTTTTGGCTTTACATATTTTAAACAAGGATTAAAGTATTTTCAATTTGAAAATTATAAGAGTTCACAAACTTTTAAATTTACAAGCTTTTTAAAAAATTACATGATTTTATAAATCGTTATAAACTCTTGGCTTGTTCTCTTATCAAAAACAAGTTCATAATAAAAATTAATTAGGATTTCATAATCATGATCAAGGAGCATATAGTTAAAACATTTATTTTTTATTTACCTTTCCTGGCTTTAACAAAAATGGTTTTAAAAACCTTGAGTGTTATTTTCCCTGTAGAATAAATTAATTGCAAAGGTTTTCCCAGGAGGCATTTTTAATGTCTTTGGAAGGTGTCTATATATCCAAATAGAAAAAGAGTCAGCTCAAGACTAGCTAACAATGAAAGCAACTCAATGGCTCCTCAATGGATATGTTCAAGCCAACCTCCAACAGCAGGTTTTAAAAATGTTATAGCAGAGATTTAAGAATCCATTATAATGTGAGCTCCATGAGAGTAAAGGCTTAGTATGTTTTATTCACTCATGTATCCCAAATGTTTAGACTAATACTTGCCATAAAGCTCAATAAATACTTGGAGAATATATGAATAAATCATTCAGGAACTTAGACTAGATAGTGTTTAAACTTTAAGAATTGTACACAGAAGATAGCTCCATGAGTATACCACAGGCTCTGTGCATTATGGAGTCCTGATTCAGCCTTTCTCTAACCACAATCTTCTCACAGAGTGAGAAGTCCTCAGGCCCAGGGATGTACTTCCAGGAACTCATGGTACTGGAGGTCACGCTGGGGATTCTATACCCAAGTAAAGTAGCCCCTTGCTCACCTCTAGGAGCTGCTAGGGTCTTTTCCTCCAGGGACACACGTGAAGCCTGAGGACTGGCTACAGCCAAGGAGTAGCTGTTTGTGTGGCTAGGGGTGATGGCACCTTCACGTGCAGAATGTCTGTGTGAATGAGGCCCCTCAAAGTACAAGCCTGGGCAGACTGGAATAATAAGGAGTGTGCTGTAGGTTGGAGGGGTTCTGGAGCTGCCTCTGCCTGCTTCACCTAGTACCAACAAACAAGGTCAAAAAATCTAAAAATTCTGTATTGTGACTGGCTTCCCAGAACATTTTAATGGAATGGTTATCAGAGAAGGTGGTGAAACATTTTGTTTAACAAATGATTAGCTTCAGTTATCGCTTTAAAGTATTTAGACAAAGTGCACGGACATCTTAAATGTTAGGGGTGGGCTTGTGCCTGATGCTTATTGACTCCATTTATTCTGAGGATGAAGATATTACCAGGTGGAAATTCAGTAAGTTGACTTTAACTGCTCATGAGTTTGGACAAATACTTGTGTTTTCCTTGGGTCTCTTTTTGTCTAAGGGATAAGACCTAAGCACCAAAATTGGGGGTTCTTGGGGTAAAGCCACCAAAACCATTCACAGTGTTAAATCACCTGAGCAGATTGTTGAAGCTACAGCTTCCCAGATGCCACCTTCAAAGACTGAGTCATTATGTGTGTGGGATGCCAGTGAAGGAGATGGAGTGTGCACAGGTTTAGCGTGCATCCCATGTGATTCTGATGTGTATGACCTGTGGGTGACATTTTGAAAAACACAAATGTAAGGAAAGTAATACATGGTGATGCTATGCTTAAGTTTAGATGGGGCTTAGGCAAGAGGGTCAGTCACAAATATCCTTAATGCTAACACATGGCCGGAGTTCCTCAGTGTGAGACACCACATCAGAATTACGAACCAAATTTTTAGTCAGAATAAAGTGTCTGGAAGGTCATCTTTGGTCATTTTTGGAGCAGGATATAGAGTTTAAGCAGTAGAATGTCAATATCACAGCATAGGATTTGGGAAGGAGGAAAAAGATATAACTGAATATGAAGGACAAATGTCAAGTGCTGAGCTAATACTGAACAAATAGCATTTTCCTGGATTATTTTCTATGTTTTAGTTATAATAGCAATAATGAACAGTTATATTCAAAATAATAGGATCTTTATTCTCCTAAAGTCTTTTATTTTTGCTCACCAACCCCATATTTTCAAGTCAAAATTTTGTTTCTGTATGTGACAGCTACATAGTACCTATGCTCAATAGCGCCTACCACTCCCAGTGACTAGCACAGTGAAGTCATCATTGTTCACTCATGCACATTCTAGTCCAGTCAGAATTAAATCGGGGTGTGAAAATCAGGTTGAGAGCGTCTGGGGAGGGACATCCAAATCTTTAGTTAGTGAGCGAAAATATGTAACAAAGACCATACGCTTTAACTTTTGCTTCTTCTGTTTTACACACAATGACTCTTCAAATTTTATGTTAACATAAGTTTTTATTAAAGGGTACTGTTTGAAAATGTGGACAAAGTGATCCTCTTGAACACGCCACACTTCCTGGTGATGTTTGTGATTTCATCCCTTTAGACTTTTCCTGTCTAAAATTTTGAGTTATCGTGGTTGTGTTGGAGTTTCTGAAAAATCAACTTTTGTATATTAATCATTTTTAAGAAATATTGCAGAATACAAAGACCTCAGAATATTAGAGAAACAAATCATTCACCATTTGCCAAAGTCATTAATCTTTCTATTGCTGCTCAAGTCAGTCATATCTGACTCTCAATTTAGATACTAAATGAACTTCCCTGAAGTTCTAAAATAATATTATGATAATATAAAAAGCTATTATGTTATAATATATTAATAATTATATTATTAAATTGCCCTACATAAATTATATATGAGGCCTGTCCAGAAAGTATCCATCCATATACTATGACAAATAGAGATATTTATTGAAGAAGATACAAAATACAAGAAACATTGTACATAGGACAATGATACCTCAGTCCCCTTAAAATCAAACACCTGGGGACCTCCCACAGTTCTCCCAATTGCCATCAGCTGCCCCATAGTATTTTCCTGTATCTTACCAAAAGTTGGAAAATTCTTCCCTTTCAAATGTTATTTTAGTTTGGGGAAAAGCCAGAAGTTGCAGGGAACCAAATTCGGGCTGTAGAGGGACTGAGTCATCTGGATGATTTGATGTTTCACCAAAAGCTTTGGAAAAGTTGAGACATGATGCATGAGCGGGTACATTGTCATGATGAAGCTGCCAATCGCCAATTTTCTATAGCTGTGGACTTCTGAATCAACTGAATAGTTTCTTCTGAAAAATGTTCAAGCTTAATGCAAATTTTGATGCAGATTTGTCCCTCTACTTGCTCAGCCATTTTGTATGTGTCAGCCACACAATACCTACACTCAATAGCGCCCCCACTCCCAGTGACTAGTACAGGGAAGTCATCATTGTTCACTCATGCACATTCCTGTCCACTCTCCTTGGCTGCCAGTTTACATCAATGTCATGCAAACTGTTCTCATTATATTAACAATGGCTGGACTTTTCCAAACAGACTTCATATATACTAATTTAATACAAATTAGTATTAATAGGATTTGGGAAGGAGGAAATTATATAAATATAAATTCTAATGAGCAAAACAAACTAATGAACAAAATAGAACCAGAAGCCTGGAAACATAGAAGAAACTGATGGATGCTAGAGCAGAGGGGCATGCGGAATCTGGATAAAAGAAGGTGAAGAAATTAATAAAGAACATACATGCACAGCCTCTGGACACAGCCAATAGTGTGGTGAAGGCCGGGGGAGGAGGGGCTAGTGGAGATGATCAAGAGGGGAAAATAGTGTCAACAACATAAAGGAAAAGAGAAGAAGGTGCACCACAATCGGGGAAAATATACTGTAATTAATATACTGTAAATAAAAAGATATATAATTAAAACAAACCATGTAATATTATGTTTAATATTATAACAATATTAATTATCATTGTATAGTCTATACAAGGTAGGTTACAATAATATAATTTAATGTTATGTAATAATAATTCATAATATAATGTTATATCAATATATACTATTATATTATCATAGTGTACATAATTATATGTAATAAAATAAGTTGTAATATATAATTATCAATAATTAACAAATGAAATTGGATTTTTTTATCCCATGAAAAATAACTTGATGCAATGCAGAGTACTTAGACATTTGCATACTGAATAGATCCAGATGAAATCTGTATAATTTGGCACAGTCTCTAGGGTCTGTGCCAAACAGCCTCTAGAGCCTTCAGGTCTATAAACACAAATCTCTAAAACTATCACATCATTTAAAGGTGAGTTACAGTGCTTCCCATTTCACCTCTCAGAAGAAAAATAAAAACTTATTATGCTTTAATGACCAAAAAATGTTCCTTTGGTGTTTGCACATTTAATTATATTCTTTAATCTGCTTTTGAGAATCTCATTAATTGGCATGCAAATCCTACATACTACATGGTATTTATACTAATCACACAGATGTCACAGATTTTAGTTCATGTTATATAACCAATATCTTATTTAAAGAGTGTGAACATTTGGGGAAAATTAGAAAATGCATACCTAGAATTAGTAATCTACTACCCACTTGTTACTGTTTCCAAAACTTTAAGTACATAAGTACATTTTTAACTGCTTATTTCTAGTGTCAAAAAATGGACACTTAAGATTGTTAAAAAATTCCCATCATTAGGCAGAGTCATGCTTCTAATAAGAAGCAGAGTACAATCCTCATTGGTAATATCATTGACTTAGAGAGGATTTTCATTTTGTGATACATATATTTCATTTGAGTGCATGAACTTCAGATGGAGTTTCTTACCAACATCCTAAAGTTGTTCATTCCAGTAATTTTAAAATTTCATCACCACAGTCATAATTAACATTGGATGTGGAACTATCTAATCTGGAATCACTGGTTTAATATACTTTTGAGTAAGTGAGTTTTGCTCAGCCTGGAGAAATATTTTAAATTCTGAAAATAATTAATGTATCATTCATTGATCTCTCTTTAACTTTAAAAAAAGATGTGATGGAAGTAAAACTTGAAGGCAGGCACACATAGATAATATGTTGATAAGCAGCACATACAATCTAGGCTTCTCAAAATACAAGATAACTACTTCAGCAGCATAAGACTTTTACTACATACATAAAAATTTGAGGAGGCCCTTTAGATCTGCGAAGCAATGTATTGTCAATGATATAGCACTAGAATGAGCCTACATACTTCAGTTCTCTGATTAAGTAACCTGTTCATAATACTCTAAAATACTGACTTTCGAAGATGATATTTTAGAAATTAATATATCCATTTATTCCCCAAAACATTATTTTACTAAGAAATCTAACCGTAAGAATAAAAAGAATCTCAAATTTTGACAAAGGGAAGTTTGTTTAATAGGATCTTGGCTTTGGTTTCCATTAATAATTACGTTCTTCTGATATTATTCTTGAAAAAAAAACTATGTTTCTTGGTAAAGGGTCAAAATTTCCAATAATACTTTAATAAGTTCATATGAATTTACTGCATGTGGCACATGTCTAGATCTGATTTTAGCAGGTATTTATGATTAAGGAAATAGAGATCATTTTAATTTTTGCATAAAAGCTAGTTTTTTTATAAGAGGTGACTAAGTTACTTAAGGTTGCTCTGAATAGTTGAGGCTATTCATATTGAAGATATGAATTAACAGTTTCAAAATCTCATTTTTCCATCAGGATGCTCTAAGAGCTTTAATAGTCAATAAGGTAATAAGTGGAAAAGTGCTGTAAATTATTAAAATAGAGTTCCTACATAGCTAATAAATTGAATAGATACTCAGTTCACTGCTCACAATTTAATCTAAAATCTTATCCATTCTATAAGATACTATGAACAGTTTCATTTGACTGCATCCTTCACCCCTTCTAATAATCGTAAAATGTAGTAGTTATGTTGTTTTCTGTTTTCCTAGGCTCAAACCTGTAATGTCCTTTTAAGTGAGGCATGTCAAGATCAATAGCCCTTTTTATGCTTCTAAATATTTGAGAAAAAATTAAACTTTATAAACATTGTTATAATAAAATTACACCTATAAATTTATGGTAAAATAAAGGAGATTTATTTTATTGAACATGCACAGACTTCTACAAAGTTAATTCTTTATTGCACACTGTTAGAAGATTTTTGCAAGATTCATAAATGTGTTTGCATTTCAAATCGAACCCAGAACTGCATTGATGCTCTCACTCACGTGGTGCAGCTCAGAGACATTCCGTCACTAGGGACTGGCAGCTGTGGGGGACTATTCATGCTATGACACAGTGTTTACTAAAATAGTTGTTTGTGTCTCAACCTTTATTAATGGAAAACCAACAACATATTAAAGCACTTTTGTGTTATTTGTTTTTAACAGAGCACTTTCAGGCTAAGAAATCTCACATCTGCGGGCTTCTTCCATCACTTTGTTCAGTTATCTGCTTAGGTGTCAGCTTCTCAGAGGTCTAACATCTGATCTCACCGGCATCTACTCATTCTTGTCTCCACCAGCACTCATACCCCAACCTGCTTTATTTTCCTTATAACACTTATCACCTAAACTATTATCTTCTAACCATTTACTTCTTTCTCTCTCAACAAGAATGAAAGCTCCAGGAGAACTGTCTCCAAAAACTATTTTCTGTACTTCTGTTTCCCCAAGTTATTTACCACTGTAAAGCATGTAGAGGGCACTCAATCAATATTTTTTGAATAAGTGAATGCATACATTTCATATCTGCAAAATATTTGTTTATTTTTGGATGTTTGTTTCTCAGTAAAAGAAAAAAAAGAGAAAATTAGCCATGTAAGTCTACCTCTTACTTTGGAAATAGGTGACCTTACTAAGCTGTATTATCACCAGCATTGATTGGTTAGGTCTCAAAATGCTCCCTGGAAATTACAGGGAAGTTTGGATTACAAATAGCTAAAGTGTTGAGAAATGCTTATGCCCTAACATTATAATACCAGTTCACGTTATCTGGTTTAATTATGTTTAAAATAGTATAGTGCATCTTAAAATATGAAAAGAAGCCATTGTGATTCACACTCTAGTGGATGCTTTGGGTGGTCGGCCAGATCCACCCTCACCGGTGGTGCACTGGTCCCCCAGATGCTGTGGCTGCTGTGCATCATCGAACCAGACACTTCTCCAGAAAACTGTGCACACCAAGCAGTATCTCAGGAGACATTTCCCTCCCCTCAAATCAGCCCCCAACTGATTGTTAGGGAGTCCAAAAGCTGCTTGCCCCTGCCTCAAGATGGGCATATCTCTCCCCTGTAATTTTGTCTCCAGGGCATCCCTTATAGCATAAGACTATAATTAGTATCCTGCTGAACCGACATCATTCTGGGTTTCCTTCCTTTGCTATGTTCTGCCTTCTTCACTCCTCATCTCCTGAGACTAGCCCCTAATAAATAAATCACTGGAACAAGAATCACACTGAAACCTCTACTCTGGAGGAATCTGACTCAGAATATATACAGTTTCAAAGTTTTTGACTGATTTTAAGTCCTTTGTATATTGACCTAAAGTTTATGTGTTTTCTTGATCATTTGTTTTAACTTCCCCTATAATCAAAATTCATTCAAATTCTATAGTGAAGTTAGACCTATAGGCTAGATACCGATGGACGATGAATCAGGCCTGCTCCTCAGTCTAGGAGCATCAGAGTAGCTCTGTGAAAGAACAATGAACTGAAAGTTGCCCCAGGATGTCTTTCATGATGCCAAATGTGTATTATTTAGCTTTCCAATAAACTGCTGCAATGCCTGGACTCATTCATACAGGATTATACTGATGACTATCAGTTTGTCTGAGAATACTTTAGTTAATCTGTAAATTTCCCTTATTCATCTTGTTTTAATGATCATCTAATTGGAATAGAATTTCCTAGTGCTGTAAGCCCCTGCAGCAATGCCCTGAGACACTATGTCCCTGCACTTTCTACATAGGGGACAATTCTGGTGGCCATGTGAATAACTGGGAAAGAATCCAAATGGGGTAAATCCCTGCACGTTTTCTTCAGCTTGATTCTGGTGGAGTTTCTAGGACAATAGCTTTAGATGAGTGCACGCTAGATTGTTGTGTATTCGATAGAATCCTTCAGGGAATGTTTGCGTCCACCACCAAAGCTTCTGATCTAATTGTTCTAGATTATAATCTAAGCATCAGTATTTTTAAGAAGACCCACAGATGATTCTAACTGTGCGTTCACAGTGGAGATTCACTTCCTGTGACTGTTTTTCTTTCAAAAGTGTGCGTATCGAGTTCCTCCAGTCCACCAAGATTATCCTACTTTCAAATAGGTAGGTCTGTGTTCTTTTAACTTCATCTACCAATATTCTACAGTGTGTAATTAAGATATTCGGGTAATTTTGTTGTCTGGAATTCTCTCTTTTGTCTACAATAGTTGTTTTCAAAACTATTACACAGATTACATCAATATAACAATGATATAATTAGACATCTCATTCTTTTTATGACTTTTCAACTTCTGTGCAATGACTGGTGGTGGTGTAATAAATATACGTTCAAAATTTCTCTCTTTGACCTAATGAAAACAAATATTTGGATCCCTCAAACTCTCTGGAGCATACTTCTACTCATGGTCATCTCTTTGATTTGATTCAAGATAGAAAAGAATAAAAGCCACTCATAATGAATTCTAGATAGAAAGTTACCAACATCAGACTCTTCAGTGTGCCCTTGAGTAATCTTTAAAGCTGATAACATATTCAGATTTCAGCAGGAAATCAATCCATTCATTATTGTGGGAGTGAATTTACATCACTTGCTATTGGGCAACTCTTCTCGTCTTCCCCACAAGAGACCAATGTGTACGTAATTTATGTCTCCTTGCACCCTCACTTTGCAACACTCCGTTCGTCCAACTATATGTATTTCTACTGAGGCACTTAATCAACCAACTTCTACCTTGCCTTCTTCTCCCAACAACCAGCCTGGAACATGTGGATCAAGCTGGACCAATCTACTCCACCTTACAGGTGTTGTGAATAATGACTCAAAGAACAACACCGAAACATATGAAGATCTTCCTTAGGCAGCCAGGTCCACATGTCCCTTCACTCTTCTCAATTCTCCTTTCTTGTGATTAATGCCGTCTTTCCAATAAGGCATACTTTTGTGTTAATATAAGTCAGAATCTTGGTAGATTTCAATGTATGTTTTAGGAAAAAATTTTTTACATATAATTATGTACCATTTTACTGGCTGTGTGAACTTCAAAGGTTATTTACTTTCTCTATGTCTCAATGTTCTCATCTGTAAATGGGGAAATTATATTGAATGCATTGCCCATCTCTCAAAGTTTTTTCTTGGATTAGTTTCTTGTTTTCTTTTTTTATTTCTTTTTTCCTTGTTCTAAATTATCTATCCTAAGTTTATCTTCTAATACAATTAGTTTTATGTAGTGTGCAGTTGAATCCTCCATTAAACTTTAATTTGAAAATGATGTTATCTTGCCCTGGCTGGTGTAGCTCAGTGGATTGAGTGAAGGGCTGCAAAGCAAAGGGTCACTGGTTTGACTACCAGTCAGGACACACGTCTGGGTTGCAGGCCAAGTCCCCAGTAGGGGGTGTGCAAGAAGCAACCACACACTGATATTTCTCTCCCTCTCTTCCCATATAAAAATAAATAAATAAAGTCTTTAAAAAATACAAAACTGTGTTATCTTAATTTGTTTTTTCTGATACATAATTGTTCATATTCCATGATTGTTTTATACAGAAGGGGTGACCACCCCAAAAGGTAGAATTATCTTCTGAAGGGCAGCCCCCTTGTAGTACAGGCTTCCCCTACTAGATAAGTGTTCTAGGAATTCACTCTATCAGTGTACCAGCTGGTGGTCTTGTGGGAGGCTGCCCACACCCACTCAACTTTTTTTGAAGGCTCCTTCAGTGTGTTTGCCCATTTCATGATGGGTGAGTGCACCCGCCCCCATCGCACTGAGTGTTCAGCAGTTTTTGGCCCCAAATGACCTGCCCCCTGCGCTCCGCACTCCCTTTTCACCCGAGCTTGCTCTAAGCAACATTTTTTTAGTTTCCCCAGATGAAAAAAAGTCATCAAAGGGAAACATTATGACAGTGTGGAAGTGGTGCAACAAAAAAATGTTAGAAGCATAAAAGAAATCAAAATTGACAAGTTCAAAAACTGTTTTGAGCAGGGGGGAAAATGTCTCAATGGGTCTATTGCATCAAGTAGAGAGCACTTTGAAAGTGACTGAAGTTTAAACATGTTAAAATAAATACACAAATTTTAATGAATTTTTGGGGGGCAATTCTCCTCTTATGTGGTGCCCTCTAGCAGTCAGTAAAAAGTCAGAACATTTGCCATTGCTCAGTGGAAATGAGGCCACCACCCCAAGAGTGTCAGTGGAGGTCATGGGGAGCAGTAACAGGGCACTTCAGTCCCTCTCAGTTAATATGGTTTTAGCCTCAGTGGCCCAGTGGAGACCCTCTCCTCCACATCCTTTTGGTGCTGGTAGGGAGAACCTCCCCATTTCTGCGGTCAGCCAAGACCAGTTGGGGAATCTATATGTTTACCCCAAATTGGACGTAATAAGGGGACTCCCTCCCCTACTTTGACGCCTTCCTGTGCAAGAGTGGAGTCAGAGATATCAAGAGGAAGATTTAAATTGAATCAGGACTCTAAGTACATGTTACACAAAATATTCAGGTTTTAATAGAAAATCGCTTGTCGTTCTAGGAAACTAAAAAGATTTCCAAGGGAAATCTCAGACAATTACCAATACCAAGAAACAGTGCATGTCACTGTATTCTCTGTGGCCCTCAGAAAGGAGGTAAGGCAATACCGTGGACAATTCTGCACACATAAGTTGAAAAGCTTAGATGAAATGGATTTTTCAAAAACATAACAACCAAAACTCACCCAATATGAAATAGGTGATTTGAATGGATCGGTAACTGTTATAGAAATTTAATTTATAATTTAAAGCTTTCAGAAAAATAAATCTCCAAGCCTAGATTGTTTGACTATAGAAAACTACTAAGTTAAAAGAAGAAAAACTCAATTTTCTCCCCTGAGACTAGAGATACTTCAAGAATATACACCCACACTAATCTTATTAAACACAATCATGGAAGATTTTTAATAAGGTAAGTTTCAAATGTAAATAAAAGGTAAGGGGATTACCTAAATTAACCAATGGGCAGAGAACCTGAATGGACATCTCTTTAAAGAAGAAAAGATGACTAATAGACATACAAAAAGATGTTCAGTTTATCTAATCATCAGAGAAGTGTAAATTAAAATTATGATGAGATATCACCTCACACTTGTCAGAATGACTATTGTCAATAAATCAACAAACAACAAGTGTTGGTGAGGATGTTATAAAAAGGGAACAGTTGTGCACTGTTGGGATTGCATCTTGGTGCAGTCACTATAGAAAACAGTATGGAGATTCTTCAAAAAATTAAAAATAGATCTAGCTTATTACTGAGTAGTTCCAATTCTGGATATATATATATATATCTGAAGAAATTCAAAACACTAATTTTAAAAGATATATGCACTCCTGTGCTCATTGCAGTGTTGCTTACAATAGCCAGCATATGGAAGCAACCCAAGTTCCCATTGATAGACAACTGGATAAAGATGCAGTCCAATAAGAAAGAAGAAAATTTTATCCTTTGCAACAGCATCAACAGACCTGAAGAGCATTATACTAAGTGAAATTAGACAATCAGATAAAGACAAATACCATATTGTTTTATTCATATGTGGAATCTAATGAAAAAAAATAAACAAAATATAAACAGATTTATAGATACAGAGAATAGGGTAACAGCTGCCAGAGGGGAGAGGTGCTGCAGGTCTGGGTGAAAAAGGCTAAAGAATGAAACAAATTTAAAAAAAACCCTCATAGACACAGACAGCAGTATGGTGATCACCAGAAGGAAGAGGGGCGGGGGAGGTATGAAAGGGTTTAGGGGGAGTACATGGTGATGGAAAGAGACTTAACTTGGGTGGTGAACACACAGTACAGATGATGTATTATAGAATTGTACAACTGGTTTCAAAATTGGTTAATATTATTAACCAATGTCTCCCCAATAAATTCAATTAGAAACTAAAACAAGCCAAGTGTGGCTCAGTTAGTTAGTCCATGAAAGTGAAAGTTTGCCTGCTAGTTTTCTGATGAGAACAAAGAAGCCTGGGTCGTGGGTTTGGTCTCTGGTCGGGACATGTGCAGGAGCCAACCAATCGAAGTTTCTCTCTCACATTGACATTTCTCTCCCTCTCTTCCTCCCTCCCTTTCCCTTTCTCTAAAAATAAATAAATACAATAAAAACTAAAACAAAATAAATAAATAACATGTGGTACATATTATAATGGAATATATTTTGTAATCATGGTAGTAAAAATAGACAAAATCTTATCATTTGTAACAACATGAATAACTTAGAAAATATTACATGACTGAAATCCATCAGTCAGAGAAAGAAAAATACCATATTATTTCACTTATATGTGGACTCTAAAGAACAAAATAAATGAACAAACAAAACAGAAACAAATTCACAGATACAGAGAAAAAACTGATGGCTGCCAGAGGGGAGCAGGTGTTTGGGGACTAGGTGAAGAAGGTGAATGTATTAAGATGTACAGGTTGGCAGTTACAAAATCGTTACTGGATTAAAATACAACCTAAGGAATACAGTCAATAATACTGTAGTAACCATACATGATGCTAAGTGGATACTAGAATTATTGGATCACTTTTGTAAATTAGATAAATGTCTAACCACTGTGTCATTTACCTGAAACTAATATAAAATAATAAATGTCAATTATAATTGAAAAAACTATATGGGTTACTTTTCAGAAGGACATATTTGTATATGACATCATTATGATGTAGAAATTTCTAAGAAACCTAAGAAAAAAATTTCTGGAACTAACTGAGTTCAGCAATATTGCAGAATGCAAGATCAGCATAAAAATAAGTTATATGGTAGCATTAAAGATAGGAGCACCAAAATTAAAATTCAATGCCACTTAAAGCTTTAAAAAGATATATATTATATTGTGTATATATGTATATATGTATATATACATACAATATAATTTTATATATACAAATATAAATGTTAGGTGCATATATATTAGGTATGTACACACATATGTGTGTATATATATGCACACAAGTTATGCATACCCAACCTATATACATTTATATGTATATATATATACACTTATGCACATATGTGTATATATGTATATATATAACAAAACATGTACAGGACTTTTATGCTAAAAACTATAAAATATTGATGAAATAAATAAAAACTGACCTAAATAAATAGAAGGGCACATTGTATTTTCAAAGATTGGAAACTCAACAAAGTAAAGATGTTAAATCTCTACAAATTGATATACACATTTCACAAAATTTCTATCAAAATCCCTGAAATATTATTAGTGAATATAGAAATATTTCTAAAAATACATGGTAAAAGATAAATGAACTAAGATATCTAAAACAATTTTGAAAAAATATAAGGAAAGAATATACCTAATTTTCAAACGTGTAGTTGCAATACTCAAGACTGTGGTATTGATGAAAGGCAGACATGGATTAGTAGAACAGAATAGAAAACCTGGAGATAAGATTAATAGAAATATGACCAATGCAATTTTTAACTAAAGCAAAATATTAATTCAATAGAGAAAGAAAAAACATTTTTAACAAATGGTATTTAGACATTTTTACTTTTTTAGGTTAAAAAAAATGAACCTTGATCTCATACAAAAGTTAACACAAAATGCAACTCAGATAGCTATAAAATTTTAGAGAGAATGTAGTGGAATATCATTGAAATCTGGGACTAGGTAAAGTGTTCTTAGGTTTAACACCAAATATTTACCCATACAAGGAGAAATTGGTAAGTTATACTTCATCAAATTTAAAACAATTCATGATGGGGAATTTTTGCAGTGGGGAACACACAATACAGGGCACAGATAACGTTCTGTAGAATTTTGCGCCTGAAACACATATAATTTTATTAGCCAGTGTCACCTCAATAAAGTCAATAAAAATGAAAAATTAAGGAAAAAAAAACATTTGTTCCACAAAAGATCCTGTAAAGAGAATGAAAAGACAAGCTACAGAGGAGAAAATGTTTGCAAAACACACTCCCAACAGAAGGAGATTATATAAAGAAGATAAATAATAATTTAATTAGATAAAAGGCAAAAGGCATGAAGCGATATTTTAATGAAGATATACAGATGGCAAATAAGCACATAAAATATATTTAACACTATTGGCTATCACAGAAATGCAAATTAAAATCACAATGAGATATGACTATGCACCAGTTGGGGCGAAAGTTAGGTTTACAGATTCTTGTATGAAAAAATAATATAATAGTTAATAAATAAAAATATACAAATACATTCTGTGATTTGCATCCTCATGACTCGAAGTCTCCTTCTTCTCCACCCTCTGTTTATCAGGCAGGCTGAAGCAAACACCGAGTGCTGGTGAAGGTGCCAAGAAAGTACATAACCCATACATGACTAGCGGTGATACAAAATGTTACAGTCATTCTCAAAAACAGTTGGGTAGATGCTTAAAAATAATCATGCAACTATCATATGAGCCAGTAATTACACCCTGGGTATTTATGCCAGAAAAAAAAAAGAAAACTTGTGTTAATGTAACAACCTGGATAAATTTTCAAAGAATTATGCTAAGTGAAAAAAAAACATCCTAAACATTATCTCATGGATATATTTAAAAGGTTATCTCACAAGGTAGGATTTGATTTATTTAACGTTTTAAAAGGATCGTGATTGACATACAAGTCTTATTCAGCCATAAAAAATGAAATCTTGCCATTGGTGACATGGGTGGACCTCGAGGGCATTATGCTAAGTGAAATTAAGGCAGATAGAGAAAGAAAAATACCATATGATCTCTCTAAGTATGTGAAGTCTGCAAAAAAGAAAACAGTCTCAGACAGATAACATACTGGTGGTTGCAAGAGGTTGGGGTGTGCAAATAGAAGAAATATTTCTGTTTTTAGTTTATATAAATATAATTTAAAAATCTTGGAAATGAAAATTTATAGAGCTGCAGAACAGAATAGTGATTGCCAATGGTTAAGTCTAGGGGGTGATTTTGGCTACAAAAGAACAAGAGGGATCTTTACAATGTGGAAATGTCTACCTTGACTGCATCGATGCCAATATCTGGTTATGACATCGAAGTAAAAGTTTGCAAGATTTTATCATTAGAAAAACCTGGGTAAAGGATACGTGAAATCTCTCTGTTTTATACCCTAAAACCTCATGTGAGGTTACAGTTACTTCAAAATAAAAAAAGCTTAGTTAACAAAAATGGATGGCCTTTAAAAGTTTTGAATGACTAATAAGGAAAATTATAACTCCCCTCAGATTAAAGACTTAGTGTTATTTATCTCTCAGGCACACATTAGTGAAAACATGGTTTCATACAGTGCCTAAAATCCCCAGTCTAATGAATATTATTAGATGTGGTTTACTCTGTAACAAGCTAAATTTATACCATAACCCCCAGGAATAGACTTTGCTAATTTGGTTACAATGAGAAATTCTTTTCTGCGCATTCTTTCAATGGCCCCCATCCATGAAAATGTGTAACAGATTATGTGCAATTTATTCTTAATCAGAATAAAGAGAATCACTGTCCCAAGATTTTTTAATATTCTTCCTAGCTTTGTGTCTGAACTTCCAGAAGAGTTACCAAAAATAAGTGACATAACCTAAAACAGCAACTAAATATTTGGTAGAGGAGAGGGTAAGGTTGAAAGCTCTATTTCACCTATTAATATTACGGACAAAATATAATTTTTCCTAAGAGTATATTGCAAGTGAAAAAATGATATTGCTGTCTCATGAGGGTTCTTATAAATTAGCTCCATTAGCTATGGCTAATAAAATTAATAAATTATAGCTAATTTGTAACTATAGCTTATAAAAACCTATAGTGTTCTTACACTTTGCAGAAGCACATTACCAACAACTTGTTGAGGAAAAATGGCTGGTGCTTCATGAATATAGATGATTAAAACACATACTAACCCAGTAATGGAGAGGCATGGGAGAAAGCTGGATTTATAAAAATAATGTCTGAGAAATAGTGTGCAAAAATAGAGTTAAGGTATCAGAAATAACCTGTGGGAAATATGAGGTGGTTGAAGAGCAGAAATAATCTTCTCACAGGGGTCCAGAGAAGTACAATGGGATTAATTTTGTTCTAAGCAGTTTTCACAAAAGGAACACAAAGCTGCCATCTTGACAGGAAACATTTGTCTAGAAGAATATTACAGACATCTGCTCAAAGCAAAGAAATTGAACGTGCTTTGGCTACAACCAGGATCAAATGTATATTTCAAGTTGACTGCTTTATTCCTGAGAGAAAGACCATGAAACAGAGAACACGTACTGTATTGAACATTGAATAGAAAAAAACGGAGTAACATCTTTGCACATATGTGTAACAAGTATTCTCATTACAAATGTTTAAAAAATTTTAAATGATAAGCATATCAATTGTATATAAATCATGCTTCCTTCAATGGCCCCATTCCAAAATTTTATCGTTGAGTTTTTTTTCTACCAACAAGAAAACTCAGGAATTTTTCATAATGATGCATTATTTTCTTGTTTTATTTATTTTTTAAAATATTTTATTTATTTATTTTTAGAGAGAGGGGAATGGAAGAAGAAAGAGTGGGAGAGAAACATCAATGTGTGGCTGCCTCTCTTGTGTTCCCTACTGGGAACCTGGCCTATAACCCAAACATGTGCCCTAGACTGGGAATCGAACGGGTGACTCCTTGCTTCACAGGTCCATGCTCAATCCACTGAGCTACCCCAGCCAGGGTCTATTTTCTTGTTTTATATAAGATTTTATTTCCTGTATTTATCAGTAATTCAAATATTATAAAACTTTTTGATATTTTCTTTATTTTCAAATAAAATATTTAGCATATTTCTTTTTACATTTGGTTTCTAAATAAGTTAGCATCTGACTTTCAAATATTTTCTTTATTTATTTTTCGAGAGAGGGGAAGAAGAAAGGGGAGAGACATCTTGGGAGGTTGTTTAAAGCTCAAGATTTTGCATATGTTTTTAAACTACCATTATATTTTGCCAAACTATCTCTAAACACAAATATATAAATTAATTTATGAGTTATATGATATTGTACACAAATTATAAGTACATATGAGTGCTTAACACTTCACCAGAGAAGGATAATTTGCTTCAAATTATTCATTCATAAAGCTTCACTAAGATGCATCTATTTTAACAAAATATTTCTAATAAAAATTTATTTTATTATTTTTCCTGCTTCAACCTTTCATTAAAATGTGAAATATTTTGTATGCCTCTACTTTGATCCATGCTTTGTATGTGGAGAACACCCATTGTTCTCCTTAATCATCTTTAAACTCAGTCCTAGAAACATCTATTATCAGTTTTCTCTCAAGTTACAAGAAAAAGTCGAGTAAATTAGACAAGGCTCTCAGCAGGGGATTACATCATTTTTCAGCTAGTTCATACCAATCTCTTACCAAATCCTTCACCCAGTTTTAATATGTATAAGGACTACTTTTATGGCAGAAATTATGCCAACAATGAGATGAAATGCCATTTATGAAATATGATCATTTTATTCACTGGCCAGAAGACAAAGCTCCAAATGCAAGTTTAAAACTAGGGTATTATCTCTGCTTCTTAAAATGCTGAACAATAACTACGTTTTCCTACTGAAAGATAAGCGCAGAACAACTGAAATTCACTCTTTCTGTGGAAAATGTTCAAAGAACAAAGCATGCACATGCAGGGAGAAATTGAGCCTGATTATACCCTATGAAGTGAAAAAGAAAAAATGTCCAAATCTTGTGCAAAGAAAGTATGTAGTCGGATAAGTATAACTGCTGGCAAAAACAATTTAATCAACCTTTCTTCCTAAGATGTTTATGTGACTTCTGAGAAACAGGGTGCTTTTCTAACAAAGATTAAATTGCTTCCACTGTGCGTAGTACCAGCTAGTCATATCCTGATGAGAAAGACAGGGACTAAGACCAACACAAAAGAAAGGAAGAAAAAAAGGAAGCATTGCTGATCAAACAGCTAGTTGTTCACAGCAGTGACTCAAAAAAAAAAAATCCCCTTCTACATCTAAGCAGTAGAATGATTTCTAACGTTGTGCAACAAAAACACTACAGAAAATTGTTTACCTTGAAACAAACAAAGAAGATTATTCATTTCAAAGCAAAACTGCAATGCACAGCATTCTACAGCCAAACTCAGATAACCATGTAAGCATTAAAGAATCCCTTTGCACAATAGAAAAAAATATTAGCTAGTGAGTTCTACTTTTGGTCTACTAAGGCTAAGCATGTATTAAAGGCAAGAAGGGAGGAAAAATTAAAAAAGCAGAGACCAGCAATATTTGACAAGAGCTAAATTCTTTAATCCAGTTCCTGTAAGATCCCATTTAGATTTCCACATGAGACATAAACAGCCTTGGAAATGGTTTTCAAAACTCATTAGTTCTACAAAATTTATGTACAGCTTGCAAAATTTGCATTGACCAAGTCCTCATGTACCAACTCACACCTCATACACATGCTAACCAATTACAACTTCCACTGCTGCCAGTGCAGCAGCTTTGCATGCAGTTCACATGCCAACAGACAATAACTTAAAACTGTTTCATTAATTTAGCATAAACAAAATATGGCATGTATAATACACATTGTATAAATGTACACACTAATGTATCAGAATTTGTACTCAAATGCAGTGTAGAGTATTACATACATATACAAAAGATGCATAGATATATGGATATGTATATAGTGTATGTGTGCTCACTCTCTCTGTACAAATGTAAATGATATGGTCTGTCTGGAAAAAGTCCAGCCATTATTAATATAGTAACAATTATTTCCATGACACTCTCCAAGGAGAGTGGATGGGAATACGTGCCGGAACGATGACGACCTCACTGTACTAGTCAGTTGGAATGGTAGACGCCATTGACAGAGCATGTGTAGTGTGTGGCATAGCATTCAAAATCACTGAGCAAGTAAAGTAATGAAGTTGCATCAAATTGTGCATTAAACTTGAACATTCATCTGCAGAAACCACTCAGATGATTCAGAAGGCTGCAGCTACAGGCAACTGGTGATTGGCAGCTTCATCACGACAACCCACCTGTTCATGCATCACATATCATGCAGAGTCTTTTAGTGAAATATCGAATAAACCAGGTGACTCAGCCTTTCCTAAAGCCCAGATTTGGTGCCCTGAGACTTCTGGCTTTTCCCAAAACTAGAATCACCTTCGAAAAAGAAGATATTTCATACCCTCACTAAGATTCAGGAAAATATAACACGGCAGCCGATGGGGATTGGGAGAACTGTGTGAGGCACCCAAGTGCTTTAAAGGGAACTGAAGTGTCACTGTCCTGTGTACAATGTTCCTTGTATCTTGTATCTTCTTCAAAATAGAAAAAGTCTTTATTTTTCATGTTATGTGGCTGGATACCATCTGGACACACACACCTATATATAGTGTATATGTATATCTAATATGTCTGTGTGTATACACACACACATACACACATCATCAAATCCAGATATATTTTTCTAGATTACAAAGTCATCACCCTTACTAAGTTAATAAATTATACTTTTTAAGCCCTGGCTGGTGTAGCTCAGTGGATTGAGCACGGGCCTGTGAACCAGACAACCGCAGTTCGATTCCCAGTCAGGGCACATACCTGGGTTGCAGACCAGTTCCCTGCAGGCCAATTTCCAGCAGGGGACGCATGAAAGGCAACCATACATTGATGTTTCTCTCCCTCTCTCCTTCCCTTCCCCTCTGAAGATAAATAAATAATATCTTAAAAATAAATAAATAAATTATACTTTTTATTCCCTTGTTGCTAAATTTTGATGAGCGTTCTTGCTAAGAGCCATATACCCTCCATCTCAGTATGAAAGCTGCCTCTAAATTTAGTCATGATAAGTTTGAAAATATGTGTACTCCCATAAAACCATCAATGCAGTCAAGATAATAACTGTACTCTTTTTCTCTAAGTTTTTCACAGTGTCTCCCTTCGACCCCTTCTTGCTCACCCGAGCATGGAGAGATATGGATGCCTTTCTGTCGCGATTTCACCAGTCTTTTTAGTTCTGAATATTCTAATAGGTATGGAGTGGTATATCATGGTGGTTTTAATTTGCATTTCCCAAATGACAATTGATCTTGAACATCAATTCATATGTATATATTAGCTGAAAGCTTATTTTACTTTTAATTGGGTTGTTTCCTCAGTATAGAGTTTTATATATTTGTGTCTTAGGCTGCTTAAGCTGCTGTAAAAAGAAAAAAGAACATATACCGGGTGCTAAAAGAAAAGTTCATTTCTTAGAGTTATGGAAGCTAGGAAGTCCAAACTCAAGGTTCTGACAAGTTCTCGTTCCTGGTAAGAGCTCTCTTCCTGACATGTGGACAGCCACCTTGTCCTTTGTCCCTCACAAGGCTTTGCCTTGGGGACACAGGAATGGTGAGAGAAAGCTGCTTTCCTCTTGTTATAGGACCACTAATTATATCAGGAGGGCCCCACCATCACGAGCGAATCTAACCTTAATTCCCTCCCAAAGACCCCATCTCTAAATACCATTGCATTGTGGCCAGGTGTCCAGCACCCACATTTTGTAGGACACAAAATTCAATCTGTAACAACTTGTAAACAGAATTTTATATATTCTGGATGCCAGTACTTTCATCATGTATATTTCTTCCATCCTATGGTGACTAGACTTCTCTTTATCAAAATCTTATAAAGAATAGAAGTTATCAAAGATAGAGAAATCCAATTGCTAAATGTTTGATTGATCGTTCTTTTGGTGTTATATGCAAAATTAAAAAAAATCTTTCCATTACATAGAGGATCTGTCTATTTAGGACTTCTTTACTTTCTCTCAGCACTGATTATAGTATTATTTACTTATTTATTTTGTTACAAGCTCAGCATCCTGCCCATAGCCAGAGAAAACTATAGGATCTAACATTTGCAACCCAAGAAAAATGAGAGAGCATGAAAGCAATCCCCACTATCACAAATTCTGCAGTCGACTTTCCCACATTTGAGGAAATCCCAGAAGTCAGTGCTCTGGGAGTGGCTTGCCCTGGGAAAACCACCTTCGTGATTGCGGTATCTCTCCTGTCAAATAAGTAAGTATGGTTAAAGTTTTTCATGTACACCCTTACACAGTTTCTGTCAAATTCATCTCTCTTCCATGGTTTTTGTTACTATTATGTATGATGATCTGCTTTCTTTCTCTGTCCAATTGTTTGTAGTCTACAAATGAATAAAATTTATTTTTGAATTCTGTCTTGTATATTCTTCCAACCTTTCTAAACTCACTTACTAGTTGCAATAGCACTTTTGTCAATTTCATATGGTTTTCTATATAAAGGACCATTTTCTCTGTATGTAAAGACAAGTTTATTGATTTTTAATCTGACTGACATTTATATATTTTTATTGCTTTATTGATCTGACTGGAAGCTCAAGTGCAATACTGACAAGTGGGGAGAGTAGACATACTCTCGTACTCTATTCCTAATCTTAGGAATAAAGCATTTAGTGTTTCCTTTGTGTTGTTAGCTGCAGGACTTTTATTGATACCTATTATCAGGTTGAGAAATTTTCCTTCTAGTCTTAGTTTTCTAAAACTTTTCTTTAATAAGAAAAGGGTTTTTCTTCATTTTTATTTTGCTTTAGTAAAATGCTTTTGCTGTTTCTTGAGATGATTTATGGTTTTTATTTTTTGTTACTATAATAAATTACATTGATTTATTTTCAAATGATAAAACAACTTTGCCTATATGAGATAAACTCCACTTGATTGTAACATATAATCTTTTTTATATATCATTGAATTTTATTAGCTAAAATTTTATTAAGACTTTTATTCATGATAGATGTAGATCTATACATTTTCTTTCTTGAAATATCTATATCTCATTTTGGTATCAAAGTAATATAGGCTTCATGAAATGAATTGCATTACATTGTTTCCTCTTTAATTTTGGAGAAAAAAGAATTAGGCTAGAACTGGTATTGTCTGGGTAAAATTGTCAAATGAAGCCATCTGACACAGAAAGTTTTCATTATTCACTTAAAAAAAGATTTTAAACTATAAATTCAATGTCTTTTATAGATATAAAACTATTCAGGTCATTAATTGTATCTGGAATATGTTTTGACTGTTTGTATCTTGCAAAAAATATCTATTTTTATAATCTTCCTGCATTATATTTACTATCTATACAATATCACTTCTTTCATTCCTGTTGTTGATAATTTATATATTCTTTATTTCTTGATCACCTGATCAAGAGAGTCACCTACTCAACATTTATCAATATAGACTTCTTAGAACAATCAAATTAGATTTTTTCTATTTTTTGTGTATGTTTTGTATTTTCAGTTTCACGGATTTTTATTTTGCTGCTTTTTTATTATTGTGATGGATATTTTATTATTTTTTTACTTTCTTTTTATTTTTTACACTGTTACAGATATTCCCACTCCCTCCTCGCATCTGTGGGTTGCCCACTTACCCCTAGCTCTCACCTCCCTTTCCCCCTGAGCATCACCTAAGGGTAATGTTGTCTGTGCCTAAGGGTTATGTATCTGTGTTCTGTGGTTAATCCCTTCACCTTCTTCCATCCAGCTCCCTCCTCTCCCCTCCCCTCTGACAGCTGTGAGTCTGTTCCATGTACCCATGCCTCTGTTTCTCTTTTGTTCAGTAGATTCCACAAATAAGGGAGATCATATGGTATTTGTCTTTCACTGATTGATTTACCTGCATTTGTCAAGCATAATATTCACAAACATTTTTGTTTGCATTATACACAGGATTATTATACCCATGGTATGTAATCATAATACCCATGTATAATGTGCATCCTTATTTTTCTCTCAAAAATTTGGGCAAAAAATTTGCACATTGAACTTGGCAAAATATGGTATTTCACTATGCATAATATTCTCCAGGTCCATCCATGACATCACAAGAGGTAATTGTCCCTTCTTCTTTATCACTGTATAGTATTTCGTTATGTAAATGTAGCACAGCTTTTTCACCCATTCCTCTACTAATTGACTACACCAATCTGTATTCAATCAACAGGGCTCTAGGGTTCCCCTTTCTCTACATCTTTGCCAATGCTTGTTTGTTTATTTATTGTTGTAGCTGTTCTGGCAGGAGAGAGGTGATAAGTCACTGTGGTTTTAGTTTGCATCTTTCTGATGATTAGTGATATTGAGCATTTTTCATATGTCTATTGGCCATCACTTTGTTATCTTGGAGAACTGTATTTTCAGATCCTTAGCAGTTCCCTTCTATTGAGTATTTTGGTTTCATTTGCTATTCTTTTTCTTGTTTCATAAGGCAGAAGCTGAGGTGATGATTTAAGGCATTCTTTTCTTTTTTTAAAAAGATTTCTTTTTTTAATATTATATTTACTTTATTTTTAGAGAAGGGAAAAGAGAGGGAGAGAAACATTAATGTACAGTTGCCTTTCACATACCCCCTGCTGGGGACCTGGCCTGCAACCCAGGTATGTGACCTGACTGGAAATAGAACCAGTGACCCTTTGGTTTGAAGGCTGGTGCCCAATCCACTGAGCCACATCAGACAGGGCAAGGCTTTTTTTAATAATAGATCTTTAATGTTATAAATTTCCCTCTAAATACTACTTTATAGGCATCACACAAATATTGACATTTTTTGTTTTCTCTTCATTCTGTTCAAAATATTTTCTAACTTACCTTTTAGTCCTTCTTTAACTCATAGATTCAGAAGATGAGTGTTTGAATTTCCAAATATCTGAGGATTTTCAAAGGCCTTCTGTTGTTGATTTCTAATTTAAGCCTATTATGGTTGGAGAACTTAACTTAGTATAACATTTTTAAATATCTGTTGAAAAAAATTTAATGGGCTTAAATATGTACATGTTTTGGCAGTTTAAAATGATGTGTTTTCTGTTATTGTTGGGTGTAGTAGTCTGTAATATCGAACAGATAAGTTGGTGTTATTCAAGTCTATTACAATCTTGCTATTATCTCTTTATTTCTCTTATTGATTATTCCTGGAGAGATATTATGTTTACTGGCAGATTTGTCTATTTAATCTTGTCATTCTGTTAGCATTTGCTTCATGTACTTTCAAACTCTATTATTTAGTACATAAACATTTAGGATTCTTATGTTCTCTTAAAAATTGACTTAATTCTAGAGTATTATTTATTTTGAAATATGTATTTTTATTTCAATATAGCATTCCAGTGTTCATAATTAGTTTTAACAAGGTCCATATTTTTTACCCTTTCTTTTCCTTTTCAACTATTTGTGTTTTTCCATTTAAACCGAATGTACTGTGGGATGCATATATAGTTGGGTCTTGCATTCTATTTAATCCAACAATTTTTTCCTTAATTGAGATGTCAGAATATTAATATTTAGCATGTTTATCAATATAATTGGGTTTAAATATACCATCTTTCTATTTATTTTTTATTTGTTACACCTACTTTTTCCTTCTTTTGTATTGTGTAATTTTTTGATTCAATTGTATTGCCTTTGTTAGTTCATTATTATAAATTTTCATGCTTGTTTTTTTGCAGTACAATTTATTGTATATATGTGTAAGTTATCTGAATGTGTGTTAAAGTGGTATCACATTACTTCAGACACATAACTGTCTTTCATTAAAGTTGAAAAATTGTGGCTTACTCTTTCTTCAAAAAAATTTCCCTCTCCTCTTTTTTCTGCAGGACTCCATTTACACACTATACAATAATCTAGTTCCTCCCAGGAGACAAAACCTCTCTTAATAGTTGAACTCTAACCAAAGTCCCCTGAATTATAAGAATTTCCACTCTGGCTGTGGGAGGTAATACACTACGCCAGGTAATACACTACGCCAGGCTCTGCATAAGCTTTGGTTAGCAGAACCTTGGTCCTTTCATGGCATTCTTTCCCAGCCTCAGGTATTTTTCTCACAAGTGAATGCTGATCAGAGCTCAGCTAAATACTTGAAGGAACAAACACCCTGCCAATCTCCAGTGTTCTTTCTATTCAGTTCTCTCCTCTGCCATATTTTGTCCTGTCAACTCTAGCTTCCTTGGCTTCCTTGAACTCTAAGCTTAATCTTTTCACCTGAGAGAAAGGACCGTGTTTGCCTATGTTCTTTTGCTGCACTCCTCCTCTGTTGGCTGGGCTGCCATAGCTCAGAAATTTTCTCTACACATTTAACTGTAGAAATGATGGATATCTTCTTGCTTGTGTCCTGTCTCTTATAAATCCCTGGCCTTCACTGTTGGATGTCTAATGGCTTGAGAATATTGTTACATGCATTTTTTTTGGCCCGGTGTCTAGTTGTTTCAGGAAGGAAAATAAATGTAGTTATTGTACTTCCATTTTTACTGGAAGCAGAATTAAATACATTTATATTTGAAGTAATTGAACTACATTTTATACATCATTTTACATCCTCCTCTATACTTTTATAAAATTTCTTTGAAATGAAATCTTATATATTAATTTTTCTTATGGTGATGCTTAAAAGAAACTTCAGATTCCTTTAGAAAAGATCGTAAATTCATTAAAAGGGAAGTTTTTCATGCATATAGTACCTGGAAATAGAAAAATAAAAGACATTAAAAACAAAACCTATGAAAAAGGCAACAGGCAGAACTTTTACTTGACTGAAACACTTCTGAGAGGCACTATGATCAATAAATGCACATGTTTGTCACTTTCATACCCCCTTTGTAATCAATACTTTAGTATTTAAGGTATGAAAACAGAGGGGACCACAAGTTCTGCCTTTTGGGATATTAATCTTTAGCTGGTTATTAAAAAACAGAAGACAGAGAAAGACCCTTTGATTCTTTCCCCTCTTCTGCCTGAGAGATTTGGATAGAAAATCCTGCTTCAGGAAGGAAATCCTAAACAGTTCACCTGGACTAATTTGAATATAATGTGGTAAATCAGAAGTCTTTAGGCAAGAGATGGTTAGCTACATACTGTCTGTGTCCTGTTGTTTCTGAGTGGCCTAGAAAACATTCCCTGCCACTTGTGTTCGGCAATTCCTTAACTATCAGTAAATCGCCCAGCCCCACTTCCGAAATCTAAGACCCCATTCACCATCTTTTCTCTTTTGTCCAAAATGTCACATATACCCAATGCTTCCTGTCTTTGGAATGGTATGCTTATATGAATGGCCCATGTGCACGTATTAAAATTTGGTTTTCTGTTCATCTGAACTACAAGAATTTAGAAGGTAGGAGAAAAAGTATTTTTTGAAAGCCCCTTCAAATCCTTTCCAAAACAAAACCAGATTGGCATACCTGTGATTAGGACCTAATTGGAGTTGCATAGACTAGAGATTGAAGAAGCAATGTCTCCTACTATTACATACTTTGGGTTCATGTCAACAAACAAAAGACATTTTAAATTCATTAGCATTTCTTCATGTGAATTAATAATATATATGTCAGAACTGGAAAGATTAAGTCACTCATTAATTCACCAGTCCAAGAATGAGAGCAGTTATACTGCAGAGGAGATTACTCAATGGCTATGTTTAAAGACACATTGTATATCATAGCATGTATTAATGCTAATCTTTCAAAGTCAGAATAACCCAGATTTTACTTGGAAAATATTTATGTAACAAATCTCTATCTATCTGAGTTTTATCTATCTTATTTGGTTCTGAATGCCTTAACAAAATAACAGAGAATGGGCAGCTTATCAGCACAAAACATTTATTCTTCATAGTTATGGAGTCTGTAAGCCCAAGACCAGTATGCCAGCAGGGTTGGACTCTTGTGAGAAGGCTCTTATGGGTTGCAGATTTCTGCTTTACTGCATTATTCTAATGCTTTAACATTGGGGAATAAGATTTCTCCATAGAATTTTGGAAGGATACAAACACTCATTCCATAATTCTATTTACTTACCTATCTGTTTTCATCTATTTATTTTCTATTTATCTATTTTCTGTTTGATGTTAGACTTTCTGGGTTCAAAGCTCATTCACAGTGTTTATTAACTGTGTACCTTTATGGGAGTGATTTAATTTCTTTGTGCTTCTATTTCCTTATTGTAGAATAAGAGACAAATAATCAGTCCTCTCCATAGAGTAAGTAGATTTGAAAATTCGTGTAGGCTAGTAACAGAGTGTTTGGTGTTTTTTCTCCATAAATGTAAGGTATTAATTTCTATTTCTGCTGAAATCTTGATCTTCATCACTTCTTATTATCGGTGATTTTTTCTCTCTGTGCTGTGTTAATCCAAAGCTGAAGCACAGGTTTCATTGTTTGTTTGTTTTACCTTTCAATCCAGCCTCACTTCACAAAAGATAATTTCGTGTGAGCATGCTTAACTAAAATCTTGAGGAAATAAAAAAGCATTGTGTTACAACATTGCTGAGCAAACATGTTTAAAACTGAAATATCACTAACCCTGACTGGTGTGGCTCACTGGGTTGGGAGTGGACCCACAAGCTGAAAAGTCACCTTAAGGATGTTAAGGAGGCAATGGGCCAGCGCCTCCTGTTGGGGAAATGTGAGAGATCAATGTTTCTCTCATACATTGATGTTTCTCTCCCTTACTTTCTCCCCCCCTTCCCCCTCTCTAAACAATAAATACAATCTTTAAAAAAAATCACCAGTCATAAAAATCTGTAATGATTGAGACGTCTGGGAATTCTTCACAGGTAGGTATTGCAAAGCAATTGCTCAGGTCCTCTTTTCTATCCTCCAGCTCACTATTCACAAAATACCCCATCAAATTCTTAGCAGAGCAATCTAGCCAGAGCCAGGTCCCCTCAGTTTCACATTCTTGGCTAAATAGCTTTACTGTGTTTGTAAACAATTCCTGAGATGGATACTGTAATTAGCTTTAAACTGATTTTTATCTTTCTGGTTTTTATTTTATTTATTGGCTTTTTACAGAGAGAGAGAAACATCGATTTTGTTGTTCTACTTATTTGTGCATTCTTTGGTTGCTTCCTGTGTGTGCCTTGACCTTAGACTCACAACCTTGGCCCATAGGTCAATGTTCTAATTAACTGAGCTATCCTGCCAGGGCCCTAGTTTTTATCTTGTAGAAAAGAAGGAAGGAGAAAGAAAGAGGAGTGAGGGAGGGAGAAAGGACAGGGAAAAAAAAGGAAGGGAGAAATAAGAAGGAAATCTTAAGAAGCTAGCCCATTTTAAGGAACTCTCTTCATTTATTTTAATAATACAATATAAATTTTCTCTCACTCAAAATAATCCTTGTCACTGATTAAATAATTCCACCTGATACTTGCTGTATGCTTGTCATCAATTAAAGTGCCCCAGATGCTGAGATTCTGCCTAAATTACCAATTGTGCAATTTATAATAGGTACAACTTAATAATGATGCTTTTTCCCAAGTAACTCATTACATGGTAACTGGATTATCTGATCTTTAAGATTCTTTCCACTCCCACTCCTGAGATTATAGAAGGCCGTGATTTCCTCATGTATGTGAACCTCACAGAAAAATTAAGGATTTTATTAGTTTCTATTTGAATGCATGTAATAGGCTGAAGGCTGAATTCTGAATGGTTTACCAAATGGATTTATATTCTGTTACCAAAGACATAGCCAGTTTATATTCATCTACTCAATGACTATTATCTATATGGACTTCTCTAAAATATTATCATATTATCTAAGGAGTTCAAAATGTGAAGGCCATTTAGGTTCAGAATTTATCTATGTGTGACTGCGTTTGCCCCATTAGTTTAGGCAATGATCATATGAAGGCTTAACGTGTCTCTTGGAAAGCAAAGTGTTTCCTTGAATTCACCTCTCAAACAGTAAAATAAAAATACAGTCAGCTTGTTTATCTTGACTCAGTTAGGATTTCACCAATGCTGCAGTATTTGGGTGCCTACACATTTATTTATGTCTTTCCCAGGGCTTCCTTCACTAACTGTTCATATTTATCTTCCTTTGTTATTTCGTGCCCTCTGGCAGAGCTCAGTCAGTCAATTATTGCAGTCAGGGCTGATGCTGCAGGATTCAAACAAAGGCCCACTAGCAACAAAGAAACAAGGAAACCAAGCTGTAGTCTGTGTGTCACTGGATCAGCTGATCAGTCCGTGATTGAATTGTTTTTAATGGATGTCAATTTAAGAACATGGCTCAGGGATATTTTTGAGGCATGAAAGAAAAGGGTAGGTGTGATTTCAAAACCATTTTCTTCGTAACAATGCAGAGCTGACCTTGCATTTAAAGATAGAGGATGGGGGAAGCTACATGAAAGTGTGAGCAGTATGAATAAGTGCTGTTTATAGGAAGCTGCTTTAATAACTTTGCCAAAGCTGAACAATACAAAGAGACAAAGCTCTGAAAAAAATGTGTGCCTTCGCCTGTGATTGATTTTATGGGTCCATTCCTGCCCAAACGATAAAAGGCATTTTAGGGGCACACAAGTGTTAGTGCCTTTATTTTCCCCAAATATGAGAAATGCTCCTTATTTAGAATTTTGCTACTAAAACGTTTTCTATACTATACCTCCTCATTTAAACATTTAAAAAAGATTTGAACTTTTGAAGTGAAAAACTGAAATTCCTTATGGAAATCATTTTTGTGTCGGCTTATTTTGCTTTTTTGTTTGTTTGTTTTTGCAGTTAATGAATTTATTCTTGGCACAACAGATACCTGGAGTGATACTAAAAATAGAATAGATTGTGAAGTGAGAAGGTCTCCTTTGGAATGTAGATGACACTCTTGGAAAAACACCCAAGACAATTGCCAAATGAAAGTAAGTACTCAACCTACATCAATACCTGGATCCCCTTCTTTAAACTGTGCAATTTCTAGGTTTCTCTAGGAAAACATAATTCCACAATAGCAACACGTTCTATATTAAGTAGGAAAATTTAAGTATATTTAACATTGACATCCTATCAGACAATGGGCTAATTGCTGTCACTTGTTGCATCACTCATTTCTCATAAAGATTCTTCAAGTAGCCCCCACTGTCCTGTTTAAGGAAACCATATTCTGGAATTATTAAAAACACATGCCTGCAGGCAGCTGAAGGGGTCTGGCTTTGCCACTTCTAAATATGCCACCCTGGCATGAGAATAGCTTTGATCTAAAGGCAATTAAGACCCAGCAGGCTCAAGATAATCTTTTCCCTCTCTCTTAACTATCTAAAAGAAGAAAGAGAGTTTTAAGAGAGATGACTTTTTATCTTAAATACCTATCTATATGGCAGGGCAAATACTCAGTTACCAAACATTTGCTTTTATAGTATTATGAGTTGCCCGCCCCCTCTTTGACTCCCCAGGTCCCGATCCCATTCCCGAGTTCAGGATGGCATGTAAACCCCAACTGCCAGACTTACTTTTTGGTCTCATACTTTTATAGGGCTTGCATGTGTACAAAATTAAACTTGTTTTTCTGCCATTAATTTATCTAATGTCAATTTAATCATTAAACCAGCCAAGAGACCTAGAAGGGTTGAAGGATTTTTTTTCCCTCCCACCACACAGTTTACAGATGACAAAAGTGAGATGTGAAAACAGATTTGGTTAAATCCAAGGATCTATTTGTTTCTCTTTATTAACAATTCTCGAGTGTAAGGGCTAGTCAGAATCAACCAGAAAAACACAGATCGCTGGGCCCGATCCACAGGAGTTTCTACTTAGCGTGTCTGGGTGTGGCCTGAGGACTTGCATTCCTTCCGAGTTCCACGGTGATGTTATGCTACTGGTCTGGGGACCACGCCTTGTGAGCCCTCCTCTGTACTGTGCTACCCCTCACTAGGAAGTCATACTCGGGGTATTTTACATTTTACTTCTGATAAGATTTACAATTCAAAATGAAATACTTGAGAATCATTTGCAAGCTGAAATACTACATGCTGATGAATTAAATTGTGACAAATTCTTGTTTCTTATGCATCTGGAAATTACATGCACCAGAAGTAAAAATAACGACTGAAATATCACTCCTGCCCTCCAAGAGCTCACCAACAGAGTTGACAGTACAGTCAAGAGTGCATACTTAAATTTATCGTTAACAAGTCAAACACAATGAATTCATCAGCAGGAGACTTTTAAAAAATGTACTCTGGCCCTTGGCAGGTAAGTCAGTGGGTTGGAGCATTGTCCCAAACACGAGAAAGTTGCAGGATAGATAGCTGGTCAGGACACATACCCAGGTTGTGGGTTTATTGCCAGTCAGGGTGTGTATGGGGGCAATTGATTCATGTTTCTCACATTGATCTCTCCCTCTCTCTCTTTCTCTCTCTCCACTCCCCACCCTTCCTCTCTCTCTAAAGTCAATAAACATGTCTTTGGGTGAGCATTAAAAAATGTACTCTGGGCACGAGATAGAAAATTCTATTAAAAAAAAACAAACACGAACAAGTCTTACCTTTATCTTGCTTTATCCTCAAGTCAAAGTCAATCACTCCCTCTGTCTCTTGTCTTTGTGTAAAATTAAATTTATTCTATTCACTGTGGTTACTTCAAATTTCACTTACATCTGAATCACAACATAAGACTTCTACATCAACCGTATCAGAAAAATTGCAGTGGGAAAACTCACCAAAACTTCCTAACTACAAAACCAAAACGTCTAAAAACAGCTTTGTGTTTGGAAGGCATTGAACACCACTGATCATTCTCTGCCTTGGAACAAGTGCCCGCCTCGGCCAGGGGACCCTGTTCTACCTCCCGCCGCTCCTTCCCACTGGCTCGGGCCCTTAAGCTCACTTCTCTTTTTTGTCTTAAAAGCCCTGATGCTTCCAACAAGTCTTTAAATTTGCTCTCTCTGGGATTTCCCCTAGGCCCTCTTCTCACACACTAGAAGCCTTTCTGTGCTTCACAGAGGAGTCATTTTTGTTAAAATACAGGTCTGCTTACCTTACTCCCCTTTTAAAAGGCCCACCGAATCCCAGCTGCCTAAAGGCAAGCAAGTCTTATCATCTGGTCTGATTCATTTTCCACCTGATCTGTTGCTTCTCTTTTTATTGCTCAGTTCATAGGTCCATTATCTCATTGTGTTTTCCTAACTTAAGGTAAGTATGATTGAGCCAGTTACATGGTCCACCTTCCAGGTGGATTCTTTTGTAAGGAAAGCCTCATTTCAGTCGGTTTCTTCAATGTCTCTTTTACAGCCACACTCAGGATACTTCTGGTCACCAAATGCGTGGAGGTTTTTCTCTGCACCAGGCGATTCTCAGCCACCAGCTGGGAGTCTTACAGTTTAACTCAGAGTTGGCAGTATCCCTGTGAGATAGCATCAGATCCCACAGGCTAAGGGCTTTGTCCCCTGAGACCCTCTCCTTCTCAACCCCCACTACACGTACATGTCAGACTCCAGGCGCGATCACCTGTGCTTCTGACCAAAGCGATGTAGATGGTGCTTCCAACAACACCCTCCTTGGATTTGATGAATTTGCTACAGTGGCTCACAGAACTCGGGAAACATTTATGTTTACCCCTTTCTTAAAGGATATGCATGAAGCCAGAGTAAGAAATTTGCAGGGCGAGATATGTGGGAAAGAACACGAAGCTTGCGTGTGCTCCACGTGTGTCACTCCTTAGCACCTTCACGTGTTCACCAGTCCAGAAGCTCCCCAGTCCTCGTGCATCTTGATGTTGCAAAACCTTCATCACCCAGACATGACTGGTCATTCACTCCATTTTCAGTCCCTCTCCCTTCTTGCGACAATGGGGAGTGCTTGAAAATTCCAAGCTTTTACGCATGGCTGAATCTTTCTTGTGACCTACCCTCCTCACGCAGGAGCCATTTAGGGGGCCGCTCAGAGTCGGGAAAGTACAAGAGTTTCAAAAGCCCTTTGTTAGGAGCTGGAGACAAGAGACTGATATTCAAGGGGATATTTTTTGTTTGCTCACACTTCGCCTTTGCTTTTATTAATCCTCTATTCCTTTGAAACCCTCCCGTCACCTTTATACTTTAATGGCACTCTGATTCTTCTCTTGCCAACAGCTCTGCACACTAATAAGTTTAACAAGTGCCTTTCCATCCCATCCTAACTTCAGTTAGTACAATGCATGTTAACCCTTGAAAGTCACACACTGTTTTTATGGTATCTGGTTAACATATTTGGACTCATTTATTAATTATACTTCTTAATCCAATTTGTTTTATTTACTATAAAGAATGCACAATGTATTTATTTTTTCACAGAAAATTCGACTTAATTTTGCAACAAAATTTTGTTTTTCATTCATGCTTAATTTCTATTGTTCAGTATTCCTATTGAAGATAATTTTCTTTTTTGATGAAGTGATTTCTTTAAGATTGCTACTTTCAAAAATAAATGTTTTGTGATAAAAATGGTAAGGCCTTATCAATCATAATATTCCATCCTCATAGTTACTACAAAACTCTATGTTTAAATTTTCCTTGAAAATCTAAAACTATTACCCTATTATTAATCATTCAATCATTGCAGTCAGGGCTGATGCTGCAGGATTCAAACAAAGGCCCACTAGCAACAAAGAAACGAGGATTTATTTTAATCTTATATTGAGAAAAAATATAGATTTTATATTCGGTATATTGTATACAATATGCACTATCTTATATAATTATATAAAATAATTATTAACTTATACGTGATATAAAAGAAAATATACTATGTTGTATAATTAAATACATTTAATAAGTATTATATTAAATATATTTATATTAGATACATAATACACATTAAACGCATGCAAGGAAATGTATAATGCATGTGTATGGTGAAAGAAACAACAGAGGAATAAACTTTAATGCATCTGCCACAGTCTAAGAAATAGACATTTAGATGTGTTTCAGGTCCCACCCCTGCCCGTATTAGGGATATGCGGTCCTGACTTTGTGTTTTTATACTTTTTACTTTCTGCTGTTTGTCACATAATGTATTTAGTTTTCTACTTTATGACATTCACAGAAATGATACCAGCTGTATAATTGAGTGACTTTCAGTTTTACCCTACTTTATATTCCTGAGACCTCGACACCTAGAGATGTGTTTTATTTATTTTCATTTCTCTTTAATATTTATCATAGGGCTATGATAAAATGTCTTGGATTTTTTCTCTTATTGACAGTGTCTTGTTTAGGGTATTTTGTTTTGTTTCATTTTGTTTTCACAAACAAAGTGCCCATGCATATTCTTTTTTTAATTCTTTATTTTATTTTATTTTTTATTTTTCAAATACAGTTTTCTGCCTTTTCCCCCACCCCTCCCCACCAACCCCCTGTTTTTAACCCCCTTTGTTATTGTCCAAATGTCCTTTACAATTGTTCCTGTAAACCCTTCACCCTTTCCCCCTGATGAATATTCTTGAGCACGTCCTCTGGTGTACGTGTTGAAGTTTCTGTACAGTAACGCTGAGAATAAATTGCTGGGTTATACTGTGTGCACATCCTCAACTTTAGATGATGGGGAGTTATTTTTCAAGGTGATTGTTCAAAGTTGTGGTCCCATCAGCAGTCTTTGTTGCTGAATATCTTCATTTAAACTTTATATTTCTTGATATTTCTGCCAATATGATGATGAAATGTTATTTTATTGCAGTTTTTCAATAGCAATTTGCCAGTTATTTTTTTTTTAACTTTTTAGTGGAAGACATTCATATATCTTCTTCCTGGAAATGCCTGTTCAATTATTCTGACCACTAGTTTGTTTATCTTTATCATTTCTACAAATTATTTTTGTATCTTTTATAGTAATCTCCCTATTTCCCCCTTCCCCTATCCCCTGGCCACCACCATTCTATTTTCTGCCTCTACAAATTTGTTTTAGATGCCTTAAATAAGTGGAATCATGTTGTATTTGTTCTTCCGTAAGTGACTGATTTCAATTCGTGTAGTAGTTATATTTATTTACCTGGATGATGGTCATAGTGCCACCCTGTATGCTTATGTCCGAACTCATCAAATTGTATATGTTGATACGTGTTAATTTGTTGGTATATCAACTATACCTCAATGACGTTAAAAAAAGTCTGGGTGCAGCTGTCTGCTGCACACCAGGTAGGAAGCAGGTCCTGGAGGAGCTCCTGAGGGTAGTGCAAGCCAGAGGCTGGAGATGTCCTTTTCATTGCAGACACGGGCAGGAAGTGATCTGGGACCACGATGCAAAACTTCTTCCTCTTGGGATGTTTATCTAGCTCCCTCTATTGACAAAATCTTACGTGGTGCCAACGGACAAAGGAAAAAAATATTTAAATGACTCAGCTCCATTTTCATAGAGCAGGACAAATTTGTCACTTGGGAACAGAGAGACTATAAATCAATAGTTGGCACACATTCCCTGGTATTTCATTTCCAAAATTAGTATTTCCAGGTATTTATTTTCAAAAGATATTAAAACATGTTCATTATAAAAACTTTTACGAGAATGTTCATTATGGCTTTGTTCATAATAGCAAAAAAATGGAAACAGCATGAATATACATCATCAGAAGATTAGATAAACACAGTGTGGTGTATTTATGCAAAAGCACACTACACAGCAATTACAAAAGAAGATCACACAACATATGCAAATCTCAAAAACACTGGATACTGATTAAATGCCTCTATACATTTGTCAAAATCCATCAAGCTGTATTCTCAACAAGTGTATATTTTACGAGGTATAATTTTATGATAATTTAAACATCTGAGAAGACCTGAAAATTTTATATGAAATTAGTTAAATAAGATATAATCTAAATTAATAAACTGAAATTGGTTAAATAAAAAGGTTCTAAAAATTTAAAAAGTGTACATTTTTTTCTTACTGAAAAGTTATGGCAAAAAGGACTTTATTAAGATTTTTTATTTCAGTTTTTGGTCACATAGCTTCCTAAGTCAAAATGCAATATAAACAAAATTTTGTAGGATGATCGAAACAATCATTGTCATATATTCTCACTGATATGTAGCCTTCCTTAATTGCTATTTTTCAGAGGCTTTTATTTCAACAGAAACAAAGAAACTGGGGGCACATATGTAAAGAATGAATATTTCTGTTGAAAGATTTATGTTTTAGCCATGAGACAATAGACAGTAAAAAGACATGTTGACAAATACAAGTTTCTCTAATATATGAAGTCAAGCACATCTGGGCCTCCTTTCCACATTTTTTTTAGTTATGTGCAGCACCATAAAATGAATCAGAAAAAAATTATCCAGTTGTTGTGACCTATATAACTTACTTTTGCTAAGGGGAGTAGAATGAGTTTAATGTATTTGAGGGTATGGTCAGTGAAGTGTTTTGAAAAACTGCTAAGCTGATTGCTTTGAATAAATTTACAGCATTAATATACTATAGACAGTGTCAGCAA
Organism: Artibeus jamaicensis; assembly: GCF_021234435.1. Classification (NCBI taxonomy): domain Eukaryota; kingdom Metazoa; phylum Chordata; class Mammalia; order Chiroptera; family Phyllostomidae; genus Artibeus; species Artibeus jamaicensis. Next base: position 14,105,764 of record NW_026521803.1, on the reverse strand, counting down.
AATTTTTACCATATTATGTATAGCTATTAGAATTACATGAATCTGTCCAGCAAATATATTTAGAAGAAAATTCAACACTGTGTGTTCTACTCTATTTACTGATGTGCGAATTGCTAAGTATATATACTCTTTGTAAAGCAGAACACAAAAGGAAGTAGGCTACCAGCTACGTGATGTAAGTAGGGTAGTCAAATCACATAAAATCTGATTTTGCGTCAAAGTAAAGCAAGATTTAAAGAATGGAGCTGCAACTCTTAATATTCTTATATTCCCCTATTTTCGTGGTAATATATGAATGACCATGATCTGGGTTTCTGTCACAACAAGCAACAATGATATCCAAATCATGTTGTAGATAAATAACTCCTCATATATCATCTTTTTTATAATCATAGGATACATATCAGAAATGAAGTTATAGCTATAATTAAAACAAAGCAAAATCTATATGCCACCCACAGACTTATGTTCCTGTCAGCATAAAGGTGCTAACTACAAGAGTGCCCCTATAGCATAAAGAACAATACAAATGATTCTGACCATTAATGCCATGTGGCAACTAGTTATTTTGTACCATTGTCTTTCAGAAATCATAGCATAACTCAAAAACTTCTATATTAAACTTATACTGAATTGTGAATTGATAAGTAATTCAAAAGTGAATTTGCACAAAACAATGATTGAGGTCCATATTTTTTTAATAGTCAGTAGATATTTTCAATATCTGAGTGAGTAAAAAGGTGCTTATATTATACATATTATGACATAGCCCTGTGAAACCCTTTTTTATTATAAAGCTAAATAACAGAATTGCTTGGATTTTGTATTCTTATTCATAATAAAATGAATAGCTTTATTCATAACAAAATTGTTTGCTTTTGTAGTTAACATAATCTTTCAAAAATACATTTTGCTTGCAATACATAATAATATCTTTGTATCTAAAATTTGCCTTAAGCCCTGACCCAGTAGTTTATTCATTCAGGGCATCATCTCGATATGCCAAGGTTGAGGATGCAATCCCCAGTTGGGGCACATACAAAAATTGACCAATCAACACATATATAAGTGGAACAACAAATCTCTCTTTCTCTCTCTCTCTATCTCTCTAAAAGCAATAAGAAAAAAACTTTTAAAAAGCTACCATAGAAAAATCCATATATAATACTGTATATGTAAATTGTTTTAATATCCTTCCTGTCACCTTACTACATCAGAGAAACCTATAAATGTTATTCTAAATTCTGAGCTTTCAGGTAATGTCACGAGGGAAAAAATGAATAATTTCAACTAGTGTCAAAATGTTTTTTATTATACTAAAAAAGAAAATGAATACTTCAAAGATACATATTAACCCATTTCGAGTAAACACAATTTTATATCAGTTATTCACTATTACTAATTATAATATTGTCATGTTGGTATATATTGGAAAAATTATGAAATTTAATGCAAATTATTTCAACAAAGTATTTGTAAACACATTAGACATCCTACAGCTAAAATCTCATATCTCGAGTATTAAATTGTAAGAAACCCAGATAGTGTCCACCAAGAACTGGGGAATTGCTTGGTGTCAAAAAACTGACACATCTGGTGTCAGAAGTTTTGTGAGTGGCACAAAGAAAAAGGTGTTCTTTTTCACAAATATTGTGAATTTTACTTTCTTGAGTGCCGATTCCTTTTATAGGATGTTCTCGATCTTTCTTCTCGAATACAGCCAAGTTACTTGAAAGTAGCCTGACCCTTTCTGGTATTCTTATTCATTAATCAGGATTGGAGAAGCATGTAGTCTAGGGCATATTATGCCCAATACAAAAGTTGGGTCCTTCTAAGTAAGTGTGTCTAACATCAAGCGATTCAGGAAGTTTTCTACACTGGCAAACATGGTATGATCCCTTCTGGCCCTTTCAGGCGATTCTCTCCCCAGCTTTCCGTCTGATCCCCACATGAACATGCTAATCAGCACTCTACTGAATACTCAAGGAGGATCGTCTGTGGGTATGGGGGGTCTTTTTTCTCCATGATCCTCTCTGCACACCATACCCTCTTTAGTCTCTTGGACTCAGTTCCATCTGCTCAACTCAGGGAGCCTACGGGGCTATGATTGGGTTACCCCTCTTTGCACCCCTCATAGAAAACTTTCAAAGCAATGAGCCGTGACAAGGAGAGGGTTCACTTCACTTGTTTTTGTCTCTCAGGGCTCACCTCATTGTCTCATGTTCAGTGTCTTAACAACCATCATTTCATGTATTTTGTCTTATGTTTTTTAGTTGTTTCAGGAGAAACAATGCATCCAATCCATGATTCTACATCTTAGACCGAAGCAGAAAACACAACCTATGTTTCATTTGTTGTAAATTAATATTAAACCATACTCACCTTCTCACATTTCATTCCTATAGTATGAGTGCTTAACTTATTATGATTATGTAAGTTATCTCTTCAAATAAAAGTGCCAAAGTAAATGCAAAATATAAAATAGTGCTTACCTCACCTGATTTCACTTTACTACTTCAAAGTAAGTGGACTTTTATTTCCTTAGTTTCAGCATAAATACTGAGCTAACTGTGCCCCTATGCCAGTTTGAATGAAGTGCTTAGGAAATTCTAGAGTTATATAATAAGTGTTTAATTCAAGTGGGCCAATATATATCTTTGCTGAATTTGCCTTTATTATGAGTGGGTGTACTCATTTGGATGTGATGATCCATGTGATATACTACCTACAGTTCTAACTCCTATATGTGCTGTTCATATATTTCACTGATATGCCTAATTTTTAGGAAAATTATATTTCCATGATTAAGGAAAGATATTTTCCTAGTAAAATAAAAGAGACCAAGTCATTTGTTTCACTAAAAGAAATAGTATGAAACCCAAGAGACCCTTTTTCTAAGTTAAACAGTAAACATAGAAAGTCTCAGAGAGGATTTACAGAACAACAACAACAAAAAATGGACTTTTTGGATATCCTGACAAGAAGTAGATGAATGTGAAATACACAATAAAAATGTATGAAAACGTTCCTAACTGTGATTTTTTTCGGACCAATTCAGTAGCACAAACCCATGTTTTAGTCCCATAAGTCACCATTAATTAGCCATTTAAAATGCCAATATTTACTTCCAGATATGCAGCTCATGTATCAACTAACTTTTTTTATTTTTGAGTAGTCAGCTACATAAGGACTTAAATTTTCTGCATAAAAAATCAAGATTTCCATTCTTAATAATATAGCAGACTAAATAAAACAACATTTCTTCTTCAGAAATAAAGCAATTGAAAAAGGTGGATAAATATTCTTGCATTGGACATGCACCTCCAGCCCAGAATAATAAATGAGGTTTCTAAGTAATTTTTATGTGTTTATCTCAAACAGAAGAGGTCATTTAAATTATGAAAAATCATTTTGTACCCCAGAGAGTTGTATCACTTACTCAAACTTATTCTCTCAGGACATCCTTATGCGTTATAGATTCCGGATCTAACTAATCTTTTATCCATAAATATCCCACTATAGGCGTTCAATAGATCAGTTCTATTTCTCTGAAAATATGCCATTAGACACTTTCCTAAAAGCCTGACAAGGACATTAGCTGGGTCACTTTCTTTCCTTTCCCCGGAGGCATCCCCCACCCCTCACTAAAAGAATGAATAATCTGGGGGCCAGCAGTTTAACTTCCTACAATGTATCAACTGTGGAGAAACATACATTAGAGTTTTATCTTCAAAGTGAGTGAGTGTTGCATAGCATTTTAAAGTGCTTTCATATTCATAGTTTTAGTGAATAAACAGACCCTTTTCATATGTCTACACAATTAAATCTCAGAAAAGGCTGATACATGACATATCAGATAAGTGCTTCTCCATGGCTTTGAATCAGCCTCTGGACATTGTGTCCTCCCGATCCACAAATGTACAAAACGCTTTCCCAAATTCTCATGGTTTTAAACAAATACTTAAATTCCATTCATTGTGTATGAAACAAGATCAACACACAATAATTTCTTCCTTTTGTACAACTCAGAAATGAATTTGTTGTTCAGCTTGATATCTGAGTTTTTTTTCTTCTCCAGTTGTGTATATTTCCCAGTTTCTTATTCTTATCATGTAAAGGACTGCTAAATATTATTCAGATAATTCTCACACTCTTTGAACCTGATTTGTCATAACAAAAAATTAATAAGTATTAAGAAAATTTTAGTTACATTGTACAGAATAGAAGAAGAGGTAGAAATGCACTCTAAAAGTAAAGACAAAATCAAAATGAACCAAAAATACAAGGTTTGTGGGGATATAAAGGATATAACCTATAATCAAAAGATTAAGGAAGAGCTTGAAAAATAGGAAATGTAAGGTAAATTTTAAAGATAAGTAGAATTTTAACAGAAAGAGAAGAACAATTTTCCAGACAGACTTAAGAACATTTCTGATTGTACCAGGCGTGTAGTGCATGGTTTGATCTGGGAACCACAGTAATATGGTGGGCTGTGTTGGGAAATAAAGTTGTGAAGGGGCCATTAGTCATAGTGTGGAATCATGAACATGAGTCTGAAGAATCTGAGCTTCATTTTGTGCACTACATGGTTTCACCAAACTATTCTGAATAAGATGAGCCTTTGACAAGTTAACCTTTAGAACTGTTGCTTAAGAAAAGGAAAGAAATCAAAATAACATTTGCTGAATGCCAATCAATGTTTCTCGCACTTTCATTTATTCAAACACATTTCATACTGGCCCCAATCCTAAATTAGAAGTGTAATATGTAATTTACATCCAAGGAAAAAAATTCATAGAAGTTTTATAATTTACTCAGAGTCATAGAAGTAGTAAGTAGATGGGCTTGAAATTTAGTGATGAGGGGAACCTATAGAGCCATGATTCCTTTGAGGTCCCAACAACAATTTGGGAAATGAGGAAGTTAGCAGACACAAAATTGTGTCTTAAGTCTCCATTTGGCTTCCCCAAGTAATGAAACAGAAATTCAGGCTGGTTCTGAGAAACCTGTTTAGTCAAACCATCAGTGCTGTTGATCAAGTTCCTGAACTTCTCTGAATACACCTGGAGTATTTATGTTATGAAGGTAAGAAAATACATAGAGTTTGAAGCAATGAGTCTTCTGGGTAGTTGGTACTTAATAAGGTATATTATTACTACCATAAAACTTCTGTCCAGTTATTCAACCATTCTTTATTATCTAGCCTAGAAGGAGAGATGTATTATAGTAATTTAAATTCAAATCTGGTTGGCTGGCCTTAAAAATCTGTAGATGATGATATATTATGCATTTTTCTGGTTATTAATTATTGAAGCATGCTGCACAGGTAACTTGCAAAACAAATATATTTATAATGTATGAATGGACCTTAAACTGACCATTTTTTTCCAGTTTTAAGCTATGGAAACACTATGCAAAATTAACCGATGACCAAATAAGGATTATGGGACACATTACTAATGTGACAGAAAGTGACCATGATTCTCAAAGTACAAGGTGTGACTGATAAAATTGGACCTGAGATTTCTGGTCAAGTTGGAGGCTCAGGTAAGTAAACACAGCTCACCTTCACGCACCACCACATCAAAATTACAGCTAAAATATAGAAAAAAATCACCACTCAGAACTGTCAGAAATTGAGTTGAGTGGAAGTCTGACAATGATGGACTTAGAGAAACCACATTCATCCAGACAGGTAGGAGGGGTAGAGACATGGAATGGGCTGGTCCCATATCCATGTGTGGTCAATAAAAATTTGAATGGGATATTTTGGGAGTAAGAGTCTCAACCCCACACCAAGAGCTCCCCAGGCCAGGGTTTCAGGGCCAGGAAGATTAGTCCCCATAAATTCTGGCTGTAGAAACCAGCAGGGATTGAGTTGGTGGAAGAAACTCTGGAGTCCCTACTAGTGCCCATTAAGGAATCCACACATGTACTTAGACTCATTTCCTCTGAGGTCAAGCACCAGAGTAGCAGCTTGAAATATACCAGTAAAATACAGGGAAGAACTGAAGTATATGGCATCAAGGCAATAGCTGGGGGACAGCTTTCTCCCAGACAGAAAGGGGTACAGAGGCCATTGTTCCTTTCCTGCACACTCCCCCACAGAGGCACAAACTGATACCATATATGAAACTCCATCAATCTGTCTAACACTCTTTGCCCCACCCTGGAAATCCGCTGAGACTCCAGCCCACCCAAATTACAGGCCCACTCAAAAACTGTTAATGGTGACTTTTCTGTATGAATGGCTGGTCTTGGCTCATGATTCACAACTTCCTGAATCCTATCAAATAAGCAACAGCTGGCCTCAGTGAGGCCCCAGTCTCCACATATCTTGTTACTGGCCCCAGGCCTGGTACTAGCAGCATCCAGCCTATATTCATAGCTTGGCTTTGCCTGGGAATCTCTAAGCCCAGCACAAGCAGCCGGCATCTCAGATTGCATTATAGCTCATGCAAGGAAGCCTTGGGCTTATCACAGGTGGGAGCTGATCTTGGCCAGTACCACCCAGGAAACCCCAGAGCTTGCACACCTAGTGGACAGCTACAGACCATGTTGGAGTGCCACCACCCTTTCCCTGAACAACTGATCCTGTATGGACCACAGAAGTTGGTGGTCATTGGCCACAGCCAGAACTTGCAGTAGACTGGCCTGGATAAATTCCTCTCATTGACAAGCCAAGAACAACTAAGGCTCAACTACAAGAGGAGGAAGTACTCAGTCCATATGAAAGGTGCACTTGGAGTACACAGCTTACATGATAAGGGAAGCTGTCCTGCTGGACCCTACAGGACACTTAGCACATTAGGCCACACTACCAAGACAGGGAGTCATAACATCTCTATCTAATACACAGAAACAAACTCAGGAAGGCTAACAAAACAAGAAGACAAAGAAACATGGCCCAATGAAAGAACAGATCAAAACTCCAGAAAAAGAACTAAACAGCACGTAGATAATCAATCTATCAGATTAAGAGCTCAAAACACTGGTTGTAATGATGCTCAAAGAACTTAGTGAGGGCCATAAAAAAGATCTGGTCAGAAATGAAGGATACTCTAATTGAAATAAAGGATGGTCAAATTCAAGGAGTTCATCATCACCAAGCCCTTATTATATGAAATGTTAAAGGGACTTATCTAAGTAAAAGAAGATAAAAAAGATGAACAGTGAAAGGACAGCAAACTCACAGTTATTAACAACCAGACCTAAAATAAAAGCAAACTAAGACGACAGCTAGATCAGGAGCAGAACCATAGAAATGAAGATCACATGGAGGGTTAGCAACAGGGGAGTGGGAGAAGGAGAAGGGAGGAGAAGGCACAGAAAATAAGTAGCATAGACGGTAGGTAGAAAATAGATGAGGGGAGGGCAAGAATAGTAGGGGAAATATAGAATCTAAAGAACTTGAGACACGTGGTCATAAACTAAAGGGGGGGGTAATGGTGGGAGAGATGTGTGCAGGGTGGAGGGGAATGATGGGGGGAAATAGAACAACTGTAATGGCATAATCAATAAAATATATTAAAAAAAGAAAATGGTGCTAGAGGAGACATGTTAGTACCAGAATTACCAGAAAAACCATGTTAAAATAAAACCAACATGGCATTACCCAAGTCTGATAAAGCTTAAATAAACATTACTGATGAAAAAAAAAAAGAAAAAAAGAACAATTTACCAAGAAACAACAGTAGAGTTGATGAAGCTGAGAATCAAATCAATGATTTGGAACATAGGAAGCAAAATACAACCAATTAGAACAAGAAAAAAAAAGATCCAAAAAAATGAGGATAGTGTAAGCAGGCTCTGGGACAACTTCAAGCAGCCCAACATTCACATCCTAAGAGAGTAAGAAATTGGAAATCTATTGAAAATATAATGAAAGAAAACTTTCTTAATTTGGTGAAGAAAATAGACATGCAAGTCCAGGAAGCACAGAGTCTCCAAAAGATGGATACAAAGAGGACCCCTCCAAGACACATCATAATTAAAATGCCAAAGATTAAAGATAGAGAACCCTAAAAGCAGCAAGAGAAAAGCAGTTAATTACCTACAGGGGAATTCCCATAAGACTTTCAGCTAATTTCTCAAAAGAAACTTTGAAGGCTAGAAGGGTTTGGCAAAAAATATTCAAAGTCATGAAAAGCAGGGCTCTACAGCCAAAGCTATCGTTTAGAATCGAAGGGCAGATAAAGATCTCCCCAGAAAGAAATATCTAAAGGAGTTCATCGTCACCAAATCATTATTATATGAAGTGTTAAAAGGACTTAGTTTGGAAAAACAAGATCAAAACTATGAATAATAACATGGTAATAAACATATATCTATCAACAATTGAATCAAAAAAGCAGTCTAAACAAACAAGAAGAACAGAGAGAGAATAATGGATATGGAGAGTGTTTTGGTGGTTGTTGGTTGGGAGGGGGGAATGGGTGAAGAGATGAGAGGATTAAGAAGTACAAATAGGTAGTTGCAAAAGAGCCAGGGGGATGTAAAGTACATTATAGGAAATGAAGAAGCCAAAGAACATACACATGACCCCAGGGCATGAACAATAGTGTGGGGACTGCATGAGGAGTGGGGTTGCTTGGGTGAAGGACAACGAAGAGGGGAATATTGGGACAAATGTAATAATGAAATATAATGAAAGATAAAGCTATACTAAATTACATTAAATTTTTAAAGAAGTTGGATGTAAGAATGTGGCTTGGACCTGAGATAAAAATGGGTCTTCTACTCACCTAGGTCTACACTTGTCCGCTCATGTGTGTAGAAATTTGGGTGCATAAGACAAGCCTCCATTTATCAAGCTCTTTGTATTGCACATCAGTTTGCTAGAAAGTATAGACAGATGGACAGAAATCGTGCAGATTTGTCACACGGAATAGAGACACAGAAGCAAGTCCATTTTCCTTGAGCATAGTCAGGTTAAGTAAGAAATGCAGCATTATACACATAACTAATATTTCACTGTACATAATATCACAGACCTCATCACAAGAGGTTTTTGTAATGCAAGGAGCTGGAAAAGCTAGTAGTCAGGGAACTTTGGAGTTGGTATAATTTCATAGATCTGTGATGTAACTCAGAATGCAGTTTATTCTCCTACTTTTTCTCAGCTTTATGTGGGTTCAGTTATTTCTTAGCTGTCCTCTCTTTTGGCTGTGCAGAGCAATAGACAGCTTTTGGAGCTGCTTGATATTTCATCCCTATGTAAAGAGAATAAAACGAAGAGAGAGGCAGTAGAGAGAGAAAAATCAAAATAGCAACGGGGAAATGATAGTATTGTACCTATCTCACACAACCATTTTGATCAAAGTTCAATTCTTATCACTGAGTTAATCACTATGGTTAGGAAAAAGCTACTGTTTTGGATCTGTTTCCCATGTCTAATCTTGAACTAAACACTGTGAAAAAGAGTATGGAAATATGCTGGTTGGTTAAGCCAGAAATGGTTTGTACTTAGAACTGAGTGTTTTCTCTGATGTGAATGTCATAACTGGAAAATTCATGGTTATTTTGAAAAAAGCAAGTGGAACTGGATAATGGGGATGTGAACCACAATACACCAAAGCTAGTACATTGAGACTGGTGATGGCTCTTTTCTCATGTGAGAAGAACCAGGAGACCAAAAATCTCCCCTCACAACTTTTTTACTTGTGGAGTGGAGAGTGAAAACTTTGCAGCGTAAGAGGCAGAAAGTTTCCTTTCCAAGCACATTCAATAAGTAATTATATTTTGTCATAGGGTGTTAATAAATACGATATGCACATTTTCATGTAAGAGCATATATGTATATTTTTAGCTATTACATACGAATGACAGGTAACAGTATGCCTGCTTTATCTTATACTTAAATTTAGAAATAAAATGTGAATATATAGCAACGCATATCATGTTGGCTAAGGGTAATAGGTAATGTTATTTTTTGAATTGTATTAAATTTATTGGATGACATTGGTTAATAAAATTATGTAGGTTCTGTGTGTACAATTCTATAATACACCATCTGTATATTTTATTGTGTGTTCACCACCCAAAGTCAATTCTCTTTCTTTCGCCATTTATCCCCCCTTTACCCTCTTCCACCTTCCCACACCCACCTTTTCCTCTTGTAATCACCATACTGTTGTCTGTGCCTATGAATTTATGTTTTCTTGCTTAATCCCATCATCATTTTCACTCAGTCCCCCCACCCACCTCTCGTCTGACAGCTGTCAGTCTGTTTTCTCTATTTATGAGTCTGTTTCTATTTTGTTTGTTTATTTTGTTCATTAGATTCCACATACAAATTAAATAATTTGGTTTTTGTCTTTCTCTGACTGGCTTATTTCAAGTAGCATAATAATCTCCAGGTCCATTCATGCAGTTGCCAAAGATAAGATTCCCACCTTTTTTATGGCAGAGTTGTATTTCATTGTGTAAATGTACCAAAGCTTTTTTATTCACTCATCTACTGATGTGCACTTGAGTTAGTATTTTTTTATAATTCAGAGTAATGTAAATTTGTCAGTCTTTGAAATAATTCTTTGTGCCTTTATTAAATTTTCGCTGTGATGTATATAACCTTTATGTTTTATAAACGTCACAAAAAGGTCTTGTTTCAATTTGTGCTTGAACTTTCTATGGCCAACAATTTCCTTTACCAACACCTGCAGGAAATAAGTTCTCTTCTAAATATAACAAGCTTCTCTCTTTGTATTTTGTTTTATGACCCAATTACCTCTAAATTAATTAGCCTTTATGATGAAAGAACACCATCAAGTTGACATATAAATAATGTTATAAATAGACTCCCGAGGGATGACCAGTGAAATGTGTTAGTGCAACCCATCTTTAAAAGCCAGCTCTGCCCTGGCGGTTGTGACCCAGAGGATTGAGTGCCAGCCTGTGAGCCAAAGGGTCACCAGTTTGATTTCCAGTCAGGGCACATGCGTGGGTTGCAGGCTAAGTCCCCAGTTAGGGGTGTACGAGAAGCAACCATACATTCATGTTTCTCTCCTTTTCTTTCTCCTTCCCTTCTCCTTTCTCTAAAAATAAATAAACAAAATATTGTAAAAAATTAAAAAGCAAGCTCTTTTACAAGCATGATATAAATGGCTTTGTTTCTAATTGGAGGTTGCCATTATACTTGAAATAATTCAAATTGTGATGAAAATTATTTTTTTCATAATGTGTCATGTTCATGGACCAACTCTAACTCACACCTTGGGGATTGTTGCATGAACAATTTCATGAGTCTTTAGCTTCATTTACACCATATACAGACCCAGATCAGCTAGAACTACAACAGTTATTCTGGAAGAAATGTCTTCTCCCTTTGGAAGAAAAGTTTTCAAAACATACCTTTTTTGTAAGTAAAATCTCTCTACATATAATTTAAATAAATTTTAAGTTTTAGAACAACTTTAGACTTACAGAAAAAATTAAATAGTACAGAGAGTTCTTGTACATCTCACATGACTGTTTTTCCTATTTTAGTATATCGCTTTACTATAGTACATTTGACATAATGAATAATACTGATACACTATTACTAATGCAAGACTATAGTTTAGCCTTTTCTCAGATTTTACATGTTCATTATCTGTTCTGGGATCCCATTTTAGATACCTTATTACATTTTGTAACCATGACTGCTTAGGCTCCTTTAGGCTATGGCAACTTCTTCAAACTTCCCTTGTTTTTAATGACCTAAAATTTTAAAGAAATACTGGTCAGGTATTTTTGTGGGATGCCTCCTATTAGAATTTGTTTGACAGTTTTCCGATGATTATACTGAGGTTATGGGTTTTGTGGAGGAAAGCTGCAGAGGTAAATTTGCTATTTTTCATTACATCATATCAAGTGTAGATACTATCTACATGATTGATGACCATGGATGTTGAACTTGATTACCTCACTGAGGTAGTGTTTGTCATGTTTTTATACTATAAAGTTACTATAATTTTTCTCTTTTCATACTTGACTGTTTGGGAACAAGTTGCTATGCACACTAAATGAATGTTTTATATCTATTGTTTACATTCATACCTCTTGTTATTAAAGGAAAAGTCCACTTTTTCCTTTTTCATTAAGTCTTACTTTATGGGCTATGACTTCAAGCAAATAGAAGAAATGATAGCACCCTGTATTGTTCAAACTTTTACGTAGAAAACTTTCCATATTTTATCTTTATTTTTTGCTTTTTAAAAATACACTTTATTAGGTAAAGAAGCCACCTGCAATTCTTAAAATGTCAGGTACTATTGGCCCTTTGTATTAGTGGTTCTGCATCCATAGGCTCAACAAGCCACGAACCAAAAATATTCTTAAAAAGTTATATTGTTGGCCAGGTCGGTGTGTCTCGGTTGGGCTTCATCCCACAAACCCAGAGGTTACTGGTTTGATAACCAGTCAGGGCACACGTCTGGGTCGTGGACTTGTCAGGCTGGGACACAGGCACAAGGAAACCAATTTATGTTTCTCTCTAGCATCAGTGAGAGAAACACTGATGTTTCTTCCTCCCTTCTCCTCTCTCTAAAAATCAAAATTAAATTAAATTAAAAAATGTTATACTGTTGCTGACACACATTATGTAATTGGGCCTATGGTGGTTGCGCCTGCGCTGAACATAAACGGACTATTTTCTTGTCGCTATTTCCTAAACAATACAGTGTAACAGCTATGCACGTAGCACCTACATTGTATTATATAGTGTAAGTAATCTAGACGAGGTTTAAACTATACTGGAGACATGTGTGGGTTACATGCAGTTAGTGTGCCAGGTGGACTTTGATATCTGCAGGGAGGCCTGGAGCTGGTCCTCAGGGAACACTGAGGGTGGCTGTGGTTTAATGTGATAAATGGATGTTCAAAGGTTATCAGTTTTTTGTTTTACACCTAAGGGCATTTTTATGTGACTTTTCTCTTTATTATATATATATAATATATAATTATAATTATTATATGGAATATATAATTATAATATAATGTATAATTATATATAATATATTATATAATATAAATATATAATTGTATAATATATAATATTATACAATTATACATAGTACAATTATTTTTCTTTATTATATATAATATATAATATATATCACACAAAGGGATTTTTAATAATTGAAAAATTAATCAGTTCAATTCACTATACATATTTTATATGCATATGTATATGTGTGTATATAATATATATGGTGAATTACATTGATTAATTTTTCAATTATTAAAAAATCACCTTGTGTGCTTCAAACTTACATATGTTATATGTTGATAATTTCTAAATAACGTTGGGGGAAAGAAATGAGGATTGTGGATACTTAATGAAGTATTCACTGTGAGGGGACCCACTGGGTGACTCTAGGTGCTGGGAGTTTTGTTTCCTGCTTTGGGTGCTAACTGCACAGGTGTGTTCACTTTATGAAAATTCATGAATCAATTGGTATGTTTTTCTGTAAAGACATTTTAAAAATCTCGCATTCTCAATACAATCTGAACTCAGTCTAATATAGTTGTGATCTTTCTGTCCATTGCTGAATTTTATTTCCTCAGGATTTGATTTACTAACTTACATAGGCTTTTTCTTCATGTTCATGAGAGTAATTGGCCTAAAACTTTGCTATTAAAGTAGCAGCAGCCTTTACAGCAAAGTGAGTGGTGTTTCTTCCTTTTAACGTTTCTGGACAAGTTTGTATAATAGCGTTTTGCATAAATGGTTGGAAAACTCATCAACACAGCCATTTATCTAGTCTATAGATTGCATGGTGGGACATTTTTTAAATTACAGATTCAATTTCTTTAACAGTTTAAAAATATTTTTCTTTTCTTTTTTTATTGCATTTTTTTCTATTACCATCCATCCCCCTTATATTCTTTTCCACCTCCACCCACCCACCCCTACAATCACCACACTGTTGTCCTTGTCCATAAATTCATTTTCTTTCTTGCTTGATCCCTCCACCTGGCCCAAGCAACCTGCCAGAGTATTTTAATTTTCTCTTCTAGGCATTTGTCCATTTTATCTAAATTGCCACATTTATAATCAAAGATAACATATCTATATTTATGTCTTTAAGACTTGTGATACTCTCTCTTTTATTATTTCTTATTTATTAATGCTTGGTTCATTTCTCTCTTGTTTATCAGGTTTCAAGGAGTTTATCAATTTACATTATCCATGTAATTGAACAAATGTTTGGCTTTATTGATTTTTCTCTATTTTACTTATATTTTCTATTTCAAAGATTTATTATCTATTTTGCTTCCTTATGCATTCTTATTTAAATTTTTAAACCTAACTTCTTAAGATAAACACCATAGACTTTATTATTTCTTCTTTCCTAATACATTTATTCATAGTTTCTTCCACATACTGCTTTTACTACATGCCATTCATTTTAATATGTAAAAATTTTATTACCATTCATTTAAAAATATATTTTAAATTCATTGTGATTTTTTAGCCCATCGACCATGTATAAATATACTGATCAACTTCAAATATTGTGGAAGAGTTACTTTATATGTTGATTATCACCTTAAGTCCACCCTAATCAAAAGAAAAATCTGATTTGAATCCTTTGACATTGTTAGTTTTTTAATGCCACAAATTATTATCAACTTTTATAAACATTTTATGTGTACTTAAATAAGACATATTTTGCTCTTGTTGCATGTAAAATTCTCTGTATAAAAATTTCATGAAAGTTTTTACTATATTATTTATTTAATGATGTTTTCTCTAAATATTATATTAGTAAATGGCAGAATTGTACTGAAGTCTCCTACTTTAATTTTCCTATTTTAATTTCTTTGATTTTGTTTTCATTTTGCTTTATATACTTAAAATGTGTTGAACATTTTGCCTTTGAGTTTATTTTATAATTCGTCTAGTATTTACTTAAATGTCAAATTTTTTAGGTATTGTTTTTTTGTTTTTTTGGTTTTTTTTTTAAGATTTTATTTATTTATCTTTAGAGGGGAAAGGAAGGGGAGGGAGAGCAGTGCGGGTAGGTATTGTTTTTATTATAATTTTTCTTTTCAGTCAGTTTATCTTTACTTTTTATTGTTAATATAAATCTATTGTCATCAAAACATATTTCTTATTGTTTATTTTTATTCTAGTCAGATAATCTTTACCCTTTAATCCAGTACTTAGTCTACATATGTTTAATGCCTCTTTGTTTGGATTTAATTCTAACATGGATTTTCCTATTTATTTCAATTAAACAATTTAAATTACCTAATTTTGACAATGGTATGATGGTGGAATTAAAAACCATTTTCTTAGAAAATGTGTACTGCTATATTTAAGAGTTGAGTAGAATAAAAGATATAAATTTCTCTAAATAGTTCAGAAAAAACCTGTATATGTATATGTATATGTATATGTATATGTATATGTATATGTATATGTATATGTATATGTATACACACACTCCCAAAGAGGAGAGAAAAAGATGTACTAAATCCAAAGACAATATGTAAGTAATTAGGAGATTTGGGTAATGGGTATATTGTGATCTTGTTAAATTAACATTTATTAAGCAGAGCACAGGATGCCAGATGATGAGCTCCTATTCAACAAAATGCCACGAGAGAAACTGAAATAAAGACGTTTGTTACAGGTCTTGGAGGAGGTACATGGCACGCTTGAGGGGTCACACAGGGAGGTCAAGACAGACCACACATAGAGAGACTGACAAGCATGGGGCATATGCTGTTATTAGGGTCCCTTGGGAGGAATGTATTAGGGCTCCTGGGATGAGGCTGAGTTGGTCAGTTAAACCAAAAGAGCAGCTTTTTTGTAAGTTTCATGGAGTCTTATCTAATAAACATCACACAAAGGAAGTCAGGGGTGATCTCTGATCCCAAGGGCTACTGGAGAAGCCACGTCAGGAACTTGATTTTGCTTGTGACTCTGCAACCATGAGCGAGCAGGAAGAGGTGATGTCAGCTGCAGGTCCCACAGGCTGCTCGGCTAAACACAGTGATGCCGTAGAGGAGCAGAGCCGGACATTGACATGGCATACAAGGTTTTCTTGGCTTATTCTTGCATCTTTTCTGTACATTGGAAATTAAATAAAAACAACCATTACATAAAAAATAAAACAAATCCTTCACCAGAACCAAAAACAGGCAATCATAATTTCAAATATATTTTCAGAGTTGCAGCTATGCTCTAGGCCCATTACTGACGATTATGGATTTGAAAGCCAGAAAAGTAGACTTACTTTCTTCCCTAATGGAGTTATCATTGTATGACTAAAGCAGACAGAAATGAGCAAATTAATTAATTAAATGTAAATTGTAAAAAGTATTGGGAATTAGACATAGAGGATAATAATATAGCAAAACTGGCATGATGGGCTGAATGTCACTTTAGAAAAAATAGTCAAATTCTTCTTGCTGGCCTACACCAGGTCTATACCTGAAGGAAGGACAGAAGCCCTAAGAAGGCTTCATCCCTGAGATCCAGGGACCCAATGCCTGTTTAAGGCTAAAGATTAAACAGAATACAGCCCTGCTACCATGGGGCTTTACAACAGTTAAGTAACAAGTAACATTATTCTACTAATGGAACAATGTGGGGGGTTCATCCTCAGGCACCCCCTCCCCCTGGCCACCACAGATGAGAATAAGTCTTCCAAGACATGATCTGCTTGGGGAGGAAAGGTGGCTGATCTCTCAAAGGAGAAAGGGCCAAGAGCCTTTTCCTCAATGGGCTTTTATTAGGTTCGTTTTCCTCGGGAATACAGGTAAAGCTCTTTAGTCATTGTCAGGTAAGCAGGACCAAACAATGGATAACAAAGAACTCTGAGGGCTTATTTTGAGTCAGGGTCTGTTAGCTAAAGAGCTATAAAACTTTGAAGAACAAACCCACTTCTTCCTTGGGCCCTTATTTAATTGAGAGCATTCTAAACAAAGCAGGTTTCACAACATTTTATGTATCCTTTCTTAAGCTTGATTGCCCTAGGAAACCTGCCCTTTCCATCACGGGGCGGTACCTACCACCAGCATTGTTTCAGGCTTAAGTCCAGCAGGTGAAGTAAGGCATCCAAGAGATTCGGAGACTTGCAGACAGAATGAGGACTCAAACTATGTCATAGCAGGTGGGCAGGGGTCCATCACCCCCTTTTGCTGTAGCCCTCCAAGTCCTTCCTTGGGGCCTCCAAGTGATCATGACTATCATCTTAGGTCATTCTCCCCTTGGGGAATTATACCCGTCATTGGTTATTCAATCAAGCATTGGGGGCCAGTTATTGATGAAGTAAAAGGAGCAGGAGTGGTGCTTCTGTCAGGGAGATAAGCTTTATCTCCTTAGTGGCTTATGGTCCGAAGGTCGCTTTCCCAGCCTTAGCCATGGGGGGGTTACAGCTTCTGAAACCAGGCAGGGCTGTTCCCCACAGAACAAGATAAAGGGTGTAAGGAAGGTTTTTGTTGTTGTTATTGTTCTGGTTTTTTGTGGTACAGGTTCGGTGGGACATGTAAGCTGAAGGCAAAAATGACAATGAGAAAAACTCTGACAAACTAGCCCTCCACTATCAACACAGGGTACCACTGCACACATTTGAAACCCATGCTGACTCAAATGAAACCAAAATAAAAATTAAACTCAAATCCAGCTCAGCACCCACACTGGGAGCTAAAGATGAGGACTAACCAATTACATATACTAACAGAGGTGAAATTTACTGTATATAATGATATATGAAAACATGTATTATGTCTTCATTTTAAAAAGACATTTTTAGTTAGATATAAGATGAAAAAGGGTTCTTTCCATTAAACTTGCAAGCCAGGTTAAGTTAAAAATTCAAGATTAAAGGAATATGACACTATATATAGAAACTTAATTCTAGAGGATAAATCAAAGGACATAGACACTAGAGATATGTTGTTTAACATAAAGGCCATTAAAAGTTATTGTATACATACATTCATGGTTGTGTATATGGGCATATAGTTAATGTTTAAATACTTTATAGTTTAAACAATAATAACAATGTACTGAAGGGTATATGGCATAAGAAAAAGACAACTATATGATGAAAACATAGAAAATAAATTGGTAATATAAATATGCTATTGTATGTCTTACATTGAAAATTTCACACATTGTGAAATAGGAAAATCATTTTTAAAGTAAATGTTAGATAAGTTAAATTATATATTTAACAACCACTAAAAATAACAAAGAGGCATAACTCTAATGGTGATAAAGGCTATCAGATAAAGTATGAAAATATCTTGACTAACTCCCCAAAGAACAGAGAAAGAGAACAAACAAAAGGCAGGTGAGGAAAAACAAAAAAGTAAAAATGTCAAAAAACACCATTTATGAAATAAGCTGGCAAATGGTAGACTGGAAGAAAACATTACTAACACCCCCCAAGAAAACTGGCAATAAGACATATCCACAATATATAAAGACTCCTAAAATTCAATAATGCAATGATAAAGAACACATGAAAAAGTGGAAAAAGTCTTGAACAATCACTGCACAGAAGAAAACTATGTGGATGGCCAGTGTGCATGTAAATAAGAGCCCAACATCATAAGTCATCAGTGAAATGGGTCTGCAAGTGAGGTTTAGAGTTTGATTTGTTAGCAGCTCATTCAGAGCATGAGTTCTTCAATGTCAGGGACTTCGTCGTCCACATCTTTTGACAGCAGTAACTAGCAACCAGTAGGGATTCAATAAATACATAAATGAGTGAACTACACAAGTCAAAGATAGCTAACTTGAAAAAACTAATAGAAAGAAAAAGAGAAAACCTAGAAGGGGACAGGGAATGCTCTCTGGGCAGAAGAAAGTAAATGCTTTCTCAGGACCTGAGAACTCTGGGAGGCTGAGAGGTTGCCAGGGAGACAAGAACACAGCCCTCAGCTCTGTTTTGTTTGGCACTGTGCATCTTCGCTCTCATATTTGACGATTCGCTGAGCACATTTCTTCCTCTTTCAAGAAGCTGTTTGCTTGAAATTATCCTTAGGAGATGTTAAGTAGCTATAAAGCTCTTCAACAATTTTGCACAGAAACTGAACTCCTTGTAGAGCTACCGGTTCACTTTCAGCTCTATCACTAACTCTCTACTGTCCATTCTTGCTGAGAACTATGATACCACTATGTTTTTACACCAAATTTTTCTTCAGGTTTTTAAAAGTCAAGTCTAAAACACCCTCTTCATGAAGAGATCTGTGCCTTAGTTTTCTTTTTGCCTCTCAATAGCAACTTTATTAAATGCTCTCCATGACTATGATTTCCAAACTGAAACTCTCTTTCTTATACAGTTTTTACTGTATTTCAGCCTGGTTTTGCTGTTGGTTTACCTCACTGAGTTTGCCCTTTTTATATATAAAGACCATGATACATTATTATATGAAAATCATAAATAACTCCAAATTAATTTCAAATAAAAACACTTATTTTGATATCAAACACTTAGAGTAATATGAAAATTTTATACATTTAATAATTATTATACATGATTCCATGTAAACAAATTGTTTCAGAGTGTGGTGAGCCCTGCAGGGCTGTGTTCTAACATCTTTTAAAAAATTAGATGTCTTTCTTTTTGATGATTTATGATTTTCTATGTTAAAATTTGAAACTCAAGTCCCTTTATGATTTTGCAATTTTTCCTTCTTCATACCCTTAAACAATTTGTTTACTTTAAAATAAAGCTACTTGCTAGACATCACAATAAAAAGAAACACAGAAAAAAACTTTGGAAGATGAACTAATCCTTTCTTGGTAAGCTTTGGTAAGCATAGATGAATTAAACTAATTATCTACTTGCTATGTATTAACTGATATTTTGGTTTTTTACCTTGATTTGGAGATTGATATAAGATAGACACTGAGGTATGGGTCAAGTTTTGATACTTTATTCTTTCTTTTTTAAGAATAGGTTTTAAAAACATACCCATGTTACAGATGAAAAGTGAGATAATGAGATATCTAACTTTTTTCAAGAAATTTTGTACAAAGAGATAACCTCAGAAACTATTTTTACTCTAACTTGGTAAGAGGGGAAGAGCACAACAAATATTTCTCCCATTTATGGTGAACACACCATTGAAATTGCTATGATATGTTAATGAAACATTCGTTAGCTTTCAAGAAGGAAGAGCTCTTTTCTGACCCCAGGATTTTCATATTTCCTCATTATTTTGATTGATTGTTTTGGGAGACCAAGGTGACTGATGATAGCTGGGTTTCACAGGTTGGGACTGACTGTGAATTGGGAGAGAAACAAATCCTCAGAGGAATTGCCAGTTACCTTTTTGTTCTTTTTGTTGGCTTCACATTTGCTCCAAATCTAATAAAGCGCTGAAGCCTGTAATAAATTTTAAGTGGTCATTGAACGGCAATTTTAACAATATTCAAATGATAGAAAGACAAATATGGAACTCATAGGTAAGTAAAAAGAGGTCTTCTATATTACTTCTGAGCCACATCATTTTTATTATCTACTCTGCACCAGAATGTAATGAAATGTTTCCCAAGCATGGAAAGGGCTTCTCCACAGATATCCTGGAGAGAATTTCCATGATGTCTCTCTTATGAAGAACTTAAATTTAGCACAACTAATTTGAATAATAGTGTTCGAAACATGTATACTCACAAATTTTTAGATATTCATAAAAATTAATGGAGAGTATAGATTGCTTAGTTTTTGAACAATAATTTAATTAATGAGAGCATTAAAAAATCACAAAATATCGCATTGGAAGATGGACAGAAAAATTCCTTTTTATAATCTAAGTTCTTTCCTTTCAGAAATGAGCACTTGGGTAGTCACCAGAATATGATGACCAACTTACATCAGGTTTGGACATTCTTTCTAACACTCCCTGCTCTTTTGTTTGTGTCTGGTGCACAACACTGTTTATAATTTGTCTTTAAACATAAATTAGACAATGAGAGGAAAATCCTCTTACCACTAAACATGAAAGATGTAGTTTATTTGACAGTTGTAATTCTTATTGTAAATTTTTGCATGGACATCATTTATACAATAGTCATTGGTATGCTTGGAATCCATGTAAGAGTGACCTTTGGGCACACTGACACAATCCAATTTGCAGACGTAAAAAGCGATGACCATGTCTGGGATCATTGTTCTTTCAACCAGGCACTGCAATTATGTTAGTTCTTCCTAAAAGCAAACATTTGGCATATCTTGATTTTAGCAGAATATTATTGCAAAATTATCTTTAAAATCTACATATAAGGCTTCCAGTCAAGATAGCAGAGTAGGTAAATCTGGTACTTAAAGGCTATCACAACCACATGAAAATTATAAGTAAGCTACAGAATGACCATGATTCAAAACAGCCTGAAACCTAGCTAAACAAAGTCCTCTAAGGATATAAAAATCAATCCACTTTGAGACTGGTAGGAGGGTCAGAGATGTGGAATAGGCTGGTCCCACACTCAACTGTAGCAATTAAAAACCCAGAGAAATATCTCAATGATCCACCCTAAGGAGTGAAGGGTTCCAGTCCCACACCAGGACCCTAACCCAGGGTTTCAGTTCCAGGAAGAGAGGTTCCCATAACTTTTGGCTGCAAAAAACAGCAAGAGTTATGACTGAATGAGACTGAGGGCTTCTGGAGTCCCAGGCGCTCCTCTTCAAGGGCTAGTGCATTGACTTACATGGATTCACTCCCACTGAGTTCCAGCAGTGGAACAGCAACTTGAAAGAAACCAAAGACAAAGGGGGAGGAACTGAGTTATCTGGCTTCAGGCCAAGTGCTGGAAGGGCAGCTTTTTTCCCAGACAGGAGTGCTGGCAGAGGACCTTATGCCTTTGCTGAGCCTTTTGTGGGCACCATGTTTGAGACTCCATCAATGTAACACTGTTTGCCCTGCCCTGGTAACTCCGTGAAACCTCACCCCACCCACTTTTGGGGCCTATTCTACCAATTCCAGTGGCTTTTCCATACAAACTACCTGTTTTGGTTCATGCTGAAGACTTTCTTAAAATCTCTCAAACAAGCAGCATCTGGCCTTGGCATTCCCCAAACCTTTTCCTAAGTGACCCCAGTCCTGGCACAAGCAGCAGCTGACCTTAGCTTGCACCTTGGCCTCTCCCAGGAAACTCCAATTCCAGCACAAGTAGCAGCCATCTGCAGATCGCTTTTGTAGCTAATGCTTGGTGGCCCCAGGCAGGGAACAGGTGGTATCTGACCTTGGTCTGCAACTTCCCTGGAGGCCACAGAGCCAAGTTACCCAGTGGGCAATTTCAGACCACACAACTTCCTTCACAAATGACACACTCAAAAGGTTGACTCAGCAGGCACCAGAGCCCTGCTGAAGTGTGTCCTGCCCCATGGGGTCAGCCTCTGAACAGCAGATCTTGCAGCAGTCTTTGCAGCAGATTTAGTAGGGGTAAATCCCTCCCACTGATGTGCCAACTGCAATCAAAGCTGTTATAATAGGAGCATATGTACAGTCCACATGTGTGGAGGAGGGCATACCTGGAGCAACTGGATCATTGACAAGGAAAGTTGTGCCACTGGGACACCTACTACATAAAGTCATTCTACCAAGATCAAGAGATATAGCAGCTCTACCTAATACATAGAAACAAACACAGGGAGTAGCCAAAATGAGGGACAAAGAAACATGTCCCAAATGAAAGACAGGAAAAAAACTCAAGAAACAAAATGCAGACTAGCAATCTACCAGAGTTAGAGTTCAAAATATTAATTATAAGGATGCTCAATGAACTTAAGAGTATAGAAACTTGGCGAGAACTTTAGCAAAGAGATAAGAAGTATAAAAATGAAAATTAAAAAAAACATAAAAAGCAACCAGAAATAATGAACACAATAACTGAAATGAAGATTACATTATAGGGAATCAACAGTAGAGTAGATGAAGCAGATGATCAGATTACTGATTTGGAAGATAAGAAAGCAGACAACCAATAATCATAACAGCAAAAAGAAAAATGAATCCAGAAAAATGAGATTGGTTAAGGAGCCTCTGAGACAACTTCAAGCATACCAATATGTGCGTCATGGGGCTGCCCAAAGGAGCAGAGAGAGAGAAAGCAAGGAATTGAAAACCTATCTGAAAAATAATGATGCAAAACTTTCCTAACCTGGAGAAGGAAAAAGAGACACAAGCCCAGGAAGTGCAGAGAGTCCCAAACACAATGAACACAAAAATGACCACCCCAAGACACATCATAGTTAAAATACCAAAGGTTAAAGACAGAGAGCATCTTAAAAGCAGCAAGAGAAAATCAGTTACGTACTGACAAGGGTGATCCCATAGGTCTGTTAGCTGATTTTTTGACAGAAACTTTGCAGACCAGAAGAAATTGCCACTAAATATTCAAAGTGATGAAAAACAAGGAACTACAACCAACATTACAACTCAGCAAAGCTATCATTTAGAATCAAAGGACAGATGAAGAGCTTCCAAGACAAGAAAAAGCTAAATGAATTCATTACCACCAAACCAGCATTTTATGAAATGTTAAATAATCTTCTTCAATAAATAAATAAATAAATAACAAATGTATATGTATTGATAATTACTTTAAGTGCAAGTGAATTATATTCTCCAAAAGGTATAGGATGGCTGAATAAATAACAAAATGAGAAGCTTACACATGCTGTTTATAGGAGTCTCACTTCAGATACAAAGACACACACAAACTGAAAGTTAAAAAATGGGAAAAGATATTTCATGAAAATGGAAATAAAAAAGCTGAAGCAGCGATACTTGTACTAGATAAAATAGACTTTAAAACAAAGGCTATAACAAGAATTAAGAAGGACCTGACA
The DNA here is from genome assembly GCF_021234435.1 of Artibeus jamaicensis. NCBI lineage: Eukaryota > Metazoa > Chordata > Mammalia > Chiroptera > Phyllostomidae > Artibeus > Artibeus jamaicensis. Next base: position 14,081,966 of record NW_026521803.1, on the reverse strand, counting down.
ATTCTACTTCTCAGTATTTATCCGAAGAAACACAAAACACTAAATTGAAAAAACATATGCATCCATATGTTCCTTGCAACATTATTTACAATAGCCAAGATATAGAAGCAACCTATATGTTTATCAATAGAAGAACGGATAAAGACAAAATTGTGCATACAGACAACAAAATTTAATTCAGCTACAAAAAGGAACAAAATCTTGCCATCTGCAACAACATGGATAGATCTAAGAAGAAATGTGCTGAATGAAATAAATCAAACAGAAAAGATGACAAATGCCACACTATTTCACTTGCATGTGGAATCTAAAGAACAAAATATACCAACAGGCAGAACCGAAACAGATTCATAGATACAAAGAACATTCTGACAGATGTTAGATGGGAGGGCCATAGGGCACCTGAGTGAAAAAGGTAAAGGGATCAAGAAGTACAAATTGTCTGTTAAAAATACAGTCATGGGGTTTCAAAGTACATCACAGGGACTATAGTCAATAATATTGTAATTACTTTTTATAGTATCAGAATGCTACTAGATTTATTGGTGTAGGTTATATAAATAACTAATCACAGGGCTGTATACCTGAAGCTAATATTGTACACAAACTGTAGTTAAAAAATCAAAACATTGTTTAAAAAGAAAATCTATACTTAAATTGAGATCACTCTATCCTCTTAAACATACTCTTTCAAAAATATTTCCTTCATATTCTCACATAAATTACTGAAAAGTGTACACTAAAGCATTACTCTGTGTATGAGAACAAGAGAAGGAGAACGAGAACATACTTTGAGAAATTCTGTATGTCTATGCCTCTCAATTGACATATTCCCACCAACAAAGTATGAAGTACAATAGACAACAAAAAGCAAGATATATTGGCTTAGAAAAATCTTGATAAAATAAATAGCAGTGCTATAGTCTAAATGTTTGTATTCCCCAAATTTATATGTTGAAATCTTCACCCTTGAAGATGGCAGTGTTAGGAGAAGGGGCTTTTGGTTGGTTCATAGGTCATGAGGGTGGAGACCTCACAAACAGTATTAGTGCCTTTTTGAAAGAGGTGCCAGAGAGCTTCCTTGCCTCTTCCAGAATGTTGGGGACACAGCAAGAAGGCAACAGTCTTGAGCTGAAGGGAGAATGCAACCCAAAGTTACAACAGAATATAACTTTGTTGGCACTTTGATCTTGGACTTCCCAACCTCCAGGACTGTGAGAAATATATTTCAAGTGTTTATAAAACTACCCAGTGTGTGGTATTTCATTAGAGCAGCCTAAATGAATTGAGGTAAATAAATAGTAAATACAGATAAAAATACAATAACTCCTCCCCATTAACACAGGGACATGAACCATCAGTGAGGTAGTTTCAGGTCAGATGAGAAGGTAAAGTAAAACAAAGGATTAAAAGTGTAAGCTTACACTGAGGTTGTCTGGTTTGAATCCCAGCTCTCACACTGGAGCATTCACTATAGTTCTTTTTGCTTTAGTTTCACATCTTATGATGGTGATGACAATAGTATCTCTAGGGCATTGTGAATATTCAATGAGTCCATATAGTGAAAGCACTGGGCAAGTCATAAGCATTAAATTAATGTTAACTCATTATGGCAACAGGACATCCTAGGAATGTGCATCTTTAAAAATCACCAGGTTACAAATGGAATATTTAGGGCACTTTGACAGCTGTTGCTTTTCTGGAATAATGTGGAGTCATCTTTGTTTTAAATAAACAACTCTAATAGTTAACACTGGCAGTGTGGAGAGCAAAGGCAAATCTGTCTTTCTTAAGCTTTCTTGACAACATGCATATCTACAAAAATGATAACCCCATTTTTAATGAGAGGCTCCACTCTCCCACCAAACTATCATGTGTGGCTCTAACTGATAAAATGATACACTTACCAAAATAGAAAATGTCTCTATGTGTACATACTTCACATTTTCACTTTTTTTGTGAGCTTGTCAATAAAAGAAAACAATGGTGTTTCAGGAGGGTTTTTTTAAAATAGTAAACTAGGTATTGAGTGTTTTCACAGCAGATATTCTGTTTCTTTGATATTTATGACATTTTGTTGTAGATTACAAGATTCTCTGCATACATAGAACAGTAGATATATTAATGCAGTCCAATTTCTTTGCAGAAGCAATCTATCATCCAAAGTAAAATAAATGTCTTTCAATGCAAGATTTAATCAAAAGCTAAAGAGAAATGGAAGTTTTAAAGACAAGATCTAAAGAAAATAAATAAAGCTATAACTAGGGAGGCAGAAGGGATGTGCAGAAGTGTATCCCTCCTGATTTTCCCACCTTAGACTTTCTCTACAAAGACCTAGTGTGCAAAGGATTGATTAGCATTCTTTGCTCATGTCTTCGGCCAGTTAAATTCAAATTACTTGTTGAATCAATCCCCTTCTATAATTAATGATTCCCTAGAAGTTGGTGTATCTATGGTGGTCAGAAAGTAGATTTTTAAAAATATCAGTTGGTTACACCACCAAATTTTTATGAGTTAAAGAAGGAAGGATCCATCTGTGGATCATGAGTGGAATTAGAAATAGAAGATCCCAAGATTTCCCCAATTATTCTAGGAACACCCAGATAAAAAACTCAGTGCATGCTTACTAAGCACGTCTGCCTCACAATGTCCTGCTCTCTCTGCCCTTGGAAGAGCCATGAAAACTTCAGGGCTACAGTTTCCTCCAATATTCTCATTCACTTCTCTAAAGATTTTCTAGGTTGGGTTTCAACAGTAAAAAAAAAAAAAAAAGACCACAGAGTTCAAAGCTTCTTATAAAAAATGTGTGTGTCTAATAATCGTGTGTGTATATCTTCTTTTGTATAGTGGATTTACTATTAGTTTTAATTAGAATTTTTCTCTTTTTTTATTTTTAAAAAGATTTTATTTACTTACTTTTAGAGAGAAGGGAAGGGAGGGAGAAAGAGAGAGAGAGAGAAACATCAATGTGTGGTTGCCTCTTGCATGTCCTCAGCTGGGAACTGGCCTGCAACACAGGAATGTGCCCTAATCAAACCAGTGACCCTTTGGTTCTCAGGCTGGCACTCAGTCCACTGAGCCACACCAGCCAGGGCAGAATTTTTCTGAACAAATTTTCAAATGTTACACTTGCAAGACAGTGATGGAGGCTCTCTTTACATCACTCCTAACATCGTTCTCCTCCCCACAGGGTATTATTAAAACTAACACTACTTATACCAGGTAGGAAGAAAATAATCCTTCCAAAGAATACACTCCTCAAAGTTATTTCAGTGGCTAACCCTCAACCACACCATCTGCCTGAAAATAGTTGAGTCTAAAAATTGTTACTTGGTTCTGCAAAGCTTCCTTTGTTCAAACTATAATGACACCTCTTACTAAAAAAAAATCTGTATTTTCTTAATAAAACAACTTGGAATCTCAACTTCTTTTAAATTATTTTGCTATTTTTGAGCTGTTAGTAAAACTGCAATCCCATATACAAAGGTCAAAGGTCACTTAATACTTCCACTGTGGCAATTTAGTTACGGAATGGGAAGAGAAATCTCCTTCTTAGAAAGCATGGTTAAAATCTGCTATTAGTTTTCCTAAAGGCACATCGATTTTTATCAAGCTACTGACAGTTTCACCTTAGGTCTTTGTTTTAAATCACAAAAATATTTCATTTCTTCCATCTTCTTTTCAGCTAGTCTATTAGTATTCAGCTAGTCTAATGTATGTGGTTTCAAAAACTATGACAGAATTAACAGGGAAAACTGCCAGGTTAAACAGTATTTTTATGACGTTTTAAGAGAAATTCATATTGCACAATGTAATTTTTATTAAAAAATTCTTTGTACACAGTGGTACAACTTTTGAATGGGAAGCAATATTTACCACAAGAATATGCTATTTAGTGGTAAAAATGGCAATAAATTACCATGTATTAAAATACACACTGCACTGTATCTTTTATCTCACACATTGTTGTCTGCTTCGTAGCTCTAAACTTACATAATACAGGAAAACTGACATTCAAAGCAATCTTCAAGAACAGTTTTTCTGTTTCATAGCTTCAAGATAAGAGCTTCCATCTGCTGCAAATAAAAAAAAAGTCTGTCAACAGAATCCACTTGATCAAAGTGTTTTTGTCAGTTATTAAAAGAGGGAAAATCCACAAATTTGTGATGCTATGTTATCTCTCCTGTTTTCTCTTTGCATTTTAGAATTTTCATGTTTTCAAACTGCAACAATAGTTTAACGTTTTAAATACATTTCTAGCACATTGTATTGAGGAGTCCTAGGGATATTTGCATGCTTTTCTGTTCTTTAGCTGCTCAGTGATGATTTTCACCATCCCTTATTGCCCCAAAGGAAATGTAGCCTTGCCTTTGCCTGTATTCATCTCTACAAACTTAAGTCATCTTAATTGGTGACTGAAGTGGCTCTGAACAATTTACTAAGCTGAGGTGAATAATTCCCTGCTTTGCCCTTTCCCCGCCAAGCAAAAGTGCCATTGCATTTAGGCAAGGATCAGTCTGTTTAAGAGAATTCTAAGACATTTACACAATTGAAAAAAAAACCTTCTTCTGTTGGTGAACTGAAAGATTAAAATACCAGTGTGATATGGGAGAAAGATCTGAAAGCTTTTTCTGGCCTTTTTTCTACAAAGTAATAGAATAAAATAATACACTATGCAGGTTAAATAAAAATGATCATTTATGGAAAATGAATTTCTTTATAAAAAACTAGAGTGTTCTTTTTATTTTCACACTGAAAGTATTATGGAAAATTTTGATCACTCCTATTAGTCCTCCCACGTCACTTTAAGATAAACCCTGAAACACCGATGCTTCATTCAAATACCTAATTTCTAATCATCATCATGTATGACAATTTTGAGAGGAGGCCTGGCCTAAAAATGTTTAACTGTCCTCTTTAGCTTCTTCTTCACTGCTGTGAAAACTGTGAAATCTGACCCCAAAGCATCAAAAGCAACCACTTTTTTAGCCATTTCAGCAATCTTGCCTGAAATGTCTAAATAATGCATAATACACTCATTTTATCGCTATTAAATATTATTAATTCACTAAATAAATGTAAGGATTTAACATTCTGACACAGCACACATATAATTATCTCTTCCCAGTGTAATGATATAATCATTTTGTTAATTAATAATTTGTGTTCATATCATGACTTTAAATTTTATTTATAGTTGAGCAAGTAGTATATTAAAATTATACAATCATTTCTTCTGTAAGTTTTTATTTTCACTGAAGTTAGTAAACTTCTTACTTGTTTGCTTTGTTTTCTCTTCATTGAACTCCAAAATTTTCAATAGATGTTCTTCTCAATATGGAAGCTAGTTACCAGTCTCATTTCCCCACCTATTTTTTAGAATATAATATAATATATTCCAATGAGTTCCTAAGAGTGGGAACATGGGAGGCAAACCTTTTGTTGCCTTACATGACTGAAAATAACTTTCTTTTACTTCCCAAATTGATTAGTAGTCTGGGGAAAGAATTCAAAGTTAGAAATAATCTTCAGTTAGAACATTGAGGGCAATGTGTCATAGCCTTCTAACTTGCGATATTACAGTTAGAAGTACAATGCCCTTCTTAATACAGTTATTTGTATGGGATTAATTCTTTTTCTCTCTGAATACTGCTAGGATAACAGATTTTTGTAGTTGTTGTTCTTCAATATTTGGCTAGGATTGTTCTGACAATAAATTTCCTTTTATTCTTCCTAGTTACTTTGTGTATAGCATGTTTTTTTTACTCTGGCTGTTTTAAAATTTTACTTGTATCATTGGTTTTGAGAAATTTGGTAGTGATGTAACTTAGTCTGGTTTTGTGTGTGTTTAAGGAAAAAGACATTTAGGGCTCAAGGATCATTGAGATTTGTGAATCTGTGGGTTTTCAGCTTTCAGCAAACTTGAAAAAATTTCGGCTATTATTTTTTCAGACATTTCTGGTTTCCCCACTCCTTCCAGGAATTCCTATTATATGTACATAGGTCCCCTTGAAGTTGTCCCACATCTCACAATTACTGTTCATTTTTTAAAATTCTTTTTTTCTCTCTATGCTTCTCCTTTCTCTTTTGCTGTATCTTCAAGTTCTCTGATCTTTCCTTCTGCTATGAATCTCATTGAGTATATTTTTCATCTTAGATGTTTTAGTTTTCATTTTTAGGAGTTTGATCTTTGTCTTTTTTATATCTTTTCTGTCTCTACTTAACTTTTAAAATGTGTGGAATACAATTATAATAGCTATTTTAATGTGCTTTCTGGTTATTATCCTTATTCTAAAGAATGTCCTTATTCTAAAGCCGAAGTTAGCTCTAGGTCAGTTTTGATTATTTTTTTCTCCATATTATGGACCTTATTTTTCTACTTCTTTCTATGCCTGTTAATTTTTTATTGGATAGTTCACAGTGTGAATTTTACCTTTTTGAGTGTTAGTTTTTTTATTATTATAACCATTCTTAGTCATTGTTCTGGGATACTGTTTGGTTACTTAGAAAGGTTTAGTTCTTTTGATCTTGTTTTTAAGTTTGCTAAGTGGAACTGGAGCAAACCCCAATCTGGGGCTAATTTCTCCTCAGTTCTAAGGCAAGACTGTGCACTCAATTTACCACTAATCATGAGGTTTTCCTGTCTGGAGTGTGGAAATGGGCGCTACTTCCCAGTCCTGAACCTGGGGCGCATGTCATTTTTCAGATGACCCTTATTTCAGCTTAAGATCACACTGACACGCATGCTGGTGACCCCTTGAAGCTGACTCTCTGTAGATCTCTAGGGTTCTCTCTGAGTTCCTCTCTCCTCTTCCACATGGTGCCCTTGAACTTTATGTGGATTGTTCTCCCCAGAAATTGGTCTTTTCAGGTCCTTTTTTTCCAAGCCATGGGTCTTCCAGGATCTACTTGAGTTCTTCCTCCATGTGCCACAGCCTGAAAACTCTCCCAAAGCAATAGCTGGGCTTATTATAGGGCTCAGTTTACTTGTTTCGCAATTTTCAGATTATATAGCCTGCTATTGTCTGATGTCCCACCCCCCCAATGTCTTTTCATCCATTGTTCCATATATGTTGTCTGTTTTTTGTGTGTTTCAAGCAAATGAAAAAATCTGTTCCTTGTCACTCTATCTTGAATAGAAATAAAAGTCCCACCTATGTATTTTCCTTTTTCATTGAATTTACTGAAGTTTCAGGTGCACAATTCCACAGCACATTATCTGTGCACTGCATTTTGTGTTCATCACCCCAAGTTAAGTCTCCTTCTACCACCATTTACCTCCCCTACACTCTCCCTCCTCCAGCCCCTCCCACCTGCCTTCCCATGGTCCCACCTATGTTTTTAATTTCAGAGCATTCATTTAATTATTTGGCATTGTTTTTTTTTATGTTTTTTAAAATTCAATCATTTGGAGTCCTATCAAAGATAAGACTCTTTGTCTTATCTTTCTGAACCTTAGTTTGGTCATTTTGTGTCTTGGTTTTTCAAGTCCCCTTTTTACATTTCTGGTCAGTGAAACGTGAGATGTATTACGTGTGGTGCATCTAGGCCAAGACGGTAAAAAGACCCTGAGTGATTCTCCAATCTCTGTCTTCTTGTGCTTGGGAGACCAGCAGTGCTCCAGATGGCCCAGCATCTCTCAGACTGGATTTCTGAATGACCTCCTAAATGCCTGCCATAGATTTTGCCTGAATAAGAAATACCTGTTACACGCTGAGTCTGGAAAGGTGGAAGTTGCTTTCTACATAGTGGAAGTCTAATTTATCTTGACCAATATCCTGACTCCCAAAGAAAAGGTTGAGTGTCCATAGTATCTTTATTTCCCTAACTTTTTGCCTATGTTGGTCTATGTTGTAATGTGTTTCTCCTCCACCAAAATTCTTTCAAGACAAGGGTACCACAGTTACTCAAAAAAACATTGGCTGAATAGATAGATAAATGGCAGAGTTTAAGTCTGTTAGTGTAACACATTCAGTGTAATTGATGATTATAATTATAATAACCATATGTATTCAGACAATGTAGATTTATCAGCAGTAAAATAAAATAGAATAATATAATTGCATTCATATATAATATTTGGAGAAAATCCCTAACTTTTCTTTTCTTGGCTTTTTCTAATGCATTTAAGAAGTAAGGATTTATTGTATAACTGGTAATCATATGCTGTGCCTATTTCTAGGATATGGCCCTAGGAATTAAGAGAGAGTATTTGAATTGAATCTTAGGACTTACAACCTTATTTGGAATTTCAAAAAGATTACATAGTAGACTTTCTTTATTAAACAATCGTATGACTATATCAGTTCAATGATTTCTGGAAAGATTTAAATACTATTTTCTGTATTGGAAAGGTGATTTTTAAATCCAAAAGCATTTGTCTATCAGCTAGTTGTATGGAATCCTAAACAGAGATATAGGTCTGCAGATGTTAGCTCCAAAACTAAGTGGCTGAGATTTTTCTTTATTTCCTTTTTCTTTTTCTATTATTTCCTCTTCCATGGAAGTAAGCCTTTACTCTAATAAAATGTTCTTTTAGTTCTCAGCATGGATGTATTATTAGTGTTTGGTTAACAAATTTTGACAATCATGTTTTGATTCAGTTGTTTTCTTGTTTTATGTACAGAATTGTAGTTCTTTGGGGGTGGGGCAAGGAACATATGTAGCTATACACACAGGCAATTTACATGGACTTCTCTTAACTGTATGTGTCCAAAAAAGTCTTGATTAAACTAATCTACCTCAGAATTTCCTACATTCAACTTATACAACTTAAATAATGTAATGAAGTACATATTATACATAAATCATTTTTCTAAGTTCAGAGATCATAAAAAGGGAAAAATAAAGGTAAACTCCCCTCTCTCATGGGGTTTGCAATTCTATGATATAAAAATCTCATTGTGACAAGGGCTACAGGCAAATATAAATCTGGAAAGGAACCATACAGTACTGGAGGATGACCACAATGGTGTCTTTCATTACTTGATAATCTAAGGTTTTAAAATACAAAGAAGTATCTAATAGACTCTGTAGGATGTTAAAAAACTTTTTTTATCATGGAGGATTGAAGTCTATTTTCCTGAGACTGCTATCTCATTTTTCTTTTGATCTCTGTCCTTAAAATCATGGTAAGTAAAGTGACCCATAACAACTCCTGGGTGGATCCTGAGTAAAATACACTCTAATAAATGTGTTTAAAATATACTGACTTTAAAAGAGAAACATATATATGTATATATACACACACTAATATATATAAAATATATGTACTTCATAATATAGACTGAGTTTTGAAATCTAAATAATTTAAATGATCAAAGCAACATCAAATGAGTTACTCTTAAATCTTGGAATATAATTCATATCTTTTAATTTCAGTAAGTGTGCCAAGCACACCTAACCCATGACAAAGGATGTGCCCTCTGAGTGATACACATGCTATTTGATATTAGAAAATAAATAGTTTTCAAGTTATATAAATTTATACACAGCTATCTATTTAACTTGACTTCAAATGATCGAAGTCTGGAAGAATAAATTCACAGATTTTTTCTCAATTATTATATTTCTGCATGAATTGCTAGCATGTCTTTTTTGAACAAAGTTTTGGCCTCAGAAGACCTGATGTTTGTTTTCAACCTAATGATTTTTGACTGATCTTACCCAAGTCATACAACCTCCTGCTTGAGATTCCTCATCTGAAAAACAGAGATAAGAATGGTTTCTTGCTGTGACTTTTAAGAGCAAAATGTGAATAACTCTAAAGCCTTGGCATGCAGAAGAATTGGGGCATGGTAAGACAGTGTAACAACACACTGTAATTTTAACCTGATGCAGCACATGGGGTACTTGCCCTCTATTGCCAAAGTAATTTATCCCATGAGTCACAACTATTACTTACAACTTGACTTCTGCGAAGGTCAAATTTAAGTCATCTGTTGTGTTTGGTTGGAATCCCACTTTCACTCATTTTCTGAAAACTTAAAGTCAACAATAAAAAATAGAGGAGAGGATAGCTGAATTATTAATAACTAAATTGGCTGTGTTTTCTTTCTCTCTCAGCCTCTCTGTCCCATCACTGTTCTGCATCTAGCATCTGCCTCCATACTCAAGTGGACAATTAACTATGAGAGTTTTAACACAGTCAGTTTCTCTACTCTGCAGCATACATGCTTAAAATCCACGGTCTCTTTACTTAACGAGCTTAGGGTCAAATGGGGAAAACACTGACAAACTATTCAGAAATAGACACTAAGGCCGAGTATTGATGATAACTGAAGTAGGAGCTACAGGTATATCTTGCAATTAGGTAAATTAGAACAAAGTTATCTCTCACCATGTCAACCATCCCTTTGAGTCGAAATTATACATACTGTCCTTCTGTACGTCTAGTCTCTTCTCCATTGTCACTTCGTACATCTACAGACTTCAGTCATTCTCAACTTCCCCATGTGCCTTAAATTAAAATAATTTAAAAATGCACCTTTATTTGCCATCATATTTTTCTTTTTTCACAAGTTTCTAAAACTGGAATTCTAAAATTTATCAGACTTAATACCTTTTTACTTACAAATATCTTCATACCCAAATTTCTATCTGAAATGGAAACGCAAAGATAATAACCTCCATGTTGTTACATGTATATATTTTAAATAAGTATAAAGCTCTAAATATAATATAAGGAAAGATGATAAAAGTTTATTATAATGTATATTTCAGTTTGGACATGTTTGAATGTGCCTACGCATAGAAGACATAGTGAAATAATAAGATAACAGCAACACAAGCTATGATTATACATTGAGCCTAATATTTGGCATGAATGGAAGAGAAGTTTAGTAGCAATAGCTGCCATTCAGCTCCAGGTGATTGTTATTAGGTCTGAATTTTATGCTAGTATTATCACATCTAATTTTCCATAACTATTCAGAATTTAGAATTTTGATATGTAATATATAAATTTTTAAACATACACAATTCAAATTTTTATAGCAAACCATTAAGGAGTAAACCAGACACCTCTTTTGATTATTCAACCCTCAAACCAGCAGTTTTGATGTTGTGAAAGTTGACATAAGTGGAGCCATTTTAAAGCAAGTCCAGAGCAGCTGTTGCAGAAAAAAATGCCTTGCATGCCTCCTGTTTAAACTGATGGATTGTTTGGACTCAGCCAGGCCAAATTTGTCTCACAAACAATTGTGTGTAAAGCCAGAAAGACAGTGGACATTCTGACCACAAGGACTGAAGATCAAAAACTCTCTATCTAAAGACAGAATCAGTAAGCAATCATGAATAGCCAAAAGTAGCTCAGCTTATCAGCCTCTATTGAAATTCTTTCTTCTTCTCATGTAATTACTTCTTTCTTTTTCTCATAAAAATCCCTGGCCTTTGTTCTTTAATGGAGACATTATTTGGGCTTTTGCCTGAACCTGTCCTCCCAGATTTGCAATTCTTTGATCAACAATAAATGCTTATTGCTTCTCATTTCAGCTTTTTAAATTTCAGGTTAACCTCTGGTGTAGATGCAATGAGATTAGCCTTCGTTCATGATATATTGGCCTTTTAATGAGAGACTTTGAGGAAAGGAATTCCAAGGTTGTTTTGTGTTACTTCTTTCCTGGGCAGATATTTCTTTTATACATTTAATGAGCTGAATACAACTAAATACAAAGCTTAATGGATATGTGGCAACTTTGAAAAATAAGGTGACTTCTGCTAAAATAGACTCCTGCTTTAAAACTTAGCATCATTTGCAAGCGTAAAGGACATCTTTATTTTTCTAAATCAGGCCTTTGAGAATGATATTCAATAAATGGGAGTATCATTGCACTCTTCATTTACAAGTGAATTAGCATAACAAAGCTGCTTAATGTGAGAGTTCACAAAGCTCTGATTAATACATTAATCCTCACATTTTACAATGGGACTTATTTTTGCAAACTATTTCTATAAGGAACCACCTCTACTTTTATTTTTTTCTTCCTTTCAAAATATTAACTCTTCAGGAACTGTCGCTCATTTCACCTAGCAAATATGAAAGCTTCAACCCGGGACATAGCATTCTCTAGGAGGAATACTGGTGTGCAGAGAAGCACCAGGTCTTTTCCTTGCTTAAAGAACCCGCGTGGATGATGCTTCTGTAAGATAATTTACTTATTCCTTTTACTCTATAGCAGATGCTGAACCAACTTTTTCTTGCTCAGCCCCTTGCTAGGCCAGTTCTGAAACTCTGTACTCTGTTTTATAATTATGAAAGTTATCATTACAAAACACTGGAAGTCAATAAGGCTTTATCAGCCATGTGTGTTCACGTAAAATACTCAAAGTGTTTACATTCAAATGGATTAATGAGAGCTCAGGATTTCAGTTTTTCTTCTTGAAATTCTCTTGGGGAAAGTATCTAAGCAATGCTGATGCCTTTATGTCCACGTTATCACTAACAAATAAATTCATTTGTTGAATGCCCATTTCAGCACCTCATTTTCTACAAATTTTGAAACCATGAAATTGGAGGAGCAAAATGGAAAAAAATTTTAATTTTATTTGTATGTGACTATGAGCTCCTACTGGCTGACTTGGTAAGAAATTTAATCTTCTTTGTTACAGTCTCTCCTTTTCCCTAGGGTCATAAAAGAACTGAGGAAACTGGCCTGAATCCTTAAGAAATAGCCTCTAATCATTGAACCTTCAATGATATCCTCTTTTTAAAGCCTGCATGGTCATTGACATATGGGTCATTTAAAAGCACACCATCATGGATGACAGGGGTCTCCTTCCTGGAAAAACACCTATATCTTGCTTCTAGCAACCAGTCCTCTCACAGCCCTGGCCATTTTCCTGGGATTCACCCAGGAAAGGGACCCACTGGGCCCCATCTCCTTCTGCTAACATGTACCATGCCCTTCACTGCATTCTGCATTAACATTATCTCATGCAGGAATCTGGTATCCTGAAAACAAAGCCTAGAAAACAGATTGAGAGTAACTTGTGTATTAGCTTTACAGCAGAAATACTTTCAGCCAGGGATGTGCAGAAATCCTGGATTCCTTATAGGAAGCAAGTACAACCACCAAAGCTTACTATCTCCAGAATCATCTCATAACACTATTCAAGAAAACAATGAAAAGTGTGCATTTCCTAAGAGTGATGACAATGCCATTAGTAGTTAATATCACATGATCCAGTAACTAAACCAAAATTTTCAAACCTAAAACGTATTGACATAAAACCTATACCAGTATCTAATTTACTGGCAAGTTCACCTTCATCGGAGGAGGTTTGGGGGCTCTGAGGTCTGGATTTAGAATTGGCACAGTTTGATTATTTCAAATTTATCAAAAAGGGAGGTCATTAATTAGACTCAGGTGTTCTAATACCTCAGGGGCCTACATAAGCAAACCAAAACATAAACCTATAAATGCCTTAAGATGGAGAAATAAAAGCCTAAGGACAACCAACTACAAATAGACAACAAGGCTCTCCCAGAAAAGGCAAATATTTAAGCTACAATCAGTCAGATATATGCCTTACTTTATTTCTGCCTATTCTCTGTAAAAGTCTTTCCCCTGACTTGCAGGGAGAGCTCTCTTAAACACATGCTCTATGGCACTGCCTTACTATAATTGACTTTTGTTCAAATAAACTCTTAAAAACTTTATATGCCTCAGTTTATTTTTTAATACTGCCCAAGCTACTGAATTCTGGTATGTTTCAATAAAACACCTGATCTCATAGTTGTCGATCTATAACTTGTGACCTTGTGTTTATAAAAAGTATGTGCCAAAACATTTTGCCTACAGTTTGAAAATATAATATGTGTACTATTATTTTTCAAATGCACATAAATTCTGCTGTAATTAGTAAAATTCCAACTTGTTTAAAAATATTGATAAATGAATAATATCTTTCTACATTGTGCATTTAAAAAAATCAATGAATGAAGAAAGCAATGCTATTATCATGTCAAGAAGGAACATGGTCTGTTGGGAACCTTACACCTGGCTTCTAGCTAAAAACATTGCATTGATTACAGGAACCTGTGCGCTCCACGAGCCAATCGGCTACAGGTACATGAGGTGTGCATGCGCTCCACAAGCCAATCAGCTACAGGCACATGAGGTGTCCACGAGTACCAGTTGCACCCAAGTAATCAATAAGCGGACCCTTCTTTGTTTCAAGCTAGCCAATAGCAAGCAACCTAATCTCCTTCCTCTCCCTCCCCCCCTATATATATACCCAGTTCGGAAAAATAAAGTTTGCAGCTTGATCAGAATCTTTTGTCTTGCTGCCATTCTTCGCGCCTCTTGTCCCCCCAACTCATTTGTTCTAGGTAGGTGGTCGAGCCCCAGTTGATTGCTCCGCGGGCCGGAGCAATGGTCTAGAATTTTTTTGACATTAACAATTGGTGGTACAGTAAGTCAGAAAGGCCAGTGCTTCTACTGCATCAACTTGAGAAAAGCAGAAAATTACAAAATGAAATTTCATTTTTAAAGGCATCAAAGAACTGTGAAAGCAATGAATACTGGGGAAACTACAATGACAGAGAAAAGAAAATCACTCCAAGTGAGGCGATGGCCACAGGCTGTTTTAGGTCTAGAGACATTTGTCAGTTCTGAATATAGACTGAAGATCAGTGTTAGCCTAGGCAGAAGGACTCTGCTATTGGGAAAAGAGAAACTGGAAAAGCTTTTTGTTCTCACTTATGGCTGGAGTGACAAATTTGGCAGTTGAATGCAATCAAATGCACAGAATCTTGCTGAGCTTCAATCTTTCCATGATCGAGAAATTAAAAAAAACCACACTAAATAAAGGGAGTATGTACTTCAATATGTGCTTCTCCACCCTTACAAGACATTGCACAAATTCTGAAGCTGCTTAGGTCAAAAGGCTGGAGCGATAAGCTGAAAATCTCTAAAGGAGCAAATTAAGTCTTCTGATATAATTTTAACTTTTAGGGGATAAATACAATGGAAAAGTCATGACTTACAATCAGGATGAATAGAGGTAGACTGAGTTTTACCAAAACCATAAACCAGCCCCAATCCAGTCCAATTCTTGACTGAATTAATGAGCCCCCATCTATTCTATCTGCCTGACCACAGAAGGAAGATAAGCTCTGTGGTGGAAGGTGGCACCATCTGAATTCTCTAAGAGTTTTTTATACACGAGGTTTCACATAATGTAAAAAAGAAATAAAATTGTTAGAAAATAAGACAGTAGAAGCAGACCACAAAAGACCTTGTAAATAACAAGGAGTTAGCGAACAAAGACTTTCAGATAACTATAATTAATAGGTTCAAAAAAGATGATAAATGAATATAGGAGGAGGAATTAATAATTTTATAACTGCAATTATTTGCCTCAGCTTTACTGGTGAGAGATAGAGCAGTTGGGAGAAGAGGGGGATGAGAGGAAGAAGGAGGAGAAAAAGAAAAAAGAAGAAGAAGGAGAGGGAGAAAAGGAGGTAGGAAGAAAGGGGACTGTATGCTTTGTTCTGCAGGGTTGTTTTAAAAAGTAGCAGACTATGACACCCCCAAAATATGCTGCTTTGGTATATTGGTTATTTTGAGATACAGGCACTTGAAAAACCACAAATTTGGGGAAAGGTTTTCTCTGAACTCCCCTTATGTGTCTGAAGACAAACTCTCCAAAAGAAGCTCAATTATCAGAAATCCAATCCCCTGAAGTTTCATCAACCATGGAAAATTGATTCATTACGGAAGAGGAAAGTAGAAGTTGATACCACCCTCATACAAATTTTGCCACGAACTATAATATCTCCCATTTATTTTTCTAATGGCCCATTTTTCTTTCTGAAAATCATTTACTCTCCCCTAAGGGGCTTACCTACACTTCCTCTCTCCTTCCCTCATTAGAACTCAGCAGTAAAATGTTATTTGCTCCTAAGTTCTAAGCCAATTTGGGGAGTTACTCATTTTTCCCCCGGGTATCTCCCTTGTATAGAGGAGGTATACACATTAATACACTGTTTTTCTCATTTGTCTTTATTACAGAGGTCCCAGCTAAAAACTCAGAATCACAGAGGGTAAATAATTTTTCCTCTCTACAGTTTAAATTTTTCACTAACCTCCATTTCCATTCCTGTGTCCTCTCCAAAATTCTCCACCCTGTTCTTTGACCTAGAGCTTGACCTCTGTGAAAGCCATCAGCTGAGCTCAGTTGGATGCTGGGCTGACTTCTAAGGTTGGCATTGCCTAGCCATCATGGCTTCCCCTTAGCGTGACCATTAAGAGGTCCCCATAGGACAGGGCATGTCAACTCTTATTTTCATGATTGCTGCCTTCTTTTTTTCAGCTGTTTTGGATTTTTGTCTTAATCACACCCTTTGTTCCCCTCATGAAATCTAATGAAATTTGAAAGTTAATTTTATTTTTTTCCTGGGTCCTTAGTTTCAATTGTGAGAAACTAGGATTTAGTAACCAGTCAAGTCCAGTGTGATGATGGGTTCTCCCTGTTGCAGCCCCAGGGTGTGTCACTGACCCTTGTTAGTTCCCATGAACCCCCAACATCTTTGGGTATCATTCCGATGGACGAAGATCTGGATTTGTTTGTATCGTGTTATTAAGTCTTAGGAAAGGGGTAGGACTACTTTGTGTACACTGGATAATTATCTAGGACCTCTGAGATTACATTTTTGAACTTCCAGTTAGGGATGAAGGTAAAACATAAGTCTGATCAGGAGATTTCTCTATTGTAATTCCATGAAAAAAATCCTTCCCTACTCTGGAAGGATTGAATTTAAATCCATTTATACCATGAATCACCATAACCTGAGCTCTAGCTACCACTCTAGCCTTATTTTGAAAAATGTTTATATCAGTTATACCAAACCATATCAAATTTAATCCTATAAGTGTCTCAGAACATATTCCCACATAAAATACTTTCATATGCTCTTTTCCATATCTTCTGCCTAAATAATTTCTTTCTGTCCATCAAAGTTGAACTCAGTCTTCATTTACTGCAAGAAGTCTTCAGCTGCTAACACACACCTATTTTTCTTCCATCTCCTCATATAGAATTCTGTCTAAATGTCTATTATAGCTTTGGTTACACTGTCACTGTTGGTATTTTATTTATATTTTCACTACTTCCTTGAATTTGGGGATTGCATCTTATTTGAATTTTCTATGCTTATCACAGTAACTTACATACAAATATAGTTGAATAGATGTTGAATAAATGAACACATGAGAAAGGAGACTAACATATTGCTTAAAACTCTGAATGCATAAAAATACACCAACCTTCTTTCATAAATTTTATAAATGGAGATCAACCTCAAAGTTTCGGGACACTTATTTGTCCTACTTTGCCTAGATTCCTCAAGAGTGAGGTAAAATATATTGTGCTCCAAAGCACTTATTTATTCATGAAAAGACTTTAGTCTGAATTTTGACCTCTTTTTCTAGCTATCAAATTAGGCTGTCAGCTTAAGTGAAAACAAAAAATAATTTTCTTCCATTTTTATCTTTTAAAACTCAGAGCCTTGTTACAGACAGAGCTTCCTAAGAACAGAATCTGAAAATCTGAGATTCGGCTGATTGAAGAGTGCTCTCACAAACATTAATCTCGAGGGAGCCAAAGCAGCAAGAATGGGCATAAGGTTGGTTAAAGTCTGTCTCAAGGGCAATAGTGGCTTCAGCCTTTTCCACAGGGAACTCAGAATGGGGAGGCTTTTCAGAGAATCTCAGATCAAGGTGAGAGAATCAGGTCTTTGTCCTCCTGTACCGTCCTGTCACTGTCTGCAACTGTCTTGGGAAGAGGGTATAACTTAGGTGTGGAAGCTTCCTTTGACAGAGAGCAATGCCCACAGTGACATGCAGCTGTGAGCTACCAGCAGCCAACTTTCCCAATAGTCAAGGGATGGAGTTACCTCAATGCTGAAAGACTTGGATGATAAATTATAACAGCAATTACAATCTGTCTCTTATGATGCTTGAATACACCTGCTTCATAGTAAACTGACTCAATAGGGAGCAGCCCCTCTAGAACTTTGACTGGTTTCTTGTCCTAGAAAAGCCAAAAAGAAGAAAGTCAGTAGGTGAAACTTTATAGCTCGTGCTGCCACAGCTGGTCTTAAATTATAAAGAGATTTCCATTATTTCTTCTTCTACATCCCATTCCAGAACCTTTACCCCTTGACTAGAGCCTATGCCCATCTGAAGTTACCTGGTTGGCCATCAAGACCCTCTTGCCTGAAGCATATGAACCCCTGTGCAATGCCATTCCTGGGCAGGGTTGAACAGGTCTTATTTTGCTGTATTTACTTCAAAAACTTTAACAAATAAAATGTTCAAGAGTCCATATATGACTTCACTTAACTGATTTCCTTTCCTCTTTTTCCAAGGCTACTCACCATCCTAAATTTAAGGACTCAAAATCCTGGGCATGTTTTTTACACCATCTTTGCCCCTAGATACCTATTTGACACAGATCCTCACGACAACATGCAGCAACTTAGGATCCAGAATAAATATGTACATGAAGCACAGAAATAAACTATTTAATAGCAAGGGAGAAAAAAGTAAATTCACAGAAAAATTGACCCAAATTGCCAATAAATCAATACAATACTTAAGTAAAATATTAATCAGGGGATTACATGTTAAAAGTACAATAAGTTTTCATTTTATATCTATCAGATTTTCAAAAATGACTGAGTCCCTTACAATTGATTTTTCTCCTCTTTTGCCACTGATGCACTTGGTTTGTGATTTAAACATACTTTGATTTTCTCTTTCACTCTTTTTCAGTAAAGAAACCTCATTTCTGAATCAATGCCACTTCAGAAAAAGGACACTTAAAGGTGTCATTGCTTTTTCCCATTTTTCAATATTATTTTGGTTTTTTTTTAAAGATTTTATTTATTTATTTTTAGAGAAAAGGAAAGGGAGGGAGAAAGAAAGGGAGAGAAACATCAACGTGTGGTTGCCTCTCCAGCACACCTAACTGGGCACCTGACCCGAAACTCATGCATATGCCCTTGATACAGGGTGCAGCCAAGAGGGGGGCCCCAAAAAGGATTTGGAATGGGGTCCAGAACTCAAGGTGTCTAGGAAATATTAGAGAAACATATAAGATGTCCTCACCCCTTCCACACAAAGGAATAAGTTGGGGAAAGGGACACATGGAGCAGGAACATGCAGGGCTGTTTTGTACAGCCACAGCCCTCCAGCTAATCCATTGCATGGCCATTTAACATATCTATATCCTTTGGTGAGTCACTTGGATATGTTAAATGGCTGTGGCCAGGCTTGGAGCCAGGGGAATGGAAGTCACTGCCACCCCCTAAGATGTAACTGGAGGGCAGGTCCCCGGAGTTACAGCACCTGCCTGGGAGTTTGGAGAAGATTGGCTCCAGGACATGGGGCCATATCTGCCCAGACTCATGATGGCAGCCCAGTAAACTTGGAATAATACAGGAATACTGGCAGATGTAACCAATTGTGGGATAAGTCAGAAATGGGGGTACAGAGGAAGATTGGCTCAGGGATTTAAACCCAGACATGGCAGCCATGGAGGGGAGAACCACACAGCTTTGCCAGAGTGGGGACCCCTGCAGCCAGGTGAAGAAGAGAGCCATGTACTTTTGGCAGAGTGCAGACCCCTGCAGCTTTGGTAGAAGAGATCCACATGGCTTTGGGGTGCTCCCTTTGGCCACGTGGCCTGGGAAGCAGGAGAGACTTTACCTGGAAAAATGGGTACAAAGAACTCTTACCAGTAGGCCAGGAGAAGGTACCACATGGCTTTAGATTAATTAGAGATTGTTCCTGGATGATAACACAGCTGGTGGTGCCAGTGGCCTGGAAACATGAATGTGTGCTTGTTTCCTGGGTTATGATACCCTGAATCAGGGCAGGGGAGAACTGAGCACTGCTGGCATCAGTGGATATCCTAAAGGACTTTGGTATTTTAATGAAGATGTTAGGTTACTACTTTAAGTCTGTATAGCATTAAATAAACATTTCCTTTCCTTTTTACAAATCTCTGGTATTGAGAGATGTCTTTCCCACTGGCAGCAGACAATCGAGCCCAGTAGGTGGCCCGGAGGGTATTAGTATATCATCCTTTGGAGTCGGCCCCCGTGTGTCTGTTCTGTAACACTCTGACTGGGAACCAAACTGGCAACCTGTTGATTTGCAGGCTGACACTCAATCCATTGAGCCACACCAGTCAGGGCTCATTTGCATTTTAAATATACAAATGCTTTACTTAAAAAATCAGTCATTTTATTTTAAAGAGTTTAGCTAGAACAAAAAAAAGTTTGTGTTTACAGAAAAATATATTGTGCACATGTAGGGTACAAACTCAGAAACCCGAATCCAGATTTATGTACTGTCAAAGGTAGAAAAGATTTTTAGCATCATTTTGAGTCATTACATCTGAAAGATCCTGGGGGGAAGATTTGGTTAGTTATAAAGCATCAACCACGTTGAATCTCTGTTGCATCTGTATCAGAAACACTATGAATCATAAATGGCAGTCACATAAGGTCATGTTTGTCTACAATCAGCACATTTACGAGAAACAAGCACTGACCTTAGAGCTCAACATTCACCTCAGCAAGGAAGCTGGCACCACCACGGAGTTGGTATTATTAGTTTTAGCAACACGTGTAGGGCTTTGTTTTCTGTTCTGTCGCATCCTTATTAACATCAGAACACCCACCTTTGTTGCAGTGACCCAACGTCTCAGACTTATCTCTTACAACACTGACCTTTGCTCAACTAAGAAGGGCCTCTTGTAAATTAAAAGAGCAGTATCCTCTAAATCAATCAAATCAATACATGTTAAAATGCAAAATGTAAAATTAGAAATAGGGTTATCTAAAGTTGGAGATAGAGAAGGAGCACCAAAATATAGATTTACAACAGAAGACAAAATTTTCATAAGTAGTTCAATTCTGATTTTTTACAATTATTTGACTCAATGTCACAATAAATGACAGAGAATAAAACAGAAGAGCATTAGTACTAAAGTATTTTTCATGGTAATGATGCAAAATTCTTAATTTCTGTAAATCTTTATTTAATTTCTTTTAATAGAATAATAATTCCATCTGGTATATAATTTTTCATGTGACTTCTTTTCTTAAGAAAATATGCTTTGTTAAGTTGCTGTTTATTTGAAATTAACATTAAAAACAATTCTAGTTTTCTTTAATATTTATGCTGCTTACTTCATTATGGAAGAAAGTTTTATCAAATATCATTGGTTTCTGAACAAAATAGTTATAGATTCTGCTTTTTTTGTTTATATTAGTAAAATATTGATGAAATTAGTGCATATCATTTTATAAACCAGATTTTATACATGTGATTTTCAATCTACAAATTAACTCCTTTTGAATTTATATTTTATAGGCAAAAAAGCAATCTTTCAATGAGATTAAATAACTAGCTCAAAGTCATAAAACTAGGTAGCAACAGTTTCAGAATTAAAACCTAGGCCTCACTCCAGAATTCATAGTCTTTTGACTGTTCTATAGTGTATTTGTACAATCAAGTGTCCTCTGAAGCAGAGTGTAGTGTATGGTCAAGGAAATACAATGACATAATTTTCTCCTGCTATTTGAAATAGTCTACTTTGGATTTCATAAAGACTGAGAGGAAATTTAAACAATTTATACTGTGACCCTCAGCACCAGAAACAGTCCCTATAAATCATCATCACCACTAACAATTCTCCCCCTTCCCCCAATCTACTGACAGAGGTATTCAGTTAGCCAGAAGCACTACCAGTACAAGAAACCAAATTCCGTTCCTATTACATTTGGGGGATCTCTTACAATTACCTCGTAAAAGAATACTAGAGGGGGAAATCTGAAAACGAAGAGGTATTCATGGTTGAATATAGGTAGTTTTAGAAAGTGAAACCTTAAATTGTAGCTTCCTTTTAGAGCAGGTTGATTTTTTAAATTTTATTCTTTATTTTATTTTGTCTTTGTATCTATTTCACTTGACCTTTTTCATGCCATTAAAAATAAGAGTCTAATCTTGCTTTCCTATGTGGCTGCAAAATACCTGCATGTAACATTTAATTACCCTCTCATGGGCCTCAGTTTTCTAATCCCTGGTGCCCAGCTCTCCTCATTTGATAACTGCTGTTTAACATGAAGTATTCCTCAATGACCAGACCGTTCAGGAATGGGACTCATAAAACACAATATGGAAACTAATAGAAGGACATTGATTCTCTGTGCCATCCGCAGGTAGACCACACAGGAAGCAATAAAGCACATGCTGCGGCTCATGACGTTTCATTTCTGTAAAGCTGGAGTTAGCAAAGCATAACCCATAGGCAGATGCATTAATCTCACAAACTACCTAGATATGAAACCATATGTTGACAACTTGATCTTTATTGCTACTTCACCACGCCTGTTATAAAAATTTGTGTTTCCAGTAAATTAAACCAAAGAGCAACAAAGGGAATCAACGGAAACTTGCAGTTTTGCACAAAAATATGTTTTGTTTTATGTATTTTTGTTTGTTTGTTTTTTGGCTTATTGCATCCTAATGCCAGTTTCGTCTCTCCAAATTATAATTTTAATATTTTTATCTATGCATATAACAATAAAGAGCAGTTATTGTTAAAATTTGCCTCTGTCTGACCAGCATTTCTTAATATTTTTTGTCACTAAGGAATGTAAATTTTGGGGAGGATCTGTCTAGGAGGTCTTCAAAGAAACAGTGATGGATGAACATTCTCACAAGACGGCAATGCTTTCCCTAGTCAGATGAATGCAGAGACTGCAGTAGACATCCTTTCAAGAGGAAAACAATTATGCATAGTGCCTTCATAAAACTGTGTTAGCAAAATGACAAATATTTCAATATGAGAACACTGTTGGGGATTTGAATGATAAACATCTGAAAGTCTATGTAGAGGTCAAAAAAGAATTGGACTTTTTGCTCTATAAAAACAGTGAAATTTATTGTCAAAAATGGGGAGATACTGAGTGATCTTAAGCCAGGAACTGAATTGGCAAGGTTTACAAATCTGGATTCTGGAAGGAGTCTGCCTGCATGTAAATGCTGGGTCTCTCCCACTAGCAGTGTGACCCTGGGGAAATTGTTTAATATCTCAGTCAACCTGATCACTTTTCTTACCTGTAAATTAAGAAAAATACCACATACTGTGATTTTTAAGGATGTAATTCATTGAATTGAAATACTTCAAGTGCTCTGGGCAGTTCCTGGTCTGCAGTAAGTGCTAAATACATTTTTGTTACTACAGTAATTGTTACTATTATTTCTCATGTGAGTCAGTCAACATTCACTTTGTCAACCCTTTCCGTATGCCAAGCACTGCCCTACTCTTCTTCTGAAAATAAGAAAATGAGAGGCGATGTGCCCTCCACATAGTTCTGTTTCAGATGTGAAGCTGTTTTGCAGTAACTGCTGGAACACAGGCAGACACTTGAGGCTGCCCAGGCTAAGACGAAACTGACTCTTCCTGGGCGGAGAAGTAAGGTTTCACCCTATCTGGATCTTACCCAGGAGTAAATTCTTGTAGGAAGAAATGTGTGTAGAAGAAGGTAGCAATATAAAAAGTGGATGGTCTCCTAGAAGAACTTCTTTTGGATGTTCTGCAAAGTGTGTCATGTGGTTCTAGTTCAGAGTGTATGGAGAACCATTGCAAATTTATAAACAGGTAGACAGATGCCAGATCATTAGGGGTTTTCAATGCTCATCAAGTAAGTACCTATTTTTAGGCTCTGATAAATCTTTTAAGACTTTTTGTAAGGACATGGTAAGATCGTGATAAACCCCTGGACTGCTTCAGGCATTATTTTTTATAATCGAGGAATTTACTTATAAAAATTGTGTATTTATTCTTACATTTTTAAACTTTAGTCGCCTTCAAGGTACTTTCTATTTGATGCAATACACTTATTGAGATGTTTTTTCCACTGCTCAAAACAGTTTTTGAACTTGTCAATTTTGATGCCTTTTAGTGCTGCTGACATTTTTTTTTGCTTTACTTCTTCCCTGTTGGCAAAATGTTTTCCTTTGAGGACTTTCTTTTTCATCTGGGGAAACAAACAAAAAAAAAAGGTAACTCAGGGCAAGAATGGGTGAATAGAAAGGGTGGAGCACAGGGGGTCAGCCATTTTTGGTCAAAAACTACTGAACACTCAGTGCAGTGTGGGCAGCTGTGCTCATAAATCACCTATTGTGAAATAGACAAATGCATTGAGTCTTCAAGAACAATTCACTGAAGCTGAATATAGCCTCTCACAACAACACCAGCTAGTACACTGATATAGATGGGTTCCTGGAACACTCACTTAGCAGAGAAAACCTGTACGACAAAGGGTCCTGCCCTCCAAAGCTAATTCCAGTTTTTGAGGGTCCCCTGCTTGGAGTCCAAGGCTATCAAGACAGATCTGCCATCTCCAACATGTAGCCTCCACCTGAAGTTCAAACTTCCTGTGTCTCAGCCACAGAATTAGAGAGAGACTAAGGGAATATGTGGTCATTTTTTTTGTAAAGGGTAAGACTCAAGAGGGTCAAATATAGTATTTGTTTATGTCCCATTACTAAAATTGGTAAATTTGTAGCATAGCTGTGTACAAAAGACATGGAAAGTAGTCTACCAAGCAAGCTTTCGCCAAGGTGGATAAAACCCTTACAATGAAGCAAAGGAACAATGGACAACAGACTGCATCCAGCATCCTGCCATATTCACTGTTCAGTGGAAATGCAATTAATAAATGCCTGCTAGGTGTATAAATTACACTAGATTCTTTGAAGTCTATGAAATGTTATGGCAATAAACTGTTATAATGCTGCTTTGTCTGGCAAGAATTCTATTTTTAATATTAAAAATCAGTGCTATTTTGGCCCATTTTAAGCTAATATTAAAAAGTCATGAAGTGAAAAACTTAGACATTTCATGAATAATATTAGACTAATGTTGGTTGTTCTCTATAATGAACTGAAGATCCTAATGCATGGTGAAAGTTTATTGAAATATTTAGGTCTCCTGGAATGTATTAATGCACTTAAACAAAGATTTAAATTGTGTTCAATAGGTCTACTCTGATGAAATTTTCCTAAAGCAATGGAGAAGCATTTGCTTTTCAGCAGGATGCAGGATGCCTTTCCTTGGCTCCTGCTCCCTCAGCAAGGTCAGGAACGCGTGACTGTCTGAGCAGATCGCTCCTGTGGCTTTTCACTGCCTGTCTCTGCTAATCCTGGGAGCTGGAGCTCACTTCTGGAAGGTGCGGTCTCTGCAGGGTGTAGAAACAGGAAAGGTTAAAGGATTCGATAGAATTATGCCAAGGTATAGGTCATTTTATGCTGGTAAAATTTTAGAAGATATTATAATACTTACTGATATTTGAAAGAATTCAGGGGGCCATTTTTATTGCTCAGTGCAAAAAAATAGGATCTGGCTTCATTATAGCAAAATGAATGCCATGATCACAGTATTTGGCTTCTCTTAAAAGTCTAAATTAAAAAGGGAACAAACAAGTTAAAAATTAGTCTTTTCCTTAATTTAGAACATTACTTTTATCCTATCTCTTAAGTTCTTTCTGATATTTAGGCTATGCTCTGGAAGGATAGGCAAAGAAAAGTTGATTGTTACTCTCTGTTTGATCACTATACAATTGTTATAGCATAATATTTGGTTGTGAAAATTCTTTGGGGGGATGAATTATACAATATGATAATCTATAGCTTTTAAGTAAATTAGATATGTGCCTCATATGTTGGCACTAGTATGAAAAAATAGTGATTGAAAGCAAGTAAGTTTTCCTTAATTTATGACTTTATCAACTAAGTAAAAGTATGATTTTGGGGGAATTTTTTTAATATACTAAGTTTTCTTTTTCCCTCGGTTCACGAGGGATAAAAACACCTAACCTGAATATCTTAAGGTATTGTTTAGGTAATCACCTTAAATAACATACATTCATTGGCTTTACATTTATAATAAATATTTATTGAATGAATATTATAAGCACTTTAGTAATCAAATTTAAAACTTTAAAGTTTTAAATCTCTGCCATATTTACTAAAGCACATTCAAAAAGTTTCAATTCTGATGCATATGAATAGCTATTATTGAATTACAAAGTTATGGGCTCAAATAAGTTTGAAAAACCTTATTAAATCAAATTAAACAAGTTCCTTTAACTCAGTTTGTCTTACAGATTTTAATATATTAATGCGGATCAGGAGTCTCCAAGGTAATATTGTAGGTAGAATTTTCCCTTTTATATTGAAGTATATCTTAGGACTATTGTTCTTTGGATAGAACTTCAGAAAAATTTATTTTATTATAAACTCAAATTAATTTATGCAAAACACAATGCATTTTCAGAGAATCTTTTAAGAGGTGGAAATGAGTTGAGGGTAAGAATTAAATGCCTGCATCCTTCAACTTAATCACATACAATAATCTACTTTAATTATTTACATCTTTAATTTTTTAAATTTCAAATCTGAGTTTTAAAATAATTGTCTCCTTTAATTTCTGTACTATTTTATATGTCTTTTTCTCATATACTTTTCTTATTAAGAATTTAAAACTAAAAGTGCATTTTTGAGAAATTAACATTTTACTTCCATATCACGAACTCTCCAACATCTTTCCCAAAAAATGAGCATGAGAAGAGAGAAAAATATGCATCAGATTAGGAAGCTGTAAGGTTATAACTGTAGAATTGTAGCCATAAAAAAAAAACTGGATCACGAAGATGTCAAGAACAAGTACAGAACTATATTTTATTTGGCTACTAATTGCAGGCAAATATGAAGGAGAAGAAGGGAAAATCTGCATGCATCATTGTATGAGGTAGCATGTCCTCTAATATTCTGCCAAGGACACAAAGTACATGGGGCAAATACCTTGGAACCGAAGCCAGCCCATACCTGCTTGGTGCCTACTCCAGCCTTGAGCTGACAAAGACTGTTTCTTTGGGCTCAATAAATAACAATCACAGCAAGCAAATAAGAGCTTATCTAAAAGTAACTGTACTGTGATCTGGAATGAGACAGCTGTAATCTATCAGAGAGTCAACATGAAGTGATCTAACAACTCCGGTTGAATTCCCACAACACCCTGTAAGTTGGTCAACACTTCTAAGGTGCCGTTAACCACAAAACCAGTGAAAATACATTTTTTTCCTAGCTTAGACATACAATTAACACTGTCAAATCCTCCACTCTCCTGCAAAAGGTTAGGAGGGAGAGATAGATGCAATTACACAGTTTCCTCACCAACTGCCTCCAAATTTCACTTCTCAATCGGCTCCATGCTTACATTTATAGAAACAAAGGATCACCCTAGTGTGTTTATAATAGGCCAAACAAATAGTCACTTGTCAATTACTATCTTCTTTAACCTTTCATGGCATTTGTTAAATTTCTGCCTACTTGGTGAAGCATGCCCCTTTATAAACTTCCCTAAAGTTTGTTTTTTCCTTCTTTTTTTATTTTGCTTTTTATAATCCTGTTGCCTGTTTTTGCTTTTGGTTCTTAGGTACAAAGGGTTGAGTTCATTGCATCCCTCTATTATTATCTACATTTAAAATATGTCTCCTATCAAAGGATATGGTTATTATGCATGTAAGCACACTCACATGTAGGCTAACATTCATTTATTGGTTTACATTTTTATCTCTGTTTCCCATTTAGGGTCTCCTTAGGTCCCACAGGCAAATAATCTAATGTATTGGTTATGTCCCATTGAATTTGTATGTATCTTTTTAAAATAAGTAATTTGACTCACTTGTTATGCTTCTAACTTACTTAACTGATATTGTATTAAAGACCTTGTTTTGTATTTCTTTTTTTCGATCCCCACTAAGTATTTCACGCAACCATGAGTTTGCTCCTACATTGCATTCCATGGGGTAACCATTGGCTTTCATGATGCTGTGCTATAATAAAAACCATCCCCTTAATTCTAGTGACTTACAAGAACAAAACTTCTATTTTTCACATCACACATTGTCTACTTCTCTGCCCTCTCTTCGCCCTGAGATCTACGTGAAGGAAAAGCCCCTGTCTACAGCAGAGCCACTTTGTGACAGAGGGAAAGACACAAGGAAGACCCATGCCCTGGTTCTTAAAGCTGCTGCTAGAAAGGCTACAGGTCATTTCCGTGCATACTTCAATGGTCAAGATAAGTCACATTTCCAATACGACGAGGATTAGGTGGGAAATACAATGTTTTCACAGGATGGCCCCAGTGAGGATCTTATAAGGAATACAGCGAATATTTTAACGATAATACATCTGCACCCCTGCTCTGCACTTACCACACTATCCATTCCCCACGTATTTGCTTCCGTTCCTCTCTAACTCCCCACTTTCACAAATGACAGTGTGATAAATATCCCCTGCTTGTCCCATAAGTACCAAACACACATTTCTTTGAACTATAAACTCAGAAGTGGGATTACTGAATTACAAACAAATACCAGAATTGAGTAAAAAACAGATTTCCCTATAAGGCAACTACAAAAGTCTGTACTTTCTATATC
This sequence comes from Artibeus jamaicensis, assembly GCF_021234435.1. Lineage (NCBI taxonomy): Eukaryota > Metazoa > Chordata > Mammalia > Chiroptera > Phyllostomidae > Artibeus > Artibeus jamaicensis. The sequence continues at coordinate 14,053,438 of NW_026521803.1, read as the reverse complement.
AGTATGCAAAAACAGCTGATTTTCTTTTTTTTTAAGATTTAATTTATTTATCGTTAGAGGGGAAGGGAAGAAGAGAGGGAGAGAAATATCAATGCACAGTTGTCTCTTGTGGGTCCCCTGCTAGAAACTGGCCCGCAACCCAGGCATGTGCCCTGACTGGGAATCGAACTGCTATCCCTTGGTTCGCAGGCCGGCACTCAATCCACTGAGCTACACCAGCCAGGGCAACAGCTGATTTTCTATATGACAGTCATCATTAGTCATTGCCCAACTTTATAATTTTTGAAAAACTGATGGATAATGAGTAAGACTTCATTGTTTTAATGGGTATTTTTCCTATCCCCAGTGATTTTAAGTACCTACTCACATAATAATTTCATTCTTATGATTTTTTTATGTTCCTTTGCTCATCCCTGATATCCCAACATATCCCAACGTCTCTATAAATAATTTTGTTGTTCTCCCAGGTTTTATCGTTGGGACTTTTTGTTTCAACTCCTGAATGTCTGTGAGGTTCTAATTCCAGCCCTATATCTTCAACAGCCACTTATAAAAAGTATCTCTCACATTTATTTCTTTAGTCTGTTGAATACTAATAGGCCATCTTAATAGGCCTCCGGTGGCTCTCTGGTTATAGTCTGCCCTGATTGGCCTACTCTCCTACATAGCACTTTTGTTCGATGATGGAGGACTCTGTACACAACCAACTGCATGGGTTGCTGGGTGAGATGCCAGTCAGTTTCATGAAGGACAGCTCAGGTCAGTGGTAACTTGGGGACGCATGGTTAAGCATTCAGCTTCTGCTAAAGCCCAGTAGAACACCAAATGCTATTTCCCCAAAAGACAGTAGTTATCCAAAGAGGATGGCAGGGCTTTGCTCCAAGATTCTAGAGGCCTGTGCTGTGATTCCTGTTCAGGGACCTGTCAAAGGCTCTCAACTGCATCTCTGTCTGCGCCTGATGCCTCAGTACCCTTGGATCTGCTGGGTCACATGACCCAACTAGCAGAACAGCTGGTATAGCAGCCTGGACTTGTTACAAAGCCCAAAAAGAGAGGGGGCTTCACACAAATATAGTAACTTTATGGGTGGCTAGGTAAGTAAGACGCAGAAGCATACCTAGATGAGGAATACATTGTCCCAAAACTCCAAAGAGGCCCTTTGGGCATGGTGCCTCTTTTTGGCTGTAGGAGAGAACAGATGCAACAAACTATTCTCTACCTTAGAAAGGATATCTTGGCCCATGTCACTGGACCTTGAGAAATCTTACTGAGATATAAGGCTCCTGAGTTTTTGTCAGTTTTATTTACCATTCCTAACATAAATATCTTACTAATATGTTTAAAGTAGTTGCTACTTCTTTGCTAAGTCCAATGTAGTGGACCAGCTTGATATCTTGCAGAAGGGAAAGGCAATTAAGATTCCTGTGAACTTTATTTTGAATAGGACTACGGGAACGTATGTTGTGGACTGAATTTTGTCCCCTACAAACCTTACGTTGAAGCCCTTGCCTCCAATGTGGTTGTAATTAAGGAGGTTATTTAATGATGTAAAAATAAATATATTACATGTCCAAATTCTAAATTCTGGATTTGTATGGAAAATTAGATGTGATAATACTAGCATAAAATTCAAACCTAAGAACAATCACCTGGAGCTGAGTAGCAGCTATTGCTACTAAACTTCTACTCCATTCATGCCAAATATTAGACACAATATATCATCATAGCTCGTGTTGTTATTCTTTCACTATGTCTTCTATGCGTAGTCCTTTTTGAAAATTTTCAGACTGAAATATACCTCCTTAATGTGCTTGTAAGGAGGTAATTAAAATTAAATAGTGTCATGAGGGTGAGGCCCTTACCCAGTAAGACTAGAGACCTTATAAGAAGAGAGAGAGAGAGACACTGGGGTTGCACTTGCACGGGGAAAAGGCCAGGTGAGGACATAGCCATAAGGTAACCATTTGCAAGCCGAGGAGAAAAGTCCTATGAGCAACCAAACCTGATGACACCTTGACTTCCAGCCTCTAGAACTGTGGGAAAATAAATCTATGTTGTTTAAGGCATGCAGTCTGTGGTGTTATGTTTTTTAATATCAGCCCCAGCAGAGGGATGTGGTTGGTATACTTCTGGGGTAGGAGAGTGAAGGTGGACTGTTGGCCTTGTCATCTGAAAACAAACTGTTTCTGGAGGTCTTCATTAACAGGGACGGAGAATAAAACATCTGCTGGATCAATAGCTGCATATCAAGTACCAGCAAATGCCTAAAGCTTCATAAATAACAAAACCACTTCTGGTATAGCAATAGGAGCCTCCACCTGATTAAGCAAGCATGTAATAATTTACTGCCATTTGCCAAGATCCACCTGTTTTTTTTTCGCAAGCCAAATAGGCAACTGCTTGAATGAGGATGTGGTCAGAATTACTACTCTCGCATCTTTCAAGTCTTTAATGGTGGCACTGTCGTTTGCACTCCCTACAGGAATGGAGTATTGCGTTTTGTTTACTCTTTTTCAAGGTAGAGGCAGTTCTAATGTCTTCCACCTGCCATCTCTCATCAATAGTGCTCATTCCTCTGGTAATGGAACCAATGTGGGTGGGGATTCTGCCAAATGTAGAATTTGTCTAATCCAATTATTTCTTTTTGAACTGAGGAAGTAATCACAGGATGTGGTTGGGGACCCACTGAACCCACTATGAATCAGACCTGGGCTGAAACTTCATTGATAGCCTGGCCATCATAAGCCCCTTTGCTGACTACTAAACCACAGAGACATTTTGGGTCTCCTGGAATTAGTGCCAGATCAGAGCCAGTGTCCAGAAGTTCCTGAAATGTCTGATTATTTCCCTTTCCCTGGTACAGTTACCTTCGTAAAAGGACACAGTCCTTTTGGGGAAGGTCTACAAATTGGCTGATGTCTAAGAATGAATTGACAGGGCCAAGACTCTCTCTTTTTATAATTCAGGTTAGACTTTTAATAACTTAACCTAAAACTCTTTTACTTAAACAGATCAAGTAAAACTTCAGTAGACTTTCTATCTATTTCACTTCCAGGGACAGCCTGATGAACTAGCCAACACTATAAGTCTGCCCAGGTCCTGAGACTGAGAGCTGCTTTGACTCTGATGCCCATTCAAGGAAGTACATCCATTTTGACTTTAGAAGCTGAGTGCTGCCACTTGGACCTTGATACTGTGGATCCAATTACTACTCCCATTTCATTTATGTTTTTCAATTCAGTGGCCAGAGTTCTCACTATGAGATGTGGCCACAAAGAAGAGCCACTGCAGAATTCTATAACAATGATTAAATTTTATTTGTTTCCATCAGTGGTGCAAGGCATGTCTTCTAAATCCTCTCAGGTAGGTCTTCAATGACAAATCCACTCTGAGATTCCTAATTCCCCACATGCTTGCATCTCTTCCTCTATAGCACACCAAGGCAGGTATTGCATTCTAACTTACGTTACTGTGAGCTAATTTTGGTCCATGTTTCAGCCAACCAGCCCTGCCCAGTCTTATTAGAGCCTTTTCTAACTCCCTAAGCTGAAATATTAAATACAAAATTTCTGCTTAATGGGCCCATATTAATAAATTAGGCTGATCTATATTTATATTTCCTTTACCATTGTCCTACTCCCTTAATATTCATCCCCATACATATTCTCTGAGTTTCTGTCTGTATAAATTAGAACATTTAAGTCACACCTCCTTATGGGGCACACTCTAGGGCTAGCTGGGACTTGAATCTAGTTATCAGTAGGGTAGCAGAAAGGAATGGTGGGCATGAGTCCTGAGGAGAACCAGTGAAATCTTACAAGGCAACTGTTTGAGGGGAGGCCATCAGAGTTTCTTTAGGCAACACAAGGTTAATTCCCTCAGCTGAGTGTGGTGAGGCCATTTCAACTGGCACATCTGAATCTAGGGGCTCGATGTCCTCAGCTTCATCGTGTTGTTTACATACCTCCCAAGTCCAGTTTTTCAGGATCTCGTTTCTTCCCAATCAGTGCTCTTACTTGATAAAAGTAGATACCACGTGAGACTTGGAATTCAATTTGGGTTGTAATTCAGCCATTCACAGGATGAGACTTTGGATTTGTTTTTCAACTATCTCAGTCCTATGGTTATAAGTGAAAGGGGTCTCTTCTGGGGCACACGTGAAAGCTTTCAGTCATTTATGTGGTGCTGAAACTAGGAATTCTAATATCCGACTTCATTTTTTTCTTCTCTGTTTTATCCAGCAATGTTAGGAGCAAGCAGCCAATCTCACTTTACAAAACTATCATATAAAGATGTCTGTTGGGAAAAAGTCCAACCATTGTTAATATAAAGGCAATGGTTTGTACAACATCAGTGTAACTTGCCTCCAAGGAAAGTGGACTGGAATGCTCATGTGTGAACAATGATGACTTCACTGAATTTGTCAATGGGGGCAGTAGACACCAGCGAGTGAGCATGTGTACTGTGTGGCAGTCACACCCAAAATGACTGAGTGAGCAGAGCAATGAACTTGCATCAACTTTTGTGTTAAGCTTGAACATTCCTCCACAGAAACTGTTAAGATGATTCAGAAAGCCACAGCTATGGGTAACTGGTGATTGGCAGCTTCACACAACAATGCACCCACTCATGTATCATGTTTCCTACAGAGTTTTTTGGTGAAACATCAGATCACCCAGGTGACTCAGGCCCCTATAGCCCAGATTTAGTACCTTGCAATTTTTTTAATTTTCCCACTAAAATCAATTTTCAAAGAGAAGAGATTTCAGACCCTCAGTTAGATTTAGGAAAATGCAATGGGGCAACTGATGGCTATTGTGACAGCTCTGTGAGGTCCCAAGGTGCCTACTTTGAAGGGGACTGAGGTGTCATTGTCCCATGCACAATGTTTCTTGTATCTTGTATCTTCTTCCATAAATGTCTCTATTGTTCATATTAGATGGTTGGATACTTTCTGGCCAGACCTTATACACTCTAAACTAGCTCTTTGCTTCCTGTAAGTGTTTGATTAGGAGCATACGGTAGTGATGTTTTGCTTATCTCTATTGACAGATCATTCCATGGATTATCAGTGCTCTATTTACTAACGGAAATAGAGTCATTAGTATCTTTAAATCTAATCAGATTACGCAGTCAGTCTACAAACCCCAGAATCAATTTTTAAAAATCATCCCTAAAATTTTGTTCCAGTAGAACACAAGTGGCAAACACAAGGCCTACCAGCCGAATCCGGCCCTCCACCTTGTTTCATCCGGCCTGGCACCTTGTTTCTACCTGGCGGCAGTGCCGAGCTCTCACTTAACTGTTAAGGAGTAGTTAGATTTGTACAGTCCTAATATTGCAGTCGGCCCTTTGAAGGCAACTGTGAGGCTGATGTGGCCCCCAGTGAAAATGAGTTTGACGCCCTGTTGTAGAACCACTCTCTTCACAAAAATGTGTATTAATTAGGATTCTTCAAAGAAACAGAACCAATGGGATCTGTGTATATGTGTACAAAGGGATTCATTATAAGGAATTGGCTTAAATGATTATAAAGACTGAGAAATGCAGAATTTTCAGGCTGGGCTGGAGTCTAGAGACCCAGAAGGGCCCAAATCACCATTTATAGAAAGGTCGACAAGGTACTGTTAGAAACTGGAAGTGATGATGTTGCACATAAAATCCAAAAACAGTCTTCCGGAGAATTCTTTCTTGCTCAGTCTTTTGTTCTACCCAAGCATTCCAATTGATTGAATAAGGACCACCTGCATTATAGAAAGTGATCTGTTTTTTTTTCAAAGTCCACCAATTAAAAGGGAGAGATTATGACCTTGGATTTAGCAATGAATTTGTAGATATGACATCAAAACTATAAGCAGCAAAAGAAAACAAATCAATGAGACATCATCAAGCAATAATTTTTGTGCTTCAAAAGACACCATGTAAAGACAACTCACAAAATGTTAAAAGATGTTTTCAAAATCATATACCTGGTAAGGCACTTATATCAATAATATAGCCCTGGCTGGTATAGCTCAGTGGATTGAGTGTGGGCTGTGAACCAAAGGGTCATCAGTTTGATTCCCAGTCAGGGCACATGACTGGGTGGCAGGCCAGGTCCCCACTGGGGTACACAATTAAGGTAGTAGACACCAGCGAGTCAGCCTGATGAGCAGAGAACTTTTACTAATTCCTCACAGATGTAGAGAGGATTGGCAGCTTCACACCCAATGCACCCACAATGCAACCACACATTGATGTTTCTCTCCCACTCTCTGTCTATCTCCCTTCCCCTTTCTCTAAAAATAAATAAGTAAAATCTTTTTAAAAATATTTTAAAATTTATTTTTAGAGAGAGGGGAAGGGAAGGAGAGAGTAGAAGAGAAACATCAATGTGTGGTTACCTCTCACGTGTCCTCCACTGGGGACCCGGCCTGCAACCCAGGCATGTGCCCTGACTGGGAATCGAACCAGCAACCCTTTGCTTCACAGGCCCACACTCAATCCACTGAGCTACACCAGCCAGGGCAAAATAAATAAATAAATAAAATCTTAAAAAAAGAATATAGACCAATCTTTTACAATTCAATAAAAACACATCATAACTTAAAAATGAGGAAAGTAACTTTTTTTTCAGAGAAGATATACGAATGACCACTATGTACATAAAAAAAGATGCTTGTTATCACTAGAGATCAGAGAAATGCAAACCAAAACCACAGTGAGATACTATTCACACCCAGTAGGATGGCCAGAATAAAAAAGTCAGAAAATAACAAGTGTTGGTGAAAATGTGGAGAAATTGGAACCCTTGTACATTGCTGGTGGAAATGTTAAGTAATTTGGCCATTTTGAAAAAAAGTCTGTACCTGGCTGGTGTAGCTCAGTGGATTGAGTACCAGTCTGCTAACCAAAGGTAGCCAGTTCCATTTCCAGTCAAAGCACATGCCTGAGTTGCGGGGCAGGTACCCAGTAGGGGGCACACAAGAGGCAACCACACATTGATGTTTCTCCCTTTTTCCCCTCTCTCTAAAAATAAGTAAATAAAATCTTAAAAAAACAAAAAGCTTTTTCATTAAAAATTTTAAAATAAAAGAAAAAGGTCTGCGGTCCCTAAACATAGAGTTACCATATGATCTAGCAATTCTATAATTAGGTATTTATCCAAGTGAAATAAATACATATATAGATACAAAAACATGTACACAAATGTACATAGCAGCATTACCTTTAATAGCCAAAATGTGTAAACAAACTATCCATCTACTGATGAATGGATAAACAAAACACATCATACTACTACACAGATGAGTCTTGAAAACGTTATGCTAAGTGAGAGAAACCAGTCAAAAAAACCACATACAATATAATACATTTATATGAAATGTCAAGAATAAACAAGTTATACAGACAGAAAGTAGATTAGTGGTTGTCTAGGGCTGTGAGGAGGGAAATTAAGTGGTCACAGCTAAGGGATACTGAGCTTCATTTTGAAATAATGAAAATAATTTAAAATTGATCGTGATGATGAATGCACAACTTTTAATATACTAAATGACCTTGAACTATAAACTTCAAATGAGTGAAGTATATAATATATAGAGTATATCTGAATAAAGCTGTTAAAATACTTATACATCTAAGGTCTAATGAGAAGTCACAAGGAAGATTTGAAAATATTTTGAACTTTAGGTAAATTAAATACAAAATATATTTATATGTATCATATGATTATATGTATAATAGGTACTATATATATTAATAGATACATATAATGTAATACATATGTATAATATATACACATATATACACACACAATCTGCGAAACTATCTTTCACAGATTTTAGAGAGGAAGCTTTACCTTAAATGCTAACATTAAATAAGGAGATGTTTAGAATGAAAATCTAAGTTTCCAATTAAGTAGATAGAAAAAGTAGTGCAAATTACACCCAAACTTACATAAGAAGGAAGTAATATTTATGAGTGTAAGTCAGTGAAATAGAGAATGAACAACTATGAAAAAAAACAAAAATTGTTATTTGAAAAAAATAGAATTGATTAAACTTTAACTAGATAAATCAATAAAAAGAGAGATAAAACATAAATTACCAATATCAAAATCAAAGAAGGAGCCATTGCTATAGATCATAAAGACAAGGAAATGAAGATAAGGAAATATGATAAACAATTTTATGCCAATTAATTAACTAGCTTAGATGTAATAAAAATTTTGAAATTCTAAAGTTACCAGATGAACTGACTCAAGAGTAAATTAAAAAATCTAAATCTTTCTATGTCTATTAAAGAAAATGAAATGTTAATTAAAAGCCATCTCACACAAAAAATTCTAAGCCAATATGACAGCACTAGCAATTTATATCAAACATTCAAAGAAGAAATTATGTCTTAAACAACATCTTTCAGTGCATAGAGGAAGAGGGAAGAAACATTTTTCCACTGATTTTATGGGGCAAGAATTACCATGGTACCAACTAGACAAAGACAACAGAAAAAATGTAAAAGTCACTTGTGAATATTTATACATTTTTTTAAAATTTAGGTAATTAACTCCAATTGTATATACCAAAAGGTAATACAGCAAGATAAACTTGGATTTACCTTGTAAATTTAAGTATTTAATGTTTTAAAAAATGATAAAATTTAACAGAACAATGCAGGAAAATATGTTAGCATTTCAATGCAGAACAGTATTTGACACCATTTAAAATGCAATCTTGATAAAATCCTTCTACAAACCAAAAATAGAAAAAAAATTCCTCAACCTGCTAAATGTTGTTATCTAGAATTGCAAAGAAAATAGAAATAGTAGCAAAGCATACCTACTGTATGAATTCATTTTCTTGAACTTGTTGACTAGAAAAGAATATGTATGGAAATAAAAGTCAGAAAAGATGCATCTTATGGGGTCATTGGATTTACTGGATATAGCTTATTTTGAGGTCTTATTTACAAGATGTACACATTTGTCAAAACTTATTAAGTTTTTAATTTAAAGCACTGTATATAAACTTTGCTTCAATAATTTAAAAATGTGAAGGGTGTATTTAACAGAACTTTGTGAGACATTTGGTACATAGATAAAACTGAAATAAATGTGGGAAGCATGTGAGAAACATTAAATAAGCCAAAGGGCCTCAAGAATAACAGCCTGGGTGAAACAGGAAAATCAGGCACTGCTTGTGAAGTGTTTTCTACCCTAAACTGAAATTTAGGCATTGATTATATTAGGTAGAAAAAGTGGTACACATGGGCAAGAACAGAATCTATGATAATTGGACTTGGGGAAATTTAGATTATTAAGGAAACTTGAGCAGAAAACCTGATCGAATTCCAATGCCAGATTACTTGAAGGTCTGTGTTGAAAGTGACAATAGAAGAGAAAAGTAGGAAGAAGGAGACCCATGGATTGGCTAATGGCACCAAGGGGGGTCAATCACGCAGAGTTGTTTGTCTCAGTCTTGCAGCATCATCTTTTTTTATCTCAAGAGCCGCATTTCTCCTCCTGTGCAACTTTGGTCTCTGTGCATGCATTTGCTCAAACTATGTGAGACACTAATTTCCAGTGCCTGCTGATTTAAGACTAAGTGCAAGTTTAGGAAAGGTTCTCATCTTCTCAGTTTCTTGCCCCTGCCATGCTCTGTGGAGGACTTGTGGCCTGAGCATCTTAACCTCTCTCAGAGATCTGCCTGAGGAACACAGTTTCTCCAGGGGGTGGTGTAGCAAGTTGCAGAAAGTCAATTTAGGATGCTCTTGTGTTCCTAAGAGATCACAGTCAGCTCTATCTGATTCTAATGTGCCCAGTGGGAGAGTACATGGGATAATGTTCAGGAGTACTTTGCATTTAAATGATTCCTTTATTCTAAGAAATTTACAAGTGTTATGTCATTAAACAAGGTTCCTTTTGAGATACATTAGAGTAAATACAAAATTATAATGCCTTTCTCACAGCGGGACAATATTATGTCGTTCAGGAAGAGAAGTCTGAAAAATTTCATTTAAGAACAATGCACACTAATCAATATGTAACAATAATAACATCGTACATAGTTTTAGTTCTGCTTCTCTCACTAAGTCCAGAATTTTCTAATAACTACTTGATCTTTGAAGCTACTTGCCTTTATCTCATAAATGGAACAAATAATAGCTTCCTTTCTAATTAATAAATTGCTATGAGCACCAAATAAGTAATATATATGAAAACAGGCATGTAAATATTATACCAGTATAAGCATTTCTTGTTTATCTTCATATTAACGCATCCTAAGCATTACTTTCTAGAGAGATGGCCTTTAGTACAGATTGTATCATTGTTGTTAGCTAATGAAGTATCGGGAACCTCAAGATGCATAATATTAAGCTTTAACTTTGAACTAACAGATATATTAAGGTCATTCACTTTGTATTAACAATAAAGACACTAAACACTAGTGCATTCTTTCTGGATTGCTATATGATCCAGGCTAGTTAATAACAGGTTGAAATTAGACTCTAGGTGATCTAGGGCTTTACACTGAGTGGTTTTAAAATTATGGTTATAAAGGAGTCTATTTTAGTTTAAGGCAACCATTATAAATATTTAAATCATGCAAAAAAATCCAAGGAAATTAGACGTATCAGAACAGTTTAATAGCAAGCATCCAAAATAAAATGGCATAAAAACAGTAGGACATATTTTTATTCTGAAGAAAATATTTATATGTAAATATAATATGATAGTCATTTTTTTAAACCAACGAAAACTAATTTAGTCACAGAATCCAAGAATAGATCTGTTGAGAGATGAAAGATTATAGGCAGCATGACTGCAGGAGCAAGGTAAATTTTTCTTAGTTAATGTTAATAATATGTATAGGAATTTTGATAATATGTATAGTAGTGGAGCCAAACACACTTCTTATATTTGTTTTAAAAAGAGAGGGTATATTAAAAACTACGTAAGCTCTGAAGGCAGTGGCACGTATGTACAGATAATGTACTTAGAAAAGCCATTGTTTAAAAAAGCCTTAAAAGCACTAATTTAAATGTTTCACTTATGTTCCTTGCTAATTACCCTTTGCTTGCGAAGGCAGATTTTAGTAGTGTACTTCAAGCTAAGCTCTTATGACTAAAAATCATAAAAGTTCACTCATTTTTAAAAGCTTATAATTCAAATTTTTAAGATTTTAAAATTAGCCAACTGAGTGTGCTTACTGAGAATCAGCCACTGGCCTGAGCAAAGGCAAGAGACACCAAGTCACCAACTTAGTGGCAAAATGATTGTCCATCAGTTCAGTTAGAACTCTGAGCACAGGTTAAGAAAGTGAAAGGGAGGAAGACTTGCCACCTTCCAAATTAGAGATGTCCAAAGCATAACTGAGAAACTGTAACCCTGACTTTCAAATCCTTGATAAAAAGGCTCTATGGACACATAATTATTAGCACAGTGTTTAATTGGATGTGTTTTGCCATCCTGTGCCAAAGTAATTTTTGAAGTTGATTGCATTTTTCCCTGCCTTATTTTTGAAACTCGGTCAATCTTAGTAAGAGAGAAAAGGAGACAGATTGAGTATGAAGAAAAAAGCTAATGATTTTAGAATGTGTGGTTTTCCCTCACATGTAATATTACTCTTAAGTTTCTCATTATGGAGGTAACATTTATCCTTTTATATAGAGAAAAAATATTGTATTGGCTGGCACATCATTATGGTGTTGGGTACTTAGAGAAATTTCGTCTGTTGTATTAAATTATCCTGGCATCTATACTATACAATACTCTACTGGCTTTGATTATAAAATATTTTAGTCATTGATAACATTTATTTGTTAAGTGTAACTTTCTTTGTGTTTGACAAGCCCAATTGTTAGTTATTTCTTAAAAGTAAATAGTGTAATATTAATGAATTTTAACTTATTCCATTATAATTTAATATTGATAATTATGGAAAGTATAGAATATTTCCTTAAAAATAAAAGTTTTGTATAATTTTAATAATTAAAATAATTTAGTTTAATAATTTTTAGTACATAAAATCAAATTACAGTCATTAAAGATTTACCACTTTTCTTTTAGCCATGTAGATTATCCTTTGCAAATTACTCAGAAAAAAATGTGTAGTTCCAATTCATGTAAAGGTTCTTTGATCTTCATGTAAATAAACAGGTTGCCTCTCTCTCACAGGATTCTTCCTTGAACGTGATTTCTTTCATCAAGTAGTTTATCTCATCTCTCTGAACATCAAGGTAGTTTGCTTCAGAACTTCAAACAGGCATTTCCTACACGTTTACAGGAAATACATTAAACGCTGTGAATGACAAACTTCCTCTCAACTCCGCAGCAAGACAGAGGAGACATTCTACGTTGCACCTCAGTCTGTGGGAGTCACATCCTGCGTTGTAGTCATAAGATTCTAGATAAACACCAGCATTCCCTTCCACTGAAGACAAAAATAAGTAAATAAAGTAAAATAAGGGAAATGTGTATGCTGATATGGTGAGGCAGTCTGACAGAACATGGGGGGCAAATCAAGAAAGATGACTGAAGACCATAAACTGAAAGTTTCAAAGACTAACTGTTTATTACAATAAGGTTTACAATAGAAAATTCAGCACAATTTGTCCAAGTGTTAGACATAGTACTAGTTTAGCTCGAGAAGGTCATTGAGGATTTGATCTGCTCTTATTTTACCAAGCCAGCTTTAATTTGCCCGAATTCCTTTAACTCCTACTTGGCTCAGCTTCTTGCCACTGTGAAATGCATTTTTTGATGTCTTTGAAATTTGACTGATTTCTAGCTGACTGAAATCAGTCAGGTAGCTGTTCAGCCAATTTTCCTTGCTTCAGAAATTAAAGATTTTTTAACTGACTCTAAACATAGGATCTAAACTGGGGCAATGATATTGTCATTTCCTGATGTTCAGATTTTAAGATAACAATCTCATTGAGAAAATTTTCTTCAGAAAACTTTTTTAATGTGGCAGAATGGAAAGAGGATATACTCTATATTATCAAATAAATATTATAATATATTTTTATTTTGAATTTTAGGAAGACTTGTTAAATTTATCAATCATCATGACAACTGACAATATCTTTCATTTGTTCAGGACTTGGGCTTTTTCAAAATGCTTTAATAACATAGTTATTCAATAGGCAATTGCCTGCTATAAGCAAGTCTCCATAGGATAAAAACACGCCTAAGAAATCTTGTACATTATTATCTATAACAAAAATAAAAATTGGTATAGCCATTATAAAAGAAGTACAGAGATTTCTCAAAAAATTAAAACTAGAATGACCACATGATCTAGCAGTCCCATAATGGGTATATTTAGTGGAAATAACATCAATGTTTCAAAGAGATATTTGTGTTCCTATGTTCAATGAATATTCACAACAGCCAAGATATGGAAACAACATAAGTGCTGTGAATATATAAATGGATAAAGAAAATGTCATATGTACATATATGTGTTATATGTACACATAACTATTATATAGTACATGTGTACATATTCTACATTATGGATACATATAATATATGTGCATATATGTATTATATCTGCATATAAATATTTTTCAGCCTTAACAAAAAGGTAATCTTATCTATGACAATAAGGATGAAATTGAAGGACAATTATGTGAAGTAAAATAAGCCAGACACAGAAAGGCAAATACTAAATATCTCATTATTATGTGGCACCTGCAAGAGCAAGCTTTTACAAGCAGAGAGTAGAATGGTGGCTGCCAGGCTCCGGGAGGAAGGGGAAATAGATATTGGTCAAAAAATAAAATGTTTCAGTTATATAGGGTAACAAATTAAGAAGATCTAATGTATAGCTTGGTGACAATAGTTAATAATACTGTATTATGTACTTGAGGTTGAGATCATAGATCTTATGTGTTTTACTGCACACATACAGAAATGCGGCTGAGACAATATCACCGTTGTCGCTTACATGGTGAGATGCTCATTGTGGGAATCATTTTCTAATGAATATTGATGTCAAAAATCATGTTGTATATATCCAATATATACATTTTTGTCAATTATTCCTCAATAAAGCTGAGAAGAAAAGGTGACTACAACAATTTTCCTGACCATTAGGCAATCGCATTCTTATTGGATAGTTAGCTATCTAGCTAAAATCTCTTCAGAGGAGTTACTACTTTTACTATAGAGGATTATTTTCCAAAGTGTTATCAGAGATAGAAGATTTTTTTATTCATGAGCTGGGATTGCCTTACAAAGGAGATTGTATTTGACATAGGTCTTGAACGATAAACAGACTTCATATAGATAGATAGATAGATAGATAGATAGATAGATAGATAATGAATATAGAGGCAATTAGACCCTTTAGGTAGAACAATAAGTATCGAAATTATAATACATATGAGTATCTATGCTGAATGGAGTATGCCCATCATGGGGACATATATTGTGAAGAGACATTTTCACATATATGTTTTGGCATTAGAGAAGCCGGCAGCATACTGATTAAGATCTCAGGGTCTGCAGACAGAGGCTCTACTTCAAATATTCATCCAGCACTGTACGTAACATAGCCTTGGGCTGGTTACTTAACTTGGTAAGCTTCATTTTCCTTAGTTACAAAGGAATAGATATAATAAAACTTAGTTTTTATTCAAATATATATTAGACTTCCAGTCAACAGGGTGGCATAGGTAAACAGGCCTTGCCCACTCACAAAACCAAAAATGACAGCTAAGCTATACAACAACCATCACTCTGAACCATTAGAAATCAAGTTAAAGTGAAATCTGACAATGATAGAATTAAAGAAACAACATCCATGCTGACCGGTAAAATGGGCAGAGACATGATATAGGCTGATCCCACATTCACATGTGGTAGATAGAGACTTGGGAGGAATATCTGGGAACCAAGAATCAGCACACCAGGATTCCAGCCCAGGCTTACAGTGAAAGAAGATGAGTCCCCATGACTTCTGGCAGCAAAAACTGGATGGGATTGAGTCAGTGGAAGAAACTTCTGGAGTCCCAAGCAGTAAAGAACCCACACACAGACTCATTCAGTCCCACTCAGTGCTCCAGCACCAGGATACCAGCTTGAAAGTCACCAGTAGTATACAGGGGAAAGCTGAAGTGTCTGGCATTAAGGCAAGAGCTGGGAGATAGCTTTCTCCCAGGCCGACAGGCGAGCAGAGGCCATTGTCCCTTTTGTGAACCCTCCCCCACAGAGCCATGGAGCCAGTAGGCTGGTGCCATATCTGAGACCCCATCAACCTAGCTCACACTGTTTGCCCCACTCTGGAGATCCCCAGAGACTCTTTCTTACCCAACTTATTGGTCTCTCAAACTGTTATTCTATGTAAAAGACCGGTCATGGCTCATGCTTCACAACTTACAAAATCATTTCAAATAAGCAACAACCTGCCTCAGTAGCCTCCAGCCCCCTTAATTCCTGCTAAGTGGACCCAGGCCCAGCAAGAGCAGCAGCCAGCTCAGGTTCACAGTTTGGCTTCACTTGGGAACCTCTAAGCCCAGCACAGTAACAGCCATTACAGATTGCTGTATAGCTTATGCAGGGTCACCCTGGGCCTGCATAAGAATACAGATGGGGGCAACATTGGTCTGTACCACCCAGGAAACACAAGAGACTACAACCCAGTGAACAGATACAGACCATATTGAAGCACCACCACCCTGCCTCTGCACAGCTGATCCTTCACAAAGGGCAGAGGTGATAGAGAATGATGGCAGTCAGTTTGTGCAGCTGACTGGCCTAGGTAAATTCCTCCCATTGACCTGCCAACAGCAATCAAGGCTCAACTACAAGATGAGGTTGTACTCAGGTCACACAAAGGGCAAACTTTGAGTATCCAGCTTGGGTAACAGGAGAGGCTGTGCCACAAGATCCTACAGGACACCTATTACATTAAGTCATGCTACCAAGACAGAAAGTTATAGAAGCCCTACCTAATACGTAAAACAAATAAATTAACCCTGCTAAAATGAGGAGACAAAGAGACAGGCCCCAAATGAAAGAACAGATCAAAACTGCAGAAAAAGAACTAAACAAAATGGAGATAAGCAATCTATCAGATGCAGAGTTCAAAACCCTGGTTATAAGGACACTCAAGGAAGTTAGTGAGATCATCAACAGCATAAAAATTATCCAGTCAGAAATGAAGGATGCACTAATTGAAGGACAATTTACAGGGAAAAAACAGAGTAGATGAATCTGACACTCAAATCAATGATTTGGAACATAAGGAAGCAAAAAACAACCAGTTGGAACAACAAGAAGTGAAATGAATCCAAAAACACTGAGGATAGTATAAGAAGCCTCTGGGACAACTTCAAGCATTCCAACAATCACATCATCAGGATGTCAGGGAAGAAGAGAAAAAGCAAGAAATTGGAAATCTATTTGGAAAAAATAATGAAACAAAACTTCCCTAGTTGGTGAAGAAAATAGACATGCAAATACAGGAAGCACAGAGAGTCCCAGACAAGATGGATGCAAAGAGGCCCAGTCCAAGACACGTCATAATTAAAATGCCAAAGGTTATAGATAAAGAGAGAATTTGAAAAGCAGTGAGGAAAAAAAGAGTTAGTTACCTACAGGGGAATTCTCATAAGACTATCAGCTGATTTCTCAAAAGAATCTTTGGAATCTAGAAGGGATTGACGAGACATATACAAAGTCAAGAAAGATAGGAACCTACAGTCAAGATTGGTTTACTCACAAAGCTATCTTTTAAAATCAAAGGTCCAATGAAAACCTTCCCAGGCAAGAAAAAACTAAAGCATCATCACCAAACCATTATTACATGAAATGTTAAAAGGACTTATTTAAGAAAAAGAAAAAGATGAAAACCATGAACAATAAAATGGTAATAAATACATATCTACCAACACTTGACTCTAAAATACAAACTAAGCAAACAAGAAGAACAGAGAGAGAATAATAGAATAATGGACATGGAGAATGTTTTTATGGTTGTCTGATGGGAGGGGTGTATGAGGGAAATATGTGAAGAGATGAGGAAATTAAGAAGTACGAATTTGTAGTTAGGGAATTGAGATTGGTATGTAAAGTACAGCATAAGAAATGGAGTAACCAAAGAACTCACACACATGACTCATGGACATGAACAATGGTGTGGGGACTGCCTGAGGGAGTGGGCAGGGTGCTGGATGGGGGAGGGCAAAGGAGAAAAATGTGAGGCTACTGTAATAGCACAAGCAACAAAATATAATTAACAAAATAGATTAAATAATGTAGTAAACAGTTTTTCATGATATCTAGAACACAAAACAAATATTTTTATCCAGTTAATTACCTGAAAATTACTATGACAAAATATTTGCTATGTTGTTTTTCATTTTTTTAAATGGTAAAATGCCATTATAACTACCAGATGCAATATGAACTAGAACTCATATCTTCTAACTTTTCATCTATAGATGTTTACACTAATAATTTGCTACTGTGTAATTTTACATTTTCAATCCTTTGGTTTATGAATAGTTATAGTCATATAACTTTATTCAGATTAATAGGTCTTTATTTAGATGAATTCATTAGCTTGGAATACCCACCTTTACAAAAGGTTCTGATTTCCCTCTTTTTTATAAAAATTTTATTTATTTATTTTTTGAAAGAGGGGGAAGGGAAGGAGAAAAAGGGGAGAGAACCATCAATGTATGGCTGCTTCTCACGCTCCCCCACCTCTGGACCTGGCCTGCAACCCGGTCATGTGCCCTCACTGAGACTCAAACCCATGACCCTTTTGTTTGCAGGCCAGTGCTAAATTCACTGAGTCACACAAGCCAAGGCTGATTTCCCCCTTTTCAGCACAATGATCACATGTAGCAAAAGAATTTTTATTTTTGATGGAGGGAAGAGCTCTTGTTCTTTCTTTTGAAACTAAAATTCAGAAATTGATGGTACCTAGATTAGCAACTGAAGAATGAGTTTATTAATTCTCTTTATATCCATATAAAATATTTCATTAGTTATTTTGTACATGTTATGGGAGATATTCATACATCCTCTCATTCATGTTATGAGAGATTAATTCATGCATCCTCTCATTCATTTGTTTACTTATTTTAAAAATATATTTTAATTATTATACTATTACTGTTGTCTCATTTCCCCCCCTTTACTCCCCTCTGCCTTACACCCTCTTCCCACAGGCATTACCCCTTCCTTAGCCCATGTCCACGGGCCATACATATACGTTCTTTGGCTTCTCCATTTCCTATACTATTTTTAACCTCTTTCTGTCTCTTTCGTACCTACCATTTATGTTTCTTATTCCCTGTACCTATATTAATTTATTTTTAAAATGCATACTCAGCATATTCTCAGAAGGATATCACAGTCCAAAAAAGACATAAGGAAGCATATAATTACTTGGTTCCATTTGTTAAAGAAATCAATATGCATTGGGAACATGACCAAATAATCGAAGCAAAAATATCGTCAGTATACACTCTTTTTTGTTGTATTCATTAAAATTTGAGTATACTGATGAAGGTATTTTATCTCATGAAAACCTTAGTTTTGACTGCCTTACACTGAAGACATTAGGACCTAATTGCTTCTAGTTTTATAGGCAAGTTTCCACTCATTTTTCTTTCTTTTACTTCTTCCCATTCAAATTAGTCACTAATCTATACATCTATTTTCTAGTCATCATTACAACATACTTATGATGTTCCAAACCAATTTTAGTATTTTGAAATTATTTCATTATAAAGAGAAATTTCTCCTCAAAAATTGCAACATCTCTAAGGAAGGTACACTTTATTACTGAAATGAAGTATTTTTCACTCTTTGTTGCCACCAGCCTTTAGTGATATACCACCTTCTAGAACTGGGATTCACATGTAACTATTCGATCTTCAAGATCACAAACTAGAGTTTCCTCTTTCATAACATAAATTATATAATCCTTTACTAATCCCCCATGTGAACTAAATATTGCTTAAGCCTTTACCAGGACCTCCAACCAACCACACTTATTTAATTCATCTAGTATATATTTTTCTTTTTTGTTAAATATTTTAATGTACTATTACAGTTGCCCCAATTTACCCCCTTTGCTCACCTCCACCCTCCCCATCCCCCACTTCCACAGTTAATCCCCCCAAAACATGGCTTCTTAATAGCTCTTTAGAACCTTATTCATTACATACTGGTGCTCACTGAAGACCTCAGGGTCTATGTTGGTCTGCTAATACATACCCCAGCATTTTAATGCCAAACCTATTTCAACTTCGAAAAACTACTCACTACTCTACCACAAAGTTAACTTTAATGTGGAAAAGTTCTCCAATGAGTGCAACTGAATAGTAAATAAATTTTGAAAAAGGTACTAAGAAACTATAATTGTTACAAGTTTAAATCTGTAAATGGAATCAAATTATAATATTTTACAAATAGAAAAGCCTTTTGCCATTGTATTCAGCAATGTATTCTTTCAAATAGAGAATCATATTTAAATTAATAAGTACATGTATGGTATATTATATGACTTATAACATGTTTCTAAAATATATGAGGAAAATATGTCCAGAACAGTCTGCCTATAATGCTCAATCTGCTGTTCAATTCTGTGAACCCTACAGTAAAGTGTTCGAACACTTTTTTAGGTTAATTCATACCAAGCAGGATTTTTGAAAATTCTTTTTAGCAGATGATATAATCCCTAAATTCAAACTATTTTCATTATGTAATAAGTAAATGTGACTTAGAATAAATAATTCTTTAGAATTTGTCTAGTTTTATTGCATCTTATAACATCAGAATTTCAATTATACATAGCTTTCTTTATGTTAAGATTGAGTTGAAGTTAAGTTTTGGATAAATAAAATGGTCAGAGTAATGAGTAGCACTTGATTATGGTTTGCCCTAACTTTTGGTTAGAGTTCTGTGTTAAAGTTAACATTTCTTTTATCTTATATTTGTATTACAAATAAACATGGTTGTGGAATGAGACTTTTTGTATGTTCTATTTTGATGAACAGCTTCCTCAGCCATTCGACTCCACTAATATCACTAAATTCATGGTTCATCCTGGGCACTTGAACTGCAGAATGCACAGTTCTGTATCACCAATAATTCTGTAGTTGTGACATATACAAACTTATGATGTCCAATTTTATGTCCTAGTTTTTCTTTTTACATTAAGGTCATACCAGCTGTTATATCAAATAAATTCACAGATTTCTGCGACTTACACAATAAATGTGTATTTGCCAGTTGTATAACTGTCAAATGCAAGTGTTAATGATTGACAGGTGGCTTTCTTCCATATAATATTCAGGGACTCAGGATGTTTCATCTTGTGACATACTATCCTCCAGTATCTCAGTGTCCTCTTCTCCCAGTTGACAAACAGATAAAGAGATGGTTTGGAATTAAGTGCATTCACTTATGTATATCACTTGGTTTGGCAGTGATATATACATATAATATACATATATATATGTATGTATACACACACACACACACACACACGCACACGCGCACACATATTTTTTAACTCGGATTCCAGTGATGGGAGCTAGTTTCACGGCAGAAAGAGGTAATTTCTGGCTAGGCAATTTCCCTGTTGCAACAACCAGAGGAACACAGATTTTTGGTGTCATCTAGCTTATTCTGCTATAATAATTATTTCTTCTAAAAAATTTGAATGGAATTTCTAGGTTACCTACGATAATCTCAAATACTAAGGGACAACATATTAATTTGAAAATTGTAAAGATATTGATGGGAAACTTATGCCTGCTTTTTTTCTTGTTGAATAAATACAAATTTCCTTATTTTTGAGCATCAAAAGATATATTTATTCATTGACTATGAATTCATTTGTTTATTTACCATGTATCAAACATTTCTTGGTTGCCTATGAAATGTTAGGCACACATTGATGTACTTAACATACATTGGTGATTAAAACAGATCAGGATTACTGCCTTTCTGAGCTTATATTCTAGCAGGTAGTGATGAACAGTGAAGAGATATAATAAATGAATTGGTCTGAATATTGAAATGTTAAATTCTATAGAAAAAAAAGGAGAGGTAGATCAGAGTAATGGGAATCAGGGGTGTGTGAAGTGTGGTAGGTTCAGAATGGTAACTGCTGAATGTCTTATTGGGAAGGTAGAATATAAACAAAACCAGGAGATGAGGACTTCGCCATGCACATGTCTGACCAAAGAGACTTCCAGGCAGAATTAGCAGCCAGGAGAGGGGGCTTAATGTAAGAGTTTGTGTGGTGTGTTCAAGGAATGGTGAGGGTTCCAGAGTATCAAGAAAGCTGTGAGCAAAGAAAAAATGTAGTGCGTGATGGGTTCAGAAAAGGAACAAGGCCAGATCATGTAAAACCTTTTAGTAGTATTTGTGCACTTATTTTTAGTGAAATGGGAAGGAAGCCTTACCAAGTTTGGAGTAGAGAAATGAAATAATCTTTTTTAAAAATATATATTTTATTGATTATGCCATTAAAGTTGTTCTATTTCCCCCCTTCATTCCCCTCCACCCTGCACACCCCTTCCCTAACATTCCCCCCTTTAGTTTATGACCACGCATCTCAAGTTCTTTAGATTCAATATTTCCCCTACTATTCTTGCCCTCCCCCCTATTTTCTACCTACCGTCTATGCTACTTATTTTCTGTACCTTCTCCCCCCTTCTCCTTCTCCCACTCCCCTGTTGCTAACCCTCCATGTGATCTTCATTTCTATGGTTCACTCCTGATCTAGCTGTCCTCTTAGTTTGCTTTTGTTTTAGGTGTGGATGTTAGTAACTGTGAGTTTGCTGTCCTTTCACTGTTCATCTTTTTTATCTTCTTTTTCTTAGGTAAGTCCCTTTAACATTTCATATAGTAAGGGCTTGGTGATGATGAACTCCTTGAATTTGATCTTATCTGAGAAGCACTTTATCTGTTCTTCCATTCTAAATGAAAGCTTTCTGGATAGATCCATCTTGGATGTAGGTCTTTGGATTTCATGACTTGGAATACCTCTTTTTAGCCCCTTCTTGCCTGTAAGGTCTCTTTTGAGAAATCTGCTAACAGTCTGATGGGAACTCCTTTATAGGTGACTATCCCCTAATCTCTTGCTGCTTCTAGGATTCTCTCCTTCATTTTAATCTTGGCTAATGTAATGATGATGTGCCTTGGTGTGTTTCTTCTTGGGTCCAACTTCTTTGGGGCTATCTGAGCTTCCCGGATTTCCTGAAAGTCTATTTCCTTTGCCATATTGGGGAAGTTCTCCTTTATTATTATTTGTTCAAATAAGCTTTCCACTCGTGGCTGTTCCTCTTCCCCTTCTGGTACCCCTATAATTTGGAGGTTGGAACATTTAAAAATGTCCTGAAGGTTCCTAAGCCTCTTCTCATTTTTTTTTGAATTCTTGTTTCTCCATCCTTTTCTGTTTGGTCATTTTTTTCTTCCTTCTGGTCCACTCCTTTGATTTGAGTCCCAGTTTCCTTTCCATCACTATTGTTTCCTGTGCATTTCCCTTGATTCAATTAGTTTAGCCTTCATATGTTCCTTTAATTTGTAACTAAAATCAACCAGTTCTGTGAACATCCTGATCATCAGTGTTTTGAACTGTGAACCTGAAAGTTTAGCTATTTCTTTGTCACTTAGATTTATTGGCTCTGGGGCTCTGATTTGTTCTTGAGCCATGTTTTGATCTGTTTGTGCCTGTTACGTATGAGGAGTGGAGCCTTAGTTGTTCACCAGGGCGGGGGCCACCCAGATCTCTGGTTTGTGATGCTGTATGTGGGGCGGGGTCAGAGAGAGACAGTAGTGGTCCCCTCTGCCCTTCCCACCACTGGGGCCTGAGGGGTCCATCTCACTGCTCACTCCGCCAGTTTATCGGTTTGGCTGAAGGGTTTGTTGTTGTCAGACTTCCGTATAGTTCAATTTTTTGTGGTTTGGCTGCATTTTTGTTGCTAAAACTTTGTTGTTTTTAAACTTGGTTGTGAGAGAAGGCACAGTGTGTCCATCTACACCTCCATCTTGGCTGAAGTCTAGTCTGAAATGAAATAATCCTTATAATTGGAAGAGATAACTCTGGCTGTCATGCTGAGACAGACTACTGGGTTGCGAATGTAAAAGCAGGGAGGATAATTAGGGTTATTCTAGTAACCAGGTGGGAGATGATGGGGACCTTGTGTAGAACGTTACTCACCTCGTATGGGTAGAAACAGTGTTTGACCTTTAATTGATATTAATTCCCTGAGAGTATTTTTATACCATAGACATTAGCTCTCTGGCCACTAATTAAAGATTTCTGTGAGGAAGAACCCACAGTGTGCTAGTTGTGCCTGTTCCCCCTCACTATATACTATCTCCTTTTTTCCCCCTTAGAATCACATCCAAAACATCTCCTTCACTTTGACAATAAAGTTTTGGATATTGGAGGATTGTATATTGCTGATCACTTAGAACATCTTCCACAATTCTATTCTGAAGTTATTGTTGACTCTCTTCTTGACTATACACAGTTTTTGCAGAACCCTCAGCTTTTGTACTTGAGTTCTTCTTGAGATCACTGAAGATGGCATTTATGGTTCCTTCTTATTGAGTTCCTCAACTCAGCATATCTCTAAATTAATTTCTAGTTTTTCTTTGTTCACTGATACATGAGAATAACAGTTCTTCTCCAATGTGAAGGCTTCACCATGAACCTTTGTCCTCTTCATTCAATCCTCTTTATGAACTCTGTTATTATCACAGTTAACATATTCCTTTTCCCCAGACTTTTCATTCTTGTTTTAATCCATCAGCTGTTCTTATCTACCACCAAATACACACAACTGAATTCACCTGTCTTCTACAGTTAATGCCTTTCTATTTTTGCTAGATATTATTTCCAGACGTATCATGCAATGATTGATATGAAACAAAAAGAACTTGATTTACTATTGGTATATTGTGTTGTAATTGCTGTTTTTTTCATATTGCATTGAATGAAAGGTAGTTTGACACCCATGTTCTGGCTTGTTAAACATCACTTAGGTCACTGTCTCCTCGCACTAAGGAGAGCTGTTAAGAATCATTACTTTAAGAACATGCCTGATGTATTGTAGTTGAGTATTATGACAGAAGACTGATGGAGGTGGCATTGTTCCTATCTGTTCATCTCCATTTTTTGGAACAGTAATCAAGGAACACTATTCTGCTGAATGGTTTTGACTATGGCAAAGAGTTAAGGGTGATATATTGTCATTACTATTACTGTGAGCATTAATAAATGTCATCACAATATCTACATTGCTAAGAATACACTTTTCTTCAATAACCTTTTTTGTAATAGATTCAAAACTCCTTATAAACTCCAAATGAGTCAGCTTCACAGTATCTTATAAAGTAACTAAAACTTGTGATTAAGTAAAGTTACTTTATCCATGAGTCCTAATTTTTAATATTTTTTCTATGACTACACAGACATACATTCCTAGTTATTTTATTCTCTAAGTGTTACTAAATCTACTCTGAGATTGCTCACATTTCGGACAAGTTCTGGTTTCATGCCCTTTGCATTGATCTGAAATGCTAAGTAAATACTCTAACCGTTTACCATTAGACTTCCTGATTTTGTTCAAACACTGCATGTTAAAGCTATATCCATACTGAATGATTCTATTCATCTATAGTTTTTACTAATGAATCAAGATTTAAGGTTTTGGGTTGAGGAATGTTACAGTTATCTAATGCTGGATAACAGGTTACATTAAACTCACTATGTTCATGGACTCTGAATGTCAAAAATTTAGACAAGACATAACTAGGGTAATATCTCTCTTCCATAGTATCTGGTGCCTCATCTAGTCTCTCTGGAATATTTCATGACTGGGGGCTATAATCATCTAAATCTCCTTCATTTATATGTTCAGCAATAGAGGAAGTAAAAACTAGTAACTATTTAGCAGTTACTAAGTGCTAGAATTTCTGCTAGGCAACTCATATTGATTATCTTCACTTATGCTTCCAACAAATGATCAGTACAGTCACTATTCACTTTAATTTACAATAAACAGTCTCAAGGATTGCCTACTATTTCCAAGGTCACTTCTACATGTAAAAAATGCACTGAGGCCCATTAAACATTTTAACAGTTTATTTGAGCAAAAATTGAATCAAATTAAGCAGCATCCAATCTAGCAGATAGAAAGGAGCTCTAAAGAGCTGTACGGGATAAGACTTGAGTGACTAGAGGGAGCAGGAGCAGAGAAGTTATACTAGACAAAAAAAGAAGGTTGTTTTTCAAGATGACATCCCTTTAGGGGATGGCAGGTGTCTATCAGTCAGAGTACCTAACTAGTCAGGTGACCCTGACTGAGTGGCTTAAGATGCTATTTTTTTTTGGTAGAGCACAAACTTTAAAGTCTTGGTTTAATAATATGGATTTTAGCATAAGCAACTCCATTTTTGGTCTGTTGTCTTTTTTTAACATATAAAATAAAATATACCATGTTCAGTTAGCATCGTACCTCATAAATTATACTGTTTTATATCTTTAATTTATTTCAGTATAGCTTCCTTTTCTAATCTTCTTTCTCTCTTGACATCATTCTCAGCCCATTCCTTTTAATGCCCCTCCTTTAAGACCACATAAAATTCTCTATTACAGCACTGAAAACATTATTTTTCCATTTGTCACTCTACAGATTTATTGCACTGAACAATGGATGCATGAAGGCTAGAGATTATGCTTTGTTCATCTATCACATCCTGAAAAGTGGGTGTTGCTCAATCATGTCTGTTGAGTAATTTTTTAAATAATTAAGCTGAATAAAATATTTCTTATTCTTTTTTAACATATACCCCCTAAAAATTGAGTCATTTTAGTTTTAAACACCTTTCAAGTTACTGTGTGTGTCTATTTCATGTGCATTTTACATAAAATGTTAGCACTAATATTATATGGTGATGTAAACATACTTCGCAGGATCACTAGCAATGCCTTTCAGATTTAAACATTGATAAAATCTGAACATTAGTGTTTGTAATAATGTCTAAATGTAGCAGAAAGTTTTGAACTTAAGTTGGTTAAAATATTGGTAACAATTTGTAAATGTTATGGCTATATTAAGCATGCCAGTTGAAAAAATATTTTATTTATTTTAACTCACATTCCATAGACATTTAATTGTTATTTTACCATTTCTTGTGTGTCTGTGTTTGTATAAGGATAGTTTCTTTCTTGCCCAATGTTTAAATAACAATATCATCCTTCCATGAGAAAACACAATTCCATTGTTAATGCCATGTATGTTTTGTCTTAGAGGTAGTATATAATGTTAAATATTTTACTAATTAACCTATTATTTATAAATTTTAGTAAAATGTACCAATGTTATTTAATAAATAAAAATTCTTTTTACTTTAAGTATTTAAATAAATTCATATGTAAGTGATTTATAGTTGAAATGAATCAAACAGCATGGCAATACAGAATTGAAAGTTAAGATTGATCCAATTTTAATTAAAAGAAACTTCCAGAATAATTGGAAACCTCTAGTACCAGCCAGAAAATGTTTAATGTACCAAACTTATTTTTAACAATACTACCTAATGTTCAAACTACAACCTTGGATCCTTTTAAATTCTCACTGTTATCAAATGTGTGGCATGACAAACCCAGAGGAATATAGTCAGACATTCTCTCACAGTTATACAATGTTTCTGCATCACAGGCAAAGTCAAGATCAAAGCCTTATACAATTTGACATAGGCATATGTTTCCACAAATTTAAACACAGAAATCTCTGACGGGATAATTCTGGACACTGCGGTTTCCTGATTTCCACCTACCCACGCTTGGACTGGCTGGACAGATCTCTGAAGGTTGCACTAGACTAATCCTTAACCAAAATATTACTAAAACAAAACAAACAAAAGAACAGGCTGTGAAAGCAACCATCTAGGACTGACTTCCAGCACTGGATTTGTATAAATGGAAAACAAGAGAATTAGAGGTAGGGTCATCTCCTAGCTGGAATTAAAGTTACAACCAGAGTTAAAGGTGGAATATGGGGTTTCTCTAGCCACCAAGGAGCCAAAGTCAGTAACTCACTGGTCCCTGGGTCAAAAGGAAATTGCCAAATTTCATGGCTGCTATAAAGTACTGCTGTACAAATCATTTCCTACAGATTTTCCCCTTAAGAATATGTACATAGCTTGAAATATAAAAATATTCCATCATAGTTGAGTGCAACCAGTCAGATGTCATTTGAACAATATTTATTAGGGGATGGGGAAAAGGAGGGAAACTATTTTGAGAGAGAATGTTTTACTCTCTCTGAGAGTATTGGGTTTCTTCACTGTCAAGAAAGAATAAGGGGACGAATCAGTAAGTCAACACAACCCATTGGCCGTTTATTAGATAATACTACATACATAACACAGAAGAAGTGCTTGTTTTTGCTTTGAGTGACTAAACATTGTGCATGAAATAACTAATTTCTCTTAAGAGAAATGATAAACATTTTAAATATGTCTCATTGTACAAATAACTTAAGACAATATGTAGTCGAGTTATATTTTATTTGTGCCAGTTCCTTCTGGTAGGAAGCTGTTTACTCTCATTTACAAATGACAGTAATTGGCATACCTACAAATACATACATGAATGATTTTATATGTTTTCCCCTTCCCACATTTGATGATCTGCTCTTCTTACTCTTTCCTAAAGCCTTAATCTTACTTCCTTCTCCAAATGACCCATTCCATCAAGCAACCCATGAGGCCCCATTCTAAGCAGATAGCTTGCTTCACCATCCCATAATTTTTTAGTGTACCATCTGCTGTCTCCTTTCTGAGAACTGAAAGACTCCTGATAATGACCTTGGTATTAGCTTCATGTACTACTTTATTTTTAGTTGTGTATCTGTGTGTGTTGTGTGCTCACATGTGTCTGTTTATGAGCATTCATCTTACTATTGGTCGTCATGATAGTTCTTTAGCTCTTTAACTCAGAAGGTCTGAAAAAGGGCTTATCCCTGGATTAATGTTAGATTATTATTTTTTTCTTTTCTTTAAGACTGTGTTATGCCAGAATGGCAATAATTCATTATTAACAGAAACACCTTTTCCAAAAGTGTCAGGTCATCCATGAGTCCAACTACTCTAGGGAGATTTGTTTCAAAAGCTACTGGATCACAGATGCTTTTATAACTGAATTTTACTTCACTGATTTTATTAAAGCCTATGCAGGGTACTTTATGTATTTAGAACAATTATTCTAAAAAGAGTTCATTACCTTTATCACACTGACAAGGAAGTTTATGGTGGAAAAACAACAAACACAAAGAGATATTTGAGTTCTTTGAAGTAGAAAAAGTTTCCATTACAAGTTTTAATCTATTTCCTAATCCAATAGCTACATTCTGCACTCTTTCCCAAGGGATGGCCATTACGTTCCTATAGTGAATTACCAGTTTGAGGCTCTCACAGCTTCTTGGGTTACTGATCCACATAGTGATGTAATAGAACCACAGTCAGGAAACACGAGTTTTCTAGTCCTCAACCTGCCTCCAAAAATAACCAATTAACTCCCATTTGTAACATCATAATTGTGTGATAGGCACTGTTCTAGGAAATATGTATGCATGACAGGAGAATATGTTAAAGCACAATTTCTAATAATGCTACTTCTGTTATCAAAGTCCTTATTGTACTTTGGAACTATCCCTCCCCTACTGGCTCAACTGAGATGCCAAAGCACGGCTCTCCTTATATTTTATAAAAGGAGATTGCTTCAGTTACTGGTTCAAGTTAACAATACCTAGTGTTTCTCTTTTATTAGGTGAGAAGGAATTTTGAAATACGCAATCTCAAGATGTCATCATTGCTAAAATGTTGTCCAATACCGAGATTCATTCTAGCTTTTTTATTGTGTCATCTTATTATTAATTCATCCTCATAGTAAGGCAGTGGTCCTCCACATTCAGGCAGCATAGCAGTCCCACGTTAGGAAGAAGGAGAGAATGATACAAAACAGACATGCCAAGTTGGTATGTTGTTTCTTAACTAAGAAAATAATAATTTATTTGGAAGTTCTGCCAAGTCAATTTCTACTTATATCTTATTACCATATTTTAGACATAAAGCCAATTCCAGTCACAAGGGAATCTTAACAATTGAGATGTTTTAACTTGGAAAACTTGTCACCTTGAATTTCACTGGAGTTCCAATATAAGAAACAAATAGAGAAGAGATATTGTATAAGCAATTAATTGTGTCTGCTAATTGTGGAAATAGAAAATAAATGCAACAGGATACTTGAATTTTATCTTCCAAAGCCAAACTGTGAGAGAGAGAAATATTGTGAGTCCCCATAGGCTGTGTGTGCACGCATCTGTGTGCTTTTGGACTAGATACAAAATTCCATGGGGTGGGAAATGGGAAAGAGGAGATGCATATGACAGAGATCTGAGCATCATTTATCTGAGACTGGAATTTTTTTAGATCTTCATCAAATCCATTTTATTGAGCGAATTTGCATTAATCACCTAGGGCATGTATATTCAGAGAGGTGATTCTATGAAGGGAAGTAAAGGCCCCAACATATCATCCACACAGGGTTAGATTAAATCTTTTTGAATACACCTCCTCCCAAGTCTGACTTAGTAATGAAACACACTCACTTGTCCTACCCATTTTTCTTCATTTACTGCTCACAGTAGAGTGATTCTATTTTGGGGAACATTAAATTAATAAGGAAAGGAAAGAGACTTGATGAGCTATAAAAGCAGCCTTGCCCAACACAAACGTCTAGGCAGTTGGAGTGAAGGCTTGCAGCCACTCCATTCATTACCCGGGCCCCTATGCAGCATGCAATAATGCAATAATGCTGCATGAAGTTCAGATTCTCCTGTCCATGTTGTGGTTGAAATAGATGGTTTTGAAATGTCTTCTAGTTTCATAAAAAGTTCTATGTTCAAGACATCTTAGCTTGAGTGGCACAATCCCACATGGATAAGAGAGCATGGATGCTGACAGTAACATACAATGAGATTTGACTCATCTTTAAGTATAACTGATCATCATCGTCCTTCTAGCTGTGTGCAAGAAGGAAGACTGCAAGGCAAGCATCCTAAATGAGTTGAGAAAATACTCTAAAAATGATCATGTGTGATATTAAAAATTGTAAGATGTAACTGAATTATTATTTTATGTAGTATTTATGGCTAAATATAACATCCCCTTCTCTAGTTCAGATATTGGAGTTCTTTTGCAACATGAACTAAACATCTGTGTTATCAGCTGGTAACACTAAGACACAATTTACCGTACTTTGCTGGATCTTGATTGCAGCATAGGAGCAAAGACTAAGCCTCTTCTTCAGAATTGACATGACAATTGTCCACATGACAGCTGTCCTCTCCTCAGTCTAAAGGCACTCATAAATGTAAGAATGTACAGTGTTTCATAAGGTCACCTTTTCTGCTTTTTAATATCTTTTCAAATCTTAGCAAATAGTCAATTATTCTTAATACTTGAGAACAAATACTTAGAGAAATGTTTGCTAAACATGTATTTTTAATGAAAAACATATTAATCAGAAGAGTTTGTTGCCTTTGAAAATTAAAAATATTTAGTAAATTCTAAACTACAGATAATACAGTTATTCAGTCTAGCACAACAGAAATGCCAATAAAAGGATATTTTGTCCTTGAATTCTTTGCTAGAAAAACAAATCCAACAGACATTTAATGCTGATCTATTCATATAACATGGTGTGTGTGTACTGGAGAAGCTAAGGATATAAACTGAGTTTATAGATTTGTTTTCTTCTTCATAGAGGTCATTCAAATCCAGAAAGATTGTTTACAAGAGAGACCCTTGTTGCAATTGAAATAAATGATCTTGGTAACTCAAGGTAAAAACTGTTCATTTATTTTATGTATTTCAATCAATTCGAGTTCAGCTCCAGGTTTTTATCTTCTTGAAAAATATTTGACATTCCTTCTAATAAAAATAGATTGTTAAGAGCAAGGTTTTTTTAGGGATATATTTTTCAAAGCAATGGGGGTGTAGTAAACAACAACAACAAAAAATGATCGTAACAAAAGACTTCATGTTCTCTCCTGACCTACAATGTATCACTACTAGGGTGGAACAGTGAATGATCTGTTCACTAAATTAATCTATCATGAATTCTGGGCCCACTAAACTTCATTCTCCAAATCTGTGGCTTAATATAAAGTTACTGAAAATATTAACTAAACAGAATATCACAGAGAAGTACAGTGAAATAAATACCATGTGATCTAACATTCAAAAACAAATTTAAATTTCTGATTCTTTCAAAAGTTTCAAAATACCTGGCTTATAGAAGGTATAAAATAATGTTGTAAGAAATGAATAAACAGTGACTACATTAGCTCACTTAAAATTCACAATTATATAATGAAGTGCTTTGTATCATTATCCCCTTTTTATTATTGTTTTTAATTGTTTAAAAGATGTATTTATTTATTTTTAGAGAGAGGAGAAAGGAGGAAGAAAAAAGGAGAGAAAGATCAATGTGAGAAACACAGATTCATCAGTTGCCTCTCATACACACCCCAGTCAGGGACGGAATCAGCAGTCCAGGTGTCCTGGCCAGGAATTGAGCTGGTAACCTTTTTACTTTGTGGGGCAACGCACAACGAATTAAGTCACACTTGTCAGGACTCATTACCCCTTTTTTATAAATGGGCAGCTTAAGACCTACAGATCGAACAGCCTGTATAATAAAACCTGGATTTGAACCGAGGTAGTCTGACCCCAGAGTTAGCTTCCTTAACCACTATTTTTTCTTGATGGTATATTGGCCTTGTAGCTAATTTTATATTACATTGATTTTTGCCTTTAACTCTAATAGTTGTTTGGAGTTTTGTTATTGAAAAAAGAAACTTAGTAAATTCATGGTCTAGTTTAGTAAAATATCACTTTAACATGATAAATTTTACATACAGTCTTAGACAAATTGTGAAGTCAATCAAGCATGCATTTGAACTTCTCAACTAGTAGGCTGATCCTTTTCATTCATCTTCTGAGTCCCTTTCCCAGGTGGCTAGGGCCCTCAATCTTCCCACTTACTTCTCAGAGGAAACATTCTACCTCCCTCGCAAACCCTCACATGCTGGGAACTATACAAGGGCCTGGCTTCCTGACCCTGACCTGTCATCACCCTCAGTATTGCTCCCCTCCCGAGTGGACAAGAGCCACATCCAAGAATCTCAGAGGCTAACCCATGGGGTGAGAGTCAGAGGGTTAGGTACACTCAACATGGCCTTGAGTTAAGGAATAGCATTACACATCATGGGAATAAATTACAAATATATATATATTTCTTGAAAGAAGAATAAACATCGAAGCCAGGGTTGATGACAGGGGAACACCCTGCCTCTGAAGCAGCAGAACTCCCCGCCACCGGAGGATCCCAATGGCAGCTTGACTGATGCTTGGCAGGTATATTATAGAAAGAACTCAAGCATTTAAAGTGCATTTAGGAGAGATTGAGCAGAAAGAAAAAAGAACTCATGGACATGGACAACAGTATGGTGATTAAGGGGGAAGGAGGTTTAAGGGGAATAAAGGGTAATAAAAATGATAATAAAGGAAAAGTGAATTTAGATTAGATGATCTTTGAGGCCCCTTTCAGACTTGAATGCCTTGCCACTTATGACTGGTACCTATAAAATGCATAGGAGATGTGAGTTTTCAGAGTTGTATGAAAAAAATTTTTAAAGTCTAGAAAGAAAAATGGACCAAATCCTCATACTTCCCAATGTGTAAGGTGGGCACAGTAGGTTAGGAGCTGTTTAGTGATGCTCTCTTGGCCATCCATTCATGTTGATTTGCTGATGGCCTGGCACAGTTATAACATCATTACATTAGGCATTCAAACTTCACTGCTTTAAATACTACTATAGTGGTGTACTAGATTTTTAGATAAAAATATGGTCAGATCTTTGCTAGGTATGTGACGTGGTAAAAAATGTGGAATGGTAGCTCAGTCCCAACACAACACAAATTTGTTCAAAGCATAATCTATTACAGAGTTGGAGAAAGGGAGAGAGAAATATATTCACTGCTACTATTATTTTGTTCAAAGATTTTTTAAACATATTTAATTTCAGATATCAAAGGAATATGTGTTGAAACCTAATAAATCCAACATTTTTGCCAATAATTGTTATAAGATAGTTAATTTGATATTTTATAATTAATTTTAGAGGGAGAGGAAGGAGAAAGAGTGAGAAAGAGAGAAACCTCAATTTGTCGTTCCACTTATTGGTGCACATTCACTATTGGATTCTTGTATGTGCCCTGACGGGGGATCAAAGCTGCAACCTTGGTGTATCAGGATGATGCTCTAACCAACTGAGCTATCCAGCCAGGGCTAGTTAACTTGTTTTTGTTCACATTATATATCTAGAAAATATGTTGAAGTATTGTAATGAGTAAAGTGCCTTTTATATAGCTTTTGTTTATCATTTAAAGCATTTACAAAATCTATTTGTATTTATTTTTTCTAAAATAGAATTGATTAGAATTATATTGCCAAATTAGAAAAAAATAAACATTTTTTCTAGGCATTTTGCATTTTAAAGAATGTTATCTCAACCAGAGAATATTTACACAAGATAATTTTTGCTTAAATGTTTTGAATACTATAATCTGATTGTTTCTCCTAATAAGCACATAAATTATTTAAGGAAACTTACTAAAATTAATGATCCATAATATAGTATATACATTATAATGTGTAATTAATCTATCATAATATTGCAATAATAGTATATATTATGTTCCATGTTATATATGTGTGTGTGTATATAAACAAATAGCTAAAGTTATAGAAATAGTAGGTACTGCTCAGAAATACATCATCAATTTAAAAACCTACATTTTCTTTCCAGACTGTAGGAGGAACAGAGTATTTGACTTGCTACTGAAAGTGTCAGCCTCAATATGTTTCGGCAAAGAAGGCTTCTCAGACCTTCCAGAACACGCAAATGAAGTTCTAGCCCAAGATTACACTTCTGTAGCTCCCATTATTTCTATTTCCCATCATCAAGGCAGTTTCAAATTTTTTCTTTCCTGAGAAGCAGTAGGCACCACGTCTGCAGAGACCTTGCTTGCCTGTTCTTCACTTATCCCCAGTACTTCCCTGGAGTGTGTGGATCAGAGCACACATTCAGTACAGACCTGGTGAGTTGATGCCTGATTAAGTCCTTTCTTGGACATCGAGGAGACGCAGAGAAAGGGCATTCTGTAGGTGAGGATCTTGCAATCTTGGTGAAAAGAAACTTTGTTCCAATGAAAGTAAGCTGAAAACTATGTTCCTAATCATAGTCCACATCATATACTACCCCACACATAAAAAAGACACTAAAAAATGTCAGGAAAAAATATATGCCCTGTGACATACCTCCAATCCCATTATTTCAAGAATATGTTGATGAAAGTTTATGTTAACAGAATGTCTGGGGCATCAAATCTCAGGGAATATTTCTTGGTATTTAAATTAATTTTCATTTTTACTCAAAAACTTTATGTTTCTATTGGCAGTGACAAGATGAAATTTCTGTAAGTTCACAGAACGAGCTTCCAGGAATATCAATCTAGTGTTTGAGTATTTCCAGAAGAAACATGTTCTCTGTAATTTTGGCAAAAACTTCAATAACCTTTGTATACTACTTTAGAAAAAAACTGTGCACATGCTTTCTGTTCTCACAATCATTGCCAAGTACCTAGTGATCTGTCCTCTTACACTCACATCTGTTAATGAATGAACCAGGTAGCAAACACAAAAATACTCACACACACCATTCCTCGAATCATGTTAATATACAGCTTCTTGTGACACTCTAAACATTGATCGGGATTTCCTGATACCAAATATTCTGAATAACAGCGTCAGTCTCTGGGCTTCATTCTCATAGCATTCGACAAACATCATCTCTAAAAGTGACATTTCCTCTTGTATAATTGTCATGTATTTTAACCTGTAAATAGAATTCATTGATTCAGAAAAAGTACATTGAATACTTTCTATGTACCAAGCACTCTTTTAAAACTTAGAGTTAAAAAAGAAAAAGGTGATGTATTGCTATCTCAAGAGAGAGACATATAAATACACAATTGCAGTGCAATTCAATGAATGTCATGATTGAGGCATTTGTGGCATTTAAGGGACAGCTTTGTTGTGAAGGAAAGAGAGATGCCTTTACAAAGGGAGTTTATAGTTTTCTACCTCCATAAACACCTCTGAAGGAATGCGGTCATTTTTTAAATTATATTTTATTGATTATGCTATTACTGTTGTTTCAAATTTACCCCTTATGCCCCCATACACCCAGCATCCTCCACTCCCTCAGGCAATCCCTACACCATTTATCATGTCCAGGGATCATGCATAGGACCTTTGGCTACTCCATTTCCTATACTGTACTCTACATAGCCATGACTATGCTATAACTAAGTAACAATTTGTACTTCTTAATTCCCTCACCTCTTCACCCATTCCCCCACATAGCCATTCCATCTGGCAACCATGAAAATATTCTCCATATTCATGATTCTGTCTCTGTTCTTATTTGTTAGCTTGTTTTTTAGATTCAGTTGTTGATAGATATGCATTTATTGCCATTTTATTGTTCATAGTTTTAAATAGAATTTTCTTACTTATTTTTAAAGATTTCATTCATTCATTCATTCATTCATTCATTTATTCATTTATAGAGAGGAGAAGAGAGGGAGAAAGAAAGGGAGAGAAATATCATTGTAGGTTATCTCTACCATGCCCCTTACTGAAGACCTGGCCTGCAACCCAGGCATGTGCCCTCACTGGAAATCTAACAGGTGACCCTTTGGTTCGAAGTCTGGCACTCAGTCCACTGAGCCATATCAGCCAGGGCTTATTGTTCATAGTTTTAATCTTCTTCTTAAATAAGTCCCTTTAAAATTTCATATAATAATGGTTTGGTAATGATGAACTCCTTCATTTTTTTTTCCCCTGGGAAGCCCTTTATCTACTCTGATTCTAAATGACGTCTGTGTTGGGTAGAACAATCTTGGCTGTAGGTGCCTGCTTTTCATGACTTTGAATATTTCTTGCCAGTCCCGTCAAGCCTGCAAAGATTCTCTTGAGAAATCAGCTGACTATCTTACCAGAATTTCCCTGTATGTAACTAACTGCTGTTAGGATTCTCTCTTCATCTTTAACCTTTGGCAGTTTAATTATGCCTTGCAGTGCACCTGTTTGTATCCATCTTGTTTGGGACTCTCTGTGCTTCCTGGACTTGCGTGTCTATTTCCTTCTGCAAATCAGGTAAGTTTTATTTCATTAGTTTTTCAATTTCTTGCTTTTTATCTTCTCCTTCTGGCACCCCTATGATGCTAATGTTGAAGTACTTAAGACTGTCCCAGAGGCTCCTTACACTATTTTCATTTTTTTTAAATTCTTTTTACTTCTTGTTCTGATTGGTTTTTTTGCTTCCTTATGATCCAAATCATTGATTTGATTCTCAGCTTTATCCACCATACTGTTGGTTCCCTGTGAATTTTTCTTTAATTTAATTATTATATCCTTCATTTCTGACTAGATCTTTTTTATTCTGTTAAGGTCTTCACTAAGTTCCTTGAGTGCTCATATAATGAGTGCTTTGAACTCTGCATCTGATAGATTGCTTATCTTTGTTTCATTTAGCTGTTTTCCTGGAGTTTTGATATGTTTGGCCATGTTTCTTTGTCTCCTCATTTTGGCAGGGTTCTTTTGTTTGTTTCTATGCTTAGGTAGAGCTGTTTGTTATGACTCTCTGTCTTGGTAGCATGGTCCAAGTAGTAGGTGTCCCGTAGGGTTCAGTGGCACAGCCTATCCTATCCCAAGCTGGGTACTCAAGGTACATCATTCATGTGCTCTGAGTACACACTTCTCTTGTAGTTGAGCCTTGACTGCTATTGGCAGGTCAGTAAGAGGGATTTTCCCAGGCCAGTCAGCTGAAAAGAGTGGCTGTGACCATTGACCACCAACCCCCACCCTCCATGGGGATCAACTGTGTGTAGACAGGGTGGTGGTACTCCAACATGGTCTGTAGCTGTGCACTGGGTGTGCAGCCTTTGGGGTTCTCCTGCATGGTGCAGGCCAAGCTCAGCCCCTACCAGTGTTCTTTCCAGGCCACCTTGCCTGACCTATAAAGCACTCTCAGAAGGTTGTTAGTTGTACTGGGCTTAGAAATTCCCAGGCAAAACAAAGCTGTAAATCTAGGCAAGGAGCTGCTATTAGTGGCAAACCTGGGGTCCCTTAGCAAGAGGTATGGGGGCTTGGGGCTCACTAAGGCTAGCTGTTTCTTATTTTATAGGATTTAGGAAGTTGTGAAACAAAAGTAATACTATTTATATGGAAAAGCAACCTGGGTGGCCTATAAGTAGGGTGGGATGGAATCTCTAGGGATCTGCAAGGTGGAGCAAACAGTACTAGCCAGGTCGATGCGATATCATATATGGCACAAACCTGCTGGCTCTGTGGCTCTATGCAGGGAGGGTTCAGAAAAGGGACAATGGCCTCTGCTCTCCTTTCTGTTTGTGAGAAAGCTCTCTCCCAGCCCTCACCATGATGCCAGACACTTCAATTTTCCCCTGTATGCCACTGGTGCCTTTTAAGCTGGTATCCCAGTGTTGGAGCTTGGAGAAAGTGAGTCTCAGTAAGTCTGTGTGTAGTTCTTTAAGAGAAACAGCTTGGAACTCCAGGAGTTCCTTTCACTGACTCAATCCCCACTAATTTTTGCAGCCAGAAGTTATGGAGACTTATCTTTCTGGCACTGGAATGCTGGGCTAGGAGCCCTAATGTACAGTTTGGACTACTCGCTCCATAGATATTCCTCTCGAATTTTTACCCATCACACACAGACATGGGACCAGCCTGTTCTGTGTCTGTACCCCTCCTACCAGTCTTGATGGATGTGGTTACTTTAATCCATAGTTGTCAGGCTTCCATTTGATTTGATATCTGACAGTTCTGAGCAATGGTTGTTGTACATTAAAGTTGAAATTTTGATGTGGTTGTGCAAGTAGGTGAGCTTTGTTTACCTATGCCATCCTCTTCACCAGAAGTCTCATGATTATTTAGAGATGTAGTCATTTTGATGGGAAAAAAGATGATATTCCATGTGTTATACACCTTATTAATGAAGGAAAAACAACACACACATGCAAAGGATTTGTAAGTCCCTTCTCTATTACCCAGTGTTTGAAAATTTTAATTCCATGCTGGCAAACTCGCTAGATCCAGTTTTCGCCTTGTCTCAGGTTCCTTCTCCCTCATTGGAAGGACTGCTGAGAATTGGCTACACAATGACTGACCTTTCCTCTTTTGATCAAACTTGCTTTTATCCATGCTAGGCTACTGTTGACACCATCAGTTGTTTTATTTCAGATCCATTTTTACAGGTTGAAGATAACTTATAAAAAAACAGGTTTGTTATTTTGATCAGCTTCCTTTGAAATCTCTCTCAGGTATTTTCTTCCTGGTCTCTGAACTTTGTATACCCATATTTTTTGTTTTCTCTTGGCCCCCTTTCACAGGTGACTTGTTTGGATGTCTGCTATGATTTCTAATTTGTTACTTCTGAAAGACACTGATCCTCTGATTACAGTGCACACTTCTCAGATCACACCATATTAAAAACAATGAAAAAATAGGAAAATAAAAAGTGTGTCCAATTAAAAAAATAGTATGTTCACAGTCACTGAAATACAGACATTAACCTTCTGGAAACGAGCAGAATTTTAATTATATAAGTGTGTAGAAACTTAATTTTTTAATATGACTTTTTTTCTGAAGTCAGGTCAGTTGTCCAGTTCAATAGCACCATGACTCACTTGCCTCCTTTCAACCAGACCCTTCCACCTTTGCACATATTGCACCCACGCCCTAATCCTTAAGCCCTAGGACATCTAGTTCTAGTCAATGTTAAACTGTTTTAAGGATAAAGCTTTAGGTCTCTTTCATTCAAAATAAAGATAACATCTTGAGCCCAGTTGTAGTTCAGCCTCGGGACCATAAAAGCAGAATGACCCACTGACAACACACTCAAGAAACCAGAGAGATGGATGCCACGGCTGACATCAGCACCTGATTCAATGGTCAGCTATTCCCGACTCAGGCCTCAACCAATCACTAGAGTCCAAGACCCCTACTACCTTAGTCGCCATAACTAAAGATTTTCCCCCTATGTAATCTCAGCCCTCTTGGGAGCTAGGGGACAACTATGTCTCTGGGCTTGGTACCATTTCCTAAATAAGCCTCTACTTTCTTTACTGCAAACTCTTGTTTACATTTTATTGGGCTTTGATATGCTCAGGCAAACAAATCCCTTCAGTTCAGAAACAGTAAGAGTGAAATACAGTAATTGCAGCTGTCTTAAAATTGAACATGGTGACTAGATGTGTGTACAGACAAATAATGCAAGCTCTATAAAAGGATATAATAAAACCAACATCAAGAGAGTCATTGTGAAGATTAAGTAAGGATATATGTACAGTGCTACCTATACAAATGGTGTCCTTTATTTCTTTTGCATGTAAAAAGACCACATACTACTACTATATTAGCATGTGCAATGGTATAATGTTGTAACCTGTTACTCTTTTTTTTTAATTTGATCTGCACTTGTGGGTCAGAATTCCCTTAACTACTTAATGGTTTCATGCTCACACATTAATTTCACTCCATTTCTAATTATAGTTTAAATCTTTACTTATCTAAGATAAAAAGCAATCTAACACAAAAGTGGAAACCTTTACTCTTTCAGCTATATAAATATTTCACTTGAGAATATGATAAAAATAGGAACATGAGTATTACTTTATCTTGATACATACCCTGACCTATTTGTCCCAAACTTCGTATCCTGACCTATTTCTCCCCACGCACCCAACTCACTCCCTTAATTTCCTTTTAGTTTTCCAGATGTCCCATTATACAGTTTCCAATAACATTCTTTCCAACAGAAAATGTCACTCCACTTTGTAGCTATATTCCTTCCACTATGTATGTTTGATTCACTAAATTATCAACTATATATCCAGAAGCTACTGTAGGTCAAGCAGTCTTTAGGTGCTGGATACATAACAAAAGTCTTATCCTCTCCTGAAACACGCATTTTAATGGAGGATCAAGACAATAAACAAGCCCTGGTTGGTATGGTTTAGTGTATTGAGCCACCAGCCTGCATACCTAAGAGTCTCCGATTTGATTCCCAATAAGGGCACATGTCTGGTCTGTGGGCCAGGTTCCCAGTGGGGGGAGCACAGGAGGCAACCACACATTAATGTTTCTCTCCCTCTCTTTTTCCCTCCCTTCCCCTCAGTCTGAAAAGAAATAAATAAAATATTTTTAAAATAATTCATAAAAAAGACAATAAACAAATAAGCAAAAGTGTTGAATAATATCAGGTACTGCTAAGTACCTGATTAATATCTGGTAAATGGGGTATGTTAAGAGCCAGAGAGTGACAGTTTATCACAACATATTTGTCTTTAACATATGTACTTTAATTTCACATGAATGTAATCTCAACCTGATTTAGACTTTAGTCAATGCTTTCATCTTCGAGCAAAGGTTAACTTGAGTCTAACTAAGAGTGCAGTTCTTAGTAAAAACATGTTCACATTTTACACCCATTTAAACATCTAATTATTAATAAAGGATGTGTATAACCAAGCTATTAATTTTAAATGGTATAATTAGTTCATGTTTTGAAAAGAAACTTACCTTCTTAGAAGAAATGATTTCTAATGTTTAATAAAAATTGTAATTTATCTAACATTGTTTTAATTCTTTTAAAATGAGAAGGAACTCAATTTTCAAAGTCTTAACATCCTATTTATTTCAAAGTCTAACTAGCCAAATGTAAGTTGAAAACAAGTTTAATCTTTGTAAGAATTAGTTCAATCCTGATGAACTTTTTGATGTACTTAATTATAATAATGAATGCCCTATAACATTTGCAGGCAGTACTGTAGAATTTTTACCTAAATTCTACCATTGGTTAACAGCTCAGTGTAAGATCTGAGCTACCAAGATGTAGCCTTTTTGTTTTTCTGTTTTTTGGTTGGTTGATTTTTTTGCCAAAACCAAAAACAGAGATTGGCATTAGAATTTGGTTTAAGAGATTTTTACTGCCCTGACTACTGTGACTCAGTTGGTGGGTGCTGTCCCACAAAACAGGTCAATGGTTCAATTCAGAATCAGGACACATGCCTGGGCTGTGGGTTCATCCTGGTTGAGGCGCATTGGAGAAGCAATTGATGGATGTTTCTCTCCCTCCCTTTTCCCCTTTCCTTCTTTCTAGAAATGAATAAATAAAATCTTATAAAAATAAAGACATTTGCCTTACAAATGTACCTAGTATCCATATTTTGGTTTCTAAATTCCATTCCCCACACAAAGATATCAGAGATCTTTGAAGGAATGGCTGATTTTAGGACCCAATTGTAGAAGATACTTGAACTAGAGAGTAGTAAAGTATATTAAAACATATACATGAAGACAAGGCAAAGGAGGAGGCTCTCACTGACTAAATTTGAGACATATATGAACACACACTAAAATAAAGAAAGGTAGAAATGGTTTACAATCTAATGCCAGTGAATAGAATGCCAAATGTAAATATAAAAGAAATAATGAAGTTAGGAAAATCATCATTTAGGACACATTTACTAAAAATTAATTCAGACAGATAATTAATAGCTATCAGATTTGCGGAGGGTGATGGAGCTGAAAATGAACATCATATCTAGATAGTTTCAAAGTTTTCTCTTAAAATTTAATCTCTCAAGGCTCTTTCATTCATTGGTAGAAAATACATTTCTTAGTCAAATTCCCACAAGTATGTAGGGCTTCAATTAATTATGAAGTATAAGCTAAACAATTTTTGCACAGGTTCATTACTATATGTAATATGCTAAAAAGTAAATAAATAATAAATGCATAAAAAGAAACACATTTACA
This sequence comes from Artibeus jamaicensis, assembly GCF_021234435.1. Classification (NCBI taxonomy): domain Eukaryota; kingdom Metazoa; phylum Chordata; class Mammalia; order Chiroptera; family Phyllostomidae; genus Artibeus; species Artibeus jamaicensis. The sequence goes on along the minus strand of NW_026521803.1, from coordinate 14,011,433 downwards.
ATAAAACAGGGAAATATGTAGGTAACAATAAGGACATAATTACATTGAATACAATTTTCAAGAATTTCAAAGTTTTTAGTTATGTAAAAAGAATTACAGGTATCCCATTACATTACTCAGATTTTCTAAGTAGTTGTGAATACAATGCCAATGTTACTGAATGGACCTGTTGGGGGCCAAGATACTGTTACCAAAACAAGTTGCCTCTTCTGGGTGGTCTTTTTGTCACTGTGGGTTCTTTGCCCACCACCATGTGTTAGGCATTGTGGGCTCTGAATGCCAGAGACTGGTAAAGAGGAAAGGAACTATTGATTCAATGGCAGAATGTCACTGTTAAAATCCCAACATCCTTTTAAAACACCCATAAACACACACACACACACACACACACACACACACACACACACACACACAGTCCTTCCTTACCTTGCCAGACCAGGCCAGTCAGGGGTACTGCATCTTAGGAAAATAAATGCAAGTCTGTAGCTCAGCTAAACTCCCAGTTCCTCCCAGTGATCCATGATCAACTGGACAGGTTTCCCTCAGTCCCCAGCACCATCACCTGTGTCATGGCCACAATCTCCAGTTCTTAATCTATAACCACGAGACACCTCCTCGTGACCCACCGGAAAGAGTCCTTTTATCCTTTTCCTTCCCACATGGTCTCACATTGAGCTTTTTCATTGTCCTGCATTGTCTCCATCCCTCATGGTGCCCACCATTAGTTTAAATCCAGCCTGAAAACTACCCCCTAACCCTATTTCTGACTCCTCCCACAGTCAGATACAACTCCCACAGTTTTTGGCCTTTCTTGGCTGCCATAGTTAGTCTGAACAGGCATGGCCCCATGGTGTGGAAAAAACCATCTCCAAGCTCTCACCCAGGTGCCGTAAGGGGAGCTGCCTCCCAGTTATATCTTGGGTCAAAGGCATGCCCATCTCCCTAGCTAACCTGCTGTTGATATAACTGTTTTTGCATAGAGATATGAAGACTAGCCTGCTGTTATTATTATGCAAAATAACTCTCATATGGCCCTGCTCCACGTGTCCCATCCCCCAGCCAGAGTTGTGGGGGTGGGGGTACCCTATATTGCTGGACACCCCAAGTCCTGGATTCTGTTACAAACCTCACTTTTGGGGGGCCCTGGCTGCACTCCATGACACCAGTGCAACCAATAACTTGTTTCTTTACACAGAAACTTCAAACTTGCTATTTCTGTCTTAACTGGTTTCTTAGTAATTAGGTCAGACTTATTCAGAGAAGGTATTTAAATGGCTATTTGATATTGATAGAAACGTTTATAAATACCCTTTTGGTTTACTTCCTATCTCTTTGTTCATTCTTTGTCTCTTAGTCAATCTCACCTTTTCTTACTCTAGACTCCTCATTATTCATTTTTATTCATACATATAACTTCAATTACTGTGACAAAATAGTAAGAAGTTAGGGAAATTCGTGGGCAAGGGGAGGAGGGAAACTGAGACAAGAAAATTAAATAAGGCCACACAATTTGAGCAACTTACTGGCAGCTAGTGAATTGCAAGACCTTACCTCCCTTAACCAAGAATACTTGAGAGCAAATGGTTTATACCTCTCCTCCCTAACCAGAGAATACATGGCTTAAATCTCCCTGGTCTGGGAAGCAGAGAACAGGGACCCAATTAATGTCATGTGTGCCAGCTAAACCCAAAGACAGATGAAGTCAGGGGAACAAATAACAAAATCCCCATTAAAAGACAGACAGACCCAAACAGTATTAACAGTATTAAAAGTAAAGCAGTATTAGCAGATAAAATAGTATTAACAGATAAAACAATGATCTCAAACCCACCTTGTATGCAACTTTTCACTCATTAGCATATTAAAAATGTACCTGGAATGTTAATAAATATTATGCTGAATGCCCCACCCCCTAAGATTTAATATGGATAGGAAAGACAAAAGGCCCTCAGGACAAAGACTCAAGGCTCTAGAGCAAACCCTTGCCCCTTCCCAGGCATAAACATTTTATTTCCTTCTAAACTCTAAGGGTTCCCAAGAGACTTATAGCCTTAGGACCAGAGGGTTGCTTGAAGCATGCTTACCCCCTGATTCTGTCCCCAAGGCCCCCTTTTCTTTGACTTCCCAGTGAGCTAAAAGCAACCCTGCTTTGGCTCAATTCTGTCTCTGCGACTCTCACTTCCCAGTGTGCTTATAGCAGCCCCCCCCCCCACACACACACACACGCGGCCTTGGCTCACTCCTTTCCTATAACATTCCTAGGGTGCCAAAGCAGAGCACAATCTAGGCTCTCTCTTGTTACTCTTCTGTCTTCTACCTTAAGTCCTTTTGTGTCACCGTCCCCAGCTTTAATAAACGTACTCTGAAAAGAACCTGGACTTGTAGTGTGAAATTTTTCCTACACAAAGTCAAGAACCCACACATTACAGGCCAGACTGAGGCCAACCAGTTCTGGGCTGGTCCCTCTGTGGTAGCATTACCACCTACATGGGAATGACTCAGACATTTTTATCACCATCCTAGTCCTGCTTTCTGAGATCCAAATTTGTAGGTATAGTTACCTCTTTAACAACTCTTCCTGGATCTTCCAAAGCAGTCTCAATTTCTAATTCCCATGATTGGTGCCATGCCCAACTCCACCTTAACCACTCATCCATTGGTTGCTGTCTCTACTATTAGGTAACCTTCAGAGTGACTTGCTTGTACGTGCCAGTGCCCCACTTCATTCAATTCTGCACAATGAAGCCAGAAATTATAATCTCCCATCACTGATTAAAATGCCTTTTAATGCTCTTAGGATAAAGTGGATCTTATTCCAATATCCTCTCCTTGCCCCACCTTATTTTTTAACTCATTACTCTCTAAATTTCAGACACATTTTTTTGTCATTTAGGCATAATCCCATGCTCCCTCCCTAGATGGTGAGGGGAACAGAATACAGGACCCCAACATATGTCACTTTGACATATGAGTTATTTCAAGCTGAAGATAATCAGAATCAACAGATTAAAATTTATTTACTTATTTTTTTTTATTTCTTGCTTAAGGACCTAGAAGAATTTAGATAGGGGACCTGGCCCAGAAAGAGAACTATCACCACATATATGCTGATCTCTGTTACTAAAACTCCCTTTTGTCTTTACCCAGAAAACCCAAATTGCAGCTCAAGCATTACATCCTGAGCCTGCAGGAATCGCTCCCTGACTTCCTCAGTATACCAACTCTCTTGTAGATTCTTCAAGATCTTCCCTTTACAGAAATCACAAAATCAGTTTAACATGCATGACAATTTGATTGCCTTTCTTCAACTTTAGATTCTAAGTTTCATGAGACCAAAAAAATGGTTGTAATTACTCTTGTGTCATCATACATAACAGGATACTTAGTGCATAATAGGTATTCAATAAATACCTAGTGAGTAAATGAATGATTGAATGATCCATCTCTCTTTCCAGAGCAGTCAAATTCCTTTACATATGTAGTAGAATGAGGTCCAAACTGAGAAATAATATGAAAACAGATGGGATATCTGGCAGAAGGACTACTGCTAGGGGCATTGAGTCACTCTGAATTGGAAATCATCAAATTTTATTTCTAAAAATGGTAATGCACCCTAAACTTCTCCTTTCACAGTGAGGAAAATTGCAAGGCACTGGCCTGACTAGTATGATGACAACTGTAATAAGATTTGCTTGCAGAAAATTTGTAGTAATTTAAAATATGATAGGCACTGTGTTAAGTGTTCATGTGTATAATGTGATTGAGTTCCCCTAACCAATTAAAATTAATGAAATTTCTCAGTGAAGAAAACTATGGCTCATAAGGTTGAACAACGAGCCTGTGTTTTATGGTTATAAAACAGCACCCAGCTCGGGTTTGCCTAGTTTCTAAACCCTGTTCTTTCAATCACATTAAAATAGTCTTTATATTTATGTCAATCAGTTCTGTTCTCTTCAGGTGTCTCCTAAAATGTACAATCATTAAATCCCTTATTGTCTCAGTTAGACATTACATTTCTCATCAAACCCACATCTAGATCCGCCTTTTATTTTTACCTTCTCTCGGCTCTTTAAGTCATGCCCTCGAGAACCTAATTCTTTTACAAAACACCCTTACAACATTTACCTTTATGGGGTACTTTGATTAACTGAAACCTGAGTCTCAGTGGATATTTTTCTCATCTGCAGTCTGTGGAGTGGAGGCTTCTCTTCCCCACCAGAGGGGAGGCAACAATTCTCTTTCTACTCCTGTATTTCTTTTGGTAGTTCTAATAATTAAATTGACATGAGACAGAGAACAGAAGAAAAACAAATCAGTTATGTATATGGGGGCCCCATTGATAGGGGACTCAAGGATCGGTAGGGCAATTGAGGCTTACATGCCATCCTGAGCTAAGGAAGGGGGAGGGCCTAGATGTTCAAAGGGGAGGAGCCAATTCAGAGGACAACAAAGAGAGCAGCTATTTGGTAATTAGATGTTTGTCCTGACACTGAGGTAGGTCAATCAAATAAAAAAATATATATCTGGTGTTTTCTCTTTTTGGTCCAGTCCCCTTTATCTAAATTCTTCTAGGTCCTTAAGGGAGAGGTTAAAAAAGAAATTTAAGTCTGTTGAGAGTCTTGATTGCCTTCAGCTCAAAATGATTCATATGCCAGAGAGGCATATATGGAGGTCACTTAAGAGAAAAGTGAATGGGAGGGAGGGTGTGGAGAGATCGGGAAAGAAAAAGCCTGGACTGGGGTAGTGCAGGAAAGAAAGAATCAATCTGTCCTGGCTATTTACGAAGGGAGGCCAAAGTGAAACTTAAGGAGCAGCAATATTTGGTTGAACCTCATTTCATTCCAATATACTTCAATATTTCTGAAAATAAAGAAGATAGTAAAATGTTATAGGTGAAAGGGATCTTTGGATTCATCTTGCCAGACCTTTAATTATCCACATAAGGATATTGAAGTCCCCCCCAAAAAAGGCAACTATCACTTGACAAGTTTAAACATGTCAGTAGCAAAGCTGGGACTAAAACTGAGAGAGGTCCACCAACGAATAAAGAGTAAAAATAATCTTGAAATTAAAAAAAATAAGCTATATTAAAGATTTAATTACCTCTAACTTGATATTTTCTCTATTTTAGCCCAAATGCTTTCCACAAATCCCAATTTTTTAAATGAATATTCCCATTTAGTCAGGGTTTGTGATACCATCACTGTAGAGATCTAAGGCCTACCATTATGTAAATTTCTATGTACTCACAGAGACAATTGCCCATTTGTTGTTGTTGTTGTAAATGCTGAATCATCTTTGCATTTAATCACAGGCACAGAATAATGGAGCAGATTTGATTTTTAAAATGTTTCTTAACCTATAAACAAGATATCTTATTGTATATAGAAATATGAGTGTGTGCATATTTCAATATTAAATAAAAAACCCAAATATTTCAAAATTGCTATGTAGCCTCATATTTTTTCATTTTAAGAATCACTACTTCAAATTTGATGATAACACTTACTGACAAGTGATTAACATTAATGTAGGATTGTTACATTGTTGTGCCTGGGTGGTTATTGGTTGCACAACATGTTCATAAATGGTACGATTCTCCCATAACTACTTTTGACATAAATACTCTGATATATGAATGAAATCTGAGTAAGTCATCTGGCCACACTGGTTCGGAATACAATAACTTGCTTCCCATTTGTATCAATTCTAATAAAATTATTTGCCCATGGCCAGGAAGAATTTTAAACTACAGGGCTCAAGTTGCGAAAAGTGATGGTCAGTTAAAAATATTGAATTCTTCCCTGACTGGGGTGGCCCAGTACGTTGGTCACCATCCTGTAAATTAAAGTTCACCGGTTTGATTCTCATTCAGGGCATATGCCTGAGCTTCAGATTAGATCCCCTGGTCAGGACATGTACAAGAGGAAATTGCTTGATGTTTCTCCCTTACATCAATGTTTCTCTCCCTCCTTTCCCTGCTCTCTAAAAATAAATATAAATAAAATATTTAAAAATATATTGAATTCTTTAAGCCTTGTCTACTGAGAGGATTCAACTTCACTCGGTTGACATCATTACCACTATCAACACCATCCATTCAACACACATTAATTGAGCACTTCCTCTGACTTAGTCAATTTCAAATGCTGAAGAGACAGACACAAGGCACAGCCATTGCCCTCCTACCACTCATAGTCTAGTCTCTAATCTATAAAAGCAAACCAATAAGGACACTCCAGTATAACATAGGCTTTAAGAATAAAGATCACAAGACACTGATAGAACCCAGAGAAGGAAAAGGCAACTCAGAATTTAGGGAGGAGGAAGTGAGGTGAAGGGAGAAAGCCTTGACAATGAAAAAGGGGCACTAAGTGACTCAGACTGCTGTATGATGCAATCTGTTATGAAGGTTCCGTGGTCAGTTGTCATGGCAGCATGGCAGATCTGATAGCTGATAAAGAAGGGAATCTTGAGGGAATTGCCAATTGGTAAGAACTAATGGTGCTTCCTCTGACCATTCTTTTCATCCATGGGTTGAAATACACAGAAGCTGGCATACTGAAGAAGAGTTTTGCTGTTGTGGCTGTGAGTTTCTTGATTATAGGACCTGAGATTATGAATTTTGTGAGACCTTTATACAACCTAGAAAGAAATCTAAGGAGCAACAGGTGCTCAATGAATTTGAGTAAATTAAAATATCATTGCCAGGAAGAACAGTTTTTTAGTTCTGACTGAACAACCTTATCTGAACACTTGGGTACAAAAATCTTCTCAATCTTAACTGACAGTTTTGGGCCAGTTTGATGAACTCAAAGAAAGGGGAAATATTGCAAGTGGGGTGACTGACTTTCCATTCTGTTTCCTGATACAATAGTTGACAGTGCCTGCCTAAAATTACATCTGATTCAAAATATCTGAATTCAAGAATCCATGGTATTAACTCAGCAGAGTATATTCTATATTCTATTTTTTCCTATAAAAAATACATATCTTTTGCTGCCAGCTAGTTTTTAGATCCTGTCATAGATTTTGTGTCTTTTTTTTCACTTAAGGTTTTTTCTGGGGTCTATTCTCATTTCCAGGGCCAAAAATATATTCATTCAAAACACATTGAAAGATATATTCTTATATGATTTTAAAAGGAATAAAAATGACACTTTGTTGGGTAATGGACTTAGGGCCTTTGACCAGGTGTACTCATCCACAAATATAGACATAGTCATCACTATAAGTTACTTATGTATTTATTAAGAATTTAGATGTATTATGGAAATTAATTTTTATTTGGAAAGGGATTATGAGACTATTTGGCCAAAAGTCTTATTTTTACCTATTAGGAAAGTGAAGGCTAGATAAATGTAGAAATTAGCCCAGATTTCTAAAGTTAGAATATGTTTGAGACCAGAGTTTTTGGTCCCCTGTGCCTGTGAGTGTGTCTCATCCCCACATGTATATAAACTAATTTTAATTCTCTTTTCCTTAAAATATATGTGATCAGCTCTGTAATAGTGATTGTTTTGAAAACACAAATTTATTCCAGTGTAATCGATACAGTAAGGATACAGACACAATACAAATTTCATGCTTGTTTGTGTTTAGTTCCATCCACATATCATACTAGTTGACCACAGAAATCGGCACCCAACTGAACTGAATCACATAGTAATACAGAAAATGGACAGATTGCAATAGTACCTCAGTCCACCATATATAGTTTATGATCTATACCCATTGTGGTTGGAAGAATAGACTCCCAAAGATGCCATGCCTTAATCCCTGGAAAATGTGAATATATTGTATATTCCACAATAACAAGGACTTTATAAATATGATGGAAGTTACTAATTACTGACCATAAGAAGAGTAGCCTGTATTCTCCAGGTGGGCTGTCTAATCATGTGAGCCTTTAAAAGCAGATAACTTTCTCTGGCTGGAGTGAGAGATATAAAGCACAAAGTGTGTCAGAGAGATTCCAAGCTTTGGAAGGGTTTAGCACAGGATCACTGGTTCTGAGATGTAGGGGGGCACATTCTAGGACTGAAGAAAAGCCTCTAGGAACTGAAGTCAGTCCCCAGCTAATAGCCAACAAGGAAACATTAACCAGAAACTAAATTCCTCAGGTACTAAATTCAACAACTAGTTAAGCTTGGAAGTAGATTCTTTCCCAGAGCTTCCATAAAGGAACATGGCTCCACCAATACCTTAAGTTTGAAATCAGGAGCAGGGGGACCAATCTAAGCTTATGCTCCAATTTCTGATTTATGGAAATGGCTAAATCTGTGATCATTTTTATAGTAGCAAGGAAAAACTGATGCACCCCTCCACATCTGGTGTTGCAATTTTCCAAATGATTTCAGATAACTGTTTTTGCAACATTTCACAATAACTCACAAACCACAATCCCTCTGATATTTACTTCCACAAGCAAACTTCAGCTATCTTTTCAAGGTTAAGTGCCCTATTTATTTCTTTATATATTTCTTTATCATTTAACTCATGTAAAACTGCCAGCACTTTTATTAAATTTTTATCTCTTTGTGTGTGTCACTAATAAAGTTTTTTTAAAATTTTTGTGCATAAACCTATTTTTTCTGCAAAAGTGTTATGGTTTTTATTGCATAGTCTTGTATCACATGATGATTGTTAGGAATGCACATATTGATATATATATGAAAGATGTCTTTTCCCCTCCATCCATCTTAGGTATATTGAGTAGGCCCTATAAATTAGATTGACAAAGGGCAGATTATTAAGAGAAAAACAAATAGAGACTTATTAACATGTGTTTTACATGTAAATATGGAACGCATTGATAAACAACTCAAAGGGGTGGTTAGAACTTGAGCTTACATAACATTTTGGGAAAGAATAATAATTTTTTTACATAAATGACAAGGTAAAAAAGGGGGACTTTGGTCTTCTAGGAGGGCCAAATTGTAGAGAAGCTAATAGAAAAGGACTGGTTTTAGCAAAAATTTTTATGTAAATTCCTCTGGTGCTATATCCAGACTGATAAGGACGATTTGGAGTAGTCTCCACAATTAATCTTTGTCTTTCTTGATAGAGACGGGATGGGGGACTAGTTTATAACTTTATGCCCTGCTTTTAGGAAAATATGGAAAGGGCAGATAGCTATTTTTGTATTGCTTCTTCTCCATTGCCTTTAGCTCGAATTAATCCTCATGCAAAGTGGGATATTTTAGGGTGCCATAGTTTGTTTGCCTCAAGTTTCTTCTAGTTTCTGTGTATTATGTTTGAAATATGGATTTGTCGGTCCTGAACTGAAGTTATGTAGTACTAATTTCAGGACATAATTATTCTGTGTCAGGTCTCTTGCTTCTAGAACATCATAGATGCCCCTACTTTGAAATGATATAGTTTTACTCTCCACTTTTTTTTAGAAAATACCTATGTACCCTTCTGAAATCTGTAATATTTCATATCTTAGGAGAAGCTGTCCTTCAATCTGTAAGTAAAAGTGAGGTGACTTCTGTGGGCTTTCAGGATATTCTATACTATCCTGGTAATAACTCAATTCATGTTTAAGTTGTCTGCATGTTTTCTTGAATCCCTAGTGGATTACAAGCTTTAAGAAGAAAAATAACACATCAGTTTTCTTTTTCATATCAGTATATCAACACTCTGGCTTAGTGCCTAACACATAACAGATATGCAATTGATATTTGTTGAATGAATTTGAATACGTGGTTGAAAATACAAATATGTCAATCTTATGTTCATTCTTCTCACAATGTATATAACTGAGGAGAGAGAATAATATTTTTCTTAAATCCCCTTTTGTATGGACTTTAGGATTTTTAATAAGAAATGTACCTATGAGCCATAGTATAGATGCGTGACTGAAGTCTGGCATGGAGCAAAATCATCACAGAGAGATATAACCTAGAGTTAGAAATGTTCCTTATTTCTTTAGTTCAGAATTCAAGCACAATATTTTCTGAAGCTTTATAATTGCTAAATATTGTTTAAGATAAAATTAGCTCCCTAATTTGGCTTAGTAGCTCTTCTAAGTTGGCTGTGATGATAATGAGGCATACCTCAATTTATGAGCAATCTAAGCAGCATGGCTTACTCAACCCGCAAATTACTTACAAAATATATGAAATGTTTACAGCCCACATGGAAAGTACTACATTTAAAATGTTCTGGGGTCACATTAAAGATGATTGAGTGGTTTCAGAACTCTATCAGCCTTCTAGCTTGTTGCAGGAGAGAAGAGTCCGTTGAAGTGCTTGGTAGTTCCCAAATTGGTTTTAGTTTCAATGTGATGAGAGGGTAGAAGAGATGTAGAAAACCATGCAAGATAGACTAGTCCAATCTTTGTATCGTCATAGTATATTTCAACTCTATTTTCATAGAATTTGTATGAGAGTTAATATTTATATTAATTTTATCTTTGGTGAATCACGAATTGAGAACTTCTCAGTAGCTAAAAGTGAGAATAAAAGGAACAACAAAAGAAAGGGTCCTTCTCCTTAGGGAATTTATGTATAATCTTCAGGGGATAGAACAGGGTCTGGAAAGGACAGCAGTCAAGAACAAACAGGGCAGGACTGGGCGCTGAACCATGTAGCCAACTCAGCAGCGATTCTGCATTGGAGAGAAGAGAATGAGAACATTGAGGACTGGGATCCTCTGAAAGAACACTCTGCTAGGAGACCTCTTTGCTCAGATAAAAACATGGAGCCAGTGGTTTGTGACTTGGACAACTGTTCACTGAGAACCCAAATGAGTTAGTTAGCCTACTTCACATGCACCAAAGAACCAGCTGCTCACAAAAAAACTTTCAGCCATTACTGACCTTGATTAGATTTAAGGCTGGAGCCAGGGAATGAAAAGTGGGGTTCCTGCTTTCCAATTCCCTATGCCACTCTTTCTCTCTAGATCTTGGCTGTGGAGAAAGTTCTGCTTAGCCACTGACTACAGGAAATAAATGCAACCTTTTAGGTACTTGATCACACCAGCCATAAATAAGGGCAAGCACACTCATACCTGCAAGTAAATGGAGTTGCACAGATGGTACAAGGGAACCTTTCTCTAGGTCTTGAGCCAGACCCCATTACTCTCTGTTTCACGTAATGGCTCTGTGCAGTAACTGTGGACCAACACAGTGCACAGATGGAAGAGAGAGTTAGAGGGCTATTGAACATGTGAATTTTCCCAGTGTGTCACAATTACAGAAACATCTGTGCTAAATATTTTCAAGCTGATCCACTATAAAAATTGGCAATGTTCAATAGCACTCAATATCTTCTCTTTCCCCTAGTGAGAAAGCAGTTTAATGATTGCATTGGGGACTACAGCATAAGGCATGTACCTATGCTGATTGCTTGCTGTTTAAAGGGGCCTCATTTGCATTATGCTGTTTGTAATGTTCTTTCTTTATCCCTCCTCCTCTCTTTTCCGCTTGCAAATATAAACTGAAAGGGAAATCAAACCACTTACTGCACTTGTCATTGAAATGTTTCCCAGGGCTCAGTTAATGGAATGGCCTGGGCAGGGGCAAGGAAAAGAGGAGATAGAAAGTCTCTTGACAGTAATTGTAGATTGTGCTGCTTGTTAATTCTGATTATATTGAAAGGGATGTTTGGCTGCCTCAGCATTTGCTCACATACATGCTCCACCAACCTGGAATTTCCCAATCAAAGTGAAATTTATATATATATATATATATATATATATATATATATATATATAACTATATTTACTTATGTGACTTTTACCTTTAAGAAGTTTGCAATCCTAGGCAGTGCTTAACAAATTTTAATGTGCATAAGAATTGCCGATAATTTTTGCTGAGTAAAGATTCTGATTCAGTAAATCTAAAACAGGACAAAGGTTTGTCATTTCTAGCAAGCTCCCAGGTGATGCTCGTGCTGTTGGCTTAAAGACTGCATGTGGCATGGCCAAGTTCCAGGCTCTGAGACTGCAAGAGCATCGTTTACTTTTTTCACTAACCAGAAATTTTGAATGTTCCTTATAAACACTTTAAACCAAAACCAAAATTATCTGACAAAGCCCCATCTCGCAATAGTGTCCATTTTCAATGTGTTGCAAATTTACATTTACTCATCAAATACCATTTCACAAGCCTGTATTCTGCACCTCCTAAATGTTAGCTTTATTTTCTGAAACTAAATTTAGTTGAAGAAGACAGCCATGCAAGCAAATTATTGCAGTACTCTTGGGAAAGCAATGAAAAGAGGTAGCATGGGATAGACGATAGAGAATGACTTTGGGAATCAGACAGAATTGGCTACCCCACTATCAAAGTATGTGACTCTGTGCTAGTTACTACCCCAATAAATAAAATGGACATAATAATCTTATTCGTAGAGTGTTGTAAATGTATAGCATAATACTTACTACATCATTGTTATGTACTAAAAATGAGTCTGCTACCCTAGTTTGATACATGAGAATGAAAATAAGACAAAAAGACTACAAGTAGTACAAAAATGCCAGTTGTTATAAAAATAAATATGATGGCTTGATCTCTAAGGAGCTTATAATTTAATAGAAGAGATAAAACAAGAGAACAGGTAGAATGTGGTAAATTCTATAAGATAAATTTTAAGAGGATGCTATGAAAATCAAGTAAATTGGCTTTACTGGCAATTGAGTTAAAACAAAGGATAGGTTGCTTTGCAGTAGGATATGAATGAAAAAGCATGTTTTATGCAGAGAGGATGGCCAAAATACACTGTAAGACACCTGTGGAAAATGTTTGGCTGGGGATCGGCTTTGTCGAAAGGAAATAGCAAAGCAGGATGCATAGGGATGTGGAATAGGGCATGAGAGTTGGAACTTTACTCCATGAGCTATGGTACATTAGTAAAACAATGAAATGCCCAGTGTAACTCTGGAGCTAGAAATACTCATTTACATGAATAGGTGGAAGTTCAAACTGGAATAGAAGAAGACCTAGGCCATTTCCTTACCCGTGTGTTCATAGGTAAGTGTGGGGATAGAACAGGTAGGTGAAAGAAAAGGCACTAGTGACGAGACAGGAGACAAGAAAAGCACCCACAAGTAGGAAACAATAAAGAAAGCTCAGGTAAGAACAGCAGATAAGCGGAGAATTGAAAAGTTAGTAATGGGTAGAGGCAGTGGCAGATCCAGAATCAGGCCTACCAGTGATAGAACACACCAAGGGGGTGGGGTTTTAAAAATATATATTGCATTGATTATTCTATTACAGTTGTTCTATTTTTTCCTCTCTTTTATTTCCCTTCTCCTTGCACTCCCTCTCAAACCAGTACTCTCCCCTCTTAGTGCATGTCTATGGTTTGTACACATAAGTTCTTTGGCTTCTCCATTTCCTATACCCAAGGAGCAGGTTTTAAAGCTATGTTTGCATAGCATGGAGTTGCTACTTAAAAAACATATTTACCAAAGGGAGCTTCAATAGCTACTTAAGGTTTCAAAGGGTCTAATCTCATCTCCCCAAAACTTTTTTGGATACATTGTACTTATTAGAGACAAGAGGATATCCATTTCTTTGCATATTATGCAATGTTCTTTTTTTTTAAGTAAATGATTTGCCTGGGCTCTTTTAGATATTTATGTTCCTAAATAGAGAAAATACACTATGTTTAGTTATCTCTCCATGTCAATTCGCTATTTCTCCTCCCATCTCTCACTCTATTAAGGATAGTATATTATTTAAAAAGAAGAAAACTGTACAATAGCAAACTCTATAAAATTCTATCCTAGCATTGGAATCTTAATTTTATTCTAAAATAAATAATTGAATGATTATGCTGTGGGGCAATGAATACTCTTATACCAAGTACTCACTAAAGAAAGGTCCACAGCCCTGGAGAGTGTGGCTCAATTGGTCAGAGTGTCATCCTGTAGATAGGAAGGTCATGGGTTCAATTCCTGTCAGGACACATGCCTCGGTTGTGGGCTCGGTGCTTGGTTGGGGCACATCCAGGAGGTAACCAGTTGATGTTTCTCTCTCGCTTTGATGTTTCCTTTCATTGCCCCTTCTTTCCTTTCATTCTCTCTAAAATTAATAAGCATGTCTTTGAGTGAGGATTTTAAAAAGTCCACAAGGGCCCTGGGTGGTGTAGCTCAGTGGATGGAGCGCAGGCCTGTGAACCAGACAATTGTGGTTCGATTCCCAGTCAGGGCACATGCCTGAGTTGCAGGCCAGTTCCTGGCAGGGGACACATGAGAAGCAACCATATGTTGATATTTCTCTCCCTTTCTCCTCCCCTTCCCCTCTAAAGATAAATGAATAAAATCTTTTTTAAAAGTCCACAAATGTGAAGAATAGGAGCTAGTTAAAAAGCACCCCTTTTGTATGTCATATACAATGTTAGCCATTAACAAATCTAATCGCATTTAATATCACAGCAGATTAGAGAAGAAGAGACATTCATCGCCCTTTTACCATTGGGGAAGCAAACTATCAGGAAGTACAGCTATTAATTTGAAGAGCCAGGTCTCAGATGAAACCTGTCATGCCTCAGCCTTAATTCTGCTCAGTATACTTTAATGTAGAAGAGGAAAAGTCTCTTCTCCGACCTATTTTAGGTTCTTCAAAGGGGACCCTGTACATTAGATTGATACAAAGCAGTTTGATAAGAAAAAAACCTAAATATTTACTTAGCCTGCAGAAGGAAATAAAGATGTAAAGAAATATTTAAATAAGTGTTATTATATTAGGTTTGATGAAGGTTAGCAAGTTGTGGAAAAATGTGAAAAATATAAGCTAAGGGTAGCAAACTGGGGGCATTTAGGAAAATTTGTTTATTTAGATTCCTTTAGACTTTTCTTTGCCTTTGGAAATTAGGATGTTCCTTCCCCTTGGTATAGAAAGGGCACCTCTCATATGAGGGTCTTATGATCTGCCTGCTTCAAGGGAGTTGAAGGTGGTCATGGTCTTTCTTGTACCTGCCATTTTCCTTGGGCTTGAAATATTCTATATACCCAATATATTTTCCCACATGGTAGTTTCCCTTTTCATTTTGATGATGTTTTCTTTAGCCATGCAGAAGCCTTTTAATTTGATGAACTCCCATTTGTTTATTCTTTTCTTTATATCACTTGCTCTAGGGGACATAACGGTGAAAATATGCTGCACAGAATATCTGAAATTTTTCTGCCGATGTTCTCCTCTAGGACTTTTATGGTGTCATGACTTATATTTAAGTCTTTTATCCATCTTGAGTTCATTTTTGTGTATGGTGTAAGTTGGTGATTGAGTTTCATTTTTTTGCATGTAGCTGTCCAGCTCTCCCAACACCGTTTGTTGAAGAGGTTATTTTTACTCCATTTTATGCTCTTTCCCCCTTTGTCAAATATTAATTGACCATAGAAAAATAGGTTTACTTCTGGGTTTTCCATTCTCTTCCATTTATCTATGTATGACCTCACCTATAAATGGAACCCAATCAATAAAACAAACAAGCAAGCAAAATAGAATCAGAAACATGGAAATAAAGAACAAACTGATGGTGACCAGGAGGAGGAAAGGAGAGGGATAACAGAGGAAAGAAGGGGAAGGGTCAAGTTGAGGAACACGTATAAAAGGCCCAGCTACAAAGTCAACAGGGTTGGGGGGAGGGTTGAATGTGGGAGGTGGGGGTGGGTAGGACAAGAGAGAGTAATGGGGAAAAATGGGGACAACTGTAATTGAACAACAATAATAAATAATACCAAATAGTCTCCATAACAATGAAGAACACTAAAAAACCAAGCTGACACAAGCTTATGTGATGACTGTATATTGATTAATGAATTGTGATATAAATTTTGTAGAAATTACCAAAAAAATTCAATGTGCCAAGGTACCATATTTTTGAGTAACATGTCCTGACCCCCATCAATAGCTTAGACTTTTCTTTTAAACAACCAACATAGAAAAATTCTGTGCCCAGCTGATGGTTTTGAAAGGGCCAAATTGAGTTACTGCTACTGGCAGAAAACACAGGTCTGTAACATACATAGACCCGAATGCAAATGGGAAGTAGAGAATTTTAATTCTGATACAATGTCTAAGATTAAAATGAGAAGCACCTAATGCAGATAAATTTAATGACAAATTTCCAGCTAGATCTCTGGAGACATAAGCACCAAAAAGTAGGCAAAAAAAAAATCCCTGTTCTAGAACAATTACATCTAGTGAAATAAAGTATTACACTCCCAATTAGAAAGAACATTATAAAAGTTTACCTCTTTCTTTGTTAAAGGCTTTCCAAAAAGGAGAAAATGTTTTGATGCAATGGATCATATTAAAGCAATGTTAATTTTTTTCATTTTACTTTTAGTTTGAAATAGCCAATGTCGCATAATGAGTTTATATGTGTTAAGAAAAGAAAAAATGTGTATGTGTGTATATGTATATGTGTGTGTATAAAAATATCTCATTAAACCTGGAAAGTAAATAAATGAAAAAATAAGTAGAATATGATTAAATAAAGAGTTCTCAGTTGTGGTCTGATCTTCAGAAAAATGTATGTAAAATAATTTTTTAATTATGGACTCCTGTAAAGATATTTTTAAATTTGTATGACTATTTTAGTATTTTTCATAGAGTCTCTACTGGTAATACCCCTGAGTACTTCAGAAGTTGAAAATGGGTATGAAGAACTACAAACATTAGAAATTGGTGAAATGAAGAAGGTGGGTAATTAAAGTCAGAGGTTTTTTTTTTTTTTTTTTTTTCTTTTTTTTGAAGTTTATTTTTTTTTTTTTTTCCCCTCTTTTTCCCCCCTATTTCTCGGTTTGTTTCGGGGTGATTGAACCCTTGAATTTGATCGTATCTGAGAAGCACCTTATCTGTCCTTCCATTTTAAATGAAAGTTTTGCTGGATAGAGCAATCTTGGTTGTAGGTCTTTAGATTTCATGACTTGGAATACCTCTTTCCAGCCCCTTCTTGCCTGTAAGGTCTCTTTTGAGAAATCCGCTGACAGTCTGATGGGGACTCCTTTGTAGGTGACTGTCCCCTTAGCTCTTGCTGCTTCTAGGATTCTCTCCTTCATTTTAATCTTGGCTAATGTAATTACGATGTGCCTTGGTGTGTTCCTTCTTGGGTCCAACTTCTTTGGTACTCTCTGAGCTTCCTGGATTTCCTGGAAGTCTATTTCCTTTGCCAGATTGGGGAAATTCTCCTTTATTATTTGTTCAAATAAGTTTTCCACTGGTGGCTGTGCCTTTCCCCCTTCTGGTACCCCTATAATTCGGATGTTGGAGCGTTTAAAGATGTCCTGGAGGTTCCTAAGACTCTCCTCATTTCTTTGAATTCTTGCTTCTTGACTCTTTTCTGTTTGGCCATTATTTGCTTTCTTCTGGTCCACTCCATTGCTTTGAGTCCCAGTTTCCTTTTCATTGCTATTGGTGTCCTGTGCAATTCCATTCATTTCAATTAGTTTCGCCTTCATATATTTGTCTAATTTGTCAGTATAATCAACCAGTTCTGTGAGGATCCTGATCACCAATTTTTTAAACTGTGCGTTTGTGAGTTTTGCTATTTCTTCATCACTTAGATTTATTTCTGGGGCTCTGAGATCCTCCTGCGCCATTCTTGGTCTGTTCGGGCCCTTTAAGTGTGAGAAGCGGCGGCTTGGACTCCCAGGTCGCTGGGTTGTGACGCTGTATGTGGGGGCGTGGCCAGAGCGGGGAAATGGCGACCCCCTCTGCCGCTTCTCACAGCTGGGTGCGGAGGAGCAGTGCCTTAGGTGGTTTACCTGGGCCGGGCCACTCAGAGTCGCTGGGTTATGACGCTGTATGTGGAGGTGGGGTCAGAGCAGGGAAATGGCGGCGCCCTCCACTGCCGCGTGCCGTGGGGACCTGCTGGCCCGGTCCAACCGCCCACTCCCTCGCCTGTCCACCCTCGCACAAATGCGCGACCTCAGTCAACACGCAGCCCCGGGCCCAGCTGTCTCCCCCGAGGTCGCTCGCCTGGTTGCTCGCTGGGTTGCTCACCAGGTCTGACCCTGCGCCTGGATTCCGCGGGCCCGAGTGTGTCTGGCCGAGTCCTCCCATGCAATCCCGCTCCGCCAGCCGCTGGTTTCGCCCCTTACCGGTCAGGCTGAAGAATTTGTTGTTAACGGACTTCCGAAAAGTTCAATTTTCCGTGTTCTGGCTGTGTTTTCTGTTGCTAATATTTAGTTTTCTCTAATCTTGGTTGTGTGAGAAGGCACGGCACATCCACCTATGCCTCCATCTTGGCGGAAGTCCAGAGGGAAGTTTAGAATTTAAGGTCTTGGAGGCCAATTACAGTTTTGCACTTTCTTTTGTAATGGAGATATCAAAGGAAACCAAAGTTGAATAGTAATGTGGATAAAACAGATTTTATTCAAGAACTACTGTGATAGGGGAAAGAAGTGTTAGTATGTAACTGGGCTCCATTCAAAATGCAGCAAAGAAAAGTGGGGATTAATACATAGCCAAGGAATTCTTGCTAAACTGATCTAATGGGATTCTCCCTGAAGGCAAGCCAAGGTGATCAAACATTATCTAGGGGATGGTAGAGGATGAAGAACTTGATCAGATGTTTTAAGTGATCAGATATTGCTCATGAGTGGTTTTCTTCAAGCTGCTTAGAATGATTTCTGCTGAAACTGAGTGATAAAATGATAGAGAAGTGCAAGATCTAGGCAAAGTAAAAAAAAAAGGGTTCGGAGAAGCTTGACTAAAACTTTGATTAAGAGAGTCTTTGTCAGAGGTAAAATACATCAAAATTGAGTAGCTCCAAAAAACTTAAATTTTGCTGGTGGAAAAAGTCAGCACTTTTGCTATGTGAATAATGTGGCAAGCAGATGACAAGGAATAGGTGAGATAGAATAGAGAATACTGACTCAGATAGGTAGATTTTGTTTAAGAGATGAATAAAAGATAGTATTAAGAATTGAATTTGAGAGTATAACCACTGAATAAAAAAGGGTAAGTATGAGTAGTCTTTAAATCCATCTTATTAGAAAACACTAAGGAACTTTGGTAAAATTTAGATTTCATAATCAGACAGATCTGTCTTCTAAATACTGGAGTACCTCTTACTTAGTGAATTTGACTGCCACAAATACTGAGCTTCAGTTTTTGTTCTTGTTTTCATTTAGAAATTGCATGAAGAAATGTACCTAGCAGAGTAGCTGTCACATAGTGTGTGCTCCATAAATACATTCCTTTCCTCTCCCGAACACCCCAATGTTTTTTATCCTAAACATTAATTTTAATACACATCTTTCAGCTTATTCTAAATGAATTGTCTACTACTCTGTTTGGTAGGTAATTACATATTGATATTAATATATTATATTAAAATACAATATTAATCTCAACTTAATAGTCTGAAATTAATTTGAGACACAAATTACAATTTTTTAAATCATTCTAAGTGTCTTTTCTATTTTAGTTCCTATCTGTCAGGTAGGTTGCTGGGTAATAGGTTGGACTTTATCATCCAAAAGTTCATATACCCACCTATTCTACATATTTCCACCATAAACCTCCAAAAAATTCTATGTCTTCTTTAGCAACTCTTTATATGAATACTATCAAAAAAACTATTTACTAAAATTCTACTGTATCTGAGGAACTGTGACTGACACAGCTCAAGAATCAAAACTAAATAAGGCAGATCCAAAATGGAAGAGAGGTAAGTAGAAACTTCACTGACCTTCTCCCAGGACCAGTCTGGACTTACAACTAAATGGTACAGAATTCATCCAGAGCAACCAACTGAACACTAGCTGGAGAGAAGCAAAATTATAGGCCAATGTCCCTGATGAGCATAGATGCTAAAATCCTCAACAAAATATTAGCAAACTGAATACAGAAATGCACCCGAAAGATCATACACAATGATCAAGTGGGATTTATTCTGGGAATGTAAGTTTGGTACAACATTCTTAAATCAATAAATGTGATTCACCACATAAACAAAATGAAGGATAAAAACCACATAATTATATCAATAGATGCAGGAAAAGCATTTGATAAAATCCAGCACCCATTTATGATCAAAACTCTCAGCAAAGTGGGAGTAGGGGGAACATATGTAAACATAATAAATGCCCAATGACAAACCCACTGCCAGCATCCTACTCAATGGGCAAAGACTTACAATAGGGAACAAGACAGGTATGTCTTTCGCCTCTTTTTTTCAACATAGTACTGGAAGTCCTATCCACAGTAATCAAACAAGAAGAAGAAATAAAAGGCATCCAAACTGGAAAGGAGGAAGTAGAACTGTCTTTATGTATGACATGAATCTGTATAGGGAGCACCCCAAATTTTCCAACAGGATACTACTAGAATAAAGAATTCAGCAAAGTAGCAGGATACAAAATTACTATTGAGAAATTGGTTGCATTTTCATACGCCAATAATGAACTAACAGAAAGGGAAATTAAGAAAATTTCATTCACAATTGCTTCAAAAAGAATAAAGTACCTAGGAACAAACCTAACCAAGGATATAAAGATCTATACATGGAAAATTATAAGACACTGAAGAAAAAAATCAAGGAAAATACAAACAAGTAGAAGCACACACCATGTTCATGGAAAGGAAAAACTGACACCATTAAAATGTCCATACTACCCAAATGAAAAGTTTTTGCACAGCAAAGGAAATCATCAACAAAATAAAAAGACAACCAACAGGATGGAAGAACATATTTGCTAACACATCTCTCTCATAAGGGGTTATATCCAAAATCTATAAAGTACTTACAAAACTGAACACCAAAAAATTTTAAAAGTAAATAAAGTACCTGGATAAAAACTTCTCCAAAGAAGACATAGAAATGGCAAATAGGCATATGAAAAGATACTGAGCATCACTAATCATCAGAGAAATGCAAATTAAAACCACGATGACATACCCTCTTGCACCTGTCAGAATGGCTACCACCAATAAATCAACAAACAATAAGTACTGGTGAAAATATGGAGAAAGGGGAACACTTTTGCACTATCGATGCGAATGCAGACTGGTGCAGCCGCTATGAAAACAGTATGGAGAATCCGCAAAAAATCAAGAATGGATCTGCCTTTTGATCCAGCAATTCTACTTCTGAGAATATCTCTGAAGGAATGCAAAACAGTGATTCAAAAAACTTAAGTATATTTATGTTCATTGTAGTGTTATTCACAACGGCCAAGATATAGAAGCAGCCCAAGTGACCATCAGTAGACAAATGGATAAAACAATGGAATTCTACTCAGCCATAAAAAAGACAGTATGGATAGACCTGGAGAATATTATGTTAAGTGAAATAATTCAATCAAAGACAAATATCATGTGATTTATACTCATAGGTGGAATCTAATGAACAGAGTGAATTAATAACCAAAACAGACAGACTTATAAATAGAGAGCAGATGACAGCTAGTAGTTGGGGGTAAAGAGGTTAGGGGGTGGAGGGATTGAGAAAAAAAAAGGACTCATGGGTATAGACAGCAGTGTGGTGATTGCTGGGAGAAAGGGAGTTTAAGAGGACTACATGGTAATGGAAAAATACAATAATTCTAAAAAACTAAATAAAAATAAGCCTTTGACACAAGGAATATCCTCACATTGCTTAACTTTGTAAGGGAGAAAGAGAAGTTCTTTTTTCTCCACCTGCATTAGAATACTTTGCAAGTGTGACTAAATCAGTAAATGCAGGAAAAAAACAACTTTTGTACCTCTTCTACTTGATAATCAGTCGTTTCACTCAATTATAATTTGATTTACCAGAGTAATTTGCTTTGGAAATTTACTTTAAATGTCCAACTATTCTTACTCCTAAGTAGAATTTCAGATGATACTCATCAGAGAAATAAATACTTGGTTATGGTTTCTGAGCGTCAGGCAAAATACCCTTGAACAGAAGAGACTACAGTATATGCCACACACTCTAGTGATTCCAAATATTTAGCATCTTTAAGTAGTGGCTGAGTCCTAGAAGATTATATTCAAATTTGGCCTATGGTGGATTTTGCCTTAGAGGGATAACAGATGTTTTACTCTTCTTTTAGTGAGAAAATGGATAGAAGGCTTTCTGAATTTAAAGGGAAAGTTACTATTGACACGCTGCTTCAAGTGTGGTGTGAAGGTTTTTGTTTTATTGACAAGTCAATTCCTTAATCATCTTAACATTCTTTGCTCTTTTCTGAACATTTGTCTAGTTGTCAACCTCTTTGAGGGCACTGAATGAATGGAATGGAATACAGTATTTTTAATGGAAACCTCCCTGGGACCAAATAAAAACATGCCTTTAATCCCTCTACCCAATACCACGGTGTTTGACCCTCTTAGGGGGGTACTCCAGTCCAAGTTAATATTAAATTTTTCATCTAACTTATCATCATCCTAGAGAGTATTTGTGATATTGTGATTTATAATAAAAAAGGCAGATTTGGTCTTTTTCCCTGTTTTGGGGCCAGAGCTCCTAAAAGCCTTGAAATTTCCTAAGGAAAGGCAGCAATAAAGGCTTACTTGTTAATGTGGGGAAGGAAAAATAATTTGGCCTTTACTCTTTTAGGTTCTTAGCTGAGACCGCCCCCCTTGCAATAAAAAACAGATTAACAGGAGAAAAACGAACAGATCTTTAATAATATGTATACCACTTCTATACATGGGAGATAACCAGGAAACATTGCGTAAAGGGATACCATCTCCAGCTAACAGTAAAGAAGATGTTGGGGGTGGGGGTAGCTGGTAATGGGGGTTACCAGGCAAAGCTCAGGTATGATTACTAAGGAGATTTAAGTCCATACAGTCTCCATTAACTTCTTGAGATTTAGTCTTTCCCTTCTTCCTGGTACAGAGAGGAAGTCACACTTCTACATACATGGAAATGGCACTTAGGAAAGAGTAACTTCTACTTAGTTTTCAGAGCTTTTCCTTTGTCTGCTGTTTCTTAAAAATAACCAGCCTAATATAATTCTTATGCCCAAGAGACACACTTTGAGGTGACAAATTCTGCTTTTCTTTATTATCTTAGTGAGGTATCTTTTAAACTGCCCCTAAGAATGGGGGCTGGTTTCCAGGAGAAGCAATCATGTGATTAGAAGGTAGGAGCACTTGGTCCCAACCTCCTGACCTCTGGGCAGTGGAGCTGGGCTGGACTTTGAATCAATCACCAATAACCATTGAATTAATCCATCATGCCAAAGTAATGAAGCCTTCTTAACAGCTCAAAATAGGGGTAGGGGTTGGAGAACTTCCAGGGTTGTAAACCCCTAAGATTCCAGGAAAGCTCTATGCTCAGAGAACATGGAAGCTATGCACCCCTTTCCCAAACATTGCTATACACATCACGTCATCTGACCCTTTAATATCCTTTGCAATAAACCAGTAATCTAGTGAGCAAACCACTTTTCCAAGTTTTGTGAGCCTCTCTAGCAAATTTAGAGAAACCAAGGAGAGGGCTGGGGGAACCTCTGATTTATAGGCAGTCAGTTAGAAGTACAGGTAACAATATGGACTTTAAATCGGCATTTGAAGTGGAGGACAGTCCGTGGCACTAGTGGGATTTGTGGGATTTGATGTTGTCTGGGTAGATGGTGCCAGAATTGAGTTGATTTGTAGGATACCCAACTGGTGTCAGAGAATTACTTGAGGGTGTGGGGGAAAATTCCACATACATTGGAATTTGTAATCAGAATCTTTCTAATGCATCAGTTCAGTGGTTAGTTGTGTGAATTTATGTAGTTGAGACATGGCTATGCCTAAATTCTAGGATCAGTGTGTCTAAAAGACCATAATCTTTATTATGCATAAACAGATGTCTATGAAAAGAAAAGAAGAATTAAAGTTTACAGGCCAGTCCACCATTCCCTGGTGAATAGTCATCTTCCAATGCCTGTCTGGAAGTTTTCCTTTTCTACCAACTGTAACAACTGCCAACTTGTCAGAGGATGCAGCTATTGCCTCCCCATGGCAACAGATCCCCGCCCTGAGTGACAGGGTTTCCATATTGACACCTGGAAAATGTCCCAAATAACTCTGAAAAGCACCTGGAGTTTAATTTCACATCTTAACATCCAGAAGGAGTCTTTTGTATAATTTCTCACATGTTAAAGTGAGGCTATTTATATACCATGCAACCGATGGTGACAGCCCAGCTCAGCAGAGAGTATTTGAAAGATTCAATAAACTTAGCTTCCCTGGAAATGGCATACTAATGTCTTTAAAAAGATTTGAATGATTTGCCTAAAATAGCGAGGAATTTGAAGACATCCTTTCATGTAAAATAATGATAACAGAACGGCATCTAGTCACCTTAACAACAAGACAGGGAAGGTAGGAATAATTTGCCTATAAAAGACCTCAAACTTTCCATGTCAAAGTGTAAGTAAATGCTAGGGAACAAGTGAACCGTACATAAGTATTCATTCCTTTTGCAGAATAGTTATCTTTTAATAAAAGCAGGAGAACCATATTTCTTTCTCCCTAATGACAACTCTTTATGACTAAAAATAGCATACTGAAAACTGACAAAGTGGAGTGTTTTTGAATAAGCCTGAATTATAGATAGTGACCTGAATAGGAGCAATGAACATGATTCAAAGTCGTGCACATTAGCAGTTGCTGCCAGGACGGAGTAATCCCTCAGTTGCCTAATTGGTGTATGTGTGTGTATGTGTGTGTGTGCACATGTACGTGTGTAAATGCAAAATTTTATTTGAGAGTGATGATTTCTCTTGCTTTAGCTAGCAATTTAGAGTCATATTTTAATATAGTGACATAGATTTCTCTTTAGATTCTGCATTAGATTTTTTCTAAAAATGAAAATGAATGCTGCAATAGATTTTCATTTATATTCTTTCTTTGTGTAATTCTCATGTATGGCATAAGTCTTTCTTTTCCATCTTGTTTTCAAAAAGAAAATTAAACATTTTCCCGTACAATAACCTTTCCTTAGCATTCCTTATTTACAACCACAAACGCTTTAGGACCACGATGGTGTTTTGTTCTCAGTTTGACAGACCAAACGTTACTAAAAGGTTTTGATTACTTGACCCTGGCTGAAGACCTCACTGAAAGGGTCCACACAATATTGACTTCTCACCTCCTCCCAACATGAGCAGTTATGGCCTCTCTCTCTCTCTTTCTTGTCTGAATGGAAATGCCTGTCAGCTGGCTCTGCTGGCCTCCAGCAGGAGATGCACAGTCTGCCTCACTCCCAGCTCCTGGTGCTTTGGGGCAGGACAGATGCTGAAAATCCCCAAAGAAAGAGCAAGGAAAGTGCCTCAAAGCTGCAGATCATATCTTGTCCTTGTCGTGCCAAAAAGAAATCAAGATTTCAATGTTTTCCCCTCAGTTATTGTGAACCATTAGTAAGTTGTAAATTTTCTTTTAATCAATCTTAAAAATTTGTTTAATAAAATGTTCTCATTGTGGCAGATAGTCAATTTCACCCTCACCTTTTCTTCTATGAATGCCAGGGAGAATAATGGGATAGCCAAGGTCTATAATCAGTCTTTATGCACGCCCCCTTTCTGTGTTATATACTATAGTGGAACTTCATTACTCATATATCGGTCTCTGTAAAAAAACCTTTCATTTATTCCCATTTATTAAGGAAGTTAACATCTTTTTTTAAGGGAACAATGACTATCTGCTATCTGTCTGTTGAAAGAAATTTATCATCCACTGTATTACCCACTGGAACTCTATACCTTTAGCCCAGATATCCTCAAGAAGGGGTGATTTTTGCCCCCTTAAGGGACATTTGGCAATGTGGGATATTTTTCATTGTCACAGTGGGGGAGAAGTTGCTACTGGCACCTAGTAGGTAGATGCTGGGGATGCTGCTAAATATCCCTCAATGCGTAGGAAATCCCCATACTAAAAGGAATTATCCAGCCTCAAATGTTAATAGTGCTGCATTTTAAAGAATCCTGCTTTAGTTTAACTGATCTATGGAACCTGGAAAAAAATCTTTCACATTCCTTCCTGTGTCCTTCATGGTGTTATTCCAATCCTAATCACAGAGTGCCACCCCCCAAACCAGTTCCCTTCTTCAAATTCTTCTCATTTTCCCAAGCACAACACAAGGTCCACTGCTCATCATCTCCGTGTAGGGCTCATAGGCTGCCTGAATGCTCCATTGAGCCACATCCCTTAATAGATAATAAGTTTAAAAATCTATATTTTAAAAATACGTAGTAGATATTCTTGCAAATAGTGATTGCTTAATGATTGAATTGGATTGAGCCAAACTAAACTTCTATAATGAAAAAAGAAAACATTATTTACTGAATAACATAATAATTCTGCATTTAATGTTTTTACTTGGGGGAGGCTTATTAAAAGAGAAATGACCCTACCAAAAGCAAAAAGAAAAAAGAAAAAGAAAAGGAAAGAAGATGGACTATATTATATTTTCTGTATCTCATCCCATGATTCTTGAATGAAACATTAGCATATTCCTTACTAGTTTATATAGTTTTTTTCATGGACATGAAAGCATATATGTTTCAATTTCTTTGTTGACAAGAACCTTCACAAAATCCTGGGAGGCTAGCAATAAAATGCCTTAAAATCACCTAGGCTAACTCCATTAGTTAAAGATACCGAGGCCCAGAGTAATTAATAATTATAACAGATTTAAATAATGCAGTTGTTTAAGTACTATTATAGTGTCCCCTCAGGCGTGTCAAACTCATTTTCACCAAGAACCACATCAGCCTCGGGGTTGCCTTCTAAGGGCCGAATGTAATTTCAGGACTGTATACATGTAACTCCTCCTGAACTAGGGGCAAGGAGCTTGGTGCTGCCACTGGTAGAAACAAGGTGGAGGGCTGGATTCGGCCTGTAGGCCTTGTGTTTGCCACCTGTGCCTTAACAGATAAAGACATTGAGACGCAGAGATGTTAAATAAGTAGTCAAAGATCATAGAGCTCATCAGTGGTAGAGATGTGCTTCCAGCTGGGGGCACGGAGCCCCAGTGTTTATGTTTTGGAGCTCTGTTGAATATTATTTGGCTATTAAAAATGTTGCCGTGGTCAAACAGCACTTTAGGAAGAGAACTAGAATGAAAATTCAGATCTTATCTCTCCAGCTCTAGTTTGCATGCCACCCTGCAGTACCGCCCCTGTATATTGGAATAATTCTATAAAAAAATACAATGGACATTTTTCCTTAAAACAAAACAGCTGTAAGGAATCAAACTTCTATTTGCATAATAAGGCATGTTTATACTTATTGGATTAACCCCTAATATAGTTGATCACTACAGTGCCTTATAAAGAATAGTCAATAATTAAAAACATAAAATACTTTTTTTCTAATAATGTTTTGGTTTTGTCTCTTAGAAACTATTCATTTGGCACCTGCAAAATTCAGAAAGAGAAGCACGTATCTAAAATGCTAACTTTCTAGATTGAAATTGGAAAACTATATATTTATCCTTTATAAATGTGAAATAGTTCAGCATCTTGCAGACAATATATTTAGAATACTGACTAGAAGTGTTGTTTTTGTATTTATTGAATAATACAAGTAAAAAACTTTAATTTTTCCCTATTAATTAACTTAACTATTGAAATCCTTTCATTAAGTATTCCATAAAGTTGTTTCCTTAGAGAACTTAATCCTATAGCATTCTTTGTGAAGAGACAGATTCTTAAGGTAAAAAGTTTAGCAAACTGCAAAATACCTTATTTTTGGAGAATCCATGTGCATATGAACACATTGCAAGGTTTCGTAAGTCTTAGGTTAACCCACCATTTACCAACTTAACTTGGCTAAAACTTTTTCTTTACATAATATTCCCCATTTGCATGTTTTTGATAACATGGTGTAAGAAATATTAGTGTGGTATAGACTGTGAACAGTAGAGGCAGCTCATGAAATAAGAGGCAAACTGTGTAAGATCAGCAGAGCGTGAGACTAACCTCGTTCATATTTCCACTCAACAAAGGAAGCCCCAGTGCACAGTAGGTGACAGGAGGCCTCCATTTCTGCATCTGCAAAACAGCCAAATTACTAGCACAGGGAACAGCTCACCACATTACAAACTCCTTAGTCCATCATTGGATGACATCCATTATCTGACCGAGTCCAATGTACCATTGACAGGGTAATATTTAATTCAGGCCTTATTATACTAA
This sequence comes from Artibeus jamaicensis, assembly GCF_021234435.1. Classification (NCBI taxonomy): domain Eukaryota; kingdom Metazoa; phylum Chordata; class Mammalia; order Chiroptera; family Phyllostomidae; genus Artibeus; species Artibeus jamaicensis. Next base: position 13,983,347 of record NW_026521803.1, on the reverse strand, counting down.
TCCTTACTTATTTCAAATATGACACACCCTTTATTGATGAAATCATCCCCAATCCATCAAATCTCTCTCTTTCTTAGTGATCTACCATGTATTTTGGTATTTGATTTTTTCCAAATTATTTCACTCAAATTCTTTTCTATGTTAATTATTCCCCTCCCAAACTCACATGCAATTCCCCTGCACATTTATAAACAAAATATCAGGACAAGGATGAAGACACATATGGCTACCTGTAACTCCAGCTCCAATACTAGGTGTAAAACAAGTATTTAACATATACTGGCCAGACAAACCAAACAGGCATGCTTAGGAGATGGACTAAGTATAACATTTTAATAAGGGGAATTCCAGTATTTTTTCTAGTCACAAAGGCAGCCAAGATTGCTGAATAATTCGACAAGTTTTGAAAGCACGGTTAAATTCTTCTGGTCCTAACTACTCAAAATATTTCCATGAGCTTTAGAAAATAAAGGTTTACTTGGACTAAACATCTCTAGCAGAGAAATTACATGAAACAACCTGCTCCTTCTTCCTCAGATATGCATTCAGTTCAGTGGTTTCATGTGGGGACCAAAACCCAAAACTGCCTGGGTTTGAATCTCCACCACAGGGACTTTGGCAAATCATTTAACTTCTTTGAGTTTCCCAGAGGCTTCCCAGTTGGGATAGACCCTCAAGTATCAGGGCTCTGAAAAAAATATGTCAGGAAGGGAAAATCTATGTTATTTTTAATGAACACTTACATAATCATATGGCAGGCAATGTTCCAAGCACTTTACAAATGTCACCTCAGCTTATCGTTATTGAAAACCTTACATTTGCAGCATTAAAATTCACATTTTAGAGGTGAGGCAACTTGGGTGCAGGTAGGACAAGGTGGGGTCTGAGATCCAGCCTAGGCAGCCTGACGGCAGGGAACTTCCACCTTGCCATAGCCAAAGACCAGTGAAGAACACGGGTTTAAATAGTTAATTATGTTTCTCTGTAACAAAAACATGTAAAGCTTTTTCTTAACTATTACGATTTATTCTCTACAAAGGCTTCATTAAAGAGTTCAACAATTTGTCCTTAAAAGTTACATAGTCAAAGGCAACCAAGTGTAATACAAAGAATCAGTCTGAAGTCCTTGCACTTGAAGGCCGTGCAAAGTATCTTGCTTCAGGGAAATAAGAAGGAAAATCAACAAACAGACAAACCCCCCCATAGGCCCCATAGGCAACAGAACCTCAACAGAAAATAATACAGTGAAATTGTAGGTGTTAACGTGAAAAACAAATTTTGTACAAATATTAAAATTGACCCTTAGAAATCTGTATGCATGACTTTATTATAAACAATAAAATATGCATTATGCCTCAATTACAAACTTTCTGTATTAAAAGTTCTCTAACATGAATCGCTCCAAAATTAATTACAAAGTGAAAAAGTTTAGGAACCCCTCATTGGAGATGTTAAGCTTTTAATACACTGATACGCATTGGAGAATCCCCAAGAAATGTGTATGGTAATCAGTTTTTCTCAGTTTCCCTGTAGAACTGAAAAAATATTCTTTTAAGAATTCTCTCAAAGTCTCTGGAGGAAAGAAAAAAATAGCAGCTTACATCATATAGCTTTGGCTTCTATAAAACAGCTTCATTAACATATTAGAAGAAAATAACCACAAATGACTTAATTTCAAAGATGCTAAATGCCAGCTTTAAGTGAATTATATTAAAAAAACATTTGAAGGTGAAGAATTCAGGTATTTTAGAAACATTTTAAAATACCAATAAAAAACCATCGATGGATATAACTTTAAGCATCAGTCTACTTGAACTTATTTAAGATTCTAGGGCACATTCGTAATTCTAAGCACTGTTATCCACTCTGGATAATTGTTTCCCTCCCACCTGAGTCCCTTTAGAATGTCAGCTGAAAGAGATATTTCCACTTTCTGTTGTAAACCATTATAGTTATTATTCCTATTAGGCAATTGATCCATTAACTTTCAAAAGTGAAGCATTTCAATACTGGATAAAATATTTGCTCTTATATAATCTCATTAGGAGATCCTTGGAGCCTTGTGAATGATATTATCTACATGAATACTGATTTAGTAATTGCACGTGCTGCTAAGGCTTAGCTTGGAAAATAATAGAGAACACACCACTATAATTATAAACACTCAAAATCCTTTATAGTTTACAAAGCGCCTTCTCAAATTTGATCTTCAGTCTTTGTGATACAGAAGAGGTATCAATGTCTTCATTTTGGAGATAAAAAATTAAGTGCCATAAAATAAGAAAATTACCAAAATTTATACAATTTAGTAAAAATAAGATTTTTATTGCAAATATCCTATACTTATTGTTGTTCCATGATTTGTGTAAAAATAAATTAGAATTTAAAATACCTTTTGTTTCATTTTAAGGAAGAGTTATTTCTAAATACTTATTCAATCAATATAAAAAGCATTAACATGAGAATGGATATGAATCTTCTACATATTTTATTTCTTTGTCAGCTTGTTTTTAAACAAACGGACTAGGATGAGTAGACAATTTTCAAATTTGCTGTCTTACAGTGGGTTCTAGTACTTCTGACAAGGTTTGTAGCTCTTTTTTGGAGTAAAACACTTGTTTCCTCCCTGCATCCATGCATCTGATTTCCTAATGTAAAGCAGGAAAAAGGGAAAAAGAGGAAAGAGGAAAGGAAAAAAGGGAGGGTGGGAGGGTGGCAAGAAGGAAGGAAGGAAAATGTAGAAATGCAGGAACCTATCCTTGCCCTAATTAGGAAAATGCATTAGCTGTGTGTGGAGAACAGGTCTGAAGCCATGTTTAGAACATGTGCAGTAAAGCAGTGACTCAGAGAAATAGTACAGCCCCTCAGCATAAACAGTACAGTGTGGCAAGCAACACGGTAACAATACACTCTCAGATCATGCACAGTAGAGCGACATAAACCATATGTCTATCAGGGCTGATGTAAATATGTGCCTGTCTAAGCTGATGCCTATAACGTGTGCCTATCAGGACTGAGGAAGGCAACATGTGCTTGTACAAAATGAGAAAAACACATTTATGAGAAATTGTGCAAAATCAACATGACTTTGCACCAAAAAAAATGTAAAAGCAGAGGATTTCAGATCGTGCACCACACAGCCTGAGAGTGAGTCACTCCATGATGTCCTTCCTGCACATTCCACCTCAGGAGGGACAGAGCTCTGCCGTGTTTCCTTCAGTCCTTCTGACTCTGCTTTTCAAAATGCTGACCACCAAGCATGGTTGCATCCTGAACCAGCACCTGAGCTGAACTCTTGAAACTCAGGTTCGTTATCCCCCAATTCTCCTGTGTGATGTTATTGCTGATTGTTTCTGAGTACTATTGTTATTAGGTTAGTTTGGATTTGGATTGAATCTGCATTGATACAAGCTGAGCGACTCTGCATCAATAAAAGCTGAGTAAATAGCATAATCACTTGTGTTGGCTCCCTGTTATTTCTTGGTGCCAGTGTCACCTGTAGGACTGGTGGTGTTACAGGTGGCTTGGCACTTTTGATTCTTAAGGCCCAGATCAGATGACCCGAGCAGTAATTAACACCTGGCTTATAGGAAAGACTACATTGCTAACTATATGCTTGGGACATTATGTCTTTTGTTACCCTTTCTCCCAGCCTACCCCCACCTCATCCCCCAAATCACCATCATGCACTATGTAAACCTTCCTCATTTGAATTTTGTTCCTGGAGATGTGAATTTATTTTAATAGCTCAGAGATTAGAGAATCAGTTTTACTATGCTATTGTTGTGCTCCTTCCCTAGCATAGGTGATGTTTCATACAAGAAAAGTAATTCCTGTGCCAAAGATATTTGTAGCTATTAGTAAAATGAACTATACTTCAGGGAATTTGTAGAAAAGGGCACTTAATTAAGAATTTGGGACTACACAATTCCTAGTTCTTAAACAAGCTCTTGGCAAGGTGCTCGATTTTGTTGCCATGGTAGGTAGGCCATATGATATTTCCTCATTAAATAAGATGCTTGGTTTTCACACGATGCTTGGTTACTTCTTAGTAGATAAAGACAGTGGCAAGCAATATCTTCTATTCTCATTTCTTAGATCAATCATCCTATGTCTCTTTATCATGAACATCCACATAAAATAAAAAATATACAGTGATGTCCAATATGACAGGGTATATGAGGTTACTCTTTTGCCAAAACAAGTGGGTGGTTCAGAGGGCAGGCCCTGGCACTTACCTGCCTGCATGTGCATCTCGGTTTCCCTGCTTGGACAAATCATAAACCTTAGGCAAGTTACTTACGCTTTATCAGCATTAGTTTATTTATTTCTTATATTGTGATAATAAGAATAATGTCTACATTTTAATGAGGTGTGAAGAGACAAATGAACAAATGCATGTAAAATGCTGTGGTGCCTAGTATATAATTATGAATAAATGTTTTTTATTAAAATGCATGCAGCTAAGTTCAATACATGACTATAAGTTCTACAAAGGAGAATCTATGAAACAATATATCTCGAGATCACATAATTATCAGTGGAGCTTGGCTACCCATTTCCCTCAAACACACTTTCTCATGGTATAAATATTTTTCATCAAGAAACAATGATAACCTAACTGGAAAACAATTTCTAAAACATAACAGCACCTTATTCCTCATACCACAAAATATAGACAGTAAAAAGAAGATGAAATATTTATAAAAGTCTGACTCTTTTGAACATCTCCAAAACTGTTAATCAAAGAAATCTAGAAAGTATAAAGTAATTATAAAATATAATAAATTCTGATTGAAAAGTGGATAAATCTTTAGTAACATAAAAATAAGGGTACTACATACAGTATGGGGTGGCTGGTGCAGAGGAATTTTAAGGAAAACTATAAAGAAAGTAAAACTTAAGTTAGGACCTACAGAATGTGTAGGAAAGAACTAGATTGAGAGAATATGGTAAGGGGTGAAACTTGTAGGTAGGTTTTAGGTTGATGTTTCAGGCAGAAAGCAGAATATGTGGACAACAGAGGTAAGAGTACGTGGAATCTTTGGAAAAGTCAACACATTTCAATCTTGCTGGAGTGGAGAGATGGATATAGGGCAATAGCAGCACTGAAGTAGGAAACAAGAAATCTCCTGAACCAAAGGGGTTGGGACGCTGTCGTGAGGGCAATGATCTTATTTTAATTTTATGAAGAAAGGGTACGGAAGACAGGAGAATAGGCAGAAATGAGTTGTAAAACAGAATTGGCAAGATCAGTTAAGAGGTGGAAGCAATAATCAAGAAAATAAATACCAATTTAATGAAGAAGTAGTCAGTAGATGATGATAGGGTTGGAAAGAAATAGATTTGATTGATGTTTGAAAGCTAGGAAACTGTGGTCATCGTTGATCCTGCCTCTTTGACATCAGGGGCAAAGAAGTTCCAAAGGACAGATTCTGGGTGGGGCCATGAGAGTAAATGGCTGAACTGAAATGGAAGAGATAATCACTGCAGACGAAAATGTCAAGGCACTGAGGATCAGGATATTGGTTACACAGAAGTTACCTAGGATAGTAGAAGGGAGTAAGTGACAAGAGGAAGATCACTAGTCAGATGCTATTTTGTTTTCCAAAAGAAATGCAGAGAAGGTGATTAAACTGTCAGTGGTTTAGAATAAGAGAAAGGAATAATATTGTTTTGTTTCAAGTGCATGTGGAAATTTTACACATGCATAAAGGATGATGGTACGAATAAGAGAGTATAAAGCAAAGAGGGTATCTAATGTATCTTTCCAATTCCAGAGAAAGAAGGGATAAAACAACAAGCCTACTTCATATGGGTAGGTTTAAAATTAATTCTCCTGAGCTAATCATTTACTCTGAGCAACCATTCCTCTACATCACCCCAACAAATACAGACAGATTCATTCCTACAACTCCTCTCACACCCTAACTATGCAGGGTTGGAGATGAAGGGAATGAATGAACTGAATGGAAATTTGTTGCAAATAAGATGGGGACCCTTATAGCTCAATGGATAGGGAGGGGCAACCCCTCACCTTGTTTGCCAGCTGAAAATACTGGTTTTATTTGTGGATATTGCATTTAACATCAACCTCTGAAACACATTGTACATCCCAAGTCCATTACCTCTGAATACTACCAACATTTCATTTTGTTTATAATTTTATATCATTTCAGATTCAACTGTATTATCCCTTTAAAGTACCCTCTTCTTTTGACTCTATGAAACTGATTTCCTCATTTCATGCATCTTCTAATGTATTTGCTTGCTGTTTTGAGTTCAGGGTAGATTGTGAAGGTAAGACTTTACAAGGTTTTATGACTTTACTTTAAATACAATTTTCTGAAGTCAAAACACTAGTGTTTTACTAACAAGTTTAGTTAGCAAATTCAACTTGTAATTCTAGAAAATCAATTAATTTAAAGAGAGTTTGAATACAACTGGGTCACATTTGAAAAGACAGTTAAACATTTCAAACAGAATTTATAAGTAAGCAATATTTTAGATTCATTTTAAGCATTTTGATTTGTCAAAAAGCCTTATTAAATATTACACATATTTTTAAAAATCTAATATACCAACTTATAAGCAAAATTGAACCTTGTGTAAATGTTCATAATATGCTGTACATAAACAGCAAGATTTCTACTTAGAAATCACCATTCTGAATCAATTACTCAATAACATTTGGAATAGGTTGTCAAGGCTTTCACTCAAACATGCCAAATTCTATTAAATTTCTCCTATACAAAAAAAGAAATGATGTATATATTCCATTCCAAGGTAAAAATATCTTGCTTTACATCTTTTAAAAATACACCTGTATCTGTACTTTATTCTAAATCCCCCTAGAGACTAAATATGCATGCACTCTAAAAAATGTACATGTGGAAAAAGCAACACATGGCAAGAAGTTTGAACCGGTCTTGATCTGTGAACTTCAGAAATCTAGTTCACTTCTCACCACTTGAAACTGAGTCAACTATCCCAAAACTTTCCAGTATTTTCCTGTCATTTTCCTGATCATTGGCAACCTTGATCAGACAGATAGACTTCACTTAGAGTTGTGATATCAATCATTACATAATCCCACGAGGGATGTGATGCTATGGTCTTATAGCCCTGACTCCTTTCATCTTCAATACACAGTCACCTGACCCTTCTCTACTTATAGAAGTCTGTAGCTTACACCATGGGTTATATCTAAGATATACACAAATATTTTAAACATATACTAAAGATATTTGTGTTTAATAAAATCTTAAGATAAAATAACTTTCTAACCAACGCTAAAGATTTTTGAACTCAATGGAATCCTGCATTTGTTCCATCCTTTATATTTTCAGAACTGTAAAACTCTTATGGATATTAGCATTTAGCTCACCTATTGCTCCAGCAAAATATACAGTCAATAAGTTGATAACCCACAGATCTTTTTCTTCAGTCCAGAACTCTTTTCTAAGATCCTTGCCCTATACTGAACCACATAGTCAATATTTCCACTTGGATGCTTTCAGTACCTCAAATAAAATTTATCCCATACTGAACTCATTACCCAAGCTTGTCTTAATCTTGCCACTTCTAGGGTTCCCAATTCAATAAGTGTCACTACTATTCACCACATTGCTCAAGACAGAAACCTAATAGTAATTCATAACACATTCTCCCTCCTCTGCTCATGCATAATCAATCGTTTTTCAATGCTATCCCCTAAGCATATTTAAATCTTCAATTTTCTCTCTTCGTATTTAAACTGATCTCTCCGCTTCAACTCTTGCTTCTTGCAAATATCACCTCTCAAAGTATCAAATGCTCTTTCAAAAAAAGTGCATCTCATCATAAAAGCCCTGGGCTGGATTAGAAAAATCTTATCTTCCTCTACAATTGAAACTTGGAATCTACATTTTTATCCTTTGAATTTGGGATGATTATGTGACTTGCTCTGGCCAATGGCGAGCACACCAGTAACAGAATCTAGAAAAACACTTACACATCAGAATTTGTTTCTCAGATCTTATAATACTTCCACCTGCATGGGAGAAAGCTCAGTTTAATCTGATAGTAGGTGATGGGACATTTGAAGTAGAGTCAATACATGCCAGTGCAACCTTCTATAGCAACCAGCCTCCAGCCAATCTAGCATTTAAACAAAGATGCATGAATAAGACTAGAAGAGACCAGGGAAAACACTGCTTTACTGAGACCAGCACAAATAGCCAATTCACAAAGTTGTGAGCTAATTAATGACTGCTTTAAGCCACTAACTTGTGGGTCGGCTTGTTTCTCATCAAAAGCTTATTAGTTCAAATGCCTTGATTGAAACTTATTACCTCCCTTGTTATTACTTATTACTTTAAAATACATCACTAACTCATGGAAGAAGAGGAAAGAGATGCAGAATTTTTTTAGAAAGTACTTAAATGGCTGAAAAATTCTCCCATTTAGCAATAGGCATAAACCGAAAGATTCAAGAAAATGAGCAAACCCTAAACAAGACAAAATCCAAATAATTCTAAAACAAGAAATATAATCAAACTTCTGAAAACCAAAGACAAAGAAAAAAATCTCAAAGACAGTAAAAAAGAAAAGGCAAGGTCCTTATAGAAGAAAAATTTTAGAATTTAAGAGGACTTCTTATGAGAAAGCTTAGATGTCAGAAGGAAGTGGCCTAACATTTTTTTTATGCTGAAAGCAAATTCCCAACCCAGACTACTATGTCTAGTGATACTATCCTTCAGAAATGAAGGGAGAAATCAAAAAAGTCTCATAAAGGTAAATTTTAAAAATATATTTTACCAGCAGACCTATCCTAAATTATGAATAAATAAAGCTCTCTAAACAGAAAGGAAGAAATAATTGAAGAAGTTTTAGAACATCAAGGGGAACAAGAAAAACTCATAACATGGTAAGCAAACATATGAGTAAATAAAAAAGATCTTTTTTCTTGAGTCTTCTGAATTGTCTTTGAAGGATGATGCAAAAATTGTAGTGCTTTTAAAATATGACTCTAAATGTATGTAGACAAACATTTAATTATTATAAATGTGGAAAAGTAGGGAAGATGAGTTTTCTATACTTCACTTGAACTTGTAAAATCACAACACCATTGGAATACAATAATTTATGTATGTGTAATATAGTAGCTAGAGCAACCACTAAGAACAGTAGGCAAAGAGTATAAATTTCTTACTTTTATTTCTAACTTTCTTACTTTTTTCTTATAACTTTCTTTCTTACTCTAATAGTAAAAAATACTATTTGATTGATCTACAAACACTTTAGACAAATCAAAATGGTATTCTAAAATATGTTTATGTAATCAATAGGAAGCAGAAAAAATGAAAGCAGAAAGATAAAAAAAAACAGAGAGAGAGCAAAATAGCAGATTTAAGCCCCAAGTTATAAATTATGAAATTAAATGTAAATATCTAATTGCATTAACTAAAAGACAGAGATTGGCAGAGTGGTTGAAAGAGCATGCCCCAGCTGTGTGCTGTCTTCAAGCAACTCACTTTAACTATAATGATACCAGTGGCCTGTAAAAAAAACACAGGAATAGATATATCCTTGAAACACTAATGAAAAAAAGCAGTATAAGCTATATGAATATTAGATAAATTAGATTTCGGAGCACAGAAAATTACCTGAGACAGAAAGGGACATTATATAATGACGAAGGATTGTCCCACCAAGAAGTCATAGTGATCCTAAATGTGTATGCACCAAATAACAGAGCACCAAAATATGTGAAGAAAATGTTATAGAACTAAAAGAAGATTTTAACACACCTTTTTAAACAAGTGATAGAACAATTAAATATAAAATTAGCAAGACTATAGAAGGAATTCAACAATACCATCAACTATCAAGATCTAATTAATACTTATAGACCACTTCTCTCAACATCAGAAGATACGTTTTTAGAGCTCTAGAAACATATACCAAAATAGGCCACATACTATACCACACTAGCAAACAAACCTTGACAAATTTACAAAATTTGAAATTATACAAAGTGTGTTCTCTAACCAAAATGGAATCAAACTAGAAATCAATAATGCTATTGTACTAATAAAAAAAAAACAGAAAATTCTTCAAACGCTTGGAGACAAAACAAAACTCTTCTAAATAATCCATAAATCAAATAAAAGATCTCAAAGGAAACAAAAAATACATGTAGCTGAATAAAAATGAAAATCCAGTATATCAAAATTTGTGAGGTACAGTGTCAGCTATGTTAGGTGTGCTAGGAGGGAAATTTCCAGTAATAAATGTATATCTTGGATAAGAGGAAAACTGTCAAATCAATATTCTAAGTTCCCATTTCAAAAATCTGAAAAAAGAAAAAGAACAAGATAAACTCAAAGCTGGTAGAGGAAGGGAATGATACTGATGACAGCATATATTAATAAAATTGAAAAACAGTAGTAAAAAAATCAATGAGACAGAACTGTTTATTTGGAAGTGCCATTAAAACCTCTAGAAAGACAAAGAATAAAAGAGAGAAGACACAAATCATCAATATCAGGAATAAAATAGCAGAAATATCAGTACAAGCCCTAGAGACATGGAAAAGGTAATAAGGTAATACTATACAACTCTACATGTGTAAATTGGAAAACTTAGATTAACCAAACCAATTCTCAGGAAAAAACTCAACCACAACCCATCAAATATAAAATAGTTTATTTAAGTGGTTCTATCATTTTAAAGAACATTTTATTCACAATTAAAAACTCTTTAAAAAGAAATCTTGAGGTCAGTATGGTTTCACTGAAAAAGTCTATCTTTTTTCAGAGAAGAATTAACACCATTTTAATACAATCTGTTTCATCTTATGGAAGAGGAGGAAACACTTTTCATTGTATGAAGCTATTATTACTCTTATACCACAACTAGTAAAAGATGATACAAAATAAAAAGAAGAAAAATACAGATCAATAGCCCTTATAAATATAGTTGCAAATCCCATTAACAAAAATATTAGCACATAAAATTCAGCAATATATAATAAAAGTATTATATACTATGAGCAAGTAGAGTTTATGCTAGAAATGCCAGCCACTTTCAAAAGTCAAAAATTACTCTTGTAATCTGTAATTCTACATATTATTAACAGGCTAATGAAGGAACATCACAACATATCTATTAATGCAGAAAAAGCATTTGACAAACTCCAAGGAATAAAGAAAATATCTTCTACTTAATAAACATCATCTACATAATATTTACAGATAACAATCTATTCAAAGGTGAAAGAAGACTGATTGTTTTTCTTTAAGATGAGGGGCGATACAAGAATAGCCACTCTTCCTTATATAGTGCTGAATTTTTAGCCAGTATAATAAGGCAAGAAAGGCATTGCTATTTATAGACAAGGAAAACAGGAACACCAAAATGGAAAAACTAGCATACCATTTAAAATCATTAAAAAGTAAAAAAAAATATCAGTGTAAATCTAAGAAACAACTATAGGTTTTGTTTGCTGATAATTACAAAATACTGATAAAAAAAGCTAAAGGTAATCCATATAAATGGAGAGTCATGGAATGCATTTTTGGCAAGTTTCAATATAGTAAAGATGTCAGTTGTCTTCAAATTCATATATAGGCCTAATATGATCCTATCAAAATCCTAGCAAGACATTTTATGAATATACACAAAATTTTAAATAAGTTATATAGGAAATTGAAGATAAAACTGAATTTTTAAAAGGAAAACATAAAGAAATCTGTCTACTTAATTTCAAGATTGAATAATAGCTACAGTAATTAAGACAATGTGTTATTGGCTGAAGGATAGACACATAGTTAATGGAATAAAACTTAGAAAACAGAAGTTAACCTGCACAAGTGTTTCTAACTGATTTTTGGACAAAGGTGTGAAAATCGATTCAATAGAGGGAACAGCTTTTTCAAGAGCTGATACTAGAGTAGTTACACATCTAAGACAGAAAACGAATGAACATACAAAAACCCTCAACTTAAATCTCTCACATCATGGATCATGAACTGAATTTTACTGATAGTGACCAGAGGGGAGAGGGATACTGGGGGAAAGAAGGGGAAGAGGCAAACAAAGGAACACAAATACAGGACTCATGGGCATGGACAATGGGGGAAGGTTGAGTGTGGGGGGGGCATGGGAGAGCAACAGGGAAAAAGGTGGGACAACTGTTACCGAACAACAATAAAAATAAAAACATTCTCAATTAAAAGTATAAAACTAGAGAACTCTTAAAAAACACGAAAGACTTTTCAGTTTCTAGAAATAGGCAGAGAGTTCTTAGATTTGACACCAAAACCATGATTCATAAAAGGAAAAAAATGATGTTAGACCTATCTTTTTTTTTTCTTTGCTTTGCTAAAAAAAAAACCCTTTAAAAGAATGAAGAGCCAAGATATGGACTAAGAGAAAAAAATCAAACTACACGTTTCTATACAGAATATACAAAACCTCTTAAAACATACATTTAGATAAATAATCTAATTAGAGAATAACCAAATAAATGAACAGATTATACACATATATATAAAGAATATTGAGATAATATATATATATAAAGAATATTGAGATAATAAATAAGCACATGAAAAGATGTTCAATATCACTGACCATTTGGGAGATGCTGATTATAACCACAAGGAGTTTTCTTTGTCTCTACACACCGATCAAGATGGATAGAATAAAAACAGCAACAATGCCAATTGTTGGTGAAGACCTGGAGAAACAGAATCACTCACACACTCTGGAAAGCAATTGGGCAGTCTGAACACATACACTGTGACATGTCCATGCCAAGGAAGACTATTTGACCATAAAAAAGGAATAAACTACTGACATATGCAACAATCTGCATGAACCTCTAGAAAATTCCACATAGTATGAAAAGCCAATCACCGAAGTTACATGCCTTATGATTCATTTATGTAACATTTTTGAAATGTCAATATTTAGAAATGGAGACCAAATTAGTGGATGCCAGAGATTAATAAGGGGGTCACGTAGGAAGGAAGTAGACGGGAAGAAGGAAGGCAATATGAGGAATCTTTCTGATGGAAATTCTTTGAGTCTTCACTGTATTTAAGTCCATATCCTGAAGATGAAATGCACTATAGCTTCTCAAGATGTTAGCACTAGACAAATTGGGGAAAGGATACTTGGGACCCCTCTGTTTTCTTTCTCACAGCTGCATGGGAATCTACAATTACCTCAAACAAAAAGTGTCATCATAAAAGTTTTCAGGAAAGCCTAAGTCCATGATGCACTGCATTTGCAGTCTTTTCTGTCACACTGAATTTCAACTTGTAGCATTTTACACACTAAAATTCTGTGATTTAGTTGTATAATTATGCTCTTCCACAATTGATAGTAAGCTCCATTAGAGGAGCAACTATTTGTACTCTACTGACCATTGTACTTTCAATGTTATGCCTAATGCAGAAAAGGCCTGTGATAAATATTTATTATTTGCTTATCAATTGCCATTTAATCAAATTGTGAAGTCATTGTATCATTGCCTTACTCAAAAACATCCCTTTGGCCCTGGCTGCTGTGGCTTAGTGGTTGAGTGCCAGCCTGCCAATCAAAGAGCTGGTTTGATTCCCACTCAGGACCAATGCCTGGGTTGTAGGCCAGGTACCCAGTAAGGGACATGTGAGAGGCAACCACACATTGATGTTTCTCTCCCTCTCTTTCTCCTTTCATTTCCTTCTTTATAAAAAAATAAATAAAACATTTAAGGAAAAAATTCCTTTGTCTACAGATAATGATCAGACTTTCTGGTTAATCTAGAACAATAAAAATCTTTCTCTTTTTGCTGCCCAACAGACAACCCTATTTTCACAAGGTTCTCCCCATTATACCCCAAATGCAGTTTTGATCTTAGAACCCCTTGAACAAGTTTTTTCTTTCTTTTCTGAAATGATAATAAACCTCTAGTCTATTTATGCAAATCCTCCAATCCTTTAAGGCTCAGAACAAATCCCACCTCATGTGTGAGACTAGCTTTCATTGATCGCTTCCTCAGAGAGTTCTGCTACATGATAATGTAAATTATCATAAGTGGTTTCTTTCCCTGCTCTCCTGGTTTACCAGATGTCTGTTTCTTCATGATGACGGTGTAGAGAGTATGTGGATAATTATGGAGAGAGTTCTGATCTGAGGATAATGATACATTACATCAGACAGTTAATATAAAGGGAGACTTATTACTAGTTCAGGGCTTTCCCAATCTGCAAGTTTCAAATAAGGAAGAGCTATTTTTTTTCAGCCCTTACAACGAAGATATGAAAGAGGAAGTAAAGGTATTACCCTGGTAGGAATGGAAGAGAAAACAACCTCTATAAACCTAAGAATCAGTTAATGTTGTCTTTTCTTCCTCTTTTATGCAGGAGTATGGGTAAAAGAGTGTTTAGTAAGTCACTCTCTAAGGACTTGTCACACCAAAAACATAGCTCTTGTAGTATAGGAATACTTTGTGACAAAAAGACATGATCCCAGTTTATCATCTGGAATTTGATACAGGATGACCTGCAGGAACTTCTAATGATGCTAAAGCTTGGGAGAGTAATATAGAATATTCACAGTGTGATGTGCTGTCTTAGTTATCTATTGCTGTTTAACAAATTACTCCAAAACTTGGCACTTATAAAACAAATGTTTATTATCATAGTGTTGTAGTTCAAACACCCAGGCGATGCCTAGCTAGGGATCCTTGGCTCGGGGTCTCTCATGGAGTGGCAGTATTCAAGCTGTTGGCAAGGAATGTGGTCTCTGCTGAACATTTGTGATCTCTGCTGGGGTTGGTTCACTTCCAAGCTTGCTCATGAAGACTCTGTTCATTGTGGATTGATTGTTGGATTGAGAGAAATGCCTGCAGGTCCTGTACTCTTCACTGGCTGTTGACTTCAGTTCTCCCTCTGTTCCTGGCCGCATGGACACCCAGTATGTCACCTGACTTCCCCTAGAGTAAGCAGTCCCAAAAAAGGGAGGGGGCAGAGGGGGGAAAAAGGGAGTGAGGGGGGAGGGAAAAAGAGAGAGATGAAATATCTCCCATCCCTCATACTACCACTGGAGATCATCTTAAAAATTGCCTATCACATATGAAAATCCTAGTTGGGATGGGATTTCCAATAATCTCCCAGAAGATGATAAAAAAATACTGGTGACTGAACCAGCTTGCTGCTCACGAAAACATAGCTCAGGAAAACAAAGAGAATTCATGATACTTTCATATAGAAGTGTCCCCTGTGCTAGAGGGCTGCAGAGGTTGTCCAGATAAATATTCAAGAACTTTCAAATGTTCCACAAGATAGTTTGCATTATTGGCTACCAGCACCAGAGGCAATACAGGGTGACATGAAAATACCAGATGTCAGAAGCCACAAAGAAATGATAACAAATAAGCCATACAACTTCACATTACCTCAACCACAGAAGCAGATGCCCCTTTTTTACTGCTTGTTTTCATAAAAAAAAAGGCAAGCATGGGAGGAAACCCAGGAAGAAAACTTTGAATTGTGAACAATGACTGACAGAATAATACTTAAATTGAATATTTCCTGAAAGAATCTAATATTTTATTAGCTGAGGTACAATAAAATTTGCCAGGTTGGTCTAAAAATATTTTTTCTATACTGAGCAGGAAAGGGAGCATTAACAATTTTATTTATAAAAAATAAAGTAAGTTTTTGATTATTCAAATTAGCTGGAGTGACTATTCAGTCTAGTAGGTGCTTCTGGTAATTATTTTCACTGCACTATATCTTAACTGAATGACTGACATCTTTATATATTTTATCCCTAGTTAAGCTTATGGATATTAGACATGCAAAATAATCTTACATGTACTCTCCCCCTTCTCTGTGTTATGATATATACATATGCATTATGGTCTAGCAAAGGTTATGGTCAGAACAGAGTACAAGTGTATTTGTTTAAAACTAATGTAAATTATTTGACACAGTCCTCCATTCTCTCTATTTGGAGTGGGTTCTTCTCTTTACAGTATTAAGGGCTTTGGGGATTAATTCAGGCCAAGAGCCACCACATTTACTGGAACTCAGGTCAACTCATAAATGCTACTAGATGATTATGTCCTATAATTTTAGTCTAAAAACTATTTTTACTTATCTGTTGCTGTGTCACAAATTACTCCCAAATGTAGAAACTTAAAACGGTAATTATTATTTGAAATATTTAGTTGACAAACAATCATCAATGTCCATACAGTGTCTGTGGGTCAGAAATCAGGATCACTGTCTCTGGCTCATGTGAAGGCTCATTTGAAGGTAGAGGAATTTCCTTCCAATTTCACCCATGTGGTTGTCAGTAGGTCTCAGCTCAGAGATGTCTCATAGTATGGAGCTAGATGTTTCCAGATTAAGTGACCCAAGAAAAAGCCTAGAGAGAATGACCAGAGCACAGCCACAGCATTTTCATAACCAAATCTCAGAAGCAGCATCTATCCCACAAGTTCTGCCATATTCTATTTCTTAGAAGCAAGTTAGGAGGTTCATTCCATATTTAAGAGGAGGTAATTATACAAGAGCATGTATATCAAGAGACAGGGATGACTATAAACCATCTTAGAACCTGCCTAACCACAGATTTCTTCCAGGAAGTCATGATGCCTACAGTGAAACAAGTTTGAAAAATTACACTGGTAAATGTTGTATTTTGCCATGTATTATACACACTTTTTACTCAAAATTTTGAGGGAAAGATAAGAATGCTCATTATACATTATTAGTACCTGAAATACCTTGTATCTGTTCTTGTGTTTTCAAATTATTTGTTACATAAAATTTCTTGTACTATAATCTGTTAAAAAATAAATGCCAAATTTCTTTATAATACAAAAACAATTAGCTAAATATAAATACATAAAATTGAATTAAAATTGAAAGATTTAAAAATGTTTCAACAGTGAAAGATGTTTTTCCTAAAACTTTGGACCAAAAACATGGGTATGCATTATACATGACAAAACACAGTAGTTGGTTTTACTCTGGTCTGTACAAACACACAACCCAAAGAAAGGACCAGCTAATACTCTATCCAAGCCACTCTTAGTCATGTCCTATGCAATCTCATATTTCATATTAAACTGAAAACCCAAAGAGCCATAAGAAAAGATGAAATACTGCTATTTGCAATAATATTGATGGACCTTGAGAATATCTTGCTAATCAAAACAAGTCAGACAGAGAAAGTCAAGAATTATATTTCACTCATATGTGGGATACAAAACTGAAGCAACAAATGAACAAACAAGAAAAGCAAAAGAACAAAAACTCAAAAGCAGAAAGAACAAAACACCATAGTATGGTGGTTACTAGAGGCAGGGTGGGTGAGGGGTGGGAAAAGATAAAAGGGGTCAAAGATATGGTGACAGAAGAGATTTATTTGACTTTGGGTGGTCTGCACACAGTGCAACATACAGATATCACATAATGTTACACTTGAAGCTTGTGTGATTTTATTCATCCATGTCACCCAATAAATTTGATTTAAAAAGAAAAAAACTATCCCTCTGTCTTCCCTTCTAAGGATGAATTTCTTGTATCATAAATTGTGCCATCCATACATATCTCTCTCTGTGCTCAGATTATTTTGCATGACTAATATCCATATAAGCTTGACTAGGGACAAAATATATAAAGATGTTGTTGATTCATATAGAGGGGTGACATGATGCTCACACATGCCCATGGTTTTTATTATTAAAATTGCATTAATAAGAATAAGAAAGACAGACACGTACAATTCTCCTATGTACCATGTGTCATTCTAAGCACTTTAATTTATATTTTCAACTATTCTTTGATGCAGCCCCCTAAGAGAGGAGATGTATTTTTACGCACATTTTACAAAGGAGGAAAGAAAGGCACAGAGATACTAAGGATCTGGTTCAAAACCACACAATTAGTAAGAACGGGAGTTTGTCTGGGGACCCAGGAAGACTCAATTAAGCCACTTTACTCTTCTTCCAAGATAGAACGAGATTCTGCACTGGGAGTAGAGATTGCTGTTGACCTCAGCCAGGCTCTTTGTTCTGGTTGGTTAAATGTAAACAGTGTTCTTGGTTCAACTCTCCTTTGGCCACAAAAATGAAATCATCCAACAACCTTCTCATCATTCCTCCTACATCTCAACACTTCTTCCCAGGGTGACCATCTGGTATTTTGTCTAGCATTCCCTCCTGTTCTTCCACAACTACATGCCAATTTCCCTGCTATCATTCTGTGTGGTTTAGTGGGATTACTTGCTTCCCACCTTCAAGGACAAGGGCATTCACACTATTCAGGAGAGCCAGCTGATATGCCACACTATGTATCCAAGGGTGGAGATGGGACACAAGCCACCTGACTCTACTTCAGGAATTTGTGGCAATGATGGAGAAAAAAAATACTTTATCACCTTGGAAGAAGGTATAGAGAAGAGCTTGGAGCTGTTACCTTTTTATTTAAAGAGAGGCTTCTTGAGAATGAAGCCAAAGGAAGAGAAAAGCATAACCGAGTTATGAAAGGAGTGAAATTCATCATCCTGTAGTATTTGAGCACCAGGTCAGGGCTTAATAGGAAGACTGTCCTCTAAAGTTAATGCATTTCCTTTAATGCTTAAGCTTTTTAAAATTCATTTCTTTTCTAAATTGAATTTATTGAGGTGACATTGGTTCACAAAACCACACAGGTTTCAAGTGTACAACTCAACGAAACACCATCTACACACTGTTTCAGCTCCCCATCACCACAAGCGAAATCTCTCTCCATCCCCGTCACCCACCCACCTTTGCCCACCTCCACCTACTGGCCACCTTTATTAATTTCTGTACCTGGTAATCACAAATCCTTAGCTAATAAATTTACTGAAAAGGGGATGCTTTCTGAAATCCAATAATTCACTAAATTCCATTTTGATTAATATAACACACAATTTCCAAGCCTTCATTGCCACCCCATTATAACCTATGGCCTCTCTAAATGTTGTATACTAATTATTTAATATGAGAAACATCTTTCTTTCAAACAATATGTTTTTTTCTCTTTAGTACTTCTACTGGTCTGCCTCCATCTGTTCGATGTACTTTTTTAAATGTCTTCTGTCCTTTCACAAAGCCCATCTCTGCATTTTCCAAAATTTTCTCTTTTGATCATTACCCTCACAAATGAAATAAATGATTAAAATAATCAAATCAACCCAGGCTGATTTCTTTATTCTCATTCTGAAGCATGAAGTCCATGCAGAGTGACAGTAACTACAAGTCAGTTTTTGGAGAAATATATTAACTCCACTTACTGAAACTGATTACTTCTAAGTCGCAGATAGTATGGAAGCAATTGGAGAAAATACCCCTACACAGCAGACATTCTCAAGATTAGCATTCAGGCTCTGTGACTGAGTGCTCTGAGACCTTGATTCAATTGCTCCCGTTGCCATGCCCCGTGATGAAAGTCCCTCTGTGCCTGCTATGGTCCTGCTCCAACCAGCCAAGCCCTCCCCTGTAGGCGAGAATTAACTTCCAGGAGAATCATGTTTCTGGGTGTCTAGTGAGCCATGTGAAAGTCATGAGGCTTTAAGCTGAGCACAGGAGAGAAACCAAGAGTCAGTGTCCAGAATTCATTATCCTGCCTCATTGTTTATGGTGCAACGGATCCTGTCTTCCTCATGGAGCACCACATGCTCTAATCTCAGCTCTGTGCTCACAGAAGCTGAGTATTTCCCTTTCTAATTTTGTTTTTAATGTTTTGTGTATTCATTTTTTATGATCTGAAACACTTCTTGCACTCATTTGCACACATCACCGAGCTATACTTTACAAGGGAAGCTATTTTGTTTTCGTTTTCATCTTTAAACATTTTTACCTCAATACATATGCTCAGTTGATCTTTTTTTGATTCCCAAATAAACTGTAAGAGCACTTCTAGTGCTGGGAATAACATAGCTAAAAAGATGTCTTCTCACTCTATTCTGCAGTATTGGTTCTTATACTGGATAAGCTAATAGGAAAGCTTATTAGCTAATAAGCTAATTTCAGCTCATGTTACCTGGACTCACGTTACACATACTGAGACATAATGTAGCGAGGAAACTGGTATGTGCACTGGTGCCTTGCTATCACAGGGACCGGTGTGTGAGTTAGTTCTCACGGATTCACTCGAACATCTGTTTCCTACCTCCCTTGGAATCCTTCTTTAACAAAGATATGCTAAACTCCACTGACTGCTTCTTCAAAGGATAAACAGGATGTAACTGATGAATGTTAAAAAATAATTTTAGAGAATTCAAAAATTATTGCTTGCCATTTAAAGATTTTATATTTCTGAAGTTATATTCAAGAATCAAAGATAGTATTTTCCTTTTATTTTATGTGAATCATTTTTCTGTTTTTGTCCTTATAATAATGTATTTATTTTTTTAAGATTTGATTTATCATTTTTAGAGAGAGGGAACAGGAGGGAAAAAGAGAGGAAGAGAAACATCAATGTGTGGCTGCCTCTCCTGTGCTCCCTGATGGGGACCTGGCCCTCCACGCAGGCATGCGCTTCAACTAGGAATCGAACTGCTGACCCTTTGGTTTGTAGGCCAGAACTCAATTCACTAAGCCACACCAGCCAGGTGATAATACATTGAAACTTCAGTATAAAGTAAATAGTTTGAATTCTGGGCCAAAGAATCCCAGATCTAGATTTGATTCTAGCCTACCATGAATTAGCTGCATAACAGAAAGCCAAATTTCTGAAAACTGTTTAAGCCTCAGTTCATTCAACTCTAAATGACTTAAGTAATCTTTATAGCTAGTTAAACATTGGAAATAAGTATAGTGAGTAGCAGGTGCACAATATACAGTAGCCACTACAGTCCTGTTTTTTTTAAAGAATAGTTTAGTTATCAAATAATAATATCAACTAATTAACTAATTTTTCAATAACTTAAGAATTTTATGCATGTAATATGATTATAAAATTCATTCATGCTACTACTCTGATATGCAGAGAACATGTACCTACTTTATTTTTATTATAACTAATATTAAGCTTTATTATGACATGCCTGAATTGATCCAGACACTGGGCTAAATATTCTTGGGTGGGCTTCACTCTTACACATTCATTCTTTTGTGAAACTCATGCCCCTTCTTTTGTAGTTTACAATTACAAAAGAAAAAACTCTTCTAAGATTTCTTTTCTGCCTTATCTTTCTTGTGTTCCTTTACTGATTCCTCTTTATCTACTCAACCATGACATGCTGGGTCTTCAAGACTTGGTTCCCAGCTTTTTTCCCCTCCTACTACACTCCCTTCCAGTTTCATGTATTCACTGAGCTTTGCTTAGTAACTATTCACTAACCATTCCCAATTATTTTCTCCCAACCCATTCCTCTTGTCTTGACCCCAGACCCTTATGCCTCTAGCTCAAAATTTAATCTGGATATTTTTAAATGACACAAATGCAGTATGCCCAATAACATAACACATGATCCATTCACCAGGACTTCTCCTGCTCCCCTGCTTATCCAATTCTGTACATTGCTCCAGTGTGCATTTCATAATTGTTGCCAGAAAACTAGGAGTCATTCTTGGCCTGTTCTCCTCTTACAACAGCTACATCCAATCAAAGGGCAAGTTCACTTCTTTCTCATTGCGAACTCTATTATATTCTCTCATGTAGATTATGAAAAAGATTTAATTTTCTCCCCAAGTAGTTTTAAGAAAAATTTTTCTTTTGAATTTTGGGATATAAAAGATGTGTGTTCTTATGGAAAAGAGTAGGAAAAAAATGAAAACAAACAAACTATCCTACATTTGTTTCAAAATAAATACAGGTACAATAGAGAAATGGTACCTCAGCTTTCTGTCACATGTGGGGCCAAGGTTTTTGCATCAGACTGTAACCTGTGGGCAAAGGAATGAAGCTTCTCCTACCATCCTTCTGGCTAGTGAGCTAGTTCTCCTTAAAGTATCAGCAGATGTGTCATAAATCACAACTGTAATTCATCTTTCATCTTCATTGGTTTTATAAGGTAGGAAGTTCTCGACAGGTTTTGACAATGGGGTTATCTATCAAAGTTAACTTTTATGGCATTAGGTTTTTTTTTTATTTGTTATGGATCAGGAGACAACTGGAAGAGGCTGAGTCATGAACTACTGGACAGATGCAACCCTAATCCAAAAATGCGTGTCCCCAGTTTTACCGACACATTATTTTCCCAGTCCTTCCAACTGCAAGCAAGTATCAGTCTGTAACAGCAAATGATGAGTTGACTGACTTAAATTGAATTGATAAATTAATTGGCTTACATTTGTTTATTTAATATTATTAATATTATTATTGGCTAATACCTAAGTAGCATTCCTTATATGCTAGTTACACTTCAAAGCACTTTTTGCACACTTATTAATTTATTTAATACTCATACAAACCCTACGCAGCAAGTACTCTTTTTATACTCATCATATAAAATAGAAAGTTGAGGCACTGAACAGCTTAGTGACTTTACCAACAATTAGTATGTGGCAGAACTGGAAACCAGAACAGGCTACCTGGCCTAAGAGGTCAAGCTCTTCAACACATAATGCTGAACCTTTAATGTTGATCCATTTGATAGGCTGTTCACAGGCATTTGTATGTCACTTTTGTTAACATTTAGGCTTAAATATATACATTCTAAAACACAAGTGTTTCTGGTAAAAATAATTTTGATTTGTAGATATTAAGTTACAGAGTTTATGTCTTCGCATAGGTTCTTCAATTATTTCTTTGCAGAGCTACCAGTTACTCAGCACTATTTTTGCAATGTGACTTAAAGAGAGAAGGTAAAATATGTATGTGTCTTTATAACTATGTCTATCTACTTGTCTATATATATATATGTGTGTGTATGTACATATATAGTAATACATATATATAGTGCTTTAAAGGCATATAAATAGAATTTCCTTCAAGTTGTTCTATTTAAATCATTCTTATCTTTTATCTTCCCCAGACTTTAAAATTGTAGCCTTGGAAAGGAGGGATTATTAAATAAATGACCAGATTTGATGAATAGAAGAAAGATCCTTTTTTTAGCTGAGTGTTCATAACTGAGTTAGAAATATTAGAAGGACTAAGTGTCATATTCAAAATGTAAATAAATCACTCAGTCATCTCCAGCGTTTTGAATGTTGGTGATTTTTAAAAACTCAAGCAAAAAATGATAATGAAATAAATAAATCATATCTTTAACTTTTTCCAACATTAATGTTAATTGGGAATATCTACTAATCATCTCTGCTTATATAGGAATTAAAACTGATTAACACAATAGATTTTTCATCTGTTTATTGGTTTCAGCTAATGATTAAGGGAGTAACAAAGTCATAGGCTACTCATTTATGGGCGAGGTTAGGTGAGCACTCAGTCAGTCTACAGGGTAAAGAATAGATATTCGGCTTGACTGGCCTCTTTCTCCTGCAACATATTCATATAGGCTAGCTTAATAGAACATACAAAGTATTGTTCCAGTCTCTTACCTATAAGACTGGGAGTGAGAATGCAGCGAATTCATTTATTTGTGGTGATCCAAAAGTAGTCCTTATCCTAAGGCCTGAAGTGACAGCTAGAAGGAAAGCATCCATGTATTTCAAATACTATTATAGGGGCTTCAGGGATCAGATAATTAATAATAGATACAATAGACAAGTTTTTTTTCATTCCTTTAAATGTTTTAATGCTATGATTGCATGGAGTCAAATAATGTTTAGTAAATGTTATAATAAAGTAACTGTAGTTGACAGTATTTTTTAAAGGTTAACATATCATTCTACCAGTCTTGATCAGTAACAAATGATTTCCAGGCCATGATCATGAGAAAAATCTGTGATCTCTATATAAGTGACTATTTAATTTACTGAATTTCATGAACTATTTGGGAACTGAGGGGAAGCATGAAATGGGATAGAAACTAGTCAAACCTCCTGGATCTTGAGAAGAGGGCACTCAGATTTTTGAGTACATAAGAATTCAGGAAATCGAGATAAAAAACAAAACAAAGTAGTTCTTAGAAGCTATGAAGTCCACCCAAAAGTGTGCATTAGTAACTGCATATTGTTGAACAGTGTTAAGAGAAAGAGAAAAGGAAATACCGTGCTAACCTCTACATCACTACAAGGTAATGCCCATATTATAACATACACAGCAATACACATATTTTGAGCTTGATACCTCAATTCTTTGTCAGCAGGAATACGTACTTCTAAATGGGTACAGACATCCTTCAAATTTCATTCTAAGACACCTATAGAAGGTCACTGGCATTAGATATATCTCAGGGAGCTAACAAGAGGAGTTTAGAGGGTGAGAGGTACTGGATCATGGAGTGCGTGGATGCTTGTAGAGTAAGGAAAACAAATAATTCATAATTTAGAAGTTTGGTTTCTGGTCAGTTTAGGTATTTTTACTAACCATCTAACTTGAGCAACTTAAAAACTTAAAATTCTTTTAAAAAATCTCTCCAATCATGCATGTAAATGTCAAATTAAAATGATTTCATAGTTATTAATATTAAATAAAGATATAAAGTATAATATTATATCCTGTGGGTATACTGAGGCACTGTTAGGGGATCTTCACTAATTAGTTATATGTTTATTCCCTAACAAATTTTAAATTGCCAGAGAAAAAAGGAGTTAATCAAAGTTGTAATAAGGAATTATCTAGCATCTTTTACAAGACAAAGTAAAAGTGGTGCCTGATAATAATTCAGGAATATCTTGGCTCTGTCTTGAAATAAGGTAAGAAATGACGAGGACAGTTGGAAAACAGTGAGTGTTTCCTGGTAGTTAAAAGCAAGGATGTTTATAATATAATGGACATGGACTTAAGTTCGAGCTTCAGTTCTTAGCTTGAGACCGTGAGCAAGTTAACTAATCTCTTTGGGCTTCAGTGTTCTCATCTGTAAAATGGGAATAAAATACAGCATCACCTCACAGGGGGAAACAATGAACAGAGTCTCTGGTATAGTATCAGTTATCATTTTCATTACCTTTATTTCATGTTCCCAGGCATCTAACACCCTTAGTCCCTCACCCCTCTCCCACACACACAATATTCCTCATTTCTTGTTTAGATTGAAGTTACTGTACCACACACGTTTAGGAGAGCCAGACACATTGTCTTCCTTGTGATTGATGCTCCAGGCTCTGTGGGACCCCATGGCCCTATAAATCAGAATGTAAATATTTTCTCTGGGAATTCAAAGAAGTAACTGCCTGATTAAATAATTTTCATGATAATTAGGTGGAGAGACACTTGATCTCATTCTCCCCACACGTGACATCATTACAATAGTCTTGATAGATATATTTGAAAACCTCTTATGTTTCTGTCTCCAGATTTGAAACTTTGCAAAATGTTATTCTTTAGTAGTAAATATTTAATCTTTCTCTAATGCTCAATATAAAACTTTAGCCCTAGGCAATTGGCCTGTCCAAAATATTTTATCCTACTGTGTGCATGCCTGCCACATGATTTGACTGATGTTATTATTAAATGTGGAGCTCTTCCATTCCCATGTGATTCTTGTTCATTGTTTTCTCATTCCGCTTGTTCATGAGTTGCTTCTGATTGTGTTGATTTATAGTTAGCAAATATCCTGTTGGTATTCTCAGATAGTTTATTTGAGTTTAGCTGTTCCGTTTCCAAGTTTGGGGGAAAGCCAAAGACAATCCATTCAGGAAAACCACCAAAAAACACAATTTGTACAAATTGCAGTTATTCTGAAATTCATTTATGTATCAAGACTGCCTCTCTGATATGTCAGAACAAAACAAGGTTTCAATAAGCTCACAGCATTTTTTGGAACAATATGCCATCAGTTTGTTAAGGAACTAAGAACTCTTACAGCTGTATTGCTCAAGGCTTCTATTTTTCAGAATCCTCGTTCTTAATCATTGACTTCTTGTGACTAAGTATTCTGGGGTTAAAATCTTGGAACCCAACAAAGCAACCTCTAATTAGCAAGTCGAAAGCATTAAAAAAACAAGTGAAATAGAACTGAATATTACCCAGCATCAGAATGAGTGACAAGACTACTCACTGACCCAAATAATATGCTTCTCTGGAATTGTTTATAGCTTGAAAACCCGTATCACAGAAACCCTCAAAATTTGCTTAATCTTCTCATTTAGACAATATTTTAAGGTAGACTCTGTTATGTAACTTCATAACATCGCCATAATTAGTAAATTATAAATACTGAAGTCAACCTTTCTAGTCACTAATATTTGTTTCTTTTCCCCTGACAGGGCAAAACAACGCAATAGTCCCATCCGGCCTCTGCTTTGAGTTCAAAGACCAGGATCTCTGAGAGAGGCCTGGAAGGCTTTACAACAATCAGGTCTGCATATGGCTCTTCCTGTTTCAGAAGCCTAGGAAGCAAAGGATGAGCTGCACCCATTGCCATCTGCACACACCCACGCACATGCACACACAGAATATTCAATAGTGGAACAAAGGAAGAATGCATAATATATATGGTATAATACATAAATGTCCAGTATAACTGGATATTTAATAGCTGATTCTTGCCATCTCTTTCCTGGACCTATGCCCCTTTCTATAGATTTAATTGTAGATACTTTGAGTTTATAAGGCTTCCATTGAAAGTCACACCTAACCTCTTTTCCCTGAGCAATTGTTAGAGCTACCTGGATGGTTTTCCTGAATTCTATGTGACTCTTTCATGAGTCTTAGCTAAGGGTTCAATGGGCAAAGTCTTAATTTTTTTCTGGTCGGAGGCTGTCACTCAAAGGATATCGAGTTTTATCTGTACTCATTTGATAAGAATCAATAACATTATTCAGCCCTGAAAGTCCCTGAATTTCTGAACTGTCATAATGCTCTCTTATTCCTGCTTGTAAACGAGCCAATTTTTTGTTTGTTTTCTGAGATCACTTCTGCTATATTGCCTTAAAAAAATCCAATAGAAACTAATTTATGTTACAAGAAATCTCTTTTTCTATTTTTTTAATTCTAAAGTAATAAGCTCATTAGGGATATTATCTACCTTTTACTTTATTGCAGGAAATTGTAATCTTCAAAATGTTTTCTCACAGTGTAACATTCATAAGCATATTTCTAGCTTCAGAGAACAATTTTTTTCACTGTGTGTAGCCCAGTTTCCTAAGCTGATGCCACATACTATTGATTTTGTTGTTATTGTAGCATCCCACTTCTATCATCGATTTCTGTACGTTTCAGGATACCTAGGTAGGTTATGCTCAGTTATAAACTCTCAGTTTGTGGGAGGAACAGCCAGCCCTGAGGATGTGCAATGGAACAACACAATCAGGCTCTGGTTCTGGACCTCAGCTGATGTCAGATCCTGGCCCCAGGGTTCCTTGCCAGAAGCCCACATGAGTAACCAAGGCCCCTTGGGATCTTGTAAGGCTATAGATTTACAGCCCGGGCATGTGCAATTCAATCCTCCATTCTGGCCTGGGTGGCATCTCCCCTGCACATGGCTGGGCCTCCGGAGGGAGGCACTGCCACTGCCATGTTGTGACTCTGAGTGGGGCTTGTAAACAAGTCATCCAAGAGCATTGGGGTGAGCGAGACTCCTTATAGAGGAAACTGGGCCTTGGGACCTCCAGCACCTAGGGCACCCAGGTGTTTCTAATCCCACAACTGCACTGGCAGGCGCATAGGTCCTCTGGGATCCAGGGACATCAGGCTTCCTCTAGGAAGAATGGGGGTGGCCCCAGCACCTCTGGCCTGATCTGACCATTCTCTAAGCCGCCCCTGATGGTCAGCACATCTCAGCCTATCCTCTCCTCTCCCTGCCCCTTGGGGTCAGAACCCCTGTGCTCCCCTTAGATATCCAAAGTCATGTAGCATCCCCTGAGGGTTCCAACTGTGCCCTAAAAAGGTCTTTGTTTTCATGGGGAAAAGTTAAATTGAAATATAATTGGCATACAACATTGTACTAGTTTCTGCTATACAACATAAGGATTCTACATTGGCATCTATTATAGAATGGTCACCACCATAATCTAGTTCAGGTCCTTCACCACACATAGTCACAATTTCTTTTCCTTATGAAAAGAACTTTTAAGACCTACTCTCTGCAACTTTCAAATATACAGTTCATTGCTACTTTTGCTAGTGACCACACTGGCTGTATATTACATCCCAGGAATTATTTATTCCATAACTGGAAGTTTGTACCTTTGGAGCATCTTCATCCATTTCACTCAGCCCCCACCCTGCCTCTGGCAACCACCAATCTGTTTCTAGCTTGATGAGTTCATTTTTTGTTTTTCATTTTTAGGTTGTACATATATGGGAGATCATACAATATTTGTCTTTCTCTGACTTATTTCACTTCATATAATGCCCTTAAGGTTCATCCATATTGCTGTGCATGGCAAGATTTTCCTCTTTGTTTGTAAGTCCTAACTATGGTTGGTTTACTAGATAGATCATAGATATATAGACAGATAGATAGATAGATAGATAGATAGATAGATAGATAATTTCTCATGCATCTTGATTGGCTGACTTTGATTCATGTTTTCTTCACTCAGAACACTGACAACTATTGATATTCATAGCCCACTGACCCAACAAGTAGTATGGCAGTGCCTGAGATCCATAGAATAAGGAAACCCAGTCTTCTGCAGGGAAGACCACATGGGCATGGACGCCCTAATTATGAGAGACAATACAACTTACCCCAGATACCATGTCTAATGGGCCTAGTTTCCTTTAGTAGCCCAGAATTCACTTGTTATATCTCACAGATCACATTTTAAGAGACATGTTAGTATGTGAGAGATATCTTAAGATATGTTTGGGGCTATAAAAATAGAAAATGCATCCCTGGCTGATGTGGTTCAGTGGATTGAGTGCCAGCCTGGGAACCAAAGGTTGCCAGGTTCAATTCCCAGTCAGGGAACATGCCTGGGTTGTGGGCCAGGTCCCCAGTAGGGGGCACTTGAGAGGCAACAACACATTAATGTTTTCCCCCTCTCTTTCTCTCTCCCTTCCCCTCCCTCTAAAAATAAATAAATAAAATATTTTTTAAAGTCAAAATGAAAAACAAACTTCTGGTGCAGAGACCTTGAAAAATCACGTGTCATCTCTGGACTTAGTGGCTCTCATAATACAATAACCTGATGGGTGCGTGTGCGTCACCACCCTGCTTTTCGTATCATGCTCTGCTGGTTCTACCATGACGAGCTCCACACTATTTGATTTGCTCTAAAGCAACCTGCACTTCCCAAAATGGTAACAGACACTGTGAGTTACAGAGCAGACTTTCTGTAGCCACAGAAACAAGACCTACCAGGACTTTGCCTTCGCATAAAAGGAAGTTCGGAAATACAATCTTTATATTGGTAGGTCTATCACAAAGCAATGCCTCCTGTTTCTGAAATGCCGTGTACAAGGTACATAACGTGCCTGTTAATCTACCTTTCCAGTCAGAGGTATACCTACCACAAATTAAAACCTTACTTTTATAAATACAAATAAAATGAAGATAATATATGTTTCTTTATCTCACATGTAAATAAAATGAAAGAGACTTACTTTGGCATTTTTCTCTCTTTTTTTTCCTCAAAAAAATAATTGTGTAATCTAATGTACTGTCTACTTCATGAGCCAGCAGCTCAAGAGGCCCCACTGTGCCTGGACCACTCTAGTTCCCCAGAAGGCCTCAGGAAATTTATATTCAGATAAAGAATTTAAATTTTATTTTGAAGCTCCTGTACCGAAACCAGTTGTGTTTTGGGTTTTTCAATAGTAATTTAACCAACAGGAGTCTCACTGCTTACTTTTCCATATGTGATTATCTCTTGCCCATTTCAACCTTGTACTTTTACTTTTCTTTCCGAATTTCAGGGGAAAAGGGGAAGGATTCACAGGAACAAGTATAAAAGACACATACACAAAAACTAAGGGGGGTGGGGGAAATGGGAGGGAGGTGGGGAGCCCTGGGGGGTGGGCTGGGATGGGAGTCAAAGACAGAAAACTACTTGAACAACAATTTTTTAAAGTTATAAGCAATTTCCTGTGTCATAAGCTGCAATATGTTTAATCTTCAACCCCTTGCCTTCAACCCCATTTTTTCCTACCACCTTGCCTCCACTGTAAGTTGCACAAGGAAACTTCAAATGTCTAAAGAGAAGAAGATATTTAAATGCCACGTGATTCTGGAAAGCGTGCGTTCACAGAACTAGTGCAGTTACTTCGGTTTTGGCAGGAGGTGTGATTCATAGAACACAGTATCTTTCAAAAGATAAAGTTTTGGGCTTAGACTTTCAATCCTTACATTTAGAGTAAGATGGAAATTGTTTTGATATTTTCCCTTCAACCACAACCACAATAGATTGGTGAGAAGGTGGATAAGAGTTAAAAGTAGAGGCATAGTCGGGGAGCTTTCAGACCTATAGGAAAAAGGAGCTTGGCGGGGACTTCATTTTTCCCTACAAGAAAGGAAATGAGACCTTAATAAGTAATTTCCACCATCAGTGGAACTGAGTATTGAGGTAAAACCACAGAGACACCAGGCCCTGCCTGACCAAAATGCCTGTGTTCTCTAAGTCTCATGTGTGCTTCAGACTATATTGAATGTGCTCTGAAACAGTGAGACACGGAAAAACAAGTGAACTTGTGTTAAAATCCTGAACCAGCAGCGCATATGCGTGTAGTTTAACGACTAATTCCCAGTGGAGTTTATCAACTCCAAGCTTATTTTTTAGCATACAAGCATAGTAATATTAGAATGCAAAAATGATTTCTCATATGCATTTGAAGTTGTTAGCCTTTAATAAAGACACAGTAACAGTCCAGAGGAAACTGCGAATCACCATGTGATAGATATTTAATGTCATTGTGCCTTGCCAAAGTTCAGGATAGACTCTGCCAATTATTAAAATTTATGATCTTTTATCCATGAAAGGAAAACATTTTGACAATTGAAACTACCTTTATAGGATCCAGATATTTTAAAATGAGCAGTGTTGCTTTATTAAAGCATTTTAAAGGATAAAACTACAACTTTTCAATATATTGAAGTGTCAACTTACATGCTGTATCTATTAGACTAGGCAAGGTCATACTGAAGTAACCAGTGACTTAATGTCTCAACACAGCAAAGGATTAATTATCACTCCTGCTACGTGTTCATTATGGGTTAACTAGGGGCCTTTGCACAGTTTGCCCCTAGTAGGGGGCCCTGGTTGGCAGAGAGCCTCTTTGTGAAACTTTGGTGGGTCCTTACAACATAGAAAACTAGTTTGGGGGTCCTCATATAAGCAATTAAATGCGCTGGCACCACTCATTGGCCAGACCTAGGCACACAGGCCCATCGCCCATAGGAGAGCACAACGGGCTTAACAGGAGGAAAACCTGAGCTATTTGGCAAACGGCACTAATAACTAACTCCACATGAACACTGTAACCCTTAACAGGCAGAATTTCAGGGGATAGGATGCTTTTTTAAGTGAACAGAATGAAGAAAAGTTCCAATGACATGCTTTTCTGGTTAAGAGCAGTAAAGACTTACGGTTGATTTTTACTCTTTGGTTAAACATAGCAGTGAAAAACATGACACAATTTAATATGTGGAAATCTATCTCCACCTCTCCTGGTTGGGCCTTTGTTTCCATCATTGGCTAAGTTGTCCCTGGCAATGGGAGAAGCTTAGGAAAGCGCGTCAGTTCTTTTAAGTTTTTAGGATACTATCTGCAGCTTCAAGTTAAAAGCTGAACCGTAGATAATCCCAAATATTCAGAAGACCTTGAAAAGGATGAGGGAAAAGAATGGATTTTTCTAAGGTGAGACATTAAATTAAATCCTAAAATACAGGGGACAGTGGGGACCCTTTTGTCTAATAACATTGTTCTGCAAAAATATCCTACAGCCATGGCAATAAATCAGCCAGGCGGACCCTGGAACAGCAGGCAGCCCTGCAGTTTTCCATTCGCTCCTCCCCAAGGCTTACAGGGCTGCCTAGGTCTCGGGTTGCGTTAAACAGTTTAACTTATGCTTCCCCTCCCCAGCCCTCTCCCTTCTGATGTGCAGAGTGGTGGACTCTCAGATGTGGTTAAGGCAGAGATATATGGGATATGAGGTGAGATACAAAATTTGAATATTTGCAAAATAGCAAGTATGACGATATACAATTGAACATAAATAAGAGCACTCAGAAACATATAATAAATGTTTAAGTATGGGAGATGATAAATCTAAATATGAATGAAAAAATGAACATGTGAAAAATAAACATCACTGGTGTCGAAGCATGTCAAGTCAAAATTAATCATTTTATTGTAAAAGGATTTCAAGCGCATTGTTAATGGGGATTATTTCAAGCATGTGAACATGGCACAGAACTTGAGCTTGAACCCTGCTCAAACTGAATGTATACTTTGGGGGTGTGTTTAGAGCCTTTGAATGAATCATTTGATACATCTCTAAACAAATTCTGAGATACCATATGAAAATAAGACTCTGTAACTTAGGTGGCTGGAGACAATAATTTGTGATTTTCACTTTCTGCATCCTTTTATGTATAAAACTACCTACACATTATTAGTAACCGCCTTTAAGTTTACCAGTATTTTTCTTTGGGTGCTTGGGGCTTCAATAAGAATTAATAAAGAAAAATAAATGCTTCCCCCTGGTAACTGGAATTCTATAGAATTAGTAAAATATCTGCATGTGTTAAACTTCATACTTTCTGAGAGCTTGCATTAAAAAAGACATATTTTTTCAAATCTTTAAAAAGTTCCATCATATTTTCTAACTGGAAAGTGTTACCCTTTCTTTTGATGGTCTGTTAGAAATCATCACTGCAAGAGGAATTGTGTTGGGTGGGCAGGGTTGGCACAGGGAACTCTCTGTGTCCAAAGCTGCAAAACAACACAAAAAGTTAATAGACTGAGCAGAGGTAAGAATGAAACGAAGCTCAAGGTAGATGCACATGCCTGATAAGATAATGCAAAAGTTTGTCAAAGAATGGAGTGGGGTCCAAAGTTGGTATCTCCTAAAGAAATAGGAGCTAAGAAAGTGGAAACCAGAAAAACGAGAAATGAAAAGGAAAATCAGAGGCAGTTAGGTCTTTGCTGGCTTAAATGGGCTCACAAGTGCAGGACACAGAGCTGGCTGGGCAGAAGGAGTCCATGAAACCAAGACTACATGCTAGATGCCTCCTCAGAAAAAGGTTCTGCCTCTCTGTTCACTGGGAATTGGCACCTTAGTAATCCGTAGGGCCAAGGGCTTTGATATATATCTTAAATGAGGTAAAATGCGTTATATAAGCTTGCCCTTCAAGGTAGCCATCTACATCGTGGGGACAGGTGGTCATCCTGCTGAGATAGCCATCTTCTGGTGTCCCTCTCCTCCGCCACAGTGTGCAGACCCCAGTGCACACCTATGGGAATACACAGGATGCAGCATTTTATATTCAGCTAAGGAGAATAGTGACACCAGCTTTTATTTACACTCCGGAACAGACAGATGCTTAGTTTAGTAATATGGCAACTTGAATAGGGGAGAGAGAAAGGCTAAATCCTCCTGAATTAGGGTAAAGAAAGTGAGAATTTTTTCCCTCTCACAGCTAAGTTTTATTAATTCTCTGACAGGATGACTTATTATCCATGCATACTATGTTACATTATTTCACACTAAAATTACTGCAACATTATCAATTCAAGCAGGATTGAGAATATGAAATATTAATAAGGTTACCACTCATCTAATTTTCAAAGTAATGGCCTATATATAGGGCAGAAACCTAGTCCCAGAATAGCTTTGGGTTTCTGAGCAGTTGAGAAGGACTCACAGAGCGATTCAGATTATAAAATGGATGTGATCACATAAAATTCTAAAAAGAGGTAAAAAAAGAATTTTTATTTCTAGAACATATATGTTTAGGGCAAATTAGAAGTCTAGGAAAAGTAAGGTGATAGATTTAATGTGACTGATTCCAAGGCCAACGTGTGTATGGAATGAGGACTGGGTGTGGTACAACCTTGACTCAAGTGGAGATTTTACCACCCTGTGTGGTATGAACTTGAACAAAGTGATAACATGGAGCCTCAGTATTTTCATCAATGAAGTGGACTAAGAAGAAAGATGCTCACCACACAGGGATGTTGTCATGAACAAGCAAGAATAGAAGTGTGGAAAATGTATAGAAACTTTATAGATATATACATTCTGTTGTTATTCATATGAAAATTTTTGTATTTCTCTGTATAAAGTTTAAAAATTTTAAAGATTAATGCCACCACTAATCCATTTATTCAGTTACTCAGCAACTATTTTTTGTGTACATATTATGGCCATTGTTTTATGTTTTTAATTTATATTCGAGAGTTTTTAATCGAATTTTAATAATGTATAGAAAATGACATTTACAAAAAATATAGTGTAGGTTCTGAAATCTGACAGACCTGAGCTAAAACTCTGGATATATGCCCTATAATCTATGGAGAATGTAGGTAAATTGTCTATATACGGTATACCTAGTTTTTATTGAATGTAAAAAAGGTAGTAATAAAAGTACCTACTACAAAAGATTATCCTGAGTATTAAACGAAAAATCATGTGAGGCTCTTAGGACAACATCTCACATGTGTTATTCAGTAAATCCTTGCTATGATTTTTTAAATAAAAACTATTGTTAAGTTGTAGTTTTAAGCACAAACTATGAAATATATGTATATGAAATGCCTTGTGGGTCTATGCAAGTTATGTTTTTAGAAGTTAATTTTAACTTCACTGTGCTTCATATAATATATCTGAGAAATCAGATATTACGTTTGTCCATTTCATCATTAATTGTGCTCACATTACAGTTTTTCTCTGGAGACAATCCAATATTATTTACATTTTATCTCATATGCAGTCATTCTGTGAGAAAGATAGTGATAGAAAAAAATAATGACTTTTCTCATTTTACAATATAAAAATAATGAACTTTTTCATTTTACAATAAGTTTCTTTTATTGTATTTTCTTGACATTAATCATTATTTGTGTACTCAGTTTTTCTCCCATCTCCATCCTCGCTGGATGTTCACATTAAGGAAAGTGTTGTTGGGTCTGGGTCTCCTCTTCCCTGCATTAAGCACACAGACTATTCTGCAACGTCACCAGGAAAAGGTCCTATATTTAAGTAATAATAAGAACACGGGCTTTGTAGTAGGGTGGACTCTGAGTTAGATCATTTTAGACCTGTGATCTTAAGCTACTACTAATGTAATGCTTGGATTGACACGTGTGAATCTTAAAATATGGCCACCGTCATGGCGTATGATGGTTCCTGGTGACAACGGTAAGCCAGGAGGCCGTCCAGTTCCCAGATAAATGACACAGAAATCTCATCTTCACTGGTTCCCGAAAGATCCTGTCTTGACCATTCCCTTGGGAAGTAACTGAATCCATGTTGAAAAGAATGAACAAGAACATGAGGATGATTTAGGATGATTGGTTTGAAGATTATTTGTTGGCTAATTAAGGCACCTCAGGGGTCAAGACACCACATATATGGAATGATGCTTTTATTATTGGCAAAGTCAGTTTTCAATCACTTAAAGAAAATGGTAAGTCACATATTTGTATGGGTAATTAACTTCCTTTAAGTACATTTGTTCATTTAATATTAAGGTACATTTATATTCCCAAACAAATTTTATTTGAATAAGTGGAAGAGACTTTAACTAGTTTTAGATGTTACTAACTTGATCCACAATAAAAATTTGTCAGAGATAACCCATCTATATAAGATTAATATAGATAATTGATCATTTTAACAACTCAGTGATATTTTATTACTAATATGACCATTAAGAATTCAGGTTATCTTGGCCAAATGTCTCAGAAGATTAAAAATAATCAAATATTCAAATGTCATTTTAAAATTATAATTATTTTAGTGTAAATATAAGGTCATGTATTTCCAAGTATTTAACAAAAAAAAATATGTGGAGTTTTAATGTTTTCAGTGATTCCCTGTCAATATTTAGACCATTGCTATTTTTCTCCTTGTAGTACTTTGTAATATTTATTTTTTAGTTTTTAATTCCTTTTGTTTTGGGGAACTGTTATTTTCTCTGTAATTGTGCCTGCTTCTACAAGCTTCTTTCCACCTTTTGGGGGCGTCCTTTCTAATATGATAAATTTTATAATAATTTTGTAAAAAATTAATATGCCTAAATATGAAAAGACAAGATCAGGTACTTAATGAACCTAAGAAGAAGCATATTTTATTTCAAGGTCAGATATTACCAAGCTATTTAAGGGAATAAATATTTGTTTTAAAAAATTTATTTCCACATCTTTCCTTCAAGTGTTCAGCTCCCTCAAAGATTTATGTACACTTTTACTGAAGGCAGCAATTTTATACCTAAAGTTCTGCTACAGCATTTATTTTATCCTCAGAGGTGTACCTTTATAATCTAAAAGCATTTAACACTCCATTTTTTCAGTGTTTTATTTTTTCATCTTACCTTTTTTAATTTAATCTTTATTATATTTTTTCCATTAGTATTTAGTTCTCTTATATGCCCCTCCCTCAAAAAAAAACACCGCACTGTTGTCCATGTCCATGAGTCCTTTTTCCTTTTTGCTCAATCCTTCCACATCCTCCACTTCTAACTGTCATCCTGCTCTCTATCTATGAGGCCATCCCCATTTTGCTCATTAGTTTAGTTTCTTCATTAGATTCCACAAATGAGTGAAATCATATTTGTCTTCCTCTAATTGGCTTATATCAGCATAATGTTCTCTCTGTCCATCCATACTGTCACGAAGGGTAAAAACTTTCTTCTTTTTTACAGGTAAGTAGTATTCCATTGTGTAATATTCCATAGTTGCTTTATCCACTCATCTACTAATGGACACTTGGGCTGCTTCTCTATCTTGGTGATTATAAATTGAGAAGGAATATAAAAGACCTGTACTTGGAAAATTATAAAATAATGAAGAAAGACATTGAAAAAGGTACAAATAAGTAGGAACCATACTGTGTACATTGATAGGAAGAAGTAACATCATTAAAATGTCTGTATTACTCAAAGCAGTCTATAAATTCACCACAATTCTCATCAAGATTCCAATGATGTATTTCACAGAACTAGAGCAAATATTTCAAAATTTATATGGAACCACAAAAGACCACACATAGCAATAGTGATTGAGAAAGATAGACAAAGTTGGAAAAATCACGCTACCTAATTTCAAACTATGCTATAAGGTCATAGTAATGAAAACAGCATGGTACTGACATAAAAACAGACAAATAGATCAATGGAACAGAATAGAGAGCCCAGAAACAAACCCACACCTTTATAGTCAATTAATATTCAACAGAGGAAACAAGCACATACCATGGGCTAAAGATAGTTTATTTAAATGTTGGGAAAACTGGACAGATTTGTGCAGAAAAGTAAAACTAGACCACTTTCTTATAAAGAGACAGAATAAATTCAAAATGGATCAGCACTTGCTGGGGTAGCTCAGTGGATTGAGTGCCAGCCTGTGAACCAAAGGGCCCTTGTTTTGATGCCCAGTCAGGGCACAAGTGTGGGTTGCAAGCCAGGACCCAACTAGGGGGCACTTGAGAGGCAACCACACATTGATGTTTTCCTCCCTCTCTTTCTCACTCCCTTCTCTTATCTATAAAAAATAAAATAAAAATAAAATATTTTTAAAAGTGGATCAAGCCATAAATGTTAAACCTGAATCTGTAAGAATCCAAGAAGAAAACATAGGCAGCAAAATCTCAGACATAGCTCGTTGCAATATTTTATCACATATCTTTCCCTGGGCAAAGGAAACAAAGAAAAAATAAACAAATAGGACTACATCAAGCTAAAATGTTTTGCACACCAAAGGAGGACATCAACAAAATAAAAAGACAACCCACAGAATGGGAGAACATGTTTGTTGATACATCTGATAAGGGGTTAATATCCAAAATTTATAAAGAACTTACAAAATTCAACTCCAAAAAGACTCAATTTGATTAAAAAATGGGCAAAGGACCTGAGTAGACACTTCTCCAAAGAGGACATACAGATGGC
Source organism: Artibeus jamaicensis (assembly GCF_021234435.1). Classification (NCBI taxonomy): domain Eukaryota; kingdom Metazoa; phylum Chordata; class Mammalia; order Chiroptera; family Phyllostomidae; genus Artibeus; species Artibeus jamaicensis. Next base: position 13,945,268 of record NW_026521803.1, on the reverse strand, counting down.
CAGCAGACATATGAAAAGATGCTCACTGTCACTAATCATCAGAGAGATGCAAATTAAAACCACAACGAGATATCACCTCACATCTGTCAGAATAGCTAGCATTAATAAATCAACAAACAACAATGCTGGCAAGGGTGTGGAGAAAGGGAATACTTTTCACTGTGGGCAGAAATGCAGATTGGTGCAGCCACTGTGGAAAGCAGTGTGGAGATACTTCAAACAATTAAAAATGGAACTGCCTTTGACCCAACAAATACTCCTTTTTAAAAGCAGGCAGCTAAATTAATGAAGAGAGAGTTTAAATAACATAACAAAGTTCACACAGTTAATTTTTACAGACATAACCTGGCACTTTTAAGGCCATCTTGGTCCTTACAAGGTCCATCTCTGGAAATCCTAAGCTCATGTTAGGCCATAAAAAAGAGTAGTCTGCAGTACAAAACTAGGATTCCTAAATTAGTTTGTAGCTCGTTTTAACTCTCTATCACATTTTTAGTGGATTCTTTGAGGATCTTCTGCTATTGCACCTCCATCATGACACAGCACTGGGTAGATCCTGTGTGTCTGGCCTTAGTTCCCTGGGTTAAATCAAAATCTCTTCCCTAGCTCTATGATCCGTTAGCCCCACTGCAATCTCCATCTTAACTGATTTTTATTTCCCCCACATTGTTGAGCTTTTCTTCTGGATTCTCACTGCAGGCAGGGCCTAACCTTTTGGCTAGAATGGAACAAAGCCCATCTTTTCCAACTGTCGTGTTAGCGATAGTGCTACGTCACCTTCCTTGTCCAGTCTGTTGCTGGTTTTCACCTGGTAGGCCAGGTCAAGTAGATATAAGAAAGTGAATCAAAACTGAAAACCTGGCCATGTGCTTGGGAAATAGAATCCAAAGTGAGTTTGGATCCCACTGATGCTTAAGCATTAAGGGTAAACAGCATGATACATCCCCTAGGGTTCACTTCCTTGCTGGCCTGGCCTCTGGCTTTGGGTGTACTCTGCCTTTTGGGTTCAGTTTTTAAGGAGAATTTTATAGTGGTTTGCAAAATCCTAACAGATGAAAACCATTCAGTCTTTCTGGCTTGTCACTATTGCCTCAAACAAACAATTTAATACAGTCAATTGCACTCTAAAGGCCAGACTAGAAATCCAAGGAAAGCCCCGGGTTGTGCATAGGGAAGGCTGGAATCCTGAAATAAACTCAACTGATACTGAGCCAAAGTGAAACATGTGGCCTTTACTTTTGTGTCTTCTTAGGTGGTGGAAGAGTTATTTGTTACCCCTGTGCTTGACTTGGCTTGGATTGTATAAATCATATTAGAAACATAGGTTATCCTCTGAATTCATAAATATCCTTCCCACACAGGCATACACACAAAAGTGTGTGTATTCATGTGTACACACTGATAAAAACAGAAATACTGTGTTCAAGAGATTTTTCTATTCCTCTTAGGAATGTTTTATGTGAATAGTTAAAGGGAAAGTGTGAATTTGATTGAATCCTTCAGAAAAAGCTTTATTTCTGCCTCATTTCCCAAAGATCTTAAATGCAGATGCTCGAGGGCTGCTTTCAACTAAAGGACATTGGTCTCAGACCCTCCTTAACCTGCTCCCTTCCCTATTTCACACGGAGATCCAATTCATACGGAGCTCAGCAGGAAGCAGGCCCCTGTCCTCACTGCTTTGCCAGTATGTTAATAAACAATCTGTAAAACTAATCTGCCTTCAAGTCATTCTGACGATATGTCACCTTACAACAGGCTACCAGTAGAGAAATCCTACCTAGTCACAACTTGAGGTATTTTGCACCTGTTACAGAACAGAGGTCCAAGGGGGGGCAATATTTGGCCCACCCAGGGATGCCAATAATTGTTGCAGAACAACAGGGGCTCCTCCCAAGGACGGTATACTAATACTGTCCTGACCACCTACTGGACTTGTTTGTCCACCACCAGAGGAAAGACATCTCTCAATGCCAGAAATTTGTGAAAAGGAAAGGAAAGGTTTATCTAAAGCTATACAGACTTTAAGTAGTGACCCAATGTCTCCATTAAAATATCAAAGTCCTTTAGGATGACCACAGGCGCCCACAGTGCTTCCTTCTCCCCCTGCCCTAATTCAGGGTACTGTATCTCAGGAAAAGAAGCACAGGTCCATGTTTCAGGCCACTGGCACCATTTGCTGTGTCGCTGTCCAGGCAGGATCTCTAATTATTTCAAAGTCATGTGGCACCATCTCATGGTCCACTGGCAAGAGTCCTTTGTACCCATTTTTCCAGGCAAAGTCTCTCCTGCTTCCCAGACCACACGACCAAAGGGAGCACCCCAAAGCCGTGTGGTCCTCTTGTACCAGAGCGGCAGCGGTCTTCAATCTGGCCAAAACTGCATGGTTCTCCCCACCAGAGCTGCAGAGAGGGTAGGGTTGCCACTCTGGCAAAGCCGAGTGGTGGTTCTCTGCTAAAGGCACATGGTGATTCTCTCTAAGCCCAGCTCCAGGGGTCCCCACTTTGTACAAAAGTGCGTGGCTCTTTTCTTCACCTGGCTGCAGGGGTCCTCATTCTGGCAAAGCCATGTGGTACTCCTTCAGTGCCTGCTACCGTGTCTGGGTTTAAATCCCCACACCAGTCCTCCTTTGTAGCCCCATTTCCGTCTCCTCACACAATCGGCTATGCCTGCCGGCATTCCTATATATTCCAAGTTTACTGGGCTGCCATCGTGAGTCTGGGCAGGTGTGGCCCCCTGGCGTGGAGCCAATCATCTCCAAGCTCACACACAGGTGCTGTAATGGAGGCTGGGAGTTGCCTCCCAGTTACATCTTGGGTAGAAGTTACTCCCTTCTCCCTAGCTCAAAGCATGGCCACGACTATTTAATATATCTATGAAACCAGTTAAAGGTTATAGGTATGTTAAATGACCGTTCTAGAGGTTATCTGCAAAACTGTTGCCATGCAAAACTGCTCTCAATGGCCCTGCTCCATTTGTCCCTTCCCCAACTCACACCAGTGGTGAGGGAGGGGTGAGGACATCTTAATATTTCCTGGACACCTTGAGTTCTGGACCCAATTCCAAATCCCTTTTTGGGGCCCAACTCTTGGCTGTGCCCTATTACACACCTATAATCTTTAAAAAATATCTTATTTATTTATTTTTAGAGAGAGGGGAAGGAAAGGAGAGAAAGTGTGGGAGAGAAACATGGTTGCCTCTCACGTGTCCCCCACTGGGGATCCAGCCCGCAACCCAGGCATGTGCCCTAACTGGGAATCGAACCTGTGACCCTTTGCTTCACAGGCCCGTGCTCAATCCACTGAGCTACACCAACCAGGGCAGACACCTACAATCTTAAAATAAGAAAGGTACTGTGATGCTTAAAATCAATGAAGTATATGGCTAAAATAAACCCCAGAGCTCTTTTAAAAAACTGATTTGAAAATATTGAAATAAATGCAACCAAAGAAACAGCTGTAATTCATATTTAGATGTTTCTGTCAGTACCATGTATGATAATACTGAATTTTTAAAGCTTAGTAAAATGGAGAAAACTTAAATAAGAAAAGATGTAAGAGTTGACATTGGTACATATCAAGTTCTAATCTCTATCTCATCTAATTTTCTGTGGAGCTTTATTTTATTTTTTTAAATATGAAGACTCAAATAAGCAGCCTGAAAATGATGAAGCTGATTAGTAATTACATAGTAATCTCTTGTAAAAACTAGAAACACAGGTCTGAATTTTTTTTTCTTACACAAAGGAGGATTGTCTAAATAAAATTTTAAAGAGAAAACACTGGCTGTGTAGTTTTATAAAGTGGACTTGATACAGGGTGCAGCCGGGGGGTGCCCCCAAAAAAGATTTGGAATAGTGTCCAGAATTCAAAGTGCATAGGAATATTGGAGAGACATATAAGATGTCCTCACCCCGAGGGGGAAGGGAGGAATGGAGCAGGGCCATTGAGAGCGGTTTTGCATAGCAATAGTTTTGCAGCTAAGCTCTGGAATGGTTATTTAACATATCTATAACCTTTAACTGGTTTCATAGATATGTTAAATAGCTGTGGCCAAGTTTGGAGCCAGGAAGAAGGGAGTGGCTGGGGACTCAGGATGCAATTAGGGGCTGTGCCCCTGAGTGAGAGCGCCTGTGTGGGAGCTTGGAAAAGACTGGCTCCAGGGCATGAAGGGTCCCCGCTTGGCCAGATGAAGAGAGAGCCATGCAGTTTGGGTCAGAGTGAGGACCCCTGTAGTCATGTAGGAGAGAGCCACGTGGTTTCAGCAGAGTGAGGACCCCCTCTTGGTGAGGTGAAAGAGGGAGCCACGTGGTTTTGGCAGAGTGCGGACCCCCTCTTTCCCAGGTGAAAGGGAAAACCATGCAGCTTTGCCAGAATGGAGATCCCTGCAGCCAGGTGAAGAAGAAAGCCACATGCTTTTGGTGGAGTGCGAACCCCTGCAGCTTTGTAACAAGAGGCCCACGCGGCTTTCGGATGCTCTCTTTGGCCGAGTGGCCTGGAAAGCAAGAGAGAATTTGACTGGAACTGGGTACAAAGAACTCTTGCCAGTGGACCATGAGAGGGTACCACAGTACTTGGGATTAACTAGAGAGAGATCCTGCCTGCACGGTGACACAGCTGACGTGCCAGCGGCCTGCAACACAGACGTGTGCTCTTTTCCTGATTTACGGTACCCGGAGTTGGGACAGTGGGAGAAGGGAGCGCTGTGTGGGTACAGGTGTATACCCTAAAGGACTTCGATATTTTAGTGGTGGCATTAATCCTAAATAGCATTAAATAAACATTTTGTTTCCTTTTCACAAATCTCTGGCATTGAGAGATTTCTTTCCAATTGGCGGCGGACAGAAGAGCCCAGCAGATATTCTTATTTTGTCCTTGGAAGGGGCCCCTGTTGTATAGCAGTTTTTGGCATCCCTAGGTGGGCCAAATATTGTATTGCCCCTCCCCCAGACCTCTTGTTCTGTTAACAGACTGATTTTTACAAAGAAAGAATCCGTTTTGAATTAGAATTTCCGCAGTCAAAATATTCAGGAGCAGTAAATTGTGGTCATATGTTGTGATGACCACAAGGCCCTCTCCACAGTGGGGGGTATGCTCACAGCAGTTACAAACACTTGCTTTGGGGCATGGGAAGTTAGTACTGAAATTTCATTTCAGCTTTTTTTCTGAACAGGAGGAAGGAATTAAGCTTCATTTTAATTTAATTAATGTACTGACCTTGATGCTTTTAACTGATCTGTTTGTCAGAAAGTCACTTATCACCTCCACACTCCAGTTTTGCCAAGAGAAAGAGGATTTGGAGGAGTAGAGGTGTTGGCAGAACCCACAGGCCCAGCCATTCCCCTCCGGTGCACGTGGCACATTGCAGACTACAGACATAATTTGTGTGGGTTTAAAATTGTACAAGCCTACATCATGATATCTTCACAATACTTTGTAATAAGATGAGGAGTAATGATGTAAAGTTATGCAAGGCAATATTTTAAATTTAGTGGTTAGTAGCATCCTCTGGAGAGAAGAAAGCTTTTCATCAACCTCTTAGGGTCCCTGGCTTGAAAAATTAAACTGACAGAACAGATTAACACGAGAAAAGCATACACATTTTATTGAACTTTTACATGTAAATGGGATCCTTCACAAGACAATAAATTCCTAAAGAATTGACCAGAGCAGGATGCTTTTATACCTTTTACATAAAAAAAAAGAAAGAAACTGTGAACAATTGACAAGACAAAAGGAGAAGTAACTAGGGAATTAGGGTTAGTCTACAGAGGCTTGTTTGCACAGAGTTCTGAGTCCCAAGTTCCCTGTCTTTGAGGAGGAGCTGGTCTTCCCTCCCCTGGGTACTAAGAGAAAGGCTTTCTCACCTGGCAATTTTATGATCTGTTTCAGGGAAGAAGTATGAGGGGAAGTTCACGGTGACTTTTTCTTCCTGCTTTAAAATAAAATTCCTTCAGCTTAAGATATTTAATATACCAAAATGCTCTGTTGAGGGCTGCCGTATTTAGATATCACATGGGTTCTAGAATATTCTTTGGAAGAAATTAACACAGTCTCTTTAATGTAAAAAGTATGTTTTAAAATTATGAAAAACTTTTTTTCCAAAAACATTCATGTTATGAAGAGCACTTTGAAAACTTGTTTGAAGATGTTTGCCTAGGTGGGTTATTACTTTCCAGAATTTGCCTAAGGGAGCCATCTCCATACATATCAATATGAAACAACTGAAAATCAGGCTTTTAAATTTGTTTCGTCATATCCCAAATGAGAAGTTTCAGGGGGCTTAAATAATTTGATACAAATATAACCATTTTACCCCCCTAACTTTTTTGAATAAAGAGTTTTAGACATCAGGAAAGACAGAAATTGACAAGCTTAATTTTAACAAAACTCCATAATTGCTCAGAGGGCTGAAAGAATTTTTTAAAAATTATGATTTCGTATGCAACATTAATAGTTTTAGTATGAATAAATTTGCAGTAATAAAGTAATACATAACATAAATGTTGCATATTGCTTACTTCTTTCATATTTCGATATTTCTATTTCAGAATATAGTATATACATAAAATAATGAGTAGAACACAGCTATTATTTTTAAATAAAATACATGTATATATTATAGGTTCAAAAATTTTAAACATAAAGTGCTGCGTTAAAGTGTTTGACTATCACTTCTTTCGGATTGCAGCTGAACAACTATCTGCACATGCAGAATTGAGAATGCATTGTACTTCTAAATTAAAAGATGTTATGTCCAAATATTAATAAAAATATTAAACCATTACTCATACATTTTGATGAAGTATATTTCTGTAATAAAAAGAAAGAAATGAGAAATTCTAAGATTTTTCCATTGTGCCATGTAAATCTCTTGCACATTATTTTTTATTTGTTCATTTACCATCTGTTTATTTTGTACCCACTGTATGAGAGGCAGTTCCGGGCCCTGAGGATTTAGTGTTGCTGAACAAGACAGAGCTTATATTCTGGAGGCAGGGGATCCAGACTCAAAGGTACAAACAAAAATGCCAGGATGAGCTGGGATGGTGTGTGGATCATGAAAATATTGAGCTATTTCTGTAATGCATGGTAAGTATTTCCTCAAGTGCACCTTCCTCCTTCATCCTGGATCTCCTACCAGTGGTGTCACTCAGTTAGTGTCTCTGGGCCACACTGGAAGAAGAAGAGTTGTCTTGGGCCACACGTTAAATACATAAACACTAACATAAACAAAACGAATCTCATAATGTTTCAAGTAAATGTACAATTTTGTGTTGGGCTGCGTTCACAGCCATCCTGGGCTGTGTGTGGCCCATGGGCCACAGGCTGGAATCTACCTGCACGTAGATTCTCCCAGGGACCCTCAGGCTTCCTCTTGATCTAGGCGCTGAAGAATTAATGTCCAGACCCGTAGGAACCTGGCGAGCGCCCACTCTGATTGATGGGGTTGGCACCCTGTGCTATCTCTGGAAGTTAAATATCTTCACTTTTATTCCAGGGTACATATTTATGCAGGGTGATATTCTATAAAATGAGAGCAGAATAAGGGATAGAAAGTCCAGGAAAAAGCAGATGTTTTTTGGGCAGGTTGATTAGGAAAGGCTCTGGTGAAGTAACACTTGAGCCAGAGAGGTGAAGAACAGAGACAGAGTAAGCCGCAAATACATATATGACCAAAGGAAGGACACAGACAGCAAACACAAAGGCTAGAGCTTTGAAACTGAACACTCGATATGGCTATTTGTCAGAATCAGAAAATTTTTTAAGATTTTATTAATTTAACTTTAGAGGGGAAGGGAAAGAAATATCAGTGTATGGTTGCCTCTTGTGAGTCCCCTGCTGGGAACTGGCCTGCAACCCAGGCATGTGCCCTGACTAGGAATTGAAATTTTGGTTCTCAGATCCTTCGGTTCGCAGGCCCATGATCAATCCACTGAGCTACACTAGCCAGGGCCAAAATCAGAAATTTGAAGAGCCTTTTCAATTTTATAAGAATAATCAGAAGTGTGGTTTCAGGTATTGAATGAATTACATACTTTCCCTCTCATTAGTCAAGCCTAATCTGAATGGTAGCTCTGTATAGAACTTTTGAAATCAGTCCTGAGTGGTCCCAGTGTTTATTTTATAGTTTCTAGAACCCTAAACTCAAATTCAGAAGGCCAGAGCCCTCTTTTACAAGATTCAATGTTCTCTTATGGCATCCCTTACATAGTTTCCTCCTTGGTAAACATAGAGCTATTTAAAATTATCCAGTTGAGTGTGTTTTAGTCCATTCATTTAATAAACATATACTGACCACTAACAATTAGGATCTCTGCTTTCTAGGAGTTCACAGTTTATTTGGAGAGGCAGATGTGTAAATGAAAACAGAGTAAAAAGTGATAAATCTAAAATGTACATTAGCATGCTGAGTAATGACTTTTCTCCTTAGTTTTTCACATAATTAAAGATTTATTTTCTTGTCTCTTTTTATTATTTTCAACAGAAGGTAAATCTGATCATTAATGCAATGCACCACCCTCATATTTTATTATTTTAAAACTACCTTTAACACCAAATCAAATAATTCACAGTTAATGAGAAAAAAGGAGAAGAGACGTATGGTTGGTTGAAATTGTTTAACTTTGTAACCCGAATTCGATTTAATATGTCTTGCTCAATTCGAAGAGAGATAGGTGTAATGAACTTGAAGAGTGTGCAGACTCTAATCTACCATGGTGATCCCAAACGAGCCAAACGTTTTCATGGCCTGATTTTACCTGCACGGCCACTGGCACCACCAGGTTGGCCATTCCTCATTTTCTCCTTCTCTCTTTCTTTTGCTTTCTTTGTCAATGGCGTGTCCTCTAACATAGTAGGACCCACTTATCATCAGCACTATACGGTAGAATAAGAAGGGGGTTGGAACAATTTGTACCACATCCATCATATTCTTGGATATTTGCTAAGTCACACATAGCACTCCATTTTCATGCTGGTCCTTTCTCCTCTTCCCTAGTTGAGACATGATTACCTGTGTTTTACAATTTCCTTCATATCTTTTGCACTTAACTTTTTTTAAAAAATGTGTTGATTTCTGGGACTTCGGTGCACTGTCTGGCTCATGGAAAAGAAAAATAAAATACAGTTCCTTTAAGGTAAATGAGTGGTTGCTTCATAGTTCTTCATAACACGGTCCTAACTCTACATATTGGAAAGATCACTGATATAGTCCCTGTTTATCTGTGGGTTTGTTTTCTGCAGTTACAGTTACTAATGGTAAACCATGGTCTGAAAACATTAAATGAAAATTCTGGAAATAATTTATGTTTGAAATTGCCTGTCATTCAGAGTACTTCACTTCATCTAATTATATTGGCATTGTATCATCTTACATCATCACAAGAAGGTAAGTAGAGTATGATAAGATATATTGAGAGAAAGAGAGAGATACCACATTCACATAACTTATTATACTATTATATTAATTATCCTGTTTTATTATTAATTATTATTGCTTATCTCTTACTATGACCGACTTATAAATTAAACTTTACCATAGGTATATATGGGTAAGGAAAGCAGAGTATGTAAAGATTTCAGGACTATCCATGGTTTCAGACATCCACTGAGTGTCTTAGAGTATATCCCCCTCAGATAAGAGAGGTATTTGTATGCCTTTGGCTAGAGAGAGAAGAGGGGAAAATATAAATTTTCTATGTGAAGTAAATTTTGGCTGACCACATGAAGTGGTACATTCTCATACCCCTATATCCACACTAATTCTAAACTATTCTCTGAATAAATTTTCTTTGAAGCAGAATTCTCTAGAACTATAGTTACCAAAGTGGGGTTAGGATTAGCAGCCTCTGGGAACTGATAGAAATGCAAAGTCCAAGTCCCCACCTCAGACCTACTCACTGAGACACTAAGGATGGGGCCAGGCATCTGAGAGTCATTGGTTTGTTTGCTTGTTTTTTTTTTGTTTTTAATTTTTTAATTTTTATAATTTTTATTGTCTATATATTGTAGTGTGTGTTCACCACCCAAATTTGTCTCTGTCACCATATATCATTCACCCCTTTACCTCCTGCTACATCTCCCCACCCTCTTTCCCTCTGATAATCACCATATCATTGTCTCTTTCTATGAGTTTTTTGTTTGTTTGTGTGTGTGTTTATCTGGCTTAAAACCTTCACCTTTACCAGAAACACTAATTCAAAAGAATGTATGCACCCCTATGTTCATTGTGTTATTTATAACAGCCAAGATTTGGAATAAGCCCAAGTGTCCATCAGAAGATGAATGGATGAAAAACCTTTGATACATTTACACAGGAGAATACTGCTCAGCAGTAAAAAAGAAGGAAAATTTTACCTTTTGTGATAGCATGGATGAACTTAAAGAGCACTATGTTAAGTGAAATAAGCCAGTCAGAGAAAGATAAATACCATATGAGGCCACTTACTTGTACAATCTAATAAACAAAATAAACAAATAAGATAGAAGCAAACTCATAGAAATCTGAGTTTTAACAAGGTTTCAGAGGATTCTAATACACACTGAACTTTGAGAACCATTGAGCTAGATTACAGAAAGTAAGCAGGTATATGTGCTCTCTGCTTTCCTGGTGACTGTTCCTATAATTTAATGCCACATCATCATCTGTATAGTAAATCACTTTAAATTATTCGCCAGGTAGAAGAACTAATGGTACCCCTTACAAACTTTATCTTGGATCCTTTAGATAGACTCATCACAGAGGGTCATCAGGTGAACTACAATTAAAAAGGCATAATCTTTTTTACATTTTTAATACAACTAAGTGTAATCTGTTCATTATGGTGTACAATGACTGGTAAGTAAAACCTGCAACACAATGTATAATTTTAGAATTTAGTTTTAAAATGTTTTGAAGCCCAATTAATGGTATATTTTCTTAGATCCTAGTATAGGAAGCTGATACCCAGCTGGTGTGGCTCAGTGGATTGAGTGCAGGCCTGTGAACCAAAGCGTGAGCAGTTCAATTCCCAGTCGGGGGACTTGCCTAGGTTTCAGGCCAGGACCCCTGTAGGGGGAGTTCAAGAGGCAAGCACACGATGATGTTTCTCTCACTCTTTCTCCTTCCCTTCCCCTCTCTAAAAATAAATAAATAAAATCTTTTTTAAAAAATGAAGTTTAGAAAACATTTCTATTTGTTGTAGTTCTCAGGAAATTAACAATTGAATTTAATGTTATTGACAAGTAAGCAGAAAAGATTTAAACTATATATTATAAACATTCATTAAATAACCTTTTAAAAATGTAAGTATAATTTTTGTAAAAAGTAGGAAATGCAGTATAGAGAAATATTGTATTCTGTATATACATACAACTTTACTTATATATGTTAATATATAACATATAAGTAGTCTTGGCTGGTGTGGTTCACTTGGTTGGAGCGTCATCCTGTAACCAAAGCGTTTTGGGTTAGTTTCCCAGTCAGGACACATACCCAAGTTTCAGGTTCGATTCCCAGTCCAGACACATACGTGAAAGCATTGATTAATGATTTCCTCTCACATCAATATTTCTCTCTCTCTCTTCTTCTCTTCCTTCCTCTCTCTCTAAAAGCAGTGACAAATGTCCTCAATGGGTTTATAATAATAATGATAATAGGATTATTATAATAGAGGATTTATAATGAGGATTACAACAATAATAACATATACATACATATACAACTACATATATATAAAGATAGATACACACATACTTAGTATCTGCATTAAAAAAAAAAAAGACCAGAAATTTGAAGCCAAGATGATTTTTTTCTTTCTTTCTTTTCCTGGAATAATTGTTCTTTATTATTGTAAGGAGCTTTACTGTTATTCATTTCCTTCATAAAGGTGGTATCTGGCGGTCCCATCCTAGGGGACGCCCAAGCGTTTTCGTCCTGCACCACGCAGCCCTCCACCGCTCTGCAGCACCCACCTGCCGCACACAACCGTTCACAGGGCACACCTGCTCTTCCCAAACGCAGACACGCTGAGACGGGGGCGTAGACAGTGTCATTCACCTCCGTGCTTCCCAATAGATAGCAGAATGCCTGGCATTTAGAAGATTTTCAACATATATTGCAGAAGAAATGTAGAAAGAAGTGATTTTATTCTTTTGTGAGAAGAAAGAAAAGATACAAGGAGATACTGGTGAAAATTAAATGTTATACAAGGAAGTGTTTAAAGAGAAAGAAAAGATGTGGCATAATTTTAGTATGGAATAGAAGTATTCTATTGAACATTCAGCTTTCATTGGCCATTTAATTATTCAATTAAAAAGTGACTGCGACCAGAGGGGAGAGGGAAGGGAATTTAAGGGGAAAAAGGGGGAGGGATTTTGAGGAACAAGTATGAAAGACACAGAGATGAGGACTGGGGTGGGGGGGGGAATGGGAGGGAGGGGGGAGACCGGGCAGGGGGCGGGTGGGATGGGAGAAATAGATAAAAAAATGTACTTGAAAAGTAACTAAATAAAATTTAATAAAAAAATAATAATATAATATAAAAAATAAAAAGTGACTAAGATTTTAAATTTGAAAGGTACAATTCTTGTTTCTTGTATCCTGTGCCAAATTGGTGACTAATAGATATTCGATAATAGAACCTTCTGTGCTGGAAGGACCACACATTTGCCAGAAAGAGCTGAGTTTCTCCTAAAAGGGTTTTCACAATGGGCCCTTTTCTATTTTGGTAGAATGTAATACAGTGCTTCGAGAGCCTTTTTCTGGTACAACTTTCTTCCCTGCGAAATGACAATGGCAATTTAAAGAAGCTCCAACACAACTATACTGCACACCTACAAGAAGTCAGGTGTGTAGAAAGTTAGGTAGTGAAAGCTGGTGTCTGTTAACCAAGCCTTCACATGTGAACACAGGATACCTACAGAGTGAGCTTATGTAAAGATCGTACAATTATAATATTTAGGAGAAAATATAAGGTGAGGTGTGATCTCTTTGTTGGAAGAAAATGTATTAGGGTACATGTTAAAACTATTCTATAATATAAATAAGGCAAATTATTTAAAGCGTTCTAAAAATATATTAAACAAGGGACAAAATAAAAATTATATGAAATCTGTTTTGTATTCTAAGGAAATATACACATGATTTTTATGAAAAATATTTAAATGCTTTGATATGGCAATAAAAAGTCATTGGAAAAATTCAAGAAAGAAATTCGATAAGGTCTTAGTAGAATTTTAAATTATATTAGCAGTTACTTTGCACGGATTAGCCATTAAAAGAATAAAACTAAACCTGTGATGTAGGAAACACTTTTGAGAAACTTATCTGAGATTCCGAGGAAATGATCACAAAAATGATGGAAGACCTGAGAGAATGTGATAATGAAGCGACACAAGAGATCCAATAACCAGATGGTCTACGTTCCTGAAGGAAATACAGTACAAGTGGAAACAGCTTAATAATCAGAAGAGAATAGAAAAAGATTATCCAGGGCCAACACGTGAGAACATGGGTCACGGAAGCACACCATGCACCAGATAAAATTAAGTAAGGGACAATATAAAATTTGGGTAAAAGGTTTACCTTTTACCTAAAAAAAAAACCTATCAGGATTCATTCAAGGATGGTTTAGTTAAGAGAAGGATTATTGCAGAGTTGTTATAATAAATACAAACCATAGGATAAAATGTTATTGAATTGGAGGAACCTTTATAACAGACTGTCAGAAGCCAAAGATAGTTAACAAAGCAAAATGTATTTTAAATGCCATTTTTACAAATTAGGTGTGGTTATAAGAGAAAATTATACCATGAAAACATTAATAGTGACTTTTTATGGTGATGAGTAATGAGAACACATTTCCATATTTTGTTCTTGTCTATACTTATTAAATGTATAACAAGATACATGTTGCATGTGTAATAAGAGTAAACAGTATAACTTAAAATAAATTGTCAGCCTGAATACTTTGCAAAATACCTCATACAGGGAAGAATTGTTTTAATCCAGGTGAGAACTGACAAAAGCTGTAGGAAAGGGAAATGAATTGGACATGTGCTTGGGTTAGAAACATAGTTTATAGCTGTTTTGAGAGGAAAAACGTCACATGGTTGTGACCTTTAACTCATGCCTGTTATTTTTTATTCTATGCAATTAGGTCTTATTATTGTCCGTATCGCATTTGTTAAAAAAAAAGGTAAAGGGTATTATTAGTCGAATAAAAGGAAACTGAATAAAATATAATAATTTACTTCATTAAAACCTTTGATGTATTGTAAAGAGTGGGTGGGCCAAAAATTCAGTTTGGTTTTCTTTTTCTGTAATAATGGTTCTAGTAGTGCTTAGTTGTCTTTAACTTCATTCAAAACAATTTCATTAGATTGTATTGTGACAGCTGTCATATCAGCATCAATTTTTTAAAAATCTTACCAAATTAAGAATTTTTGTGTAGCCATTTGAATATTGAAGAAGAAAGAAAATCTGCAACATTTTGGCATATTGTGCTTTATTATTTCAAGAAAGGTAAAAATGCAACTGAAATGCAAAAGAAATTGTACAATATATGGGGAAGATGATGTGACTAATAAAATGTGTCAAAAGTGGTTTGCTCTTTTGAATTAGTGTTTTGGGTTCCATCAGATATATTCCCAGAAGTGGGATCACTGAGTCAAAAGGCAGATCGATTTTTAATTTTTCGAAGTATCTCCATACTGCTTCCCACAGCCCGTTGCACCAGTCTGCATTCCCACTCACGGTGCAAAAGAGTTTCCCTCTCTTTGCATCCTTGCCAGCGCCTTTTTTTTGTTGATCTGTTGATGATAGCCATCCTGACAGGTGTGAAGTGGTTTAATTTGCATTTCTGATGATTAGTGACCTTGAGCATCTTTTCATATGTCTACTGGCCATCTGTATTTCCTCTTTGGAGAAGTATCTATTCAGGTCCTTTGCCCACTTTTTAATCAAGTTTTTTTTTGGGGGGGGGTGAGTTTTTTAAATTCTTTATAAATCTTGGATGCTAACCCTTTATCAGATGTATCGACAACTATGTTCTCTCATTCTGTGAGTTGTCTTTTTATTTTGTTGATGTTCTCCTTTGGTGAACAAAATGTTTGGTGTACAAGACATTTTAGCTTGATGTGGTCCCATATGTTTATATTTTTCTTTTGTTTCCCTTGCCTGGGGAGATATATGTGATAAAATATTGTGATGAGCTATGTGCAAGATTTTGCTGCCTATGTTTTCTTCAAGAATTTTTGTGGTTTCAGGTTTAACATTTATGTCTTTGATTTATTTTAAATTTATTCATGTGTGTAGTATGAGAAGATGGTCTACTTTCATTTTTCTGCACATATTTGTCCAATTTTCCCAACACTATTTATTGAATAAACTGTCTTTACCACATTGTATGTGCTTGCTTGCTCTGTCAAATATTAATTGATTATGAAGGTACAGGTTTATTTCTGGGCTATCTATTCTATTCTACCAATATATGTGTTTGTTTTTATGTTAATACCCTGCTGTTTTGATTACTATGACCTTATAGTATAGTTTGATATTTAGTAACATGATTCCTCCAACTTTGTCTTCTATCTCAGGTTCACTGTTGCTATGTGGGGCCTTTTGTGGTCCCATAATTTTTAAACAATATCTGTTCTAGTTCTGTAAAATATGTCATTGGAATCTTCATAGGAATTGCAGTAAATATATTCATTGTCCTAGGTAGTATGGACATTTTAATGATGTTACTTCTTCCTATCCATGAGTATAGTATGCGCTTCCACTTATTTGTATCTTCTTCAATTTCTTTCTTCAGTGTTTTATAATTGTCTGAGTACAGGTCTTTTACATACCCCTCTCCATTTATAACTGCCAAGATATGGAAGCAGCCCAAGTGTCCATCAGTAGATGAGTGGATAAAACAACTGTGGGACTTTTACATGATGAAATACTACTTGGCTATAAAAAAGAAGAAAGTTTTTACCCTTTGCAACAGTATGGATGGACCTGGAGATCATTATGCTAAGTGAAATAAGCCTGTCAGAGAAAGATGATACCGTATGATTTCACTCATTGGTGGAATCTAATGAATGAACTAAACTAACGAACAAAATGTAGCCACAGATACAAAGCAGGATGACAGCTAAGCTGGGGAGAGTAATGGGTGGAAGGACTGAGCAAAAGAGGAGAAGGACTCATGGGCATGGACAACAGTGTGGCGATTGCAGAGGGGGAGGCAGGTGTAAGGGGATTAAATTGTAATGGAAAAAATGCAAAAAAAGAAGTGGTTTGCAAAGTTTTGTGCTGGAGATTGCTCAGCGATTGCTTCAACTGTGTTGAAGTTGACAGCAATCAAATTAAGGCATTAATTGAGAACAAACAATGTTATATATACCACATGGGACATAGCTAACATACTCAAACAATAAATGAAGTTATTGGTGAAAATGAAAAAATGTGTCTTTTATTGTATGGAAAAAACTAAACAGACTTTTGGCCAATGCTGTCTGTGTTTGGTCAGTAATACAATATGCTTAATGTGTATGTAGATATTAGATTAGTATGTAACCAAATAAGCATCACTTAACATAGACCAGTAAACTTTACATTGCTCATAAAACACTTCAGTTACTATCTTGAAATTTATTTTTTTAAATAATTTTTACTTAGAGAATAGAAATTTATATTTAAAGGACTTTGCATCTATCATCCCAAAACAGTCATACCATTGCACATCTCATCTGCCTTAGTATTTTTTTCCAGATACAAAGAACATCAGACACTTAGCAAGCTAACACAGCACAGAAAACTTTAAAGCTAGAGTATAAAAAGTGATATTTGCAAATCCAGAAGCAGCCAAATCTGTGGATAACCCAAATGGTCACAGCAGCCCTCAGTTACACAGTAGTTTGGTCGATGCCATTATAATTGGATAAAGTCAACATTAAGTTGACTAGGTAAATTAAATAGGTAAATTCAGTACCTATTGTAAGTCCACAATGTCAAAGAAGGATTCTAGGAAACAAAGGATGAAAATCACATTTCTAATTTTGAAGTTTTCCAAAATGATGAGGAGGTAAAATAAAAGTCATAAACTCCTTATTTGCTTATTTCTTGGAGCAAATTCAGTTAGGAGAGTCACCTGACACATTGAGCAGTTCATAAAAGAGTTGTTTAATTAGAAAATGCAATGAAATTTTAGCAGAAGTTTGGGGAATTTCATTTTACTTCATTTCAGTCTTACACATTTATTTATTTTTATTAGGTGCATTTTTATTGACAGTCCAAGGCCTTTACATTCTAAGAGTCTATGAAAGCTTTCATTTTCTCTTTAAGTATTTCTTTCCCCCCTTTACCCATTAAATTGTCATTGAAAATTAATTTGGTAAATGAAGAGAAACAATTTTCTAATTCAGAACGTATGGACTCAGTTATACTTTACAAAAGTCATCTATCACTTTGGAATGAACAAACATTTCAGGTGCTAAATGAAATAGAGTCTAGTTACTTACCATGCCCATTTCAAATTTAGATATGAGACTGAAAATAAGTAGAGTTAACTCAATGTGTAATCTTTAAATCATTAAATCTCAACAAATATATTTGATAAGCCACCTGATAATACATGATATCAGATTTAGCTTATCTGCAGTATGTTTGCATTCTTCAATATTTTTCATATGTATCCAAAAATACTATTAAAATGCATAGAGGGAATACAGCCCTTGGTATTGTTACTGTAAAAATATAGTAATACCTAAAACCAAAGAAAAACTCTATTTCTCAGGCAGTTATTCTATATTCTTTGACTTTCTTGGTCTTTAGTGGCAGAGTTGAATCACTTCTTGTAGGTACATCAGTAGATTGAGGAGGAAGGAGGAAAAGCAGAATCTGCTACCACCAATACATCTACATCCATCAGTGGCTGGGTCAGTGGTAAATACAGGTAAGTACCAGAAGTCTCCAGGTATCCATGCACGTTTCATGTAATTATATAGAACCTCCAACCTCTTCTTTCCTTGTTCTTTTGATTGACATTGGCATTACTAATAATTCAGACTTTAGTCATCCTGGGTTCCAAGTTCCAATATATTGTATCAAGAAATATAGTGGGTGGGATTGCTATTTATGTCTAATTTTCACAAATAAGCCAATTAAAAATCCACAACATCTTAAAGATGTCATAATTTAGAAAAAATACAAATTCATGTATGTTTACAGACCTCAGAAAAAAGCGAGAGGCCAGCCAAAAATTTTGAAAAATAAAACGGATAAGCAACACATGACTGTTCTAACATTCACAGCATAAAATATAATACTGAACATAGGAACACCATACAAATCGTCAATATAATCTTTATGTTATACTAGTTCAAGAGCTGTATGGCAATTCTTTGTCTTGTCTCTCCTGACTATTCATTAACTAGCAGTAATACTGTAAAGTGCATACAGCTTGTGAAACTGCTTGAATTGGGAATCTGAAAGTGAGTCAGCTAAGATCTGTTGTAATTACTGGCTAAGTGAATAACACTAGTAGTGACATGCACGTGTCTTTGAGACTAAGTGTGCTCAGACGGGTCACAACACAGCTACAGCAGATGTGGCCTTTGATCTCTACTAAGTGGGAACACATGTAGTTCCGATTCTAAATTAAGACAAGTGTGAGATTTTGATAAGGTTATTTAAGATGTCACTAAGACCATCGGTAATTTACAAGGGGTACCCCAAAAAACAGAATTGATTTGTAAAAAATAGTGTGTTTATTTTTACATGTTTAAACCTCACTCACCTTCAGAGTACTCTCTATTTGATGCAATAAACTTATCGAGACATTTATTCCATTGCTCAAAACAGTTTTTGAACTCATCAATTTGATGCCTATTGGTGCATCTGCCATATTTTCATCTCTTCCACATCAGCAAAATGTTTCCCTTTAAACACATTGTTTCATCTGGGGAAACAATAAAAAAAATTGCTTGGGGTGAGATCGGTTCAATAGCGAGCATGGAGAATGGGGGTCAGGCTAGTTTTGGTCAAAAACTGCTGAATATTCATTGCCGTATAGGCAGGTGTGCTTGTAAATCACCCATCACAAAACAGGCTAACATGTTGAGAGTCTTCAATAAAAACTTACTGAAGCCCAAACAGCCTCCCACAGCAATACCAGCTGGGACACTGATACATATGGCTTCCTAGAACACTGGCCTAGCAGGGGGAGGATGTAATACAAAGATTCCTCACTCCAGAGGGTAGTTCTGTGTTTTGTGGGGGGGTGCCCCTCCCCCCTTGGTGGTATTTACTACCAGCAGTATGCCTGGCAGGGTTTTATGCAAAAAAATCTGCGTTGAATAAGAGAGAAGCAGCTATTATAATAATTAGATTTGGCCCCAGTCACTGAGTCGCTGCTGGTGACTCAGCAGCCAACCTTTGAACTCCTCAGCCCCCCTACCCTCCATGTTTCTATCCCACCAACTCCTACTTCCTGAAGGCTATTTCCACTGAGGAAAAGGGAATTCTTTTCTGTCTGCTGTCCAGAACATCTACCCTTCTGACACCTTTGCTGACGCAAGTCAGGGTGAGACCAGACTGGCTAAGGACACCACCTGAATGTTCATGGGATTAAGTGCTTGGGTTCACTGAAGCTTAAATGAGGATTTACTCACAATGAGTAGAATTTCCCTTCTGTCCCTTGCCACAAGTTCAAAAACCTTACAGTTTGTATAATGTAACCATTGGGTCTGCTTTTAACTTGGACTAGTGTAACTCCATGCAATAAACTGAGATGAGCCATACTGTCTAGTCTTGAAGTCCCTCATTTAAAAGGGGGTCAAGCAGTAGGTGCTGGGCAATGTCCAGCCTGAAAAAAAAAGCAATCATCTGACTGTCCAGCCACACCCAGAGCCCCAGGATTAGAGATGGCTGTGTCTGTTCAGAGCTCATGGTTCTCCCCCTGCAGAGCCCTCTTCTCCAAGAGAATGTCACCAGCAACACAGCCTTTAGTGAAGCAGAGAAGAGGATCATAGTAAGTCAGCTATGCCACCAGAGGAAGCCTTTGGTAGTCGAACATCCAGGTGGGTGTGTTAGGCCCTGAATTAGATAAAAGTAGACAAGAGGAACCCGAGGCAGGCTCCAGACTGACTCAGCAAGGAAGATAGAAAGTACAGAAAATACAAAGAGTGCTGAACAAACAAGATAACCGCCTGTGCATGACCTTGTCTTTGCAGAAAGTCTTCCACTGCTGCAAGCAGAAAGCATAGCCATGTGTGTTCCGTCGAGATAGCCAATCGCTAACAGCCACGTCTGCTTCTGTGTTTGCTTGCTTGCTTGCTCACCCCAATAAAAACCCTAGGCTGTAAGCGCCAGGCACGACTCTCGTTTGCAGCCATTTTGGCACCGTGTCTCCGGACACCTCGAGAGTTCGCCCCTGCGCAGGTAAAACTTTGGCCAATAAAGTTCCATCTTAAACATCTGAAAGTTTCTGACCATTTGTTACTTGCATTGGTGGATGCCACAGGTGCAGCTTAGCAGCCACCTTCCCTCCAGTGAAGTGATAGGACATCGATTTGCTACCTGTCTTTTGACTACACATGTCCTTGCTGATTGATGTCCAAACACCAAAGTAGGAGGCCAACCTTTTCTCAGAGTTAAATTACTCTGATGAGCTAACTAGTTAAGCTGATGTGTCAGTCATGTAGCTTAGCTGTTACTAGTAACAGCCATCCAATGCCATGCTGGGTCCAATGCGAGACTAATGTCTGCTTTTGTCCCCTTCAGGTTTTTTTAAATGTTATGCAATGTATTTAAAACCTTATTTACATAAAACTTGTTTTCTGTAAAAAATAAATTAGATTTAACTTTGGGAGAAAAGCAGATAATAAAAAACAAAAGAGGTAGTCACTGTAGACAGTTTTAAATAGTGACTAGTGTTCTGAAGAAAGCAAATTAGAGTAATGATGAAGCTATTTCAGGAAGGGGAAACTTTACCTAAGGTTTCCAATGTGGATTTTGAGCTGAAACAGAGTCGGTCTAGCTTTTCGTCTGTTGTGCACCCTGTATTTTAAAAATATTTTTAACATGTGAGGAAGGACTCTGGTACAGAATCGGAGTAAAATGTTATATGAAACTTTACCAGAGTCACATGAAATAGATTTATCACGACTCTTTCTCAGAGGAGAAAACAAACTGAGAGCAGTGGCATGGCTTGTCACAGGGTTGCACGTGCAAAAGTGGGGTTTGGACCAGGTGCCTGACTCCTAAGCTTGAATTCTTTCTGGTATTCCACATTAGTCATTCTATTCCACATGATCATTATTCACAGTACTTTGGAAAATGCGCCTATTTTTTTTATTTGACATTGTTGTTACCTTATCCAGGTCCCTCCACTAGTTGCTCTGAGTAATGATAGATAACTTCACATAACTGTACCCCTTCTCCAGAGGTTTGCTGATCAAACTGAGCTGTCTTGCTTGGAGATGTCTGGGATTTTTTGTCTCTTCTTTTCTCAGGAGGCCCATGGTTCATGATGGAATGAGATAAGAATCAGAAGGCCAATCCTCTTGCTTCATGAGACAACAACTGTGGGGTGTCCCTCACACTCCAGAGCTACCCTGGGATCAGCTAAGGAAGACCTCATCTGATGGTATATTTGCTTAGGTCCTATCCCTGCTTCCTATTCTACTTCCCTCACTTACTTACAGTTTCTCCTGAGAGTTTCTCCATCAATAAATCATTGCAAAGGAATTTCAGTCTCAGGATCTGCTTCTAGGAAGCCTGACCTAAGACATTTATTCAACAAATATTTATTGAACACCCACTCTGTGTCAGGTTTTGAGCTAAACTCCAGGGATTCAGAAATCACTATGCTGTGGTTCTTTCTTTCTGGGATTGGGAGGGTGGAGGGACAGTTTGTAGACAGCTAATGAAATATGAAAAGACCATAATAGAGGAGTTCTATCAAAAACTATGTCACAAGATCAAAGAAAAAAGAGTAGCTAGCTCTGCTTGAAGTGGAAAGGGAGGAGATAATGAAAGACTTTGCAAAGATCATACATGATAAATAGGAATTCATTAAGCTGATAAGTGTAGGAAGAGTTTAAAGGGAAGATGGGCAGTTCTGTTGAAAGACTCAATTAAATGAAAGAACAAGGAAAGGCTGAGGGGCTCTCATTTTGTCTGGCTAAATAAGCAAAACACGGTTTTGCATGACACAGTAATGGTTGTCTGACCATCCATTATAAAAGACATGATACGTTAGAATTCAAATTATACAAGATAAAAGTTATTCGAGGTGCAAAAGAAAATGCAAAAACTAAAGCTAATGTGTATGCAGTATGTCTTTTATGAATATTAGATATTGTATTGTTTGAATTTAATTGCTAATTTAGGACATAACTGTATTTCATAATGTGTAGTTGATTAATAAAGTAGAATTACCTTTCCTAACTCTGTATAGTGTTAACATTATTATATTAAACAGGGGCTTCCTTACTTTCATCCTGTTATTGAATAAATTGCATTTTCAGAATGTTCTGGTTGAGGATTGAGACTGCAACATTTTTTAACAGCACTTTAGAATTTTGCCGTTGTGGGTTTACAACAAGATGCTTTTATGAGTTAGCATACACACACACACACACACACACACACAAATGTAGTGCTAATTGGGCACAGTTCAAATTGTCTGTCATGTTCAGTTACTTTTATAGTCAGGTGTGCATTACTTGACCACATCGATCAGGTGATGATTTGATTTGTTCATTATGAAGGCTAATAATAATCCATCTGACCTGTAGTGAACCATTCATTTTAGTCATCAAATTGTAACCATTGTCTCAGGGTTGTTTTTCATTTTTACGTGAAGGGAGAATAGCACTGGGAAAAACTATGAATCATACACCATCCCTATTATCCTCTCTGCCTCCGGTAGTCTTTAACCTGGCATCTGATGGCTCCGGAATTTTTCATATCCCTCTACTGTCATCCAAATACCATGCCTAGGCTTCATGAGCTACAGAAGGAAACTTGTCAAATTGACACCAGTGTGTAAAGGACCAATAAGCCCTGAGATTGTCTTCCAGGGGGAGGTGGGATGGGTTTGGTACAGTGAGTCTCAGACTGCCCTGAGATGGCAAGAAGTTCATACAAGCTGTTTCACATTCCACTCCACAAGGGAAATCCACGTTTACTTGTGGTAAGTCTTCAGGACACTATTTGATAAGTTTGTTTCATTTAATTAAAAAATATTTCAAAACATAAAGCCCACACACCAAAAGGCAAGAAAAGAAGGGGAGTGATTAAAAGATTGAGAAAAACTTGTGTAATGGAAACATCATTAACCCAGTAGACTGAATGGGTTTCATATCCCAACTAAGTCACTTAATAGATCTATGACTTTATGTAAGTCAGATAATGTCCCCCAACCTCATTTTCTCCCTCATTGGTAACATGAAGATGGTTTCACTCATCTAACCTGAACCATTAAGTTGTTACAAAGATGAAATGAGCTCAGATGCATTTGTTTCCTATACCAGAAATCTCATGGGAAATGTTACCCTTCTAAGGTTCTGACTTTGGCTGGAGTTCTTGCTTCCAGAGGCTTTGCCTGCAGAAGAGACTTTGCCTGCAGAAGAGACTTTGCCTGCAGAAGAGACTTTGCCTGCAGAAGAGACTTTGCCTGCAGAAGAGCTCTGTGCAGTCACATCGGCACCCAGCCCATCACGTCTTGGGTGACCACACAGTCCACCAAAGTTATGGGTCAGCCCCATGGAGATTTTAAGCATCATTGTTTAAGTAGTTTAAAAAAACTCTTGCCCATGTGTACAAGGAGATTTCATATTTAAAATTTTCAATAGGAATATACATCCAAATTTACTTTTATACAACATTAGTAGTGGCAGTACTATAGTACTATATAATTCACATAAACATTCACATCTTTTGGGGCAAAATGATGTATAAATTTGAATAGTTCATCATTTTGTTCTATTTTATCAGTATACCCAGAGGAAAAATGAAAAGGAAAGCCTGCCCCTACACAATCTTTAAAACAGATTTTTAGTCGAATTTCAAGCATAAGTGTCTGAATCATGCTTATGAGCTTATTCGCCATGAATGTCAGATATTAGAACATTTTAATGCATCTCTCCTTCCCTAGAGTCCACTTTGTGTGATTTCAAATATACTCCTGACTTCTTCTGTTGTTTTGACAAGAGGAATAAAATGCATTTTATGACCAAATCTGTGTATGTTTTGGACTCCTTCACTCAGTGATACTTGGGGGAACTTAATCAAGAGAGCTTTTATGGAGTTTAATACAGAAAATAAAGCCAAGAAAGTAAGCACTGAAAATAAATTACCTTGAAAATGCAGTAAATCCTTTTTATCTGTCTGTCTATATTTAATTTCTCTCATTTTCACATGAAAGAGGATGCTGCTTTGGAGAAAAGGATTGTATCTCAAGGCTTAACATACTTGTTCTGAAACCCCACATGCTGGAATAATGTCATTGCTGTAATCATTATGGTCTTTTGTTATTCAACAAGTGAATTGTCACTTCTGCCCCAGTTATGTTTAAATGTTTGCTGTGGAATTGCTCATATTTTCATTAATTCACCAATATTTCTTAACTACACCATTTAGAGTGTGTGCAGAGATTGGAATAATAAGGGTAGAAAGAGTTAGCAGAGTGTCCTACATTCACAAATAGATTACCTATGAGAGTTGAGTCCAAGAAAGAAGCCATGATGGTGATAGAGTTTGAAAGCAACAAGCCAGAGAAGAAACTAGCTACAGCCTTTGTTTTTCTAGAAATCGTTTCAACAATTTTCAAACCTACTTCTTCCTAAGTATTCTTACTTTTGTCCTTCTTACCTGTGAGAGAACTACAGCTATTGTTGGAAGTTTTCAAAATCCAGACCAACATTTTAGCTTTGTCTTTCCTTCAGAAGAGAAGAATCCTTTTACAGAAGCATCGTTAATTTAAGGGCTCAGACCATCCAGTAGAGCTGCGCTTGAGTTTGGGGCCAAAGCATCATGCCTTGCAAGCACCGGAGGCCAGACAGGTTAACGCTGGATTTCGGCACCATTAAGAAAACACGCAGGACCCACAAGATACCTGAAGTTCCTTTATTCCAGGTTGGGGCAATCCTGGAGTGTGCAGGCAGAAAGTCCAGGCTCCCTTACACGCTAAATGAACACAGAGGTGTCAGGTGCCAATATTTGACCTTCTGGTCATAGTAACAGCTTAATTCTGCACATGAGGGCCTTTACTCAAGGTTATATGAACACTGTGGAGTCATAGTCACCCAGAGATCAGACGAGGGAACCTGACCAACTCCATTGTCCCTACACTTTGTCATGCTGTAGCATTTTCAATGGTTTTGCCTTATTTAGTAATTTAAACTTCTATTTCATCCATAGCTCCTTTTATCTCTGTAGTCATGGTTTGCCGATTTGGGTCCACTTTCTTCTTTTTCCCTCCCATCAGTTGCTGTTCTAGCTGCTGCCCACACTCCTAAATATTCATTCACCAGAGGAAGCAGCATTTAGACGAGAAACACCTCCTTGGCTTTGAGGCATGGCTCTTATTAAATTGCAAACCACATAAAATGGCAAGGGGGGTAATTCAAGACGCAAGGTCTTCTCTGAACCGGCTTCATCAGGGACTAGTTCAGCACCATTATTGTAATCTATACCCCTGCCTTTACAAATCCCCTCTATATCATTTTCTGTTTAGTTTAAAGGCCTAACGTGAGCTCTGTTGAATTAGACCTGAAGCTCTGGGCCACGGTGCTCCATTCGCGCCTGTCCTCAGCTCCGCATGTGAAAGGAGCCAGCACTGCTGCCAATAGAGTCCTATAAAGATTAATGGGGTACCTGAAAAGCAACAAGGACTATGAGTGATTTCAGGGATCAGACTCCAGAAATCAATTTCCCTGAAAATGTCCTTGCTAATTTAACTGATAGCATTTGGTACTCTTCCTGCACAGCAGAAGCTGTAAGCCTGAGAATCTAGACTTTATTTTGACCAAGGGATAAATTAATAAATTGGGTTGGCCAAAAGGTCAGATACATTTTTTCCGTATGATGGCTCCAGCAGTGCTTAGTTGTCTTCAACTTTATTTGAAATAATCTTTTTAGATTGTATTGTGACAAGTGTCATACCAGCATGCATTTTTAAAAATGTCAAAATTGGTGAATTTTTGTGCAGCCATTTTGATATTGAAGATGGAAGAATATGCACAACCCTTTCTACATAGTATCCTTTATTATTTCTATAAAGAAAGGTAAAAACACAACTGAAATGCACAAAAAGATTTGTGCAGTATACAGGAAAGGTGTTGAGACGGATTGAACATGTCAAAGTATTTTGCAAAGTTTTTTTAGTATTATTGACATGTTGGCCAAATGATTCTTCACTGTGGGGCTGTCTTATGCCTTGGAAGATGTTTAGCAGCACCCCTGGCCTCTGCCCACTAGAAGCTGATAGTGGGAGATAGCTGTCATACTCAAAATAGCCACATCAATAAAGTTATTGGTGAAAATGAAACATGTGTCTTTTATTTTACAGAAAAACTAAATGGACACTTTGGCCAATCTGGCACATAGGCAGATATGTATGTTCCAGCATTTAAATGTGCATGTTCATGTATGTGAACCAATGTGCCAATTGTTTATGTTTCCTCAAAATCAACAGTGTGTTTCTCTAGAAAGGTTAAAGAATAATCAACCCTTAAAGGGATGAAATCATTCAGATTAGACAAAATTAAAGAAAGGTTCTGCTCTGCATGGCTTATCAGTGTATTATATGAACAATGATCTGGTATGTCTGTAATATCTTAAGCTCTATTAGATTACTGAAGCAAGACAGCTTTGGAATTCCAACCAAAAGGATTGAATTCTAGGCATAACATATTCAAAATTCAAAATAGGAGAGAGAAATCACAAAATTTAGTGCTGTGAAAATTTTTGAAGTTTTTAAGTAGTGCTTATGTGAAAATTTTAAATGCTTTAGGTACATTTTGCAATTATTTAGGAATAATTATTGTCCTTTCATCTGCCTAAAATAAAGATACTATGGTTTTAAGTGAGTTCTTTAAAAAAACTTTAAAAAATCTGTATTAAAAGAGAATTTTAAGTTGACCTTATCCTAGCACCTGTGTTGAGTGACTGCCTCTTCTAGTATTTATGAAAACTTTGTGAAAAGACAGTCTGGAATGAAAAAGCTGGGAAAAGCAGAGGAAGTAGGGTAGAACTTCTGAAGCCTCGTGGCCTTGCGTGCCCCTGCCACCTCTTAATACGTATACGTTTTGAAATCTCATTGATCCTTGATTTGAGTTCCCAGGTTTTGTAATAAAATATGACATGATTTCTCACTGTGGTGCAGGGCAATTTACTGCAAAAGAAAATGCAAAGTCCTGCCTAATGTAAGGCTCTGACCTATTCAGAGGATTCATGAAGTTCATCAAACCTGCCCATTGTAACCCAGAACTCCCTGTTTTCCATTTGGTTATGACATGAAGCTAACAGAGTATGATTTAAGCGGCTCACAGTTTTGGGGGAGTAATGCCATTGACTACTGAAGCAAGTCTGTGGGATCAAAGCATGTCAGTTCACAGGACCCGGCACCTGTCTGTCTGTCTGTCTCTCTCTCATACACACACACCCACTGCACACACACTCACAGAGCAGTGTTTGCTTTGTCAGTGTTATCAGCATGGCTTCTATGTTCAATTGCACAGCCCACAACACAGGGGTTTGTCGCCCAATGGGTAAAGCTTTCCAAAGCAGCAAATCTGGAAATGTTCTTTGTTTTGTTTTGTTTTGTTTTTGCTTCTCTTAAAGTTCACCCAACGTTAATAATAAAAAGTGAATAGAAATATTTTATAGAGGAGGAGGAGAAGGAAAACATTTCACAGAAGCTAAACTTAGTAAACTGTTATAATATTAGGAAAAGGTGCCAAAGAATTAATGGAAGGCAGATAATAATTACAAAAAGCCTCCATATCACATAACCCATAGAGACAGTAAACTTAAAAAAGAAATTGGGATGTTCACAACCACATATGTGTGAGATTTAGGAAGGTAGATTTCATTGTTGTGACAAAAGGTAGGTGCTGCTTTGATCCTAAGGCATCTGCTTTGCTGGGTCTTCCCAGTCATATCTTCTTAGATCACTGAATGAGTGAGAGCATCACTGTGACCGTCCCTGCCCAGAGGATGTGGGGAGGGAAAGGCCACTGGATGCTGCTCTGCCTCATGTCACTACCAAGCAAATTGTTGGATGAGGAGGTCAAGTTGACGTTACTTAGTATCCTTGTCATCGGTGGTAGTTCACACTGACTTTTATACTCTTTCCAGCCCCTTCTCTGAACCTCAAACCACAGCTGATATGCAGGCACTCCAGTTAATTCCAAATGGAACTATCACAGAATCATATCACCCAACTCAAGACAAGCCAACTCAAGCAGGGAACTGTTGACAACAAAGTATTTTGCTTCACTAAGGTATTTTCAGAATATACTTTGTGAAAGACAGAAGAGCCAATGTCTGTAGTAAAGACAGCCTATCATTGGACTATCTTAATCTCTATCAGAATTATCTTATGTAAAACAAAATGTATTAATTGCTCTTAATTCTTTTACAGGTAACTTTGTATTCATGATATGTGAAATAGATGAATTCAAATCTGATATTATATAACCCATACCCAAGTATTTTTTCCCTGAGTAGCATTTTTGCTACTTAACAAGTAGCATTTTTGGTTTTGCCCTTCCCTTTTAGAAAATCTAGAATGAACCACAAATTAGAAGAGAGAGGAAGAAAAACTTTGTCAAACAGTCAATAATCCTTCTGAAATTTTGTCATCTTTTTTAAGTGCCGAGAATACAGACTTGTTCTATTCTTTGCTTTGCTGGCAGCTTTCCTAGGCCAAGACCAGTTGACTCAAAGGAGGCCACGTATAAATGAAATGCAATCATCCCCAACCCCTGCGGGAAAATAATCGCTTATGATGATTAAACTACAGGAAATGCACTCCAGCAGGTAGAGAAGCTTCTGATTTTCTGTAATGAATTTTTCTTGTTTTCCTTAATAATATAGATATTTGCCTAACATGGTGGATTTTTATATACATTATTTTTGTTTCCATTCTTACCAGTACACAACCATAACCAGCTGCATGCACGCACATACCTACACATGGATTCTGCAGAGTAAGCATTAACAGACCATGAAATAGAATTATTTCAGAAGTTATAACTTTAACCAGTGTGAGATAGCTAAGCCTCTCCCATCTCTCTCTCTAATAATAAACCATATATTTTCTGGTTTCTTCATTCTATTCCCAGTCTTCTCTTCATTGTCTCAAATACATAACTCTAAGGTTTCAACAGTTTTCTCAGAAAGGAGATAAAAGCAGGAAACAGAAAGAAGATTGGGAGGATGGACAGGACAACAGAGGTGTCCCAAAGGCTTGTCTTATTTTCAATTGCTTCCGGAAGCTTTGCCTCGTGTGATAAAGGCATCAGTGGGCAAAGGTCTTGCTCTGACGGGTCACCTGGGTTAATTATTTCCGTCCCTTACAGAACACACTGGGGATAAAATGCCTTGTCATCCTAATGTTGCTTTTTACCAGTGATCTCAGCGGGGTTGAGGTGGGGTTGAAGTGGCTTATAGAGGCAAAGGATGCTTACTTGGAATTTTGGCTTAAGCAAGCACTTGCCACAGCTGAATATAATGCTTGGATATAAAGATTTACACATAATGTTATTATTTCCTGACATTTTACCTGTTTTCCCCTCATTTTACATTGAAATTTATAGCCCAATATAAAAATTGCGATAGAATGCTTTTAAGAATA
Organism: Artibeus jamaicensis; assembly: GCF_021234435.1. Lineage (NCBI taxonomy): Eukaryota > Metazoa > Chordata > Mammalia > Chiroptera > Phyllostomidae > Artibeus > Artibeus jamaicensis. Next base: position 13,915,432 of record NW_026521803.1, on the reverse strand, counting down.
AATGATTTAAAATGTTGTAAGGACCTCAATCCCGTAAATAACTTTATTTCAGGAAAACATAAACATAGTAGATAAAAGGTAAAAATAGTTTTCCAAAAAGGGTCTACTTAGTTATAAACTTGTCAGTGATACTACCTGTCAATGCACAGATATGTGTGTTTGTGTATTAAATACACAAATTTCAACACAACCTAGCAACTGCATAATAGTAATTTAAAAATATATTTAAATGTATAGTTATAAATGGTACCTCCTTATGACAATTTGTGTTAATATACAGCTAAAATCCATGGATTTTCTTAATTTGTTTATATCATTTTGTGATTTTATTGCTCAGCCCTTTAATTTATACTTATTTGTGTTTATTTCCATCTTATTGTAAAAAACCTCTTCACTGTTTTCACTCTTCAATAGTAAGACCAAGCAAACTATTTTATATTTGCAAGATGGAAAGCCAGGAAAAATATTGCAAAAATTAGGGAAAATGTTACAACACTTTTCTCTGAAGTCCAGTTGATGATAATACTTTATGAAAAATATATAGTCCCATTAGTTTTCAAAATCCACAGACCAGCAGAAGCTAAGTAATAACATCTATCAGTATACTTGTTATTACTCTACTGGGCAAGAAGATTTAAATATCCTTCGGAGATCTCCAGCAAGTAATTTGGATACTGAAACAATTAAAATAATTATATATTTATGCACAATGGGATCTTAGGTAGGAAATAAAATAAATTTGATGTATTTTATATAAACCCATTTGGGTGTTTTTGTTATAAACTCATAGCAAAAGTTTTTTATTGAAATTCCAATAGCTAAACTTCCTAAACAATGTCAAAGATTGGGTGTTTTCACTACATAATCTGCTGTAGCTTTATATATTAAGACAAATTCTATTAACATTGAATTTCATATACTTTCTGTGATGACAACTATATATATGTATATTTTAATTGTTTTCCATACCTTACCTCTGTCCCCACTGATTCTTAATATATTTTATCAGATGTATTTAAAATCTGTCTCATATCACACCCCAAAAACATGCATATATATACATTTATATATTTGCATTTCCATAGAATGCTTACATAATACATTTGTAAATATTAATAATGTTTTCAATATCAATACCTAAAACAATTTTAATCATTTCTTAACCTATAAGGATGTAATAATTGTGCATATTGGTTCTCCAAATTCTACCAATATACTTCTAAATAAAAATCCAAGTCATATGCATGCATACATTTTGCTCTCACTAAGATTTGGTTTGAGATTTTAAAATTATTAGTATGGTACCACTGGTGATTTTTACTATTTTATATATTTCACACAGGCTGATAGAATTTGAAGATTAAATACAAATTACAGCCCCGGCTGGTATAGCTCAGTGGATTGAGCACAGGTCTGTGAACCAAAGGGTCGCAGTCCGATTCCCAGTCAGGGCACATGCCTGGGTTGCAGGCCAGTGCCCAGTATGAGGCACATGAGAGGCAACCATACATTGATGTTTCTCTACCTCTCTCCTTCTCTTCCCTTTTAAAGATAAATAAATAAAATCTTTTTAAAAAGTGAAACTTTGGAAAATAAATAAATAAATATAAGTTACAAGTATAAAACCATGACATCTAAATTAACAACAATGGTGCATTAAATATCAAATTTAAATCTGCTTTGAACAAACATATGAAGCACTGTAAACTGTGAATGAATCACTTCCAACAGCAACTTTATATCATTTCAGAGGGAACACTTGTCAAGGCACAGGGGATTAATGACTAACAGTTGATTTCATTATTTTCAGTTGATTTCATTAGTATTTGTTATAGTATAAAGTACATTCCCTGGCTGGTGTGGCTCAGTGGATTGAGTACTGGCCTGTGAACCAAAGAGTCATTGGTTCAATTCCCAGTCAGGGCAATGCCAGGGTTGCATGGGAGGTCCCCAGTAGGTGGCGTGTAATAGGTAATGACACATTGATGTTTCACTCACTCTCTTTCCCCTTTTTCTCCCTCTCTAAATAAATAAAATCTTTTAAAAAAGTACACTCCTTTTAGTTCTCTGAAAGTTAGTGATTTATATACATTTCATGTAAAGATTTTGCTGTAGATAATATAAAAGTGGTTTAATAGCTAAGTGAAGTTTTTTGCCTACCTAAATCTACTTATTCAAACAAAAATATTCTTTTAATAAAATAGCACTTAATGCATTATTGCCATCCATTGAAATAAAATCTATGAGGTGGTTAGCTCACCATCTTCCTGCCAGGACAACGGACTATTACAGTCTTTTTTTCTGTCTGAAGCATTTGACCATTTTCCATTGAGTGTAATCTTCATGTATTATGTGCACCTTACTTACACAGTAGGCTAATTGAATGACGCTGACCCACTGACTAACGAAAGCAGCATTGTCAAAAGTGAGATAGACTTGTCACCCACCTGTTTGATATCAAGGACAATTGTATATCTTCTTGGTTTTCAAAATAGTTAATAATAGTGATAATAATAAAGTGCTGCTTAGAATTTTGGTCAAATACAGTTCCATTTTTGTGATGTGTGTTTTTATATTTGAAGAAATATTAAAGTTAAGAAAGCAAGTTGTAGAATCAACTGATGCTCAATAGATACTATTCTTTGTGATGAGCACTCCAGAAAAATAACGACTTTGTCTTTGACATCAAGGAAAGAGACAGATAAAGCATGAGCATTACATAGTTCGTATACAAGTCTGCTTAAGACACAGACCAAACGAACAACAAAATCAATACGTGCTATGTTTTGGAGTGTAGAGAGAAAATGTTGTGCCTTGCTCTTAAAATCAAAAGCTAATATCAGATATTTTAAAATATTTGGACCTCTCACGCTATCGTATAGTTACCTTCAATGCAGGTACTTTTATTTGCAGAATTCATGTTGTAAGAATTAAATGAGAAAATTTTGAATATGCTTTGAAAAATACAAAGTTATCATATTTTCTCAGGCCAAATTCAAAGAATAATATCAAGATGCTTCATTTTCTGAATAATTGATATTTTTACCAGATTATTTACCCTGGTAGAGAGGTTTTATTATTTTACAGTGTTTTGAACTACAATTTATATTTTAAAAAGAAATTAGTAGTGCTCAGGCAAGAGAAATAGAATTGCAAAAATTCCTTTCAATTTAAATAGATCATCCTTGCCCTGGCTGGTGGGCTTAGTGAATTGAGTGCCAGCCTGTGAGGCAAAAGATCAGCAGTTCAATTCCTAGCCAGGGCTCATGCCTAGGTTGCAGGCCAGGTTTCCCTCAGTAAGGGGTATGTGAGAGGCAACCACACAATGATGTTTCTCTTCCTCTCTTTCTGCCTCCCTTCCCTTGTCTCTAAAAACAAATAAATAAAATCCTTTAAAAAGACATATGTTTTTTGAAAAGGTAAAAAACAAAAACAGTCATCCTCACTACATTTTCAACTGAGAATACAGACTAGATTAGAAGCCCAAAGATAGTACATAAAAAACTAGTTCCTCCAATCAGATCTGTGAAGCATGGGAAAAAATGGTTTCTATGTTTTTACTCTCATATAAATAAAATGATTGATTTGGCCCAATCTGCCTTCCTTTCCATCTTTGATTCCAACACATACCCACTCAAGCAAATGTTGTAGAATGCATTCAATTAAGATTTCTGTTAACTCATACATGAAATGGGGCTGGAACTTTACTAACCCTCTCCCAGCGTACCTTGTTTGCATTCTGATTCTCTGATTTAAGTGTTTTACAGGACTGGCATTCATTCTGTGTTTTTTACAGCTTCTAATCAGGTTCTTGGAGCACAGTAGTATTTCTGTGGGAATTATTAACCAAGAAAAAGTATAAGCAAATACTTAGAATGAAGGCACATTGCCTCTAAAATTTAGGATATTGAAGTTCTGTGAAGAATTTGCCTTAAGATATTTATGTGAAGTTGCAAATACTCTCTTAACTTCTCCCAATTAATCATAAACTCAAAGCTAATAGGCTAATATAATTCAAATATTTATATCATGCAACTCGTGGCAAATATCCTCATACACATGCTCATAATTTTCCCCAAATTATTTCAGAATAACACCTGCATTTACAGTCATCCTGTCTTTCCACTGGGGAAATGTTGGAATGTACGTAAGGAGCATTTGCAACAAGTCACAAAATCTGGTTTCTGTAACTAAAACAGCCACAGAGGAGGTGGAGTGGCGTATTTTGCACTGTCTCGTCTGTTAAACCCTAACAAGTAATAACCTACAGCGGTGGAACTATTTGTTTAATATAAACTGCCTTCACTCTGGAGTACAGATAAATGTGCCTACCTGAGAACAATTGTCTCTTTTTTCTTTTTTCTTTATTTTATATTGATTGACTCCAGACTAAATGAATTTTGCTTTAAAGGGAAGCTCATTAATACCATGGAGAATATTGATGAATTTTTATTGACATCCTGCTTTATTATTTAATTCACATATACTTCTAGGCACCAGCTGAGAGGTATCTTTATTTCTATATTATTAACATAGAAAAAAAATAAAGTTTAACCCAGACTGATTGATTTGGGGTTTAAACTTGAAAAGAAAATGCTACTTGGTATGACTATCAAATGAATTAGTGTCCAAATATCAAAAACTAAAAATTATATACTTTTAAGATTTTTGGTTTTTCTCTACAAACTAACATGTTCTATTTTTTCCCCATTACTGTTTGTGCTTTAGATGTCAAATAAGAATCTGAGGTCAAGAAGATTTGCTATTATGTTTTTTCCCAAAGATTTTATAATTTTAACTCTCATATTTAGCCCATTTATCCCTTTTAAGTTAATATTTATATATGGTATGAAGTAGGGGTTAGGGTGTGAAAAGGAAGATAAGAAGCAGGAGGAAGGGATGACAAAGGGTGATGAGGAACTTTCTGGGTATAATAGACACGTTCAATATCTTTACCATGGTGTTGGTTTCACATGTGTATATATGTTAGAGCTAACAACACTTTACATTTTACATATGTGCAGCATATGATATGTTAATAAATGTCAATGAACCTGTTAAACCAAAAAAATTCATGAAAAAACAAACAAACCTGTAACTTTAAATGCAAACCTATGAGCCCCTTTATATTGAACAGATGGGATACAGCTCAGTTCAGGAATTGCTGAAAAAGGCTAATTAGATATTTTATTGTTATTATTTTATTTTAATTGTTGTTCAAGTACAATTTTCTGTCTTTTACTCCCATCCCAGTCCACCCTCCCAGACGTCCCCACCTCCCTCCCATTTCCACCCCCCCTAGATTTTGTCCATGTATCCTTTATACTTGTTCCTGTAAACCCCTTCCCCTTTTCCCCTGAAATTCCTTCCCCCCTCCCCTATGGTCACTGTCAGCCTGTTCTCTTTTTCAGTACCTTTGGATATATTTTGCTTGCTTTTTTGTTTTGTTATTTAGGTTCCTGTTAAAGGTGAGATCATATGGTATTTGTCTTTCATCTCCTCGCTTATTTCACTTAGCATAATGCTTTCCAGTTCCATCCATGCTGTTGCCAAGGGTAGGAGCACCTTCTTTCTCTCTGCTGCATAGAATTCCATTGTGTAAATGTACCATAGTTTTCTGATCCATTCATTTACTGATAGGCACCTAGGTTGCTTCTAACTCTTGGCTATTGTAAATTGTGCTGCTATGAACATTGGGTTGCATAGGTTCTTTTGGATTGGTGTTTCAGGGTTCTTAGGATATAATCCTAGCAGTGGAATTGCTGGGTCAAAGGAAGATCCATTTTTGGTTTTCTGAGAAAATTCCATACTGTTTTCCACAGTGGTTATACCAGTCTGCAATCCCACCAACAATGAATTAAGGTCCCCTTTTCTCCACAACCTCTCCAATACTTGTTGTTTGTTGCTTTGTTTGTGATGGCCATTCTGACAGGTGTAAAGTGGTACCTCACTGTGGTTTTAATTTGCATCTCTCTGATAGCATGCAGTACTGAAATAAAAATAAATACAAACCTATAACTTTTAAGCCACATGAATATAAATATACTTGTAAAATTACTTCTCAGTTTACTTCTGTGATGTGAGATCAGAGGTCCCTGTAACTACCGATAGAAGCATTCACTACAATGGGCCCTTTGAAATTTTGTCTGACCATAGTTCCCTGAGTGGATTTTTAGCTGAGGTGGAGTGTTCACATGTATCCCCATATTCGTTCACACGTAAGTGTAAGCCTTCTTTATTGAGTGCATTCTATGTAATTAATACAGCCAGCACCTGAAAGTGTAAGGCATACAGGGGGTGTTGGGAAAGTCATTGTTAACTGAATGAGTGGATTAATTACTAATAACCTTTGTTTTGGCACTTCAGATCAGAGGTTGGAAAAGTAGTCAAGTTTTCTGGCATGTTGGAACAAAAATCAATAATTATTGTTTGACAGAGCAGGTAGTAATGTAGAAATGCTCTTATATTTTTTAAATGTTTAATTAGAGCTTACTAAATCTGTTCATATTTGGTGTTTGAATCTCTTACCATCACTTAAAGCCATGCCATGCTTTTATGGAATTTGAAGAAAATGTCTAGTACTGAGAAATTTGAAACATAAATCCCTTCTCCTTACTGAAAATGAGTCTTTTCTGAGAACTAGAAAATGGGCCTCTTTGAAGCAGAGTACATTTTCCATTTAAATATCTGTAATACCTCTGAGTGCTTTTGTTTATCATCATAAAGAGAAGCTTCAAAAATGAATGGCAGTATCTTAGAGAAAGCTATGAATTAAAAATAAAGAGATCATATAACATAAACACTTAATTGTACACACCTTTTAAAAAGTGGGGTTTATAAATCACATTATTAAATATTTAAAGTAAATGTGTTCTATTTTTTTAATTTTATATGATTAGGCCAATCTGCACTTAACACCTAAATGAGTAGATTAAATAAATTTTAAATGTAAAATTTAATAATGATTAATTTAATAATTATTGTTTATACTGAGTTGCAGTGGTATAGGACCAAAGCATAATTTCTAGACATAAGCTTAATTATTGTAGTTTGTAGAAAGTACTGGTCTGTAGAGTAAGCCCTCCGATTTTACTCTTTTTTGTCAAGATTGTGGTATCTTTTCTAAATCCATTGCATTTTTATATGCATTTCAGAATCAGCTTGTCAATTTCTGTTGTGTAAAAAAGGAGCTTCTGAAATTTTTACTGAGATTGGGTTTACCCTATAGATCATTCTACCAGATCAAAAAGAATCCAAACATAAAATAGAAGATGAAATAAAATGGGAATATTTTAGAAAAGTTGAACATTAACTGGAAATATATTTTCCCTTTGAATATATTAAATTTTTATTGAGGTACAATTTACATAGAGTGAAATGCACAGAGCTCTGTATGCAGTGAAATGAGTTGTGACAAACGCCTGTATCTATCCATCTAACCACAAACTATTAACATACAGAACATTTCCATCAATCCTGAAAGTTTCCTTATACACTTCCCCAGGCAATGCTACCACACCCTCCAATCAGAGACAGCCTTTCTACTAATTTCCATCAGGGTATCTCAACTGTTTATAAATTTTATATAAATGGACTCATGCAATGTTTTTGTTTTTCTCTTAGTCTGCTTATGCTACCATAGTAAAATCCTGTACATGCACTGGGTATCTTAACCAAGTGAAATTTATTTTCTCAAAGTTCTGGAAGCTGGAAGTCTAAGACCAGAGTGTTAGCATTTTCAAGTTGTGGTAAAGTTCCCTTTCTGGTTTACAGATGTTCACTTTCTCACTGTGTGGCTTTTCCTTGGTGCATGCATGAGGACACGAGGACAAGAAAGAGAGAGAGAGAGAGGGAAAGAGAGTGAGAGAGAGGGAGAGAGAGCTCTTTGGTGTCTGTTCTTTTGCTCTCTTTGTTTTAGTGAAATTTTTTATTTCACTTTAAAGTGTATAATTCATTAATTTTTAGTAAATGTACAGAGTGTACAACCATCACCACAGTCAAATTTTAGAACAGCCCATTACCCCAGAAAGCTATCTCATGTGTCTTTCTTATCATCATGCCATCATATACCATTATAAAGGACACACTGTCGTGGTTTTATCCCACTGTAATTACCTCCCAAAGGCCCCATCTGCAAATCTCAATAGAGGTTAGGGCTTCAACATACTAAATTGATGAGGGTGGACACAAACATTCAGTCCATAATAGTCTGTTTCTTTTTATTCTTCCCTCCCTCCCTCCCTCCCTCCCTCCCCACCGTCCTTCCTTCCTTTTCCCTCCCTCTCCCTCTCTGCCTCCTCCCCCAAAGTGTACCCATCAGCAGACTCTCATTTTGCAGATTAAATGATCAGGCGATACACAGAGTTGGAAGCAGCATCAGAGAACATGGCTTCACCTTGGGCACTAGGTAGACCTGAAGATCATGTAACTAACTGGTTGTTGTCAGTTACTTGCACAACTCACATGTGAAATGTAGGCTCTTTTATGAGCCAGATCAGAATGACACAACTGCCTCCATGGCTGCTTCAAAGTCTAAGTAGACATTTAACTTTAAAGAAATTGCCTAACATTTTTTTCACTGCAGCCGTTATATTTTACACTACCATCATTTGGTCATCTTTAACAATTATAGTTGTTAATCTTTAAAAATTATATACATTCTAGTAGTGGTATCTCATTGTGGTTATAATTTGCCTTTCCCTGATGCTTTATTTTGTTCATTTTACATGTTTAATTTTCGTTATCGACTTCTTTTGTGAATGAACTCAAATCAGTTCTTTAAGAAGCTGGATTGTCTTTTTAGTATTGAACTATATGGAGTTTTTCATATATTATTTATTCAAATCCTTTACCAAATATTCAGCAAGTATTGTTTCTCCCATGACTTTCTTATTTACTTTTTAAATAGGATATTTGACAAAGCAGAAGTTTGATTAATAACAAATTATCAATTTTATTATTAGTGATGTTTTCTATTATTAGTCATTTTGCACATAGGGAAAAAAAACCTACAAGGATTTTTGCCTGTTTTTATTCTAAAAGCTATATAATTTGAGCTTGTAGAATTAGTTTGATAATTCTTCATGAATTAATTTTAGTATCTGTAGTGTGAAGTAGGGAACATATCTCTTTATGTAATACATGGCCTCAATATGCTAATATTTCATCTGTGATTTTCTTTTCTTCCTACACCCTTGTCAGGCTTTTGTATCAGAGTTTTATCCTACCTTCCTAAAATGAGTAGTACTCATTTTAGTACTACTAAAATAAATAGAGGAGTACTTCCTCTTTCTCTCCTTCCTGATAGAATTTGTGTAACTTGGGTCTAATTTTTAATGTATTTGTAGGATCAATTCACCAGTGACATCATCTTGGACTTCATTTTATTTGGTGGGAAGTCTTTGATAACAATACAATTTCTTTAATAAGTATATGGTTATAAAGATTTTCTATTCCTTATAGGATCACTTTTAGTAAATTATATTCTTTTAAATAATTTGTTCATTTAACCTTAGCTATAGATTTTTCTGACATAAAGTTCTCCGACATGTTTACTTAGTACATTTTTAATATTTCTGGGATCACTAATACTATACTTTTATTTAAATATTACTTTTATTCTCTCTCATTTTCTTTCCTCCTCAGTCTTGAGAGCAAGTCCATCAATTTCTTCAAAAGCAAACTTAGCCAATAACTTCTGTCTGTTTTTTATTTTCCTTTACCCTTCTCTTATCTTTAACACACCCTTCTTAAACATATATTTTAAAAATATTTTATCCTATTTTTCCTGGTATTTTAACATGGAAATTTAGAGAATTTATTTTGTATCATCCTTTTTTCTCTGATAAATGTTATTGAGCTATAAATGTTTTTATTTCTAAATATTTTTTGGTTATATCCCACAAGTTACATTTTTATTTGCTTTTATTATTATTAGTTCAAAATATTTTCTGAATTTTGGAATTTTTGAGCCATATGATATGTATAAGCTGATCACTCAATTTCTAAATATTTGGGCATTTCCCAACATATTTTTTATATTAATTTATAATTCAGTTCTTTTCTGGACAGGGACTATTCTCTGAGTTATTACATGCATTGAGATTTATTAAAACTTACTTATGACATAATGTATAGTATATCATGGTGAATGAATTATATGAAAATAATATGGAGAATATGAGTCATTAAGACATTCTGTGTATTAGGTTAAGTGTGTTTTTGTCAATTGGAATATTAAAATCTAATGGTGTTTGTCTAGTTTTCTATTTCTTCTTTCATTCAGTTTTGGCTTCTTATATTTTAAAGCTCACTTACATGATGTGTACACAATTATGTTCTGTACTCTAGAAGTCACTCTTGTCTTTATGAAATACTTCTATTTCTCTGGTTATATGCTTTGTCTTGAAGTCTATTGTATCTGATATTAAGAGAGACAACTTTCCAACTTTCATATAATTAGCATTTATTTATTATATTTTTTATTCTTTTACATAAAGCCAATTGTTGGCTTCGTATTTCAAGTGTATTTTTTTCATTTAATTGCTGTTCAAGTACAGTTTTCTGTTTATTTCTCCCATCCCAGCCCACCCCCCCCAGTGCTCCCCACCTCCCTCCCATTTCCACCCCTCTTAGTTGTTGTCCATGTGTCTTTTATACTAGTTCCTGCAAACCCTTCCCCTTTTCCCCTTATATTCCCTCTCCTCTCCCCTCTGGTCACTGCCCCCTGTTCTCTATTTCAGTGTCTTTGGTTATATTTTGCCTCCTTGTTTGTCTTGTTGTTTAACTTCCTGTTAAAGGTGAGATCATATGGTATTTGTCTTTCGCTGCCTGGCTTATTTCACTCAGCATCAAGTGTATTTCTGATAAAAATCATAAAGTAGGTCTTTTTTAATATTCAAGATGAAATTCTTTTTTCATTAAAATATATTATTCACATGTTCTGTAAATGTTGATATAGTTGAATTTCTGTATTATCTTGCTTACTGTTTTCTATTCATCCCATTTAATATTTGTTTTCCTTTTCCTGCTTCCTATCATCATTTGGAATAATTAAGAACAATTAGTGTTTGATTATGTCTCTGTTTGAACTTAAGCTTGGTATCTATTAGTTTTATTTTTGAAGTGTTTTCTCTAGAGATTATGATATTAATCCTTAGGTTATTGTAGTCAATAATAAATTAATATTGTACCATTTCACAAATAACACACTGATCTTACAATGAAATATTTCTATTTATTCTCTCCCAGACTTGGTAAAAGTTTTGTCATTTATATTTCAGAAATTATGTTATGATGTCACAAACACATTAATATCACTTTAGTTTTCAAGTCATTTAAAAAAAAGATATAACAATATTTAAAATATATTTACCCACATACTTAAAATTCTTGGTGTGCTTCATTCTTTTGTATGACTCAAAGTTTCAATCTAGTATTATTTTCTTTAAGATGAAGAGCTTTTCAAACTTTCATTGTCTTGTAAATCTGCTGATCATCTGTTGCTCATCTGAAAATATTTTAATTTCAGTACAATTTGGAGGATACTTTTGCAAAATTTGTACATAGTATTTTGAAGGATATTTTTCATGACATTTATGAAAGATGTAGAATTCTAGGTTCACTGTGTTTTGATTTTCCCATTCAGCATTAAAGATATAAGGTCCCATTGTCTCGTGGCTTGGATTGTTTTTGATAAATAGGCAATTCATTATAATGTTCCATATATGATGTATTTTAAAACACTGCTTCTAAGATATATATGTATATGTATATGTATATGTATATGTATATGTATATCCATATCCATATCCATATCCATATCCATATCCATATCCATATCCATATCCATATCTATACACACACACAAGGTCTACCTGGAAAAAGTTCGGCCATTGTGAATATAATGAGTATGGTTTGCATGATACTGATGTAACCTGACAACCAAGGAGAGTGCATTGGAATGTGCATGTGTAAACAATAATGACTTCACTGTACTAGTCAGTGAGAGTGATAGACATCGTTGAGTGAGCAGGTGTACTGTGTGGACGACACATTCAAAATGATTCAGCAAGTAGAACAATGAATCTGCATCAAATTTTGCATTAAGTTTGAACATTCCTCCTCAGAAACTATTTGGATGATTCAGAAAACTTTTGGGAATGATGCAATGGGTGCAGCACAAATTAAAGTGTGACACAAACGCTTTGAAGATGGTCACAAATCTGTTGAAAGCGATCCATGTTCTGAAAGGCCTGCACCAAGCAGAACACCTGAGAATGTTGAATGTGTATAGGCTGCAGTCAACAAAGATCAGCGACTGACAGTGTGAGAACTAGAAGCTGATCTGGGGATTCCAAAACTACTGTGTCTGAGATTTTCATTCAGGATCTTGGCATGAAACATGTTCTCTGGCTTTTGTTACCAGAGCAGAAAGAACATTGTGCTGTTGTAGTTAATGACTTGATTAATGACCAATGAGCCAGATTTCCTCAAGAAGGTCATAACTTTGAAGGAGGCTGAGGTATCATTGTCCTATGTACAATTTTTTCTGTATATTGTGTCTTCTTCAATAAATGTCTCTATTTTTCATATTACATAGCTGGACACTTTCTGGAATGTATGCACATTCCAGTTCACTCTCCTTAGCTGCCAGGTTACATTGATGTCATGCAAACTGTTCTTGTTAGATTAACAATGGGCGGGCTTTGTCCACACAGACTACATATATATTGTTCTGTCCAAATTCTTCTCTTTTTTTCTTCTGTGACCCCAATTACTATGTGTTAAACTTCTTGATGTTGTTTCAGATTTTGCTGAGACTGTTTTTTTTTTTCTTTTTGTGCTTCAGTCTTGATAACTTTGCTTGGTTCTTTTTCAGTTCACTTACCTATTCTTTTCAATGTCAAAGGTCCTGGTAAGCTTATTTAGTATAATTTTTATTTTAGAAATTATCATTTTAGTCCCAGAATTTCTTTTTATATGTTATTTTTGTATTTCTTTCAAGAAACTAATTTGTTCATTTATTGTGCCCAACTTCTGCTTTAAAACCCGGAGTGTATTTTTATCTGTTCAGACTTCTTGCCTTCCACTTCTAAATGTATTATCTTTTGATCAGTTCTTCTTGTTTTTCTCGGTTATGGGCCACCTTTTCCTTATTCTACATAATTTGTTTTTTTATCAAACATGGACATTGTGCATGCTAGGTGCTGGAGCATGTGGGTTTTAATTTCCTATAAAAACATTTAATTTTCTTCTGACAGGCAGAACATTTACTAGTAGATTGATTTATGGAGAATTGTCTTAGACTTTAGAGAGTTTGGGTGTAGAATAAGTCTTTCCTATATAAGCTAAGTGCAGCTCCTCTAAACACTCAATTGAATACCTAGAATAGAGCCCTGTCTCCCCGCTCTCCATGGTCTGTCTTCAGTGCCATATGAAGTCTGAACATTTCTTTCAGTCCACTGGGCACCCAGCAGCTATTTGTCATGCGTGTTTTACAGCATCTTACACTATTAATCTGCAGGTGAGTATCTGACAAAAATTCAAAGGGGCCCAAAGTATATTTTTGGAGCTACACTTTACCCTGCTTTTCAACAGCTTACCTTGATGTTTCAATCACCTCAATAGGTCTGATCTTTGGTCTCTGTTCCTTCTGCCCAGCAAGACTGTTTTGGTTTCATTTGGTTCCACACCCCTGTACAGAAGTGTACAAAATGCCTCACGAAAAAAGTTTGGGGGGATGTAGAGCTTATTTCATAATTTTTTTCCCACAAGAATCTCAGCCAGGTACTGCTTGTTGTAGAGATTGAAAATAGATACCTTACACATTTTTTAAAAAATTAAAACCTATTTGCAGTGTAATAATAAGTTGTATACTAGTTACTCAATTATGCCTGGGATTGAAATTCCACATTAAATTTGTTTTTATTATGAATCACCAAACTGTCTCAGCATTATCTTTTTCTATTAGATAAAAAAGTTCAGATTTAGTAAGTTAATTTTTTAACTCTCTGTTATACTATTACATCCTGGCAATGTAGAAGTAATTAAAAATGCTAATGAACACCTTAAGCCTTGAAACTGAAATTTTTTTCTCCAATAGTTTTCAATTTCATAACATAATTAAACAGCAGTTTCATCTTTGACTTTCTTAAAAATTCTTAATTTCAAGTATCCAGAGAAGCAGAATTGGCATCATAAATAATAATCAATCTGAACTATACTTGAACAACAATAAAAATATTTTTAAAATAAATAAATAAAAATCTTATCTATGCACAATGTTCTAACATTCAGAGGAAGTAATGCTTTAATAACACAAAGATTTAAAAATGAGGTAATAAAATATAGTATACATAAGCAAATATACTAAAGTCAATATTTTAAGTAACTGAAAAGTTGAATAAGTTAATTACTGTCACAATGCCCATGTACCAAGTTGACTCTGTGACACACGAAAATGCATAAAGACTATACTAAATTAACTGTCTCCTTCTTGAGTAATGACAGCCAACCAGGTCTCATCAGGGGTAAGCAAAATAGTTTGTTAGTACCATTACTGACTTAGTTTTTACAATGTCATAGCTTTGGGGTCACTGAAAATTCTCATCTAATGAGGAAGGCTATCTCTATTGTGACATGTATTTGTCTTCCCTGAGAAGTTAAAGTCTTTGACAATTTTAGAAAATCCTAAGGGCAATTCCTAAAAGGACTGATAGCCTTGAACTTTGGCAGCTCTCTGGCAGCAAAGTATATGGATTTTGTACAGAGCATTATATTTCTAGGCCAAAATAAGTATGTAATTATTTTGTAATTATAAAGCAATCATTTACTGGCAACTAGAAGTTTTTCATTTTTTATGGTAATTCCGAGTACAACTACCATATAATTTGTAAGAAAGAAATAGCTGTGCAATTACTCTGTGTTAACACAGTAATTACCAAATATGTCCAGGCTTATTTGTGTCGTAGGAAACAGAGATTCCCACACCTGCAAACTGCAAATTACACAGCAGCCAAGTGTGCTTTCTCATGTAGTCTATCACTGAACAAAAGGCAGTGGGGTTACTTTCTGTTTCATCATATCATTGTGTTAGGGTATCAAGTGGATGTAGCATTTGGTCACAGCTGCGTCTCTGTGGTTGCACATAAACGGCCCCAACAGAGAAGGCCAGAAATGATTTCCTAGCTGCAAGGAAAAGGCTAGTACAGTGGAAAGAGGAAGACTTTAAAGTCTGGTATGTGCTGGAAATCTACCCTGCCTAGAAGAGTGATTTGGATCAATTACCTAATTTCCTTCATCTGCGCAATAAAAACCATAAATGTATAAATTTCAGGAATATTGTCAGACTAGATAAGAAATGTGTATGAAGTGACTCATTCACACAGTCAGCAATTCATTGACTAAATGTCTGTGTGCCAAGCACTCTATTGGGCACTTGGAAAGCACTGTTGAGAAAACCAGACATAATTCCTGCCCCCATGGAGCTGAAAGTCCAACAGAACACATTAACTGGAACCGAATCATCACACACACAAGTGTAAAATTACAGCTTTCATTCCCTGTGATGTCTTAACTAGAAGAAGAATTAAGGATGATTACATAAGGACTTGTACATAAGTGTTCAGGTAGCTTCATTGATAAAAGCCTAGTCCTGACCCATGATTGCCTAAACTAACTGCGTACACACATCTATCAGCAATAAACACTCCCCAGCAATAAAAAGAAGCAAACAATTTGATACATGTCACAACTTGGGGGACTTCTCTAAGGCACAGTGCTGAGCAAAAAGGTCAGTCCCAAAAGGCTACATAGTGTATGATTCCACTTATATATTTTTGAAATGCCCACATTTTAGACATTAGAGGCATTTTACACTCTCCAGTGGATAGGAGGGAGATGGCTGTGTTATAAAAAGGCAACACAAATGATCCTCGTGGTGACAGAAATATTCAGTATCTTATCTATGGTTATGAACACACAAACCCACATGTAGTAAAATTGTGCAAAATTAAGAACATCAGACAAATGAGTACAACTAAAACTTAGGAGCATGTGGGTACTTAAACTTTCAGGGAACTCACTTTGTGAAGTATATGATTTCTAACCACTAGGTTGTACACCTGAAACTAATACAAAATGATACTGATTATAAATTGTAATTGAAAAGCATAATTAAACAAACAATTAAAACTTGGGAAATATCAATAAGATAGGCAGACTTACCAATGTCAGTATCTTGACTATGATATTACACCACAGCAATTTTCAACTGGCATGCCCAAAGACTTTTCTTTTATTATTCAATCATTTGTTATTGTTATTCTACTACAGTTGTCCCAATTTGTCCCCCTTTGCCCTCTTCTTCCCAGCCCACCACCAGCTCCCACAGTTGATTCCCACACTGTTGTCCATGTTCATGGGTCATTCATACATGTTCTGTGTCTAGTCCCTTCCCTTCTTTCCACCTTTATCCCACCTCCTCTAGTCACTTGCAGTACCTGACTATTTAGTAAGGTGCACTGACTTCTTTTCCCTTAGATTGTCAAGTGAAAAATGACAACAGCCAACACAACAGTAGCTGATGGGTGCGAATGAATGAAATTTAGAACTAACTTTTTTTGTCAGATGAACAAATTTCTTTTGGTGTGCAGCAGAATTTCAGTAATTAGTTTACTTGTGACATGAGATGAAAAAGGTTGAAAATTGCTGTCATACCATAGTTTTCAAAATGTTACAACTAGGAAAAATGGAGAAAGGGCAGAAAAGATCTCTTTACTGTAACTGCATCTAAATCTACAATTATCTCAATAAAAACTTCAATTAAAGAACAACTGTGCATTTCTGTAATTTCTCTCTGTTCACAAGAATAATAACTGAAAGATGGGAAGTACTAGGAAGAGCTATCTTCGGAGGGAAGGAGCATAAAATAGCTAAGGAACCAAAAATGACCCATGTGTGGCAAAGGAATGTGAGATACAAGACTCAAGATGAGAACGAAGATAATTCAGAAGCCAGGCTATTGGGGGCTTCAAAGGTAATAAAAATTTTGGTAAAGAAAAATAATACCATCAGACTTAAGCTTTGAAACTATCATTCTGAAAAATTTGTGCTGAAGGAGATGGGATATATGAACACTTGTTCAGCTCTTTTTCCAAAACACTAGGATAGTAAAAAAAGAAATGTTCAAAGTGCACCTCCACAAAAATTGAGATTAGAATAGGAGACAGTAACAGATGAGGTACATCAACACATTCTCGAAGAACAGAAGGAAGTTTGATAGGTAATCGATTCAGCAAAAGGAAGGAAATTTTAATTTAAGGAGCTTCAGTAGACAAATATTTTTGTTCTTCAGATTGCTGTGAGACTCATGTTTTGGATTCACCAGGTAACACAGGGAGTGTAAGTGAAGCTGGGAGGGTAGAGGGAGAGAGTGTTTGAGAGTTTCTAAACAGGGAAATTGGTTTGCCTTGGGCACCATTCCTACCACATGTAGCAGAGACACCACTACCCAGGAAGAAGCCCATCTTCTCCCGAATATGAATATGTTCAGACCACACTTTCCACCTTCTCTCATAATTTCAGTTGCCAGGCAAGAGTTCCACCCAAATACATGATATTCTAGGTCTGCATTTCAAGAAGAGAAGAGAAAAAAAAGAAAAAATGAAATAACAAAGGGGAAAAGAAGAAGGCTAATTTAAAGCAACTTATAAAAAGAAGTGAGCCCTGGCCAGTGTGGCTCAGTGGGTTAGAGAGTCACCCATACACCCAAAGGTTGGGACTCAATTCTTGTTCAGGGCACATGTCTGGGTTGTGGGTTCCACCCTAGTCGGGGCAACTGTGGGTGGCAACTGGACAATTTTTTCTCTCACACTGATATTCTCTTCCTCTTTCTTTCCCTCCCTCTCTCTCAAAAATCAATTAACATATTTCATTAAAAAAAGAATTGAAAGATTAGAATTGAAATTGTTGAGCAAATGTATAACACATGTTCTTTCTCCCCCTAGCATAGTAAGTAGTGGATTTATTGCAAAATGTCGGGAAAATCATGATTAAAATTGTTCTTTGGAAACAACTGTCAGAATGCACTAGTTATATTAAGATATTTCTGAAAGTACATTGGGCGTCCCCAACGCTGGAGAAACTGCACATAGTGAGCGCTATGGTTTTTTGCTGTCCTGGCTGTCGCTGTCCTGGCTGTTGCTGTCCTGGCTGTCGCTGCCAGTCCGGACTTCACATCTGAGTGGAACTACCTTTGCCCCTCAAAGTGTCCAGTTTGCGTGAAAAATTACACGGTCGCTACAACTATGTATAAAGTCCCTTCAAAATGCCATGTGAAGTGCGCATGAAACTGAGAATGAGGCTTCAGTATCCCTTTGTGGAAATTGAAATCTTTTATTGGTCAGAGACCAAATACTTCCCATGGACAACGATAAGTAATTAGCAATGTTCAATCTAACGTGTTTTAGCAACTTCCACTTGTTCAATGAGTTTAAAAAGAAAATGTGTATCTTAAAAGTTTTAATAAACAGTTTTGAGGACTTTATAAATAAAGATAAACCTTATCATGATAGAGTTTTAAAATATATTTATTCAATTTTCCCCATACATAGAAGAATT
Source organism: Artibeus jamaicensis (assembly GCF_021234435.1). Classification (NCBI taxonomy): domain Eukaryota; kingdom Metazoa; phylum Chordata; class Mammalia; order Chiroptera; family Phyllostomidae; genus Artibeus; species Artibeus jamaicensis. The sequence goes on along the minus strand of NW_026521803.1, from coordinate 13,896,811 downwards.
AATTAGAAAAAAATAGGGCAAATATTTAAATTTTAGGGATTCATTTTAAAAACTGCCCCTATTGTCTTTTATTGAGGTGTCAATTTTTTTTGCATAACTGGCAGAATGAAGCTTCTCATAATTTATTGAAATTCTCTTAATGCTCTGTCAGCCATCGCAATTTATTATAGTATTGTCCAGACAAGCCAGGATAAAATAATAGGATACAAGATGATATGGCACATAATAAACCAAGAAAGAAAAAAACCTCAATTATATGAGAGAATGGGATTGTTTTAGAGAATTAATTTCAAAGTGTATCTATATTTCATAATTTCTCAGCCCAAAGCAACCTAAAATTGCAAAATAAAAAGAAAAGAATAAATAGATTATATTGCATAATTAGGAGGCTGTGGCCATCTCCTCTAATAAGTCTAGAGTGATAAATATTGAAATCAGATTAACTGATATAGTTAGCAAGCGTCAACACTCCTTAGTGGTAAGTTACTGCAAAACTATGGCTATTCTAATAGTGTCCATCATGTTTGACTCACTTTGCTAACCAAACTAGTTGAAAAGACATGTTTTCAAAAACACCTTGACAGTGTGCAACCATAACTGGCACATTCTGGTAGCAGGAACCCATTTTTAAAATATATATATGTGAACTCTAAACAGAAAAAGAGAACTCTGCCAGTTAGAAAAAGTTAACTTGTTCCAAAAAATAAAAAGAAATTATGTTTCTATGCTTTATTTAAAAGACACCTAAAGGCCATATCATGATACACATAAAGATCTTCTATTAAAGAGAACTTTGATCTCAACATAAGAGGTTGAGATCTCAACATAAATAAATAAACAAACAAATAAACAAATAAATAAAAATAATTGTCTCAATTATCCTCTCTTCTAACTTGGTATTTGCCTTGAATTTGATGAATCACACATTTATTTGATGTAAAATGTACAAAAGAAAATATATATAGAGAAAAAAATATATCAATAACATTGAATATTTTGAGACCTCATCTGAAAATAATAATGACATGTGACAATGACATTTTGTATCCTCTTCACTGAGTGCTCAGTGAGAATTTGTACCTGTGAGTTTGTTTGCATAAAGGCAGGCAGGCTCCCAGTCCCCATTTTGAATGGTACTCCCAGGATGGTACCAAGTTCATGAGTCTCCAAAAAAATCCTTACACAGGACTTTATTATGTATCACACTGTATCATTAACAAATAAACCTATTTTTTAAATAAAAGTATCTCTAATAACAGTATGAAAAATAGACTTTTTATTATCTTGGACCTAAATGTCAGGTGCCATTTTTTAAAGTGTCTCTAAAATATTAGATTCAGAGAAGAGTAAATTAATCTGAATACATCAAAATGTCAGTCTGAGACCATGAAGCACTAACATCTGAAACAAGCGCCAGAGAAAGGCATTTCACAGGAAATGGCCCTTTCATTACAGACTATCATTTCAACTTGTCCACACACCCTCACAGAAAGAAAAAATTTTACCCTTCCAAAATAGACATTTTCCTGACAGAAGCTGCTTATGCCTTGTCTCCCCACTCCCACCCCCATCCCCACTCCCACCTGTGGTGGTGTGATTTGACTCTTTGTCCATGTCCGTGCCTCAGCATTTCTGCCATCCTCTGAACACAGCAGGTGTGTGATACAATTTGACCGCATTTTCCTCGCTTGCTAGTTCAGAATGGGCTACGGACCATATCGTGTGTTCAACAGAGACTGTATTGACTGAAATGCTAACTGACATTCCCACTTTGTGACTAGAGCTTTGGATAGTTTAACCAACATGTGGACAGGAGAAACTGGGGTGCACATTACCTTTTCCTCCATTGCTCAGACCCTAGTTGCCTTTGATTGCCATTACAAATATCAAGAAGCTGAGGGCTACACACGTTTGCACTGTGTAGTGCAGTTCTTTGCAGATATGGCTGAAAACTTTGGTGTCATTTGTAGCTGTGAACTTTAAGTATTCCAAGGTTGCTTGAAAAATATGTTTTTCATTTCCACACGTGTTTGGATATTAGACTTGGAGTAGAAAGAAAGATTGTTTAAAACATTTTTGTGTTTCTATTATGGGAGCTTTGGTAATATTCATTGTTTCTCTGCATCATGGAATGGGTTCAACAATGGAAACACGACTTAAAGAGAACGGCTCACAGAAGCAGGGCAGCAGGAATAAAATGATGACAAACATAACTGATGCATTAGGCAACCTGAACGCCATTGGGATACAAACTCTAAAGAGTTTGGTTTCCCCTATTTGCTGCCTTAACCATACTGCATAAGCCTTCTTTTCTTTTTCCTGAACAACTTCTTGGGCAGATCCCATAGTTTTCTAAACACTTTTGCTTCCCAATATCGAACTAATTTAAAAGTTTAACCTCCAACTGTATCATAATAATGTCCTTTCTTCCCTTGTCTTAGATAAGCTGGAGCTGAGGTCCTGATTTCTTGGAACAGAGGGAAGGGAATTTGATCAATCGGATAAAAGTAAGGGGCAAGGGGCTAGTTTCAGAAAGCTGGTTGACATATTAAATCCCAGAGACAAAATGGGCCTAGGATTTGGGATTCTGGGTGTTAAATAAATGTTCAATGTGCTTGTGTTCTCTACACACTTGATCTCATTTGCTTTCTCTCTGACCATGTGAATTTTAGGCCCAGTTACTTTGTTCTCTTGAATTTTTTAAGTTATTTTTAATTATTAAATGATGTTTTATGAATTACATGTCAATTTTGCAGTGTTTCTTAATCTTTTTCAATTACCCCCAAGGAGACTTCTCAAACATTATTTCTGTTGTGGTTGTTAACGATATCACAGATGTCCCCTAATACCACACCTCCAGGAAATGCCCATACCACAGGTATACTGTGTACCTATTTGTGAACTAGGACCTTTTGGAGGACCACAAATCATTACACTATCTAAGTTTTCTTTGCCCCCAACAGCTCATCTTTACCCCTTTGGGGCATATTAATCTCATCGAGAATGTGTGGTATAGAGGATTGGTATCAGTACTTTTTCCCCCATAAACCTGAAAAAGAATAGAAAACATCAGCGTGTTTCATACACATTGTAATGGCAGGTATCGTGTTAGCAGGTATCATTTTGCGAAAATGCTTTTCCAAAATTATATAATTGTGTGTGTGCGTGTGTGTGTGTGTGTGTGTGTTCACACACAGTCACAATATAAAATGCACTTTTCACTTTAGCCTTCAATGAAATGTTGAGAGTCACTGTGTGGCAGATGGCTACTGGAAAAAGAACATGCAGTACAGACACACACATGGAGGCTAAACCAATAGTAAGAAAGCATTTCTAAATTTAATTTTCAAAGCAGTGCTCTAGGTGGGTCACTAAAGGATGTTTCTATAGTGCTTTGACCAATAGCAGTGAATTCCTCTTCTTTCTCTCTTTAATTCCAAACTGCTCCTCTGTGGTCTTTTTTGGGAAAATGAAAAGGGTTTATGGCTTAGTCAAGATTTTTTAGTAGCTGTATCTTTCCTCAAAAACTTATCATTGTTAGCAAAGACTCAGTTAAATTATCAAAGTTCTCTTTTCTCTATTTTTTGGCAGAAAAAGTTATTTATACTCCATCATATATTAGTAATTGACATGAATATTAGGAAACATTATTTTATCATCATTATATTGGCCCAAGCTAGACTAGTCACTACATAGTTGTTGCTGATTTAATTTTGTAATGATTGAGTTACCGAATTTTTTCAGAGAATGTCAAAGATTGGTGCAAATTGTGTTGCTCAGTTTTCATCAAAGTGTAAATATTAACGATTGAAATATTATTTTCAAAATTGTTTTCTTGTAAAATATTTAAAATTATATATTTTAAAAAGATAAATATGAATTATAATAAATGTCAAAATTAAAAAAATAGCCCTGGCTGGTGTAGCTCAGTGGACTGAGCACAGGCTGTGAACCAAAGGGTCACCAGTTTGATTCCCAGTCAGGGCACATGGCTGGGGTGCAGGCCAGGTTCCTGGTGGGGGCCAGGTGAGAGGCAACCATATACTGATGTTTCTTTCTCTCTTTCTCCTTCCCCTCCCCTCTCTTTAAAAATAAATAAATAATATATTTTAAAGAATTAAAAAATTTAAATACAGCTAGATGTTTATTTTTCATTTTAATTCATTTAGTACCTATTTTTATAAAAACATATACAATTATTTGAAATCCCAACTTTCAATATTTAGTTATTTGATAATGGCTTTAAGCATGTTAAATATTGACCTAGATATACCTAAACATAAAAGAAATGTTAATTATTTAACATCACAACTGTTTCTTCTGCCAGTTTCTGTTGGGACTAAGCCATACTGATTTATAATTAACTCCTGAAGTACACACTGGAACAGGATGAGAAAAGAGAAAACAGGTACTCTATACTACCAGAAAATGAGACTTCATTATGCAAGAAATGACCGAGTTCATATTTAAGGAAAAAGACTTAACGGATTAGCTTTTCTCCCCTTACCTAGGTGCTTTCACCACTGGAACCCTTCCTGCACCCCAAAGCTGGGTGCTGCCCACGTTAACAGAAGCACAATTCCACACTTTCAAAAGTTCGGATGCAGTACATTTTCTCTCAAGGCCATAGCAAAACCGTAGAGAAATATTTCCTTGAGGCGAACGTCACTAGTCATGAGAGCAGATGTTTAGCATTTCAGGTAGTGCCACACTGGTGCAGAGCGCTAGGTTTCAAGCAAGGAGGCAGTCAGGCATTTTTAATGAATTCATTTTTGTGAGTTTGTGATAAGTGAGGCTTTCTGAAGCCTGGACCTGGAACAGACCCTACTTACCTGGGTCTGAGGATCGCTCTGCTTCCAACAAATAGTCTATTTCTTATTACAGAATATGGGACTATGTGGTAACTATAGATTTATAAGCAGACATGTCTTTTAGGGTAAAGCAATTCTGCCTTTCTGTTTTGGTCAAGTCCCAGAAGTTGCCCTCAAATGAGGATGTTGAGTTTAGTAAAAACAACTGTATAGAAATATAAGTAGGATTCATAGAAACCAGCAAGTGGTGTATAAGACCCCGGGGGGCTGGGAACATTGGAAAACAGTGTGAAACAGTAAGAAAACAAGGCTAGCAACAGGGAGAACACATTAGCAGCCCTTAGTCTAAAAGTTCAAGGGGAGGGAAGAGTTCCAAGTCTGAGAGAGAGAGAGAGAGAGAGAGAGAGAGAGGGAGTCATGGCTGCCCTATACATTGCAGGATGGAGGCAGCTTGGAAACAGAGATGCCCATATCACTCTCTTCCCACATAGTTTCTTTTACTGCCTCTGATTGGTCAATGAAACCAAAGCCAGAGGACAAAGAAGCCTCTGATGTACTCCTGGTAGACAAGATGGAGAGTAGGTCTGGGCCTTGGGGTACGGAGGTGATGGAGAATCTTCCCAGCTACGCACACAAAGTATTTCTGAGTTCTGCAGACAGAAAGAAGCAACCAAGTCGCTCCCAGCTTGCCTACCACCCCATCATTAATAGCCTGTTTTTAAGATTTCAAATGCATGTGTTAGCCTTTATTTAGGACACTGGCAATGCTGGCAATAGCATTATGCAGTTGTGGGTACCAATAATGATTATTTTTAGATGTTATTCTATATTCAAAATACTTTCGTCATGGCTCAGCTTGCAATTCACATGGTTGTCATAACCTGTGGACATAGGAACTACACTGCAGCCTTTTTCATGATGAAATGGGGTTGACTAATCTGTACAGTGGATTGACAGAAGTCAAGCCTCCTGGTTTGATCAGATCTTTAAAAAAATTTTGAGCACCTTACTTGCAGGGACTCTCCTTTGCCTGTTCTTAACAGCTGCTTATATATTCTGCCCTCAACAGGCCCTGAACCAGGCTAGTGCAGTGGAGCAGGGCAAAGCGGTAGCGAGGAGAGGTGTTTATTGAGCATACAAAGCTGTTATCAAATTCTGCTGCTTTAGTAATACACTCTCCAATTTGGGGTTGGCAAAGCACATCATGGAGGAAAATGCAGGAGAGTGTATCAGGAAGCCTTAGATGTATACAAAAGTCAGTGGGAAAGGAATAAATAAATCAGCAGTTACTCCTAAAAAAGCTGAAATTGCCTTTTTCTGGTGGGGGGGGGGGTTGCCTCTCTGGGGAGTGTAGGTAAAAATAGCAAAACATATTTCAAAATAACCACTTTAGAGGTAAACTTAACTTTCCCAAAGGATGCTATTTAGTGTATGGTAGAAGCAAATCCTGTGTCAGTTTGTCTTAACTCCTGCAGTGAACGCCGTCTCCCTCTCGTTTTCCCTAGCACTTCCACCCTCCCCTTAACAATTCTCCAAAGACTTGTCTCTACCCCAGGGCTGCTCATTGTCATTTGTTTCATAATCAGCATCAAGAATTTTTACAGGAATCTGGGAAAGTAAAATGCTGATGTAACTCTACCCGGTTTTTGAAAACTAACTGCTATGTCCTCGGTTGGGGGTTGGCGTAGATCCCCTTGGGCATCTTGTACTGTTTCTGTGATTATCTTCCGCAGCTTCGGAATACATTTGCTTCCGCTTACCTGTAGGACTGTACTTCTGAGACCGCCCTCAGCTGGAATGGCTGTGAGGAGTAAGAACAAGGCCAAAGTTCTCTGGGAGGAGGACAGAGACCACCCTCAGGAGGACTTGGCCGGAATCTGTCCCTGTGCAGATTTCTTCCCGTTCCTTTTCCTGCTGAAATCTCTCCCTGACAGTGTCTCCAGGAAGGACCCCCTTAATGAATCTACTGCACATGAACCCTCATTGCAAAGCCTGCTTCCAGAGATCCCGATCTAAGATGGCATCTTCTGCTTTGGGTACAACATCTCTGGCAAGAGCATCAGTAGTTCGTCATACTCCATCTTGTCTTATTATTCAGGAAAATGTAGGTAGAATTCATCACAAGTAAGAAATGACAAATTCACGATGAAACCCCAAATAAAATAGTGTATCTTTAGAGACAGGTCATGGATACTATCTCCTTGTTAATGTGGTTAGAAAAAGGTAAATAAGGGAGAAATCAGAAAAAAATTAGTTCAAGCAGACAAGCTCCCAGTTAAAAGCTGACATTGATGTGTTTTCTCTGTGGGGACTTCTCAAGGCTGCTCCAGGCTGTTCGGTATCAGTGGTTAGCCAAGGGGACTACAGACAAAGGAAGGAAAATAACATTAATGCTCCAACCTCCCGCTTTGTTTGAAATTACTAGTAGTAAAGGCTGCGGTGGTAAGAGCTTTTAAAAGCATCTGTTCACTAAATCTTTTGAAAAATTCTGCAGGCTTCCAGCTCAGACCAAATAATGATATCTCTTCTTTCCAACCACTTGCAAAATAAAATCCTTTTTATGATTGCAGAAGCTCCTTCCTTCACACCAATTCAGAGAGAAAGATTTTGTCAACTCAGCCTGGGACATGGTTTTATTTAACATCTTAATCCTAACAAATCTCACTTTCAATTGATTTCTGATTTCTATTTTATTAAACTAAGCCTTGCATAGGGCTCCTTGCCTCTAGAAGTAAGTTTGCCACTTCCATCCAAATTTAATGTAGCCTTTAATTATAGGAAGCTCAGTCAGTGCCTAGTAGACTTCCTGGGCTTTAGGGAATTCCAAAATGCATCTTATTCCTTGTCAAAGAAACAAGATGAATGACGCATTCCCAGCTTGCGGCTTCCTCTTCTAACACTTTCAGAGATGGAAGGGCAGTTTAAAAAATTCACTCTCCATCTCTTTCCTCATAATAGAAACTGTTTGCCTTCACATATCTTGCTTGTCTTAAGTCATTTGGGATCATGGAAAGAATACTGGGCATTTTGTATCAGAAGATTAAGGTTCAAGTTCCAGTTTTGTAGTTTAACAGCTGTGAGGAACATTCTCAATTTCCTAACCTATAAAAGGAGCATAAAAAAAAAACAGTCTTATCTACTAAAAAAAGGTTGTTTCAAGGATAAAATGAAATGTAAAACCAACTAATACAATTTACAGGGAAATGTGAAAAGAAAATGTATGGTATAATAACTACTGGAAGAGAAGGCATTATTAGGTGTCCATTTCAATGGGATAACAGACTGTATTCCTCCTTGCCTGATCTAGGGAGTAGTTGTCATGTTAATTAGCAGAGGAGTTTATATCTAACTTTAAAAATAAAGATATTTCTAACTTTCTTTAGTCTTGGAAATTTTATCCCCACCATTTTAACCTTTAATTCTTTTGTTTGCTTTTCTTTTTTCTTCTCCTGGCAGAGAAAGAAACTTGCTTCCTAATGTTTACATAATTAAGAACCTGTCTCTCCCCCCCAAAAAATGAAGGGTATTTTATGTTAATCATGAATGGACTTCGGGGTGTTGAATCTAATGATGCACAAAACAGATGAGTCTGGTGGATGGTTCAGATGATTAAACTCGGAGTGAAAGCAGTTGAATTTGACCCCTGTTTTGTAATTTACTGTACTATCTCAATTTCTCTTTTATATATTCTGCTTAACCTTTCTGCACTTGCTTTCTCATCGATAGTCTCAATAATATCGTCCATATGAAATTGGTTGTGAAGATTAAGAATAAACACTTATCACTCATTTCACACTACTATCAATATCATCATTATATCAATAAGAATTGGCTTAAGAAGTAATAATAAGAAAATTTTTTATTAAATTTTTATTCCATTTCTTTCTGGGGTCCCCATTACTCCACTGCCTCCATTTAATGAATCATTAGAACCTGTTGGCACTCTATTCTAGTTTTTTCCCCCAGTTTATTTTAATTTCTTTCACTCTGGTCAGGTTCTCATAGTTTCTATTTTATTTCTCATTTTTTCAATAACTCTTGCAAAGGCCTCAATACCCCTCTGCAAATAATGATCCTCTCTGCCAACTGTTCTCTTTATAAAGCATAACTGACCATATTATTCCTGTTTATAATCCATTTATTCATTCTTTATTACCTACATTGTTAAATTCTAAAATCCTTACGATGACTTTTTAGCTCTTGGTATCCTGCCTCCAACCTGTTTTATTCCCACATATGTATAAGAACCTGACTTTCCCAGGAAACTGGAATGTGGGCATTTCCCACACCACCTCTCCTTCCGTGCCTACTTCCATTCCTGTCACCCCCTCTCTCAGGGCTCTTTCCTCCTCTACCTGTCTCTCGTGATCCTGTTTACAACTCAAGGTCGAGCACAGATGCCAGCTTTCCTCGGAACCTGGCCCAGCTCCCCTGGGGGAGGATTAGGCTCTAATTCCTCTGCTCCCCCACACTGCTTTACTTCAATCACTATGAGTTTATTGCCAATACTTTCCTCATATTACATGTACGCACACATATGCATCCCTGTTTAGCTCATCTCTCCAAAAAAGCAGATACAAATATTAAATTAGCTGTTTTATCTTCCAACACCCCCATGCCTTGAATAGACAGTCACTGAGTGTGCATTGAAACATGATAGTTGCGTAGTTTAGTTGTACACAAAAGGTTTCAAAGAATTTTTCCATCTGTTCAAAGACCATTACTTGAATTTGGCCTCCATGCAAAGAATATATATCACTGCACCCTTTTATCTCCTAAGCAAAAATTGCTTGTGTTGAAATCTCTTTGTAACACCAATAATCAGATAATTGGATAAACCAATCTTCAGTGTTTTGGTAGTGAATGCTAATAATTGAAAGAAAATTAATGCATTGATACACAATGACCCCCTCAAAAGTGGGAACTCTAAGAGACAATGTCATCAAGTGAAGCAAATACCTGGAAAGGGAGGCCTTCATGTCTCCTTTTCATCCAGTTATATTCAACTATCTACTCTGCTCTTGCATACAATCAAGAAGAATGAAACTCACACTGGAGAAAATATGAGATAATAGTTATCTTTATACAGTGTATACTAAACATCAGAGTATCTATTAGGAAACCTGTCAATATCCCACTCATCTACTATGGAACACCAGAAAAAAGCCAGTAATATGAAATTGGAATGCAAAGGTGGACTATGATTCCAGTCTACCAAGGTATCAGTTTTCTTAAGTAAACCAGCCCACATTTAAATCAAGACTGTTTGCCAATAAGTTCTAATTCTTTAGTCCCCATTGCTATTACAACAAGTGAGTTATCCTCCACCTGAAGGATACCCTCAGCAGATCTGACTCTAGAATGAATGTCACCAGCATTATTTTAAAACATAAAGCTAATTGACCCTAGACGCATTATTTTCAAGCCCTCACAGAGTTGAATGGAAGCTGTAAAAATGGCTTTCAAGGCAGATTTGACTTCACACATTCAGTAATTCTTGATTTTTCTGAGGCCTTTCTTTTAACTAGGGCCGACATGGCATGCAGATTTCCACAAGTGCCTGTTGAGAGGGGACATTTTCTGCAAAGGTACCTGGGGCCAGTGTGAGGCTTTTGAAATGCTGCTGAGGCAAGTCTCCAATTGATAGATTTATTTAGACCACGTTATATAGTAAGCTGCCACAGTCCTGCACTTTAAAACTCAACGATGTGTAAAGAATGCAAGGGCTGACAGTCCTTCATAAAAACCGCTAGCAATCCCTGCTCGGAGAGCTCCGCAATATGTTTCAGGTAGATGAAAGAAAGCCCACTATAAATAGACTGTGCACAGGAAGCTTTAAAAGGGAAATGTTTTCACTGGACAAAGGTATACAGTAATATTGTGCTGCAGTGAGGAGCCCCAAGAGCAAAGAGAAAATGATAATAGTAACGATATCAAAATAGGTCACCCCATGTGTATGAAGATGACTGAAAATACCTTCAGTATACAGGTTCAACATTTTACTAAAACCTCCATTTTTCTCATTGGTAAAATGAGGGCAATGTTACATACATTTCTTCTCCAGAACTCCTGTGTGAACATCATTAAAAAGCAACTTTTAAACAGGAAGGAACCGTGTAAACATTAGGCAATTATCAGCAATTCTTTCATAAGAGAACTTGCCCTGGATGCAAGTCGGCACAGTGGGCAGATGTTGCAAACAAATGAGGTAGACAGGCGACACCAGGGACACCGCGGAGCCCGGGTAAGAAAAAGCACGAACCGGTAATTGACACGATTTTTGTCTACTTCATTTTTTTACAGTTTTTACAACTTGCAAAATACTTTTTATATTTAGAGAGCAATAAAACTTTAAGGTAAAATGGATTGGGCATCTCACAGCTGTGGAAAGTGTGCTGGTAGCACCAGGCCAGGGTTTTGTCCTGGAAGTCGTGCGAAATCAACTTCAAGGTCCTATGCAGGAAGCGTCTGCAGCCACGACTTCCCACCTGGTCTCTTGTCATTCAGCTGTCTTCAGGAAACTAGCCTAAAAAATCCCCCAAATCCTAAGAATTGCAAGTGCCATTTGAATATTATTCTGGATCTAGCTTTTAGAAAATTAATGTCTTAATTGGGCATATACACACACATGAAACCCCCAACACACTTAGCTTATGCCAAAAAAAGGTCAAGTTAAAATATATCATATTTTTCCTATGTGATCTTAACAACATTTAAGAGCTGGTGTTGTTTTGAGTTACGAAAATGACATTAAACGACTGATTTTCCTGAATGTATTTGTGTTGTCTGTGTTGCCTCATTGTCCTCGTCACATCAATGTAACTCAGACACAAAAGGAAAAATAGAACCCACTTTTGCGCTCCAAAGCCTATCTGAATGTCCAAAGCTGTGGGGGATGTGACCTGGAGAGTTTACTGCAGTGTTCACACCAGAAGACTTGATGCATCACCTAAGATTGCACGCGGGTCGGGGTTTTCTTTATTCTATCAGCTCCACGCTGGGCAAGCGTCACTGTCACAGTTCTATCCTTCCTGTCCTGAGACTTCTGATTTCCTCCTGTGCAAAAACCAAACCGAACCTCATGGTCTTCGTTTTAAAAATAGCAAAATACAAAGCCTTTGATGTCATTTATGATCACTGCTCTGGGCAGTTTGAGTAACCTAATTTTTCAAGTGCGGTTAATAATTCTCCTAAGAGGAATCACTTCTAGGAGCTGCTCTAAAAGATGACAATACAAACCACGAAAGGCAAGTCCACTGAAAGTATAAGCAGGGACATTTAAAATGCATCAAACACAACATAGACAGCGCGGCCTTCTTATTATGGCTTATTTTATATAAGTACTGTGTTTAAGAAACAGCAAAGAGGTGGACAGTTATTTAATAAGAACAATAAACATGAAACTAGGAAAAGGTGTACATATTTAACAGAAAATGAAAATGTTTGAGAATACTACACATATTTGCTAATGCTGTACATATTTGCTTAATTTTGTATTAATGTGAGACCAGATTTAATGTATTTCACTCCAAGGTTAAGTGTGAGGCTTGAATCCTTATGAGCAGACTGGAAATGTTTTAATTTATTTGCAGCTGAGAGGCCAAGGGCTGCAGACCCGTGAGGCCACTCCCTCCCCTGGCCTGGGCTCTGCTTGCCCTTCATGGCCCCGCCATTAAAGAGAAGCATGGCTGCGTAGTTTGGGATATGCACAACTTCTGTTGTCGCTTCTGGGTCACGTACAGATGAAGTGTCCAGAAGAACCTTTTACAACAGTAGTTCTGGAATAATATTTATTAAACTTCTGTACAAGCAACCTAATTAATGTAGAGAGTAATTTAAGAATTTATGATTAATGCCGTGCCCTAGGTACAGCTCGATGGTGCAAAAGGTGGTGAACATGCCTTCCCTAAAAGTGCCACGAGTACAAAAAACCCAGTGAAATTTCAGTATATTTTGTTAATACTTCAGTAAAAGAAGTGCCTTCCTTTCATCTTCCTGGGAACATCATTCTCATCCTATGTGTTCGGTACAACATTACTCTTTTTCTAGATAATTTCTAGTATATCTTCAAATATCAGCTCAATTGTCATTCTCTCAAGAAAGATCTCCTTAAAAACTCTCACTATTTCAAAGTTCCTGAGAGTTCTCCCTGACTCCTTTGTTTTCCACTCTGTAGCCTGTCTAAAAGCTAGCTCTGTTACTCTACCTTAAAATTGTGTCCAGAATACGACCACTTTTCACTGCCTGTGATGTTGCCACCACTGTCTGAGCCGTCCTTATTTGTGCCTGGAATGTAAAGTGGACTTAATGAGTGGTCTTTCCCGCTTCTGCTCTGCCTCTTAGAGCCAAAGTCATTGTCTTAAGACATGTTAGTCCCTGTTACTCATAAAAGTACTGCAAAGCTCGCCTGGTGACCGGGGCAGAAGCTAGTGCCTTTGAAATCAGCTAGAACACCCTGCTTTACCCATCCCTACCTCAATTCAGGCACTCCGTGACCACATCCCCCTTTCTCATTTTTGATTCATCTGCTTGATACACTCTCCCCTGGATTGTACCCAGTTTGTTCATTGTTTCTCTAAAAAACAGAAATTTTGCCTGTTATATTTAATAAAAGAAGAGATTTTTGTCTATTTTGTTCATTACTATATACTTAAAAGAGGAAGACACATGCACACTAAGTAAAAAAATGTTTTTATGTCAATAAATCACTACCCTTTTCTCTGAGGCCCCTGAACAGTCATACTCCCAAAGTTTAGTGTAATTATTTGTTTATTGTTTACTGTTCTCCCACTCAATGCAGCTATAAGTACCCAAAGTTCAGAGATCATTTGTGATTTTTCTGCTTTGTATCTTCAATGAATCTCTAAATGAATTAATGAAAAATAGCAGGAAAATGTCCTTTTTTATTACCTACTATGCTTATAATGTATTTGATAAAATTTAAAATATTTCTGTGGCTAATAATGTACTTGCTTTTTTATCTCTCTCTAATATATCTATGTAATTCAAATTTGAAATTGCATGTGTTGTATAAGTAAGTACCTTATTTAAAAGATACTTTGGTTATCTGTTTTACTTTAATACTTTATTTCAAAAGATGGGTAGTACTTGTTTGTTTTTTTACAATAGTCAGAAATATATTTAATTGATTTTCTTACTTAAAAGCATAGCATAATTTTGCAACTATCATTTTAATTCATAATGCTAAACAAAGAAAATATACACACACCTTGTTGTGTGGCTTCCAGGGAGCAGCAAAAATAAAAGAAGCAAGATAGAATTAGGAAAAGAAGCAGCAGCTATGTGTAAATTGTGAAGGTCACTGTACTTCAGACTTTGCTTACATGTGTTTCTCCTCATCAGCAAGTTTCTTGCTAGGAGCAACCAGTTAATAGAGAGTATGCTACTTTTTGTTTTTCTGTCCGAAGGCAGTCTGCTGGCCATGCCTGGGGTTGGGTGGATTAGGACTTGTTGGCATGTATCACTCATGGTAAAGCAAAGCCACCCTCTCATCAAGTACATTTGGTTTAAGGTGTTTCCAGCAGAAATCGGGTTCTTGCAGTGTCACTAGTAAAGCATTCCAGGAGACCCATTAGAGGCTTGGTTCCATTTATTTCAGTGGAAATAGGAGACTGGTTTTCCAACGTCTCATCTCTTCCAACCTGCCATGAAAATAAAGTCCAGTCTTGTTTTCATCAAGACAAAAACAAAGGCCAGTGTACAGAAATTTTTTTACCATATTAAAGCTTAGTCCCCAGTCTAGCCTTTGTCACCATGAGCTAGCCGAATCTCTTTCCTGCTGTGATACATCATTGCGTTGCTGTACCCAGGCTCCTACTTGGAGCTGGATGATGGACTGCCAGCAGTACCACTGCTAAGGCCACATGGTTGCTAAGAAAAGGGAACTCAGGAGCAAAGTGGGGCCAGCACCAGTGTTACCTGTCAGGTGTGTGAGAGGAAAACCTCTCTGTTAGCTTAGATTATATAATCTAGGGCTTAGGAAGGACCAGGGGTCTTTTCCAAATATTGATCAACTTCCTAAGCTTTTGGGACTTCTAGTGAATCCAGCTCCTAACCAATTTATTCTCCAGATCTTTAAGGGTTGTGTCTCTCACACAATTCAGTCTTTTCCCCAGGCTAGACTGACAGGCCTCTATGGTCCCATCTTAGCTCTACTCCACGTGTGCTTCCTTCCCCCTTTATTTTTATCCCTTCCCCTTGTGATCTGGTAACAGGCTGGTGGTTCCCTGGGGAGTGTGTGAAGTTGTAATTTTTTTGTAAAGCAAACAGACTTCTGCTTTCTAGTTTATTATGTTTAGTAATGTCTGATTTTCTTTGCTTCCTTCCTTTATCAATCACTAGCTAAGTACCTACACTACCAAGGGGACTGAGGTTTCCATTAACTCTAAAAAGTGAACTGCAGGTGCAAGAGTTAAGTGTAGTGATATTATACAGGCATAACATGCTTTCAGAACTCTCCCAAAGCTGGCTTTGGGGTGTGCAGCCCACTCACAGTTGACAACCCACGTACACAGCTCCTGTCAGTCCCATTCTGCTTGGCTTGCACTGGTTTAAGCAAAATCAGAAATTCTGTGGGATTCTCAATGCCACATATTAAAACAAAATTTTTAAGCTTCAAATTTATTTAAACTTCCAGTTATTGAATTTGAAATAAAATGTGTAATGGACCTTTACTTTCTTTGAGTCAATCATTTGTTAAGAAATTCAACTTAAAAAGCCCTGTATACCACCCAGAGAGATGCTAGCCAGAAACCCTAACAGCACTTACCTAATATACTAAAGTTCTCATTTCTCACCCATGTATGTATCTTATAATTGTTCCAAATAAATTCATGATCTTTAACATAAAAAGATATAGCAATTCAGTCTAAATATTTTAATAGTAAATGAAGAAAATATATAAATTATACTAAAAACAATTGTATATTGTCTGATTACCACTACAATAGTGTCTATTGTAGATCATGGTCTACCTTTATTTGTATAGTTCTTTTTCCTTCCATTCATCTGTGATTTTCTACCCTAACTCTAATGTCTTCTGCTATAACAATTTATATCTGAAAGGAAAGATGATGGCTTTAAATATGTGCCCATATAGATGTCAGACTTACATAAATAAATGGATAAATTAATGGATATATTTGAGTATATTTATAACCACCAACCTTGAAATTTTGTTATTTGCCTGCTAGAATATAAATGTATTCAATACATATTTTTGAAAACCTATTTCAGGCTCTGGGAACAGAGCAGTGAACACACAGTTTCCTTGCACAAACATAAATCGTATTCCGGTAAGAAAGGAACTAAACAAATACTTGCTTGTTTACTAAAAATACTAATAAGAGAGCGGTAGTAGTAATGTGTAATACATCTGCAGCTCTTTGTGCTAAACATGGTCCTAATGCTGTCTCTATCTATCTATCATCTATCTACCTACCTATCTCTTTATTCTTCACCACAATCCTTTGAAGCTAGTACTATATGTATCCTACTTTACACACATAAACACAGAGGCATGCAGAAGTTACACAATTTGCCCAAGGGTTTATTCCTTATAAGATGTACAATTGGAATTTTAAATTGAGAGAGTCTAATCTCATATATGTACCCCTATGTTCATGGTGGCACTATTTATAATAGCCAAGAGATATGGAAGCAACTTAAATTCCCATCAATAAATGGCTGGATAAAGATGTGGTACATGGCTCTCTCCTTCCCCTCTATAGATAAATAAAATCTTTAAAAAAATGGTACATGTATACAATGAACTATTACTGAGCCATAAAAAAAGAGTAAAATCGTGCCATTTGTGACCACATGGACAGATCTAGAAGGTATTATCCTAAGTGAAATAATTCAGACATAGATTATCAAACACTTTACAATTTCTTTTAGCTTAGAATCTAGAAGACAAAATAAACGAACAAACTCATAGATACAGAGAACAAATTGATGGTTGCCAAATAGGAGGGGTTTGGGGAGATGGGTAAAAAAGGGGAGGAGATTAAGTTGTACAAATTGTCAGATATAAAAAGGTCACAAAGATGTAAAGTACAGCATAGAAAATACAGGCAACACTATCGTGATATGTATTTATGGTGTCGGATGGGTATTAGGCTTATTGGGTGATCACCTCATAAGGTATACAAATGTCTAATCACTGTTATACACCTGAAGCTTATACTATATTGTATAATTGAAAAGTAACAAAATATGAAAGTCTGATCTAAGAGTCCATATTTCTAACTATTTTATTTCACCTTTAAAGATATATCACAAGAGATAAGTGGCATAAAGATAAATGACTCAAAGTAAGGCAATACAGAATGTAGCTTTGTTATGGTAATTTTAAAATATGTCCACAAATTTTTTATGCTTTTCCCTTCAATAGGTAGAGCTGGATTTATTATTCTAATAAGCTGAATAAAGTAGAAGAGAGAGTGCATTAGCCTCCAATATTGTTATAAATACCACTGGGGATTCTTTGTTCTTCCCATCTTGGACCACTCACTGGGGAAAGCCAGAAGCCATGTTGCAAAATCACACAGCCATCTCCATGCATATTGAACTTCATATCTTTTCAGCCTGTGATAGGGCTGTATTTCCCATGCCCTTTGAAATTAGTCACATGACTTGTTTTGACCAATGGAAGTTAATTTGAAGTGACATTTATTTCTTCCAGACAGAAGCTTTACGAGGCAGTATTTAATTACCACATTTCCTCCTCCTCCCTCTGGCCACTGTAAAAGCACGTGTCAAGACAGATCATCCTTCCACTCAGGGCCCTCGGGGACCGCAGAAAAGCAGCACCCTCCACCCCCCATGTGTCTCTACGCTGCGGAGGTGGTTTGAGTGGGATATAAACCTTTGCTGGGTTTATCCCCTGAGAATTGAGGGTGGTTTATTATGGCATCAGACACAAACTATTCTAACTGATGAAGTTCAACTCTATTAACATGTTTAACACATGAAAAGATGTCAGGGACACCAGAACTGGTGAAGGCTGACAGCAGGTCCCAAAATATCCTCAAGTGAATCCCAGATGACCAAGGGGCTCCAAGGAATAAAGAAGCAATTTGTCCACATTCATCAGACCACAGTCATGCATTTATCCCAAAAAGCATTGCCTGGTTCTTTGGGTTGCCAGAGCAGCCTCAGGAGAATTCCCTGAGCAATGATTCACCACACAAGACGGGTAAGTTGTAATGGGAACAACAGGACTCAGGCACCAGTTGCCAAATAGAAGCCTTCTGGTTTTTCTGACATGAAGCAGGCCCTGTCACATTTAACAGAGGCAGACAGTGCATCCTAACCATTTGCATTCGTCATTGTTAGAGTGATATGCTTTCTTGTGCTGCCGACACTGCTGGGTTTTGTCAATTTGTAAAGCACACAGCTCTATGAACCAACTACCTTGCCTCCCTCAAAGATTTAATTAAGGAAATCACATGCCATGGTCCTCTTTTTCACCTGCTTGATTAGCGTGTAGTGAACAATTTGTTGTCAAATCTCAGGGTGATTTATTTTTTTGTCCAGGGTCCATAGAGAATACTGTTTCTCCACTTTCAGTATCTTCACAGTCAGGGGTGGGGGTGTCGTATTTTGTAGAAATAGACACAAAGAGCTTATAACACTTGGCCATTCCCGTGATTTTCATCGTTAAGTGTCAGCATATCACAGTCCTGTGTGTTTGCTGTTGCTAGTGAATAATTTTAATGCCAAAAACTACTTTGTTTTTCCTTTATTCCAGAGAGACACAACAATATTGTAAATAGGTATGCATCTATGCATCAGCTTCTAACACTACAACTTCCAAGCTGTGTGACTTTGAGCAAGCTACTTAACCTTCAGTTTCATCACTTCTAAATGAAGAATGATAGCTCTTGTTTTATACGGCTGTTGTGAAGATTATGTTAACACCTGTGAGGTACTGAGTATAGTGCCTAGAATATTATGTGTAATAAGTGTTAACTTTTATTCTTTTATATTTAATATACTATTGCCATGGAGGAAATTGGTTAATCATTTGTGTTATACCTCTGCTTAAGATACAGTAGAAAAGAAGGAAGAGTCGATGAAAAATATTTGTACCTGCATTTCATGTTTTATCCAAAAGAAAATAAAATGTACACACTATTTGATACCCTCTGTAAATATATATATATACATATATATGTATATATATATATATATATATATATATATATATATATATACACTTATTTACATTATAATAGCTCTTTGATGCAAACACAAATAGTGCATACTTGAAGTCAGGGACCATATTTTTTCATCATTGTGCCACCTGCGTCTACCTTATACTATATCCATGGTAAAAATAACTCTTTATTAAAAAAGAAAATGAATACATGATTGAACAACTTCCCCCTTTATTTTCAGATTTTAATTTTCCACTATGCATTAGATCTCTGTGACTTTCATTTCCCTTTAAAGATATTTTCAACTTTAGCTACTCATCATATTTTAAATTTGGTAAACATACCAAGTCCTTGGCCCCACCGTGGACAGATATGATACAGTGTCACTGGTACAGAACCCAGGCATGGGTATATTTTATGAGATCTCCAGCATATTCATACTGCAATAGTCCCCCCTTATCTCCGAGGGATATATTCCAAGACCTGCAGTGCATGCCTGAAACCACAGTTAGTACTTAACCCTATGCATTCTGTGTTTTTGCTTATACCTACCTATCTATGATAGACTTAAATTTATAAATTAGGCACTGTACAAAAATAATAGCAATAACTAATAGTAAATCAGAACAATTTTAACAACATACAGTAATGAAAGCTACATGAATGCGCCATTAGGTAAAACAAGGTTTACTCGAGCCCTAGCACTGTGACGCCTCACAGCAGATCCGGGAGGAAAGGGCTAAGTGCCAACGGGTGGGGGGAAGCACACGCAGCGTGGAGACGCGGGGTGAGGGAACGAGGCACGTCCGTGGTGGGAACAGGCAGGATGGAGCAGTCTCGTCACCCTACTCAGAATGGCGCCTAGTTTAAAACTCATGAATTGTTTATTTCTGGGATTTCCCATTTAATACTTTCAGACTGCGGTGGGGACGGACCTCAGGGAACCAAATGAAACCACAGAAGTGAAAACCGCAGAAAAGGGGGAAGGAATTATTGAATTGGTTAGGTTCAGGGTCCATTCTTCTCAGGTCTCATTAAACTCTAACACAGGATAAGGCTAAACTTAGCTGAATATTAACTCAAAAGATTTGTTCGGTTTTAGAAGTAGCTGGTCCAGTCCTGGTCATATCAGAATTGGAAATCCATAGTTTTTATACCTCCCCACTACAGCAATTTCTTTTGTTCTTCTTTTAACTTTTTTTCTATTGTTCATACTACTATGGCTGTGTCCATCTTCTGCTCATATCACGTTGGGGTAGGCAACTTCGTAAGTATCTTAGTCATGCTTTATTTATTTTTTCTTCAAAAAACCTTTTAAGGATGAAGCTTGTGCTCTACTTAATGAGCTTTCTGTAAATTATCGCCTGGCTAAAAATAGTTCTAAAAATTGAGTAAGCCAGCCACACAGCAGAAAGGAGGACAGTGTGAGTAGTAAAATGGTTATTTAAGATCGCTGACATCTCCAACAGCTCATTACTCCACCAAAAAAAAGTAATAATAGCTGCACAGATTCTGATATTTGCCACGCTTCAGTATTGGAAAAGGTTGTAACTTACAAAGCCAGCGTTTCCATGGACACGTGACTCATCACATGTTTTGAATCACAGCGATCTTCAAACAAACCCCTTTTGGCCCTGAATTTTCAATGATTTGCCTTTCTGAGTTAAAATAGTTAATCAGTTTTGTGCAGGGTATGAAGTAAAGTGGTAGAAGTTACATGTTCATAACCAGCAATAAAACTAACTCATTATAACTGAGTTATGAGGGTTTTTTTTTACCCCAAAGAGAATGTCCAAGGTCAAACAGCTGGTATGTTAAAAATAAAAGAGAAGGTGGAAACAAATATATATTATGGTCTACTCTACACTTAAAACAATGGTCCCTTAAATTTATGTGATTCAAAGAGAGTGGCATCTTGATAGCAAGTGATAAAGTCAACAAGCTTATCTGAAATATATCACCTTCAGTTCAGGCCCTTGTTGGTTTTCTTCATGCAGTTATTCAGCTGGTAACCACGTTATTCACCTTTGTGCCAACGTGAGTGCTTTTCTTTACTCCCCCTGAGCACTGAACTTTTTAAAGTGAGAACCTTCTTCATTGTTTTGCCTCTGACACTTGGCACATGAGAAGTAGCCAAGAAACATACGTTGAAAGCATGCGCACAAGCTTCTTTTAATGCAGCTGTGTTCCTGGCACTGACCTAGGCCTGGGGAGGTGTATTATTATTCCAATGACTCTGTGCCTGTACATTAACTTTGTTTTTTAACAAAGGTAAATTGTAATTAAACTAAATTTGGTCATTTGTCCAAGATCTCCTGACTTCAGCCTACTATAGTTCCCACTAAGTCCCCACTCAGTAATAAAATTTGATACATAACCTTTGTCTAAAATCCCAAAGCACTTTTTAAAACACTTTATCCAATTCTTTTGAATCTCTAATTCATTTTTAACCTGGCAATTAGCAATGTTTCAAAATAACTCCATACCAGAAACTTAAACCAAAACAGATACTACTGTCGTTGGTTCTGTTTCATTGAATACTGCAATAACAATAGAAAGTATAAATATTCAAACCACAGAAAAACAAAACTCTTTATGTATTATTAACCAGGCACTTTTTCTACCTTAGTCTTGAAGTTTCCAGGTGAGGAATTAACAACAAAATTGTCACACAAAAGCTTTAATTTGCAGGGTGATTGAAAGCAGGAGCCAGTTAGGGACGCGCTGACCCTTGATCCCTGTGGAATTCCTTGCTTGCCCACCCTTCCCTGTGCCCCCTACTGAGTGAAGTCCTGGACTCCTTAGCCCTGCTTAGGATTTCTGAAACTTTCTTGGACTGTATTTGCACTGGTCACCCCTGACTTGGACTTTGGTTTTTATTTAAAAAGAATGCAACTCCAATAAAGAAAACTTGACTAGATTTAAAAAAAATTATTGTTCAAAGTTTCTCAACCATTACTTGCAAACTTCTGTTGTTTACCAGGAGCTCCTCTCATCTTTCCCCCCTGCTGTTTTTCCCTGCCCACAATGCTCATACATATCTCATTCAGCATTTATACTTTTTGTTGGTGGTATTATTTCTTTCTTATTCCTCTTCCACTGGCCTGCAGAAACAGCAGCAATCATAACACCCATATTAAATCTCTAACATTCATTTCCCATTTATCATATGCCTGACCTTATGCTAAGTGCCTGAAATGAACAAATACTCTCAGTGGCTGCCCTCGTTATCCATGAGGTAGATACTATTATTAAGTCCATTTTATACAGAAGGAAACAGGCACCGGGTGACTCTTCTAAGTCAGCTACTTCTAGCTAATGTTACATCTCAAGGTAATGACTTAAAGTTGGCTGCTCTTAGAAGAAAATCTAATGACAGCTATTTAAAAAGAATCATTTCTCATCCCATTCTACCTCCTACATTTTTGTTAATTATTCTTGACAAGTCTTTTCAGCCGTGGTGCCAGCAGCGGACAGATAACTTGCCTTGTGGAATCCATCCAGCCCTACCTGACCTGGACACCCTCACCCTCTTAGGCACGCAGGCTCAACAGAGAGGGCCCTACCCTGGTAATGAGGGCACTTGGGCTCGTTCTTTTCTTCTGCAGAATGAAGATTTCACATACCCTCTTCTATCATGAGCCCTCATCCTTTAAGCACTTGTCATTCCACCACACAAAGCTGTCCAAAACACACATTTAAAATTTGCAAAGCCTCAACTGTTCTTATTACTCCTCCACTTTAGAATGTCTTTCTCCCTTACTTCTATTCATAGCTTATTTCACTCTTTTTAATTCAACTTTCATAGCACCACATTTTGCTCAAATCTTCACAGTGCTAACTTATTATTCCTCCCGCTGCAATCAATACTCTACAGTGCTATTATTTCTTTCTATTGTGCAATGTTTCTATTTACCTCTACTTAACTTAGTCTCTTCATGGAGATCATAAACACCTGGCAGACAGTGACAATGTTTTCCTCAGTTCTCTTTACCACATATTGTCAGACCCATAATTTGCACATAATTTTACCTCAAAAGCATTTAACTTATTAAGCAAACAGTCACATTTATACGAAGCAGAATGTTTGCTTTGCTGACCTTCTCAAACTGAAACTCCAACATTTAGGCTGCTCAAAGACAGAATGTTTGGCCCAAGCAATCTCATGGAATAAACTAGAATTCCAAGAAATTGCCTAAAAAAACCTCAGGTTAAGGGTCGTGTCTATTAACTGAACAAAGAAAACTGCTTTCTGCCAAAATGTGCTCACCAGCCTTCACTAATTCTGATAAATATAAATTCTTAGTACTTTTCTATTGCTTTTCTTCATTCCCAATTGCATTTCATTTACTTAAGAAAGAGTGCAAATCCAGAAGTGTTTAATTCAAATGACCTTTTAAGAGAGTATAGCTGTAGGCTGTTTTTAAAAACTGTATTCAAAATAGGATCTCAGGATACCACATAAATAATAGGGTGCCCTTTAGTGTTCTATTTATGGCAGAGATGTTAATGTTAATTTTTCATACAATTGTCTCCCTTATGAGTTCATGGGGAGACTATATTTCCCAGGCTCC
Source organism: Artibeus jamaicensis (assembly GCF_021234435.1). Lineage (NCBI taxonomy): Eukaryota > Metazoa > Chordata > Mammalia > Chiroptera > Phyllostomidae > Artibeus > Artibeus jamaicensis. The sequence goes on along the minus strand of NW_026521803.1, from coordinate 13,873,243 downwards.
CTTGTAACTAATCACGCAACTGAGTTCTGGTCAATGGCAGAAAGTGCTGCGCCCTCTTTCACGGCAGCTCTTTGAAAGCATGCCAGACTGTCTCACATTCTTCTTCAACTGCTGTAACTTTAAAAGATGAATGCACATTTGGTCTAACTACAAGATGGAAGACGTTTGCTTGTCCTGCCTTGGACTCAGTGTGACTGACAAATAAACTTTAATTGTTAAGCCATTGGAATTTGGGGATTTATATTGCAAAATAGCTGATTTGGTAAGATTAATGGACAACACTAACACATCAAAAGAGTGCCATCTCTCCTTGGAAGCTGTTGACCTCCCTAGAGCAGCCATAGGTTAGCTATGATGTAGCCAAAACACACAGAGTACAAAGTCCAAGATCATTGCCATGGCCTTATCAAGGATGGTCTTTGTTTTTTTTTTTAATTTTTAAATTATTTTTATGTTATTGGTTCTAGAAAGGGGGGAAGAAAGGGACAGAGAGGGAGAGAAACATCAATGTGAGAGAGAAACATTGATTGGTTGCCTCTTGCACTCACCCCATCTGAGGACCAATCTCACAACCCAGGCATGTGCCCTGACTGGGAATTAAACTGGTGACCTTTCAATTTGCAGGAGAATGCCCAACCGAGCCACACCAGCCCGGGCTCTTTCCTTTCTTTACTGAGAGAGTTCCAAAGAATCCTGGGACACTTAACTCTCGATGTTGGATCTCCAGGGAAACTTTTCTTGACCTTCTTTTCTGCATTAGATGCCCCTTCTATGTGTCTCTAGCATGGATGTGCTTCCCATCATCATAACCATTACTTCATGCTATTATCATTATCTTTTTACTTGCCCCCATCCTACCAGATCGAGAGCTCCTTGAAGATAGATAATGTGGTTTTTATTTCTTTTTGCTTTCCCAATGCCTAGCAAAAGGCTTGTTGTATAGTGTTGGATAAGCCTCTGAGGAAGGAAGAAGAGACGGAATATGCTTAAACAAAATATCCAAACACAAAGATGCTTTACCAAGCAAACCCTCTAGGGAGTTACTTCCTCTATTCCACTGTGTTTTTATGAGTCCTTATAATAATAAAGCCCATATCTCCCTATGCAGGGAAGGAGAATCTAATCCATTATCTTGTTGTTTCCACCTCTTACATCATTGTCTCACTATGTGGGTGTGGAGGAGTAAAGGGGAAATTGACAGACTGTACATAATGCATCTCACAGAGATGGCTCACACCCACGCATAGGAAAAAGCATGAGAAGAATCACTACATGAAATTTCACTTCCTGACTATTTCTAAAACAAAAGTAGAGACAAATAACTGGATAAATATAACAAGCATGCCGTTTTTCACATCACTTGCATTTTGCCCACATCTTTGAAGACAGGGCCAGTCATGAGTGCACAAAGTCCCGAAATGTAAAGTGAAAAGACATAAGACTGAAAGAAAGGAGATCCGGACTTTGAGAGATTTAATTTCAGTGGACTTCAGTTTCTTCACCTACAAAACCAGGAGGACTAGATGTCAAAACCTACAAAAACACTAGAATTTTATTAAAATCTATTTATTTTGCATGTAGGTTGTGTGTGTGTGTGTATGTAGAATTCTCATTCAATGATATGCTCATTGATTTTAGAGAGAGAAGAAGGAAGAGAGAGAAATATCGATGTCTGAGAGACACATGGATCTGTTGACACCAATACACTCCCCAACCAGGGATGAAACCCACAGACTAGGTATGTGTTCTGACCAGAACTTGAACCCATAACTCTGTAGTGCACAGGTGGCAAATGCAAGGCCTTCATGGGCTGAATCCAGCCCTCCTTCTGGTTTCTATCTGGCTATAGCACCAAGCTCCTTTCCCCTGGTTAAGGAGTTGTTACATTTATACAGTCCTAAAATTACATTCAACTCTTTAAAGGCAACTGTGAGGCTGGTGTGGCCCCCTGTGAAAATGAGTTGGATATCATTGCTTTAGTGTATGGGATTATGCTCCAACCAACTGAGCCACCTGGCCGTTGCAGTCATATATATTTTTAAAACAACTAATTTATAGAACTGCCATGGCTATGTTTAAGATTATATGTATGATTATGTTTATTATTTTAAGCAAGTTATATATATATGTTTCTATAACTGGTAAAAACATTATTTTTTATATAATACTGCCATTTGTCTTTCAGTTTAGATAGGTGAAACAGTTGTGAACATCATATATTTGGTTGATCATTAAGAGCCAAAACTGTGTCTACAGAATATCCAAGGTCATAGTCAATTCACATTTCAATTGACTACTTAGGATCCCTGTAGTTACTTGTGGAAAGAAAATATCGTGTCTCAAATTCAGAGATTAGGATTAATGCCTTGAAAATATGCAAACAAGCATACTCATAACCACAGATACACCCAACATTTAGATAGCAGACTGCTATTAAAAGGAAATTATCATTGTGAGTAGGAGAATAGTGGCAATGCTGGAGAAAGGAGACCCAAAGATTAAAAATAATTAGGAAAAAATTTAAAATAAAGAATAGGAAATGATTCAGAATACAGATCAAAACAGAGGCAAAATAGACACAGCACAATGGGTGAACATGCAGGTGAGCTGGAAAAGGAACAGGGAATGGGTTGGGGAACCTATGGTTTAGAAAAGAAGTACCCAAGCAGTATTCTAGATATAAGGGATGTGAAATGAACACTAACTGTCAAATATGAACAATACAGCCAGAAATTTATATAAAGCTTAAAGAACAAAAAAATACTCTAAAAAACAGGAAACATACAGGGAAAATGAGTAAGTGATGAGTGTGGTTGCTTCAAAGGATGTGGATCCTTCAAAGGATGAGAATGACCAGCCAGCTGGTCAGTCTCACTGCTGATGTATCAAACTGCTCAGACGGCATCGGGCAGTGAGAGACTGCCGGCTGGCCAGAAACCAAAATGTTCGATTAACCCTCCAAACTGTGCCTGATCTTGCTCCAAAACAGCATAATATAAAATCTTTTGATGGAATATATTGCCTGTTATGTTTCCCTCTTCACGGAGGCTTTAAGATTGATGATTATAGGTTTGCCATGCTAGAGCTTCTGTGATTTCATTCAACTGTTAATTGTTCCCTGGAGAACTTGGTCTTGTGTCTGGAAGTTTACTGATTTCCAACAAAGGTCTATGTTAAATTTCTCAGTTAAGAATGCTGTAATGGTGACTTATACGACCATCTGTCAGTACTCCCCACGTGACAGTCATTTCACTTACATAATAGGTCTAATATCTCTTTTCTGATAGAGGATTTCCTATAGCTGTCTGTCACAAAGTTTTAATTTAATGCTAACAAGGAAAATCCATATTTCCTTTCTGTCTAGGTAACTACTAGTTGGTTTTCTACTCTTTTCTATAGATACTTGAAAGTGGCAGATGACAGATGGAATGTTTTTCTCTGACTTAAATTGCCATCCTGAAAAATAGCCCCATTTTCAGGTGCCTCCTTTCTTCACTCATATGTCTAGGTTTTTCATTCATTCTTTTTCCCTTTTCACATATACTTATTAAGTGCATATCCTCCCAGATAGAGACCTAAGTGCTGAACACTGATGGCCAAGTCCCCTTGGAGCTGATATCCTAGGACAGACACTGAACAATTAAACAAATTATAAAACAAGATGATGTCATGTAAGAACAAGTGCAAGGAAGTGGAACTATGGAGAGAAGATAACTGGCTACACTTGATAGCACTGGTCACTGAAAAACCTCTCTGAAGGGGTGGTTTTGAGTTGAAACCTGAAGGATGGAAGCAGCCATCCTGGATGCTCATGGAAGCCAGGGCAGTAGAGGGCATGAAAGCCTCTTAGGCAATGTTGCTTCTCTCTACATAGCAATGAAAATTTTCCTTAAAACCCTCATCCTACCACTTTTCTATATGATTAAACACAAGTAGATAGAGACTAAATATGGATTTGGGTGAGTCAAAATATGGTATTGCTTTTAGGTCTTTTCTCAATCCAGTAAAATAATATTATTTTTATTATTCTTTAATTCCTGTAAATAAGATGATTTTACTTTAAAATTACTTTGATAATTATTCAGTGTATCTTAGGAAAAATGCGTTAGCTACAAATAACTTTTGAAAAGATTTTATTTATTTATTTTGAGAGAGAGGGGAAGGGAGGCAGAAGGAAAGGAAAGAAACATCAATGTGTGAGAGAAATACCAGCTGCCTCTCACGCTCCCCCCCAACCAGGGACCTGGACAGGCATGCACCCTGACTAGGAATGGAGTTGATGATCTTTCAGTTTACAGAACTGCACCCAATCCCCTGAGCCACACCAGTCAGAACAGCTGCAAAGAATTTTGAAAACATTAAGAATTATTGTCCTACTGAATCAGGACCTTCTCACTTTATTGTTTATCTTTGCAATCTCCATAAACAAAGGGTATATTGAACCATTTGAGATGGCTTAAGTTTCATTTGTAGACTGTGGAATGGTAGACTTAATTCAGGATACTCATACATGATGAACACAATTGATGATGTTAGGGCTGCTATATTGTTTCATAGCAACAAATGTGCCATGGGTTTTTCTTAAACATACCATAACCATTATTAATAAGGCTAGGTAACAAAGAAATCAACTTAATCTTTAAAAAGCAATCAGTAATCTAATAGAATAATTCAAAATATTCTGGCTTTTGAAGATAATATGAAATAAAAATATCCATTCATGGCTTTCTTTTATGGACTAATGCAAATAATAGGCTCAGAAAGAAACTTATTTCTTTGCTCCTTAAGAAACTTCTACCACTTGCATTGGTTATTCTGGTGTCTTCCATTTACCACCTACTCTGTAAGCAACCATCAACTGATGTCAGTGCCCATCATTTCTTGTTTGGAAGACGTCCATAGCCTTTTAAGTGATGCTCTGGTTGCTTGGTTTGGTTTGGTTGGTTTTGGCAGCTCCAGAAAGTCTATGTTGAAGGAACTTAGAGTGGAAATCTCTTTGGAGGAGGTGAACCTTGGCAAATGTCTTAAAGCTACATGTAATATCTTTTTAAAAATTTTTTAAAAGTATTTAATTTATTTATCTTTAGAGGGGAAGGGAAGAAGAGAGGGAGCGGAACATCAATGTGTGGTTGCCTCTCATGTGTCCCCTGCTGGGAACTGGCCTGCAACTTAGGCATGTGTCCAGAATGGGAATTGAACTGCGATCCTCTGGGTGGCAGGCCCATGCTCAATCCACTGAGCCACACCAGCCAGGGCTTTTTTAAAAAAACTTCTATTTAGTTATTTTTCAAGTACAGTTTTCTGCTTATTTCTCCCATTCCAGCCCACCCCTCCCCCATGCACCCCACCTCCCTCCCATTTCCACCCCCCTTAGTTATTGTCCCTGTGTCCTTTATACTTGTTCCTCTAAATCCCTCCCATTTTTCCCCTTAAATTTCCTCCCCTCTCCTTTCTGTTCTCTATTACAGTGTATTTGTTTTTATTTTGCTTGCTTGTCTATTTTGTTGTTTAGCTTCCTGTTAAAGGTGAGATCATATGGTATTTGTTTTTCAACCCCTGGCTTATTTGACTCAGCATAATGCTTTCCGGTTCCATCCATGCTGTTGCAAAGGGTAGTAGCTCCTTCTTTCTCTCTGCAGCATAGAATTCCATTGTGTATATGTACCACAATTTTTTGATCCATTCATTTACTGATGGGCACCTAGGTTGCTTCCAACTCTTGGCTATTGTAAATTGTGCTGCTATGAACGTTGTGGTGCATAGGTCCTTTGAAATTGATGTTTTGGATTCTTAGGATATAGTCTTAGCAGTGGAATTGCTGGATCAAAAGGCAGGTCGATTTTTATTTTTCTGAGAAAATTCCATACAGTTTTCCATAATAGTTATACCAGTCTGCAATCCCACCAACAGTGAACTAGGGACCCCTTTTCCCCACAACCTCTCCAACATTTGTTGTTTGTTGCTTTGTTTATGATAGCCATCCTGACTGGTGTAAAGTGGTATCTCATTTGGACATTTTGATGATGTTACTTCTTCCCATCCATGAACAAGGTACATGTTTCCATTTGTTTGTGTCTTCCCTGATTTCTTTCTTCAGGGCTGTGTAGTTTTCTGCATATAGGTCTTTTACCTCCTTAGTTAGGTTTATTCCAGATATTTTATTTTTGTTTTTTCTATATCGAATGGGATTTTTTCCTTGATTTCTGCTTCTGCTGATTCATTGTTTGTATACAAAAATGCCTTTGATTCCTGGATGTTGACTTTGTAACCCGCTGTTTTGCCAAATTTATTAATTAGTTCGAGCAGTTTTTGGGTGGAGTGTATAGGATTTTCCATGTACACTATCATGTCATCTGCAAACAGTGACAGTTTTGTTTCCTCCTTTCCAATTTGGATGCCTTTTATTTCCTTTTCCTGCCTGATCACTGTGGCCAAAACTTCCAATACTATATTGAATAGAAGTGGTGAAAGTGGACGTCCTTGTCTTGTTCCCGATCTTAGTGGAAAAGATTTTAGTTTTTGCCTATTGAGTATGATGTTGGCTGTAGGTCTCTCATTATATTGAGAGACCTTTATTATATTGAGGAATGCTCCCTCTATTCCCACTTTGCTAAGTGTCTTTATCAAAAATGGGTGTTGTACCTTATCGAAAGCTTTTTCCGCATCTATTGATATGATCCTGTGGTTTTTGTCTTTGCTTTTGTTTATGTGATGAATTACATTTACTGATTTGCAAATATTGAATCATCCTTGCATCCCTGGGATGAATCCCACTTGGTCATGGAGTATGATCTTTTTGATATATTGTTGGATGTGATTTGCCAATATTTTGTTGAGGATTTTAGAGTCTATGTTCATCAGCGATATTGGCCTGAAGTTCTCTTTCTTTGTTGTGTCTCTATCTGGTTTTGGAATTAGGATGATGCTGGCTTCCTAAGAAGAATTTGGGAGTTTTCCATCCTTCTGGATTTTTTGGAATAGTCTGTGAAGAATAGGGGTTAGCTTTTCCTTAAATGCTCTGTAGAATTCTCCTGTGAAACCATCTGGTCCAGGGCTTTTGTGTGATGGGAGTTTTTTTTTTTTATTAGTGCTTCAATTTCTTTTGCTGTTATTGGTGTGTTCAGATTTTCTGCTTCTTTTTCATTGAGTTTTGGAAGATTGTATTTTTCTAGAAATGTGTCCATTTCCCCTAGGTTTTCAAATTTCTTGGCATACAGTTCTTCATAGTAATTTCTTCCAACCCCTTCTGTTTCTGTGGTATCAGTTGTAACCTCTCCTCTTTCATTTCTGATTGTGTTTATTTGTGTTCTCTCTCTTCTTTTCTTGATGAGCCTATTTTATCTTTCTATTTGTCTATTTTATCTTTTCAAAGGCTTGTCTATTTTATCTTTTCAAAGAACCAACTTCTGGATTCATTGATCCTTAGAGCTGTGCTTTTAGTTTCTCTGTCATTTAATTCTGCTCTGATCTTGGTTATTTCCTTCCTTCTGCTTGCTCTGGGCTGTCTTTATTGTTGTTCCTCGAGTTCTTGCAGGCGTAGAGTAAGGTTGTTTGTTTGAAATGTTTCTATCTTCTTTAGGTAGGCCTGTATTGCTATAAACTTCCCTCTCAGGACTGCCTTCACTGTGTCCCATAAGTTTTGGGTTGTTGTGAGATCGTTTTGATTTGTTTCCAGAGACTTTTTGATTTCTTCCCTAATTTCATTCTTGACCCATTCCTTGTTTAATAGCATACCATTCAGTCTCCATGATTTTGGATGCTTTGGGCTTTTTCCTTTGGGGTTGGTTTCCAGTTTCAGTCCCTTGTGGTCAGAGAAGATGCTTGGTATGATTTCAATTTTCTTGAATTTGTTGAGGCTCGTTTTGTGTCCTATCATGTGGTCTATCTTTGAAAATGTTCCATGTGCATTTGAAAAGAATGTGTATTTAGCTTCTTTGGGATGAAGCGCTCTATATATATCAGTTAAGTCCATTTCATCTAGGGTGCTGTTTAATGCCACAATATCTTTGTTGATATTTTGTTTGGAAGATCTGTCCATTTTTGACAGTGGGGTGCTAAAATCCCCTACTATAATTGTGTTGCTGTCAATATTTTTCTTGAAGTCCTCTAAGATTTTCTTGATATATTTGGGTGTCCCTATGTTTGATGCATATATATTTATGATGTTAATGCCTTCTTGGTGGATTCTTCCCTTGAGTATAATGAAGTGACCTTCTGGGTCTCTCTTTATGGCCCTTTTTTAGAAGTCTATTTTGTCCGATATGAGAATTGCTACCCCAGCTTTTTTTTTCTTGTTCGTTTGCTTGAAAAAATTGTTTCCAGCCTTTCACTTTTAGTCTGTGATGGCCTTTTGTCCTGAGGTGGGCCTCTTGTAGGCAGCATATGTGTGGGTCATGCTTTCTTATCAATTCAGCTATTCTGTGTCTTTTGATTGGAGCATTTAATCCATTTACATTTAAGGTTATTATTGATAGGTACTTATTCATTGCCATTTTTGTACCTGTGTTCCTCTCTGTCTGTCTCTTTTCCTTCCTTTCCTTAAAACAGTCTTTTTAGTATTTCTTGTAGAGCTGGTTTGGTGGAGGTGTATTCTTTTAGACTTCTTTTGTTTTGGAAGCTCTTTATTTGGCCTTCTATCTTGATTGAGAGCCTTGCTGGGTAAAGTAGCCTTGGTTGTAGGCCTCTGGTTCTCATTACTTGGAATATTTCTTGCCATTCTCTTCTTGCTTGGAGTGTCTCCATTGAGAAGTCAGTAGCTAACCTTATTGGGGTTCCCGTGTATGTTACTTCTTTTTTCTCCCTTGCTGCCTTTAAGATTCTCTCTTTGTCTTGGAATTTTGCCATTTTAATGCTGATGTGTCTTGAAGTGGGCCTCTTTGGGTTCCTCTTGATTGGGACTCTCTGTGATTCCTGAATTTGTGTGACTTTTTCTCTCATCAAATTAGGGATATTTTCTCTCATTATTCTTTCAAATAGGTTTTCTATCCCTTGTTCTTCTTCTTCTCCTTCTGGTATTCCTATTATTCGGATATTATTACGTTTCATATTGTCTTGCATGTGTCTTAATCCCTTTTCATTCTTTCTGAGCCTCTTTTCATTTTCTTTCTCTTTCTGTGAGATGCTTTCTACTTTGTCCTCCAACTCGCTAATCTGATCCCCCACCTCATCCATTCTACTTTTGAAACTTTCTACCGTGTTCTTCAATTCAAAAATTGTATTCTTCATTTCCTCTTGTCCCTTGCTGATATTTTCTATTTCCTTTTTCATGTTGATGTAGTTTGCAGAGAGATCATTGTAGTTCCCCTGTAGTTTCTGGTAGCTCATTGTGAGCTCTTTGAACTTTGTAATAACCAATATCTGATAGTTGATCAGCCTCTATTTCATCTAACATTCTTTCTGAAGTTTCTGCTTTTTCTTTCATTTGGGGATTGTTTCTTTGTCTTTCCATTGTTTGAGACTCTTCTTGTTAGTCTTAGCTTCTAAAATTGATCTGTTCTGACTCCCTGGGTTTATGGTGTGAACTTCTGTGGTATCATACCTGTGAATTTCAGTGGTGCAGACTCCTTCAGGTATCTTGATATTCTCTGTCTCCACCTACTCTCACGCTGGTCCTTGCGCTGGTCCCTGTGCTGGTCACCTACCACTGCTGAGTGTCCCAGCTCCCATAGCTGACTCTGCAGCTGTCTGGTGTTTCAGCGTCAGTCACAATCTCTAAATACCCAGCATACCCTGGGTATTTATGAATACCCAGCATTCATAAATGCTGGGTAACCGATGGTTTATTGTGCTGTTTCTCTATAGATCTGCCAGGATTTTCACCCACAAGTACGGGAGCTAGAATCTGCTCCATCCTACTCTGTCGCCATCTTCCAGAATCCCCTCGAACCTTTCTTTACATGTAATTTCTTGAAGCACAATGTGACATTCATCTACTTCACTTGTTTCTCTTGTTATCTTGGGCAGCAGTAAGTGGTTGCTGTTGAAAATGGATTGTGTTTAACATCATCTTCTCTTTTTCCTGATCTATCTTCCCTAATGACACTCGGTTATGTTTACGAAACACAAACTGCAACTCAGTGCCCACTGTGTAAAACAGTTGATAATCATCTCCCTTTGTTTCCTCGAGAATGATATCTATCCTCCTTAAATGGATGAAAACTGTAGCAATCTACCTCTGTCTGCCTTTCATCCTTATTTTGTCCACCACTTGCTCCCTGTTGTCCAGCTTTTGCACTATAGAGATTCCATGCCCAGGACACCCTACACATTTCTTGAATATTCCACGTTTTCTCTTTTCTTTTCATCTCTGCATGGTCTGCTTTTCACCTGAGTGCTTTTTACAGTCCTGTATTCCCACAGCGCCATCATATCCCTTCCTGCAGTACCTCTCATTCTCATAGTGTGGAGGTCAGGTACACCTTTTTCAATCCTCCCTGACTCTAAACTCTTTCATGGAGCATGTCTTAATAATGTTTAGATTTCTATTCATCCCTGGATCTTTGCAATGTTTGGGAAAAAAGAAACAGTAAATTAAAATAGAAAACTTAATAATATAGACATAGTATAAATATTTAGAAAGCTTAAACCTATCAGTCAATTGATATGGTTTAAAATGTACTAATCTTTGTGAAGAAGTATATTACACTAAGTGAATGATTCTTGCACAGCGGACCCAAAATTAGGGGAAGTGCAGTGAGTTACCCATGGAGTGAATACGCTCATGAACATAGGCTGGCCTCCCTATCAGGCTCCACGCCATTCCAACAGATGAGCTCCCACAGTGGTGGCCAAGAGAATATGCTGTCTATCAATGACTTTTTGCAAGCTCTGTTCATTTTAAACTTTTGATGTCTGTTCATTTTAAACTTGGGCATCTGGGGTTAAGTAGTTAAATCTGGAAGTATGATACAACAGCAATAAATTGGCTCGAAAACTTTGCAGATGTTATAAAATAAATTTTAGAATCTATTAACAAGTATATTGGGGAGCAAAATGAGCTAACAAGGGATTTGCATTAGACTCTGTGAATAATATGCTCACACCACATACATAACACACATTATCTAATATTAAAACAATGTCTGTGGTCCCCTTTAATTTAACCTACATATATATTTCAACTTATAAAATGAGGCAGTGAAATAATAGAAAAGCTATGAAACCAGGATTCTGAAAATTTGAGTCATGGCCCTGTTTCTTACTGAAAGGAATAACTTCTCTGTTTTATAATTTGTATAATAAATAATTATCATTAATAAATCTTTAAAAATTGGTTTCCTACTTCAAGTATAGTTAAATATATAGTCCACAAAAAGGGGCATGTGTGTGTTTGTGTGTACAATTTATATATTAAGGTATAATGTATATTACCTTATTCCACTTTAATCTCTGCTTTTTGAAATAAAATTTTACTATTACTGAATTTTGGGTCCCTTAGGGCAAGCAGGGTTATATCTTACACAGCTTATTTTTGCATAGCTACTCTTTCATCCAACTCCAACAATAATGTAAAACCTTTGTTAAAAAATTACTAAAATGGTGCCTTAGAATACGCTTTGCAAAAACATGTGTTTTATCCTTATACCCTTCTCACTGAGCTCCCAACCGTCCTCCCCAACCGCTGTCAATCTGTTCTCTGTATCCATGAATCTGTCTCCACTTTGTTAGCTTATTTTGTTCACTACTTTCCACATATAAATGAAATTACATGGTGCTTGTTTTTCTCTCACTGTTTTATTTCACTTAGTATAATATTCTCCAGGTCAAAGACAGACTCATGAATGCAGAGAATATTATGATGATTGCCACAGGTAAGCCAGGGAAGTAGCGGGTAAAGGGGGAACAAATGGTGATGGAAGGAGACTTGGCTTTGGGTGGTAAACACACAATACAATATACTGATGATGTGTTACAGAATTTTACACCCGAAACATAAAAATTTTATTAACCAATGTCACCCCAATAAACTCAAGTAAAAATAAAAGGATGTGTTTCATTAACAGCAGAATCAATAATGTCATCAAAATGCATTTCTATGAAATACATCCAAGCTCCCCTGTATCTGAAACTCTCCATTCTCCCCCTCTACTTCTCTTTCTTTTTGATCTCTTCCATCTTCACATATTCTGCTTGATAATCGCTTGGATCTTGATTTCGCTTTGCCACAAATATGCTCCTGCTCCATTACCTTAGAAAGCTTATTTAATTTCAAAATTGAGCCCTTCGTATAGACTGATTCTTTTGGCTCACCTCAGAGAGGCCCTCAATAACTCTCTGTCTGAATTCCATTGCTATCTTAATGAACACAGATTATTAAAAAACCTAATAAGTAATCACTCAATTTGAGTATTGAATGAAGCAATACAGTCATCATTTAGTTTCATGAAGCCTTGCCTAAATGTTCATTGTACAAATACTTCCAGAGAAAGCCATGGAATGGACCTGAAATAAGAAAATATCTAAGCGCTCGTGTCCTACTAAGGGTTCTACAAATTATCCGTAGTGCAGAAAAATGCACCTAATTTAAATTAAAAAATTCAAAGTAATATACCATATGCACTAATAAAATAAATGTCCAAGTACCTGTCGTTTACCTTAAGAAATAAAATCCTGCATCCCTTGAAAGTTACTTGTCTCTTAACTGTATACATTTTCCTCTCTAATAAAAGATAATGGTTCAAGGAACATGATGACACAGCTAAAAATGACAATAAAAACACTCAAAGAACTAAATACTATAAGCTAGAACCAATGGAATAAAATGAGACTTAAAGTTTCAGGTATTACAATTATCAGATAAAATATATGATAAGTATATTTATTACATTTAAAGACATAGAGACAGAATAAAAAGTATATGAGGGATAAGAGATTGCAAAAACAACCAGGTAGGAATAAATAAGAATCAAAGATAATATTTTCATAAGAGAAGAATATAGTAATAACTTAAAATTCATCAGAGGGTTAGAAAGAAATAAGACACAGATGGGAAAATCAATGTATGGGAAGAATGATGTCAAAAATTATATGCAATTCAGCACCAAGAACAAAGAAGATGGAAATAAAAGAAAAACCTATGGAAGATGGATTTAAAAAGGTTTGACATATATCTATTTAAAATTGCAGCTAGAGACAAGAAGCATAATGGGAATGGTCAAGCCTAGTCCAAGAAGCCTTCTTTATATAATATCTAAAATCATGCACATTATTTCCTTAGGCAAGCAGCTACAAAATTTATGACACCATTTAAGCCTTGGTAGACTTTCTTTAATAAAAGCAACACATCCGTAGTTATGCTGATCTTCTAAAAGCTGAAATAGCTATAGAAGTTTGAAAAGAATCAAATTCTTCTCTATTATATTCAGCAGGAAAGCACTGCATATTATACTAAATGGCACCTACCTGCTAAAATTATTAGTGAAAAAAAAGAATGTAGTAGTAACCGTTTTACCATCATGAGGTCTAATTTTGAAAGCATATTAATCAAGCATCCACCCCAACACAAGAGAATAACACTATTTGGAGTGGTATCACTGGATTTACACCAATGGGCCATAAAATAGCTTTATAAAAATGCATTCTACTATTCTAGTAATCAGCATCAAATTCCTAACCACAGGTAATACAGAAAAGACTACTGCTTATGGCCATTAATTCTACCTCTGAACTGTAATTTTTCTCTTTTGAGATCCTTAGCTTTAGAAGATTCCAGAGAAGGGCCTTGCCTCATAGTGACAAATACTCAGGGGACACCAAAGGAAGCAGCCAGCATAACCCCCAAAGGCCAACAAATCCACCATCCGTACCGTGCAACTGCGGAGTACTGTTACATCCTCAAATATAAACAGGCACTGTTCACCAAACCTTTTAAATACTCCTGGAATTTAAGGTTTGCTTCCAAATTGTCGACTGTAGTCTCTGAGAATTTTATCACTCACAATTCTTGAGTCTAGCACAGTGCCTGGCCCAGCGTAGGCCTCATATGATATCTGTTAAGCATGGGGCTGTAGAGGAAGACAGACCTGGAATGGAGCCGCCACTGAAACTCATAGTCATGTGACTCTGGGGGGTTAATAAATGTACCCAGGGCTCAGTGTTTTAGTCTATAACATTGTAATCTGTTAGCTCTTATCACAGAGAGTTGCGGTGAGGATTCAATTAGATGATGACTATAAAAGGATTTACCACCAAAGCTGCCATTGATACATCATATTATCATTTCAATAATAATCACCTCATTGTTGCTGAATATTTACTGAATAACTGCACAAATTCTAGACAGTTTAATTTTGGGGGCAATTAAAGTCAAAAGGTACATTTATCTAACCATACTTTGAGAATCAGTCATCCTTGGAAGCACAAAAGACAATATCTCAAACATCTTTTTTGCTTTCTTTTTACACATGTAAGACAAAATGAATCTCGTACAGATGGGGAAGTATTCCACAGCAACTGTCCATAGCTCGAGGTAGCGCTTCCCTGGCTGGGTTGTATTTCCAGCTCCTTCTTCCTCCACTGCTGTGGCTTTTCAAGGAGCAGGTCCTCATCATGCCTTTGCTGCTCATGTTCCACAAAGGCCCTCCCTCTGCCAGAAGTACTTTTCCTTATTTCCACTTGGCAGTTTCTACTTGCCCTTCAAATTGCAACTCAAGGACAACTACATATAGGGAGTTTTTCCTGACTCTATTCCTGGCTGAACTGAGAGTCCTTCATCTTTGTGTCTATGGCATAAATACCATACCCCTGTCCAACCACATCATCTTGTAGTGACCCATTAGAATGTGGTTTAGCCACTGCTTTCACAAGGGTTTTACTCACCTTTATAGGCACTGCACTAAGCATACTGCCTGGCACATAATAAATAATGTATGGACACATGGATGACATCTACTAGACATTTAATTAGCATTGGCTAGTTAGACAAATGGAAGGATGAGTATATGAGTAGAAGCATGAATGAATGGAAAAACGGAGAGAAGGAAAATAATATTCTTTTGTCTTTTCTAATAAAAATTTAAAAAGAGCAATCATGTTGCCATTAGATGAGAGTCTGAACTAAAGCTCATGTGCAACATGATTTAAGACCAAGTTTTACAAATTTTCTGAGAGTAATAAAAATAGAAGTTGTTTTTTTGTTGAAGTTGATATTATTAATGAAATCATGAACTGAATTCTTCTTCTGCCCTTGCCAAAGTTACTCCCTGGTAGTACGTTAAAGCATTTAGGGACGTGCACTGGCTTTTTCAAATCCTCATTTAGTTCTGCAGCTGGCCCGAGCCAGGTTCTGGCACAATCGCTTTCATCTGAGAAGTAATGCCATCTTTTAAATTAGAGGGTGCAGTGAACTGAGCACCATACCCAAAGGACACAAATGGAAATCATTTAGAGTCGCCCGATCTTCCCTTTCACTCAAAACCAACACAAAACAAGCTAGTTCAGCAAATTGAAGCTATAAATAATATACAATGCTTTATCATTTCCGTTACCTCTTTGTACCGCATCCAAGATGCCTACAGGCCTGGGTAGAGTAGCCTTATTAGAACACTAAAGGGATGAAGTAGCCACTAGCCAGCTAATCACAATACTGCCAAATTGCTACATCAAATGACTATAATTCACTGAATAGGGTAGTTATTAAAATTCCAAGCAATTTCTGTGATGTGACCAGAATGATAATGACAATACAATCAGCCTTCCTCGTAAACAATGAGACACAATAAGGCATAGGTGCTACTATTTCCAATATCTATTCAGTAAAAGTTACCCTTCATAAATAGCATGATGAGATTCGTGCTTTCTGCAATGTGATGTTTGTGCAGAAGAAACCCCCCCCCCAATTCTGCTAAAAGCACTGATAGAAGTTAAGGTCTTAATGTTCTGTAAATCACAGCACAGCACTCTGCAGTAAAACCACCTTTCACAATTAAGACAAGCAACAGCAAATTGGCTAATTAGCATAAGAATATACAAACATTGTTGTCTCTTAAGTGCCGCTATTAAGCATTCTAAATATAGTCATTTCAATTGTAAAATTTACCAATTATTTTCTTTTTTCTCATAATAAATCTTGGCACCCTTGTGACAAATGCTATAATCCTCACTAGGCAGAAAAGCCCTGAGCTAACATAAAATGAACTTTTTATGAAACCTATGAATCTAGACAAGAAGCAATTGAATTAGTCTTGACACCACCAAAAACACACTTAGATTGGAAAATTACCAAATTTAACCCAATGAAACTTAAGTATAATTTAATGAAAAGCAGTTAAAATAAGTTTCGAATTAATCTTTTTCCTGATTATAGAAAAATATATACTTTTGGAAAACATATAACTTCATAACAATGATTAGAAAATGATTTTGTTTTAAAAACAAATTAGTTAGAACATTGTTACCTGAAAGCACAATATATATCACTTAATAATGATAAGCCTCCATTCTGCATAAGGAGGCAGAGTACAAAGGACATATTAGAGCACTGTGTTTATTCTGCACGGTTTCAGCTATGGGAAATGGCACTAGTGTGAACTCTTGTTTACTAAAAAGGTATGCAAGTTAATAAAATTGAATGCCATTATTACAGTGGCATGTGATTTTCTTTTCTCTAAATTCTTCTATAAAAATAAATGATCGATGGATAGATAGATAAAATATACATAGAAATAAAATTATTAACTTCTAGATTTGGTTGGATGGGTATCTTTAACCTCTCAGGTTAAAATGCAAACCTAACATGAGCTGGATTAAGCCATGTTCTAAAGAAGGAGAATCTCTCAGAGTCAAGCCTCTAAACAAAGGCACACAAGCCCTCTAAACCTCATCCCCCACCACACACACCTCTGGATAAAGTACAACCCACTCCACAAACACCAGGTTTTCCTCTGATGCACAAGGTTCCCGACCTGTGGCACAGGGATCACTAAGGCTCTTATGGTTACTGGAAAGGACCTGGAAACATTTGAATTTCACCTAAATACACTGCCTAATTTAACTGATTAAACAGTGATTACATACCTGCATATTAATGTTCTTTAAAAATTATTAAAACATTCATTTACAAAGGCAAAGACAATTAACAGGCTGCAAAGGCGACAATTCTACTTCAGTTAACGCAGAAACTTGATGCGCTGCTAACAAGTCCCAATAGACTTCTTTTAGGAGTAACGAGAAACAGAGATTATCCAAACGATTCTAAAAGTTATTTAGAAAAATAAATGTCTGAGAAAACCCAGAAGGTTTTTAAAATATAGACTAATGCAGAAAAATTTGTCTCAACTGAACTAAAACAATTTACAAAGATGTACTAACTTAGCAAGGATGAGTGTATGAAGCTCAGATAGCCAGGATCATCCTTTCTGGGTTTTGAACTTCAAATGTTGCTTCAGAATGACTTCCCAAATCAAGATGTTTAAAAGTCCAATTTATTCTTCTATGTCTATAGTTATATACTTTTTAATATTTTGTTCATGTATAAATATGTTATTGTGTATAACATAAAAGGCATGTCATTATTTAAAAATAGAAATCCTGTACCACATTACTGAATATTATATAATAATTTGTTTTCTTATTGATATAAAACACATCCTTTGCATGTGTAGATCCTTATAGTGTATAACAAACAATGAAATTAACTTTAAAATTTTTTAATAGAAAATTTATTTTAAATTATAATAAAAATAAACAAAACTTACAGTGCTGTTACATATTTTCCCACTACTAAAATGATCATTCAGGTAAATATCTATCATTTTTTATATATCTTCTATTCAGTTAAATAACAAAGTTTCAGAACATGATATGAATCAAGTGTTATATTTTTGTACATTTGTATATATATTATTTAGTGAAGAAAAAGATATCAAAATGGATTTATGCTTGACCTTTATTTTCCTCTGTACATTTCTGCATTTATTAATTTTTATTTGTATTTTTGTCAGTAGATGCCTTCTCTCTTTGCTCTGCCTCCATAGAATATTTATTTCCCTGTGACCATGCCCCTTCACAATCTAACCTATTTTGAGCACACCTCACATGAAAGTGGGTCCCTGAACAGTGCGCCGTGCAGTGATGGGAGAAGCTGCACATACCTGTACATCTGAAATAGACAAGTAATCTGAATGAATTTGAGCTCTCTTGAATTATAACAGCAGCTCATCAATCTTTCTTTCCTACCTATTTTCTATTTTAAAAGAAATGTTGAGTAATCTCTTAACAAAGAGAATCTGGAACTAGACATTTTTAGTTTTTGCATTGGCAAAATATGATTGAAAGTAAAAACATCAATGGCATTAAAATTTAAAAACAAGCTTGCTAGGAGAATTTGCTTGGCTCCACAAAGTGTCTCTCTCTTGATATCATAGTATTGATCACTTGCTTACCTTCTAGGCATCGTTTGTTTTATTAGTGTATATTAGTACCTTGTTAAAAACATTTCCAAGATGCGGTTTTATTCTGTGTGGTACCAAAAAAAGATATTTGCAAAAATGGCAACAATTACTAACCTTCATTTTAGGTAATACAGTCCGGATTCACAAACTCGAAAATCTCAAATTCAGGCATTCTTCTCTGATCACAGCCTTCTATTCTTTAACTTCTATAACATAATGTTTTCCTGTTATCTTTGTTCTCAAAGTACTGGATTTCTAAGTCTCTGACATTGATTTCCCTTGCCTCAGTGGCCTGGATTTCACTGTTTATCACTCACTCACTCCCTCAACAATGTCGTTTTCTGTTGATTCTTTGCCCTTCCTTGTACTCATTTGGCAAAAGTCACAATTCTGGAAAATTCCAATCATCTGATTTCTCGAGTGTTACATAAGAGATGCTGAACAAACTCAGAGAAAAAAATTGCATAACCTTGAAAAATGGAAGCATTGCAGATTGATGGTTTTTGGTTCAAACTGGGCCTTCAGGGCCTCTTAGCAGCATGTGGGACCCAGCACCCTGGCCTGTCTCCTCAATCACTGCCTTTCCCTCCTCTGTTTCACGCTTCCGTAGCAACTGTTCTGAATCATCTCCATGTCCATTAAATCTCCAACTCTGTCATCTCCTGTTTCCTTACAGCCAATAGCATAAGAAAGAAAATAGGAGCCTTAGAAAAAGACTCTACCTACTGCCTCTCCCCTCACCAATTTTCATGCGTGTATATCCATTGTGTCTCTATTCCTTTTGCCAAAATTGTTTTCCTATTTAAGGAAAATTTCTCAACCTATGTTTTAATGCTTCTATTTCCCTCTTTTCCTCTGTAAAAACTGTGCTTCAATTAATATTCCTTTTTTCTCATGTATTAGAAATATCTTCATCTTTAGTTTCTTCTATTCAACATTTAAACATCCTTAAGTCTCTTTCTCGATTTCTTCATTCCCTCCCTCAGCCCAATGTATTCTTGCTTCCTCCTCTACTTCCTAGCTGAAGTTCTTAAAAGTAATTCTAATACACTCAATTTACTTCTTCATTTTCCATTTACTCCACAAACCTTGTAACCTAGCTTGTTACCAACATTTCATTGAAGCTACCATTGCTAAGATCACCAGTAAACTTGATGCTAAATTGGATGGACAAGGTTCAGAATTTATCTCATGCAAAGCCTTGCCCCCTTTGCAGCTATGACTCTATGCTTTCCAAATGTCTTCCTTGTTGCTTTCTCTCATATTGCTTTTCACAGTGTCCTCTCCATCTATATGTTCCTTAAAATTCCATATTTGTCAGGATTAGTTTCATTTACTCCAACTCTTCAATTACCATCTGTCTCCTGAAAACTCCCAAATCTATATTTCTATGCAAGATTTTTTTGCTCTAGCCCTGTATACTTAATATACTTAATTCTATTCCATGTCTCCCCTTCTACAGCGTGGAGGCACTTTTCAACATTTCAAAAGCCAAATATTTCCTCCAAACCTGTCCTGTCTCCTAAGTCCACTGTTTCCATAATGATCCTCATTTTCTTTAGTAGTTTAAGCAAGAGATCTGAGTGACCCATTTGATTTCTCTGTTGCTTAAATGTTGTTAATCATACCTTTTTTTTTTTTACATATTTCTGAGTTCCATTCCTCTCCATTGGCATAACTAACCTTTGGATTCAGCCATCAATTTCTGGTTTCTACTCATGAATGAAATCCTTTTCTAACAGATGTTACACCCTGTAGTCATAGTTCTTCAACCTCTCCATATCAACTAGACTTAAACCTCCAATAGGAAATTCTGATTATATCAATCACCTATTAAACTGCTTAGTATTGGGGATATTTTCCAAATGTCTCATCATGGCTTTAAAATCCTTCCTAATCTTAGTTCTCTCATCTCCCTCATGATACCTCATTCCATATTCTATGCTACAGCCATACTATTAAAAAAATCCTGGCTGTTCTCTAAATTGCGTGTTTCCTTTTGCTTCAGAGATTTTGCACTACTGTACATTATGTCTAGAATGCACTTCCCCTACCCTATCTTTTAGTTCCAGATTGAATGTCAACATCTCCATAAGGCATTTCAGATTCATCTACCACCTTCCTCTTACAGAATTTAGGTGCTTCATTTAGAAGTCACTTCTACAGCATTTACTACAATGTATTCTAACTGCATGTTAAGTTGATCCAATATAGTTTTACTGTCAGCCGTGTAAAACTATATTGTCTTCAAGGAAGATGCAATGTCTTTTTTTAATGGTGTTTCCAGTGCCTGAGTCCATGTAGATGCCATGTCAGTACCTGGATGATTGATGTTGGCCAGTTGCCCAGAAACAAGTAAGATAATAGAAAAAAAAGACTTGTGACAATAAGGCAGGGTATCTATCAGGCAGGTCAGAGAACATGCATAATGAAATTAAATGTAAATCAAGATGTGTTATTATACGAGATGTATTGACCATGTCTTGAGAATTTGTGCTGAAAGCACCTTGTTGATGGGGGACTTTTTATAATAACATGTCTCTCATCATGTTGATCCTAAAGCCACTATTCCCTGTCAAGTGTATAACTCCTGTGGTTTTTTCTCTCCTTACTCCAAATAGTTTGAAAAGAGGAAAGAAGTACTGCATTTACTTAGTGCATTTTTTAAATTAAACTAGCTAACTGATGAAGTAGCTTGTACATATTCTTCTTGCATTTGGTTTTGGAAATGGATCTAGATCAATGACTGGTGATATGGTGCTCATTTGTTTGGTAGGCAGGTGCATCAGAATAATCTCCAAATGCCACCTTTGTGAGGAACTTTGGATCCCATCAATTATCACTTATAGAATCTCGGCCCTAGAGAACCTTTGTCAGTGAGGAGAAAGCATGAGACATCCAACTGTTCTGGGTGTTACATATATTTGTGGTCGAGTAGAATGTAATAAATTCTCATTACAGATATCATAAATAAATTAACAGTTCCACTTCTGAAAAGTACAAATAATAGACTATTTACTATAAAATTCAGATTTTCAAAGAAATATCACCATATAGAATATATTTGTAGAATTATCAAATTATCAATCAAGAATATATTAGGATTAACTACAATAATACCTAAATTGAATAAAAATGCTTACTATGGGCTAATCACTCTTCTAAGTGGTTTTCATGTATTAACTCACTTCTTTTTCAGACCAACTCTGTGGACTAGATTTCACAATTAGCCTCATTTTACATACAGAAAGGTTAATGCGCAGAAAAGTTACTCAAGGAAATATATAAGCAATGGGAAAACTAGAATTTAAACCAAGAAATCTGATATCTTCTGCATCTTAATCAGCATCTTATCCTCTCCCTAATATCCTATATTTTAAATATTAAGAAACCAAGTTCTAGAAAATTTAGACAAATTGCCCAACAACTTTAATATCTCTGTTATTTGTTGTATATATCTATGCAATTGTACTCATTTCATTGATAAATATTGTTAACTCTATAGTGCTGCTAGTGTCTTTGGAGGCACTTTGGAGGAAGATTAAAATTCTGCGCATCTTAATAGAAGTAAAGAATCCATTTCACCCTTCATGTACCACAGAACATAGCAACATAGTCTGATATTTTGAAATCTTTTGAAAATTTTGTCAGCCAAAGGACTTTGTGATAATTCAGTATCTTTATTCAGCTAACCAAGATTAGCCTTTTATTTACATCCCAAAGGGTAAGATAAGTATTTCACAGGAAGCGTTTTGACAATTGGATTTCATAAAACCTGTATCAAATGCCCTATTACTAGCCAAGCCTTTCTTCTGGGATGAGTAAAAAAAGCGAGAAGGAGAGGCTTTTTTTTACTGAGTAAAGTAGAAAGGTCACTGGCTTGAATATCAAAGGGCCTGGCCTATAGTCCCCACTTGCTTATTAATGGGCTCATACAAAGGGTAAGTTTTGTATGTTGCATAGTCTTGCTTTCCTTGTTGGGGAAGTATGAGGCAACTGGAGTTCTCTATCATGCGAAGTTAAGGGGAGACAGCTCCCAGCTCTCTCTGTCATCACAAAACACAGACATCCAAGTAGAATGCTACCTCAGGTCACAAGACATAATTCCAACTTTTAACTCAGAAATATTTGGGGAAAGAAAAGTAATTTCAACGCTCCTCAAACACTGGAACTGCCACATGGAGACATGGCTTCTTTTACAAAAAAGGTGCATAGAAACACAGGGTTTGATCCACTGAATGGGTCTGAAGCCCATTATGTAGAAATGTTCACAGTGCAGATGACATTTTCACAATGCCCAAGAAAATTGCTTCCTTAAAACCTTCCAGAGAGCCAGACTGACTCTATCTGAAGTTCTTTCAAACCTAGTACACTTGGTCCTTGACCCTATTCCTCAGCTGCTGTTGCACTTCAGTTTTCTTAAAACTTTATTATTTATTTATTTATTCATTCATTCATTCAGTCATTCATTTTTTAGAGAGAGGAAGGGAGGGAGAAAGGAAGAGTGAGAAACATCGATATGAGAGAGAAGCATCAATAGGCTACCTCTCAGGTGCTCCTCCACCATGGACAGAATTTACAACCCAGGCATGTGCCCTGGCTGGGAATCAAACCAGCGACCTTTTGCTTTGTGGGACTATGCCCAACAAACTGTAACACACTGGTCAGGGCTGTTGCACCTTAGTCTTATTTGACCCGAATAGTAATTTCACTTATCTCCCCTTCCCCCATACCTGCCATTTGGTTCAACCTGCATCCTACTTAACTCTATCCCTAGTTTGATCCATATCTAGATAACTGGACTAACTTTAAAGCAGAACACTCATTGTCACTCATTACCTGATGTCCAGCCACTGCAACTTTTGCTATGGCACCTGGCCTGGCTATTCTGCAACTACACAGCAAAACATTTCAACCCATTTTGGCATTTATGTGAGTCAGGAGAAAAAAACTGATGAGGCTTAAGCATAATGCCATCCTGAATGGGAGGCTATGTTACAATTCATCATCAGTTCTTTAGGAGCAAAACATGAAATTTAAATATGCATTAGTACATTCATGTTTCCTTTACTCTTTCTTTTGAGAGTAATGTGACTCTTCTAGCGATTGTGCTTGCGTGATTGATTGTAACATGTCTGGAGCTCTCTGGGACCTTCCTGAAAATGAAATCGACCATCTTTGAGTGATAATGTCAGTGGGATAGAATGTGTCCCTGCATAATGGTCTCCTGCTGCTGCATAAATGCCAACACAAGCCAAAGGTATTTATGGGGGAAAGTTCATACTAAGCTAAGATTTGTATTTTCAATGCAAAAGAAACATTTTGTGGTCAGTTATTGCCACTATACAATATGCTAGATGTAGAATTAATAAATGTATATAATGAATGTTCAAGGCAGGCTACAGTACTCAACTGATCAATTCTTATATAAATCCAATAGTTTAATTGGTTTGAAAAATTGAGTTCTTATGCATTTAAGCAAACCCTAAATAAGATTAGTTTCTCAGAAATAGAACAATTCCTTAAACATGATTTTTAAACACTTAGCCAGATCCCCTTAGATTATATTAGACACTTTTGAAATTTATGTTTTTGTATACTAGAAGTTCAAGTTCAATATATAACATTCAGAGGCCTAGAGACTATACTGTTCAATTTATTCTATAATGCAAAGGTGTAAATATTAATATTTGTGGAACAAACACAAAAATAACCTTCCAAATATGAAAATTTATTTATACCATATATACTGTATCTGGTGAGAAAACAGTCATGTGCATTGCAAATACTTAACAGAAACCTTATAAGTCACAGAGAAGACATTTCTAATAAAATATGTGGGAAATATATTAAATAGCGTAATGGAGTTGTACAATTTTCTTCTCCTGAATTTGCCATAAAATGTCATACTATTAGTTTTGTATTATACTGCAATCTTTTAAGATTGGATTTTCTCTGTAGAGAAAGCATTACACGAAATATAGATCTATAACATAGAATATATTGACCAATGAGAAATAACGTGTAGTTTAGGCAACACCATTTCCTCAGACCAGTACAGGAGAATAAATTGCCCTGAATGTGTCAATATAGTAGCTCATTCTGAGTCTTTTGGTTGTGGTGATCATTAAAAAGGAAATTGATATAATTTGTAACATATGTATGACTATTTTGTAAACTGTCTAAAAGAGGTTGGTAAAAGTTAAAAGTAATAGCATCCATGTACATGTAAGCACACCACTGAGAAGTCTGATTCTAAAACACCCATGTTTCCAGCCTAGAAATGAAGGAGAGCTCTAACACTGACTTTGACCCTGATGATTTGAAGGTGATTAGAAATGTAACATGGAATGAGCACATCTTTTGTTTGTGTGAGAAAGCCATTATTCACTGATACCTCAAAAAGCACCAGTTCCCATAAAAATTATTTTATGTATCTACACCAGTTTGACTGTAAAGACTTATTTGGAATTTCTAATTCAGACATCTTTCAATTAACCAGGACAGTAAAAGGAGAGGAGCTCTAAATAATAAAAAATTATGGCTAAAAAATTCTGAAACATGGAATAAATAAAAGCATTTCTTTAAAACACCATGTAATCATTAAGAGCTCCTTTACTGTCCTATTTACAACTTTAGTGAAAAAAATCACTTAGTATGCTTATTCAAGAATATAATTATAATTTGGGACATCATTTATTCATCTTTATGACATAATACTCATAAATTATGAGTCAGAATATTATACAATGTCAATGTGTAACTAATAACATAATCAAGTTCAATAAATTTTGGAAATAAGATGGAGTTTCACTGGCTTAGTATTCTATATCACACAGCAAAGTCCTGCTAAGGATGCTGACTAGTCAAACTAGTAGCTGTGTTTAAAATAACACTCCAAAATAATAAATCCTTTTAAGAATAAAATGTTCTATTAAAATGTACATGACTGACACTTAGGTGGCAGCATTGGTGCGTGGGGCATTTCAACCCACAGGTGAAAGGGGATTTGAAAGCTGAGATCTGAAGAGAGTAGAGAGGCTGTCCATTGACCTGTCAATAATGGGAGGGATTAATGAATTAACTTCTTTAAGTTAAACATTTTTTGTTCTCCAAGTCCTCTCTTTTAAACTGTAAATAACTGTGGAGAAGAAAGGTAAATTAATAATACCTCAGAATCTTTATTTTATCAATTTATTGATTTTTTAATTCAATATGAGCTAGTCAGCTCCATAATTCTAAAAATTAACTCTAACTGTTGGTGAAGAAATAAGAAAAGGACTAAGCAACAACAAATGCACAATAGAAACAG
The DNA here is from genome assembly GCF_021234435.1 of Artibeus jamaicensis. Lineage (NCBI taxonomy): Eukaryota > Metazoa > Chordata > Mammalia > Chiroptera > Phyllostomidae > Artibeus > Artibeus jamaicensis. The sequence continues at coordinate 13,847,542 of NW_026521803.1, read as the reverse complement.
CATAAAAAGAGGCCCAGCACACCAAGGAGACTGGGCCAAAATCGAACCTCAGAACTTCACACTTTTGCCATTAGTCCTCTTGTGTAATGCTGATATTCATCTCAAACCTGTATACTGTTCAACAATACCATTCTAAAATGACATTTAAGATATTGTATTTTTACTATGATACAGTTACAACATTGAATACTATACAGCAGAAAGAAGGAGCTCCTATCCTTTGTGGCAGCATGGATGGAACAGGAGAGCATTGTGCTAAGTGAAATAAGCCAGGTAGTGAGGGACACATACCATATGACCTCACCTATAAGTGGAACCTGATCAACAAAACAAATGAGCAAGCAAAATATTAATGCAGACCCTGGCTTGTGGGGTCCTCTACATTGTGGATGGGGAAGAGACATTCACACAGACTACCGAGTCCTGTGGAGGAAAAGAAACAGCATGGCTTTTGCTCTCAAGAGGGGCAAAAGCCTTCACCTTTGTCATGACCAGCCCTTATTGGGTTTCTTGGCACATTACATTATGGTCCTCATTTACTATGCACAGGTTGCTTTAGGTGGTTACATTTTACAGAAAATGAAGGAGCCAATACCCTAATCACATCACAGAAGAGGGATATTTGCAAATGAAAAGGCAAAAGTGGCTGGACCAGTTACACTCATCCTTGGAAGGTTTAGCATAAATTTTAGGAAGTTATTTTGCAGTAAATGTTTGCCACAAATCCAGGTGAAGGAGGTTTTAGCAAAAGCAAGACTCAAAGCGACCTAGGCAATTTATAGGCCTGACTCCCCACAGGAGAATCTATCCATGGGTGTGGGTCCTGTGCATGTCTGAGTGGGAGCTGGGCCCACACTAGGCAAAACGGTCTCCTATAAAATATAACCTACAGTATTGAAAGATCCTACAGTAACCAGAGGGGAGGGAGGAGGGGGGTTATGGGGGGAAAGGAGGAAGGGTTTTCAGAAACAACTATAAAAGACACACAGATAAAACTAAGGTAGGGGAGCAGGGGAGTGAGGTGAGGATGGCGGGGGTGAGGGGGAGTGGTGGGGGGTAAATGCAGACAACTATAATTGAACAACAGTAAAATAATTTTAAAAAGATATTGTATGTTTTACATTTTATAGATTTTTCTAAAAAAGAGTATGGTTGATAAATATGAAAATAACATTATGCAACATAATTTGAAAGGTTAAAATGATGATTCATCAATGATTTTAGGCCTTGTATTCTGTGGACAGATGGCTTATCAGAAAACTTTCTGGTATCTATTAATAGGGTATTTAACATATGATCAGTTTTTGTGTGGATAGTTAAAAGAAAAATCTTAATTACCATTAATAAAAATAACAAGAGCTACTGTTTAAGCAACACCTATTTTGTACCAGTTACCATTTTAAATTCTTTTTATGTTTCATCTTTTTTTAGGTATAGATATTTAAAATTCTCTATTACTGTTAAGCAAAAATTATTTAAAAAATAAACCCTCATATACATCAATGCTAGAAGCCCTATATCAATGTAAACTTGATAGGCCTTTTAAGTGATACAGACTTTCTGTTAATTGTGCCTTGTGCATTTCTACACTTAAACTTCATCTTATAACACTTATGCTAAAGTCAATCTGTTTCCATCTGTTTAGGCTACACATTGCATCACTTAGTAGCACAAAAAGAACAGTTTTTCATAGACTCCTGGGACAAAAATCACACAGAATTTGTAAGAGATTCAATGCATAAAAATTCATTTCCTGAGTGGAAGCGCTGCAATTCCATGTAGCAAAAACTATTACTTTTTCCATTGTGTTATAAGAAAGAAGTCAAGCAAGCATACCCTTCAGGGGCGGGACACCTCCTTCCCTCACTCGAATGCAGGCACAACATTGAGTCTTGGCACGTGGAGTTAATTACTCTGGGGACCGGGATGCTGAGCTCCAGAATGACCTTATTTGTAACACCTTTGTGTATGAGGAAGTGAGTTCTCTCACTCTACACACTCAGGGCCTCTGAATGGAGAGATGGTTCTGGCATCTAGATCACAGGACCGCTGGCCTTCCCAGAGAGACATGCGATCCTGACTGACAAGTCTTCCATCAGACCGCTGTCCTTGAAGCTCAGGTGGCTTTCAGAATCCGAAGGTCATGAGTTCAGGGAGAATTTCAGCGTCTCGGTAGCTCCTGCCACATTTTTCGGATCCATGGTCTATGAGGCCATTCTAGGAGCAATCATTCTAGGAGCAATTTCTACGAGAAACGTGCAGCCGTGAAAGGGCGCCACTGTGCAGTTCTGTAGGTACAGCCGCCCTGGAGATTGTCACCCGCGGAATTGCAGAAGACTGTCACCTGCGGAATTGCAGGAGCTTTATTGAAATTCCAGGAATCACTTACTGGCGAAGGACTGCACTTCACTCTTTCAAAATTATGTTTGAAAATGCACTTTGGTGGTAAAATTATCGTTATGCAGCAATAGAATGCATGTTTGGGAAGCAGAGGCAGAAATGTAAACTGGATAAAATGTTTGTTTCGTGCACTCTTATCCCATTTTTTTAACCTTTTTCTCATCTCCATTATAAAACCCTTGCTATTATCTCTATTCTCCTGATCTCTCAGGAGATAATGTGAAGAATTAATTGACACTCAAATGTAAATGACAGTGTGATACGCTATATTGAGATATTCGTGTAGGTATACTACATGAGCCTCTTTATAAGATTTTCATTTGTTTTTACTTATAAAGGCCCTACAGTAGCTAATCCATTATTTCTTTAAGAAAAGAAAGAAGGTAAGGAAATAAAAAAGCAAGGAGTAAAGACAAAGGGAGGGAGAGAGACAGACCACACTACACAGCACTGGTAATACATCACCAGTAGAATCTAGAGCTAAAATGTTGGCTTTGAATTGTGCTTGGTTACCAGATTGTGGGCAAGTTATTTAATTTCTAAGACTTCAGTTTGTGTCCTAGTACACATATATTTACATGGTTTTTTTCCAATTCTACTTCAAAGGTTTTTGTAGTAGTCATTAGGAGAAAAAAGATCACCCAGAAGTCCATTATTTTGGGGAGGTAAATTTAATTTCCAAATAGAGACTAATGCTTATGAATAGATTATTCCAATTATACAGAAAAAAAGAGATAATCACGCCTGCATTAGTATATTACTTGTGCTACTGTACTAATATTTTGTTGTAATGTTAATCAAGGAGAGAGTTAAATTGAAAAAAGGTAGCACTTTTTATCTTTAGTTATGGAGAGAAGAAATGACTGCAAAAATTAGAAGATAAATATTAACATGTCTGTTAATGTCATCTGGAAATGAAGATATTTTATTATTTAAAATAGGTAATTATAATAAGGTATTTAAATCATAAAAATATACAATTCAATATTAAATGGATTATTCAAAAGAAATAATGCTCATAGTTTAGGGTAGTTATGAAAAGCATTAATCTGAAGAATAAAGAAGATGGATAAAAAAACATGGTGAAAAAGGTGAAGAGAAAAGGAAATACAATAATGTTTAGAATTTACCATTACCTCTTATTTAAGATGTTGGAATATGAATTCAGTTTTTATGGTTGATTATACTATTATTCATCAAATCTGTACTAACCACCCCCACCCCATGAAGAGTTTGATAATATGACTTGGTCAGGCCCATAGAATGTAAAGCCATGATGTCATGTCCAAGGTTAGTCAGTGACAAGCATGGCACCTTGCCCTTTTATTCTTAGGGACATGACCTTAATTTCTAAATATTGAGCAGACTAGAGGATCATTTTCATTATATATCAAATAATATGTTGCCATGTCTGTACCTGTGTGCAATCTGGATTACTATATCAATAACATGTTGCCATATAATCAAGTCAGTACCACGGCCTTAGGCATGGGAAACAGGGATTTAAAAAAAAACTGAGTGAGGTTTGTAGAAGATCTTATATACTGATGTGTTTTCCAAGTTGTGAGGAAAGGATACAGGGAGCCCTGGCTGGGTAGCTCAGTTGCTTAGAGCTATCCCAATACGCCAAGGTTGAGGGTTCAATCCCTGGTGGGGGCTTGTACCTAGGTTTCAGGTTTGATCCCTGGTCAGGGCGGGTATAGGAGGCAACCAGTAGATGTTTCCCTCACACATTGCTGTTTTCATCTCTCTCCCTTCCTCTCTGTCTAAAATCAATAAATATATCCTTGGGTGGGGATTTTTAAAAAAAGAAAGAAAACAGGCACATTGAGTGCACAATGAGTAATGAAATACATCTGTGTTCTGCATTTTGTTTAATAGGTTAGCTATGCTCTGCTCTGAGGTACTGGGTCTGAGAGGAAAGCTGTGCATTAGTTATCCATTGCTGCATTACAAATTACCTCAATTTAATGGCTTAAAACAACAAACATTAATTATTTGAAAGAAAAAAGTTCTGTTGAAAAGTTTCCCCTAAGTGAAATAATGACAGTGTAGCGAGAAAGATGCTATCGACCGCCCTGGTTGATATGTTTGGTTATTCATTCCTATTTACTACCTGCAATGACTTTTTGTTGGAAATTCTAGTGCTTCTTAGGACCTAGGTAAATTTATCCTTATCATGTGGTAAATGGGACACATGGACAAGATCGTCCTGGCTTGGCCAGAGACAGACCTGTATATTGTTTAGGTTTTACTTTCGCTGTATTTGTGGTATCACACCCACTAACAATCCACTTTCAGATATAATCTTGTGTTACGCCTTTCAAAACGCCTGTTGGGAAGGATTTCTTTTGCTCTAAATCCTGTGAGTGGCTCCAGGTAATGCATCTCTCACTGTTGACTTCCATCTTTAACACACACCTATGTCAATCTCATTGGCATGATTACTGTGAAAAGAAGAGTTTTGAAATCCAGGTATGGCTTAAATGGTTTATAAACTACTGTCAATATGTCTCTTAAAAAATTTTAAAAAATCAAACAAAAATAAGCAAATGATAAGAGGTCTTTTAATTCTGAAGATTTAATTCTTGGGAAGAGTCGTTTCTATGGAGAAAAGCACAAAATGGGGCGACATTACTCCCGCATAGTCTATGGGTCAAGAAACAGATAGATCAGTAATTAAACCTTTACCTGCTGGTGCTCCAAACCAGATGCATACTAAACGGCAATGAGTCTATCACACTTTCTGGGAAAGCGATGAGCTAAGGAATGTCCCATTCTATTGTGTGGCAGATGTGTTCCCACTCATCAGAAGCTGCATGGAGCCTTTTTTTTCAACTTAGTGATTTTTCTATTGACTTTAATTTAAACTTTGCAGTGCCTCCTGAGATTAGCAAGCCTTTTCTAAAGGGAAGAAAATTAGCATGCTTACAGAGCAGGTTTTCCTAAGCTATCACAGAACTAAAGGCAGCTGCCAGCTCCCCTGAAACAAAAGCAAGAGCAGAATGAGGTGGGAAAAAAAGCATTTCAAAAAACCCTATATTATGTTAGCACCCCCTTCTTAAATACAAAAACCTTAAACACCAGAACAGACAACCATGAAGGTGACACTTCAGGTAAATTTGAGGAGGTGAGATCTCAGATGGTTTTGTTTGAGTTGTCCATTTAACGCATATTTGACCCAGACTAAAAGGGCAATATCAGGTTTTCTGACAGAATTTCCCAAGTCACTTGAATTTTCTTTCAAAGGTATTTGAGAAACATGCACCCCCTTAAGGTGAGCAATACATTTTTTGTCATGCTCAGGAACTTAAAAGACGTTTGTAGAATTAAATGTTTAATATCTGGTATTAAGTACATTATGTTCTATGAACTGTCCAGAAAAAAAACTATGTATTTTTAAATAACAACACCTCTATTTTTATTTCTCTTCTCAAACTCCCTGTCTTAGTTGCAAAAGCTAAAGATGCGTGTCATTTATAATGGCATTTCTGTTTGAACTTCTTTTTTCTTGATTCTTTGTTTTCTCACAGTTTACAAACAAAAGCACTTGCCATTAATCTCTCTAGACAGAGCATCTGAAGGTCAGGTATTGCTTCCATTAATATTGGTCACTATTTGGAGAAAGGAAAGTGTGTGTTAGAACATTTACGCCAATGCATTTGCCACATTAATTACACAAGTGGGAGGAAACACTTCTACATTATGGAATGGGATTATAAATCAAATCATTGCAAGTGTATCCAAACAAAGATTGAAAGCTGACCAGTAATCTGTGAAGTGCAATTTCAACCCAGTTGAATCTCAAGTGATATAGGCACTATACTGAAATCTGGGTCTCCTGAGCCACCTGCAAAAATGAATTTTAAGAGCATGAACTTTGAAAATATAGGGCCTTTAATTTCTTGAAGAAACAAAAAGGTCCACATTGATAGTCTCTTCTTGTAGAAAAAAAATTAAAACTCTGAAAAATCTTTCCTGCAAAAACTGCCACTAAAGATCGCACCTTCCTTTACATACGCACTGTGGTGAAGATGCATTAGTCTCTTCATAAGCTCAACCATGGCTGTGTGTCTTTTCCCAATATAATGATACAGTCCATGAAACTTTTAGAGAACTATTTAAATTCTTCTATTTTGAACAAAAAATGAACATATTGTTTTCCTTTTCTCATAGACCAGGCTATTTACCCAGGTGTTTTTCTAGAAGAAAAGTCACAGGAAATCCAAAATCAACTAATTGACATTCCTACACAATTATTCCACTTTGAATATTTTGGAGGTTTTATTTTGTAGCCAAGAAGTTGAGGGTGTGCACTGTTACACACTGTACCCTACAATCATACTCCACGCATATCACACATGTTGAAATACTGGTACAGCATCATTAAAATTAAAACATTATGATTCATAACATGCCCAAAAGCCAGCTTTGAATCTACCACATGAATCTGACCTGCCATATGTAGGGAAATATTTCAAAGATAGAGGAGTTAACTCTCATTTATAATGTAATCTATAACTGAATTTTGCCATATTTTAAAAACACTGGCTTTAACCCTGTTCCAGCCATCTACTAATGTATAACAAACCACCAATCCCAATGGTTTAAAATTACTAAAAGTATGTTGTTCACAAATCTGTGATTTATGCAAGGCTTAGTAGGGTGTTTCATCTCTGCTCCATGTGTCACCAACTAAAGTAGCTCAAAGGTTAGAAGCAACTTAGTGATTCAGATTAGGGTTGTCTAATAGACAGGCTGATAAACTATGGCCCATGGGACAAATCTGACCCACCAACTATTTCTGTAGATCAAGTTTTATTGGAACACAACCTTGTTCATTCATTTATATATTGCTTTGGCACCATAGTGGGACTGCTGAGCATCTGTGGCAGAGAGAGTGTGGCCCACAATATAAATAATTACTAGCTGACCCTTTACAGAAAAAAAAAATAATTGTGCTGACCTCTGATACAAAAGCTAATTCACAGCATGTTTGGAGGTTGATGTTGGCTGCCGATTAGAACCTCAGCTTGGGCTGTGGCCCAAGTTTTACACAATGTTAACCATGTAGCACTGTTTTCCTCATAATATGGTGGCTGGGTTCCAAAAGTGAGCATCTCAAAAAATAGGAAATGAAAAGATTCAATAAGCTTTGATCAGTAACATAGTTCAAATTTAAAGAAAGGGGGATACATACTCTCTTTTCCTGAAAGGAGACATGCCTATGAATTTGAAGGTTATGTTTTGCAACCAAGATAAACCTATGACCTTTTAATAATATAGGTTCAAATTCATATAGGTTTAATAATACAGATCTTAATAATATAGGTTCAAAATATTTATGGCATATAAACACATAACTTACTTATTGTTTAAATATGTACTGAGCCCTTATATTGTAGAATATATTTAACAAAATAGATTTGATGTTTTATAAAATAGACATGTCAGCATGGATGAAAATGAATAATAACCATGTAAATTAAAAAATTAGCATTACAAGTTCAGAAAAAAATAAGTATTACAACAAAGAGTGAAGGGAAGGGTGAGTAATGGGACTACCTTGTTCAGTGAGAGTCTTGCACCATTGATGTCATTTAAGTGACAAGAATTAACTAACCCTAAAAGAGTAAAGATGATTGTCAAGTGTAGAAGGCAGAAAGACAGCAAATGCAAACATCATTTAAAAAAGCTTGGAATATTCAAGGGGATGGAAGGAGACAAGAGTGACTAGAATATAATTGGTGAAGGACCAAAAAGAGAGTCGAATGATGAAGATTTTACAAATACACCTGATTTTGTGCTTAGTCTAATGGGAAGCTATTAGGGTGTGGTCAGGGAGTGGCATGGTCTGATCTCACTTGTAAAAGTTACTCAGGTTGCTATGGAGAAAGGTTGGTGGGGTTGGAGTTAAAGAGATACAGAGGGTAATTAATTGAAGGGGAGATGAAGATGGTAACCAGGTGGAAGCAGAAAGACCAGTTGGAAAACAATTGCTAGAGTTAAGGCAAGAGATAATTATGACTCCTGCTAGAATGCCAGCAGATGAGATGAAAATCAATTAAATGAATGTAATTTAGAAAATAGAGCCAAGCAGGACATAATGGAAGTTGAGTGTGCATGAAGAATTAAGCAAGATCTTATGGTGAATTACTTCTGAAATTCAGGTTTGCTTAGCTCTGTCCTAGCCCAGGATTCAGTAGTTGGAAGAGCTGCCTCCAAATTCAGCATCCACTGAAAGGGGGTCCCCTTCTTAATGTAACAAAGTTGAAGTTTCCAGCTGCTGAGCTTCTTAGAAAACTCCTTGCTCAACTGGCATCTGAATCCAGATTGTTCAGTGTCTAAACCTTAACTTTTATTTCCCACAGAGAAGGCTGTCCTCATGTTTGACTCAAATGTAGAGTGGAAGGACTTCGTGTCTTTCCCTTGAACTGCTGCCTCGGTGCCTGTGCCAGTCACATCATCACAAGTCTGCAACTCAGTGGGATGGTGAGAGAACGGGGACTGTCTTAAGTTTTCCTTTAAATGACCCTAACAGAGCATATTCTTCAGATCATATCACATGATACTAATCTCACCACACACACACACACACAAAGATGATAAGGGAGTAATCAAGGTGACGCCTTAGTTTTTGCTTCTAGTGAAATGATGCCATTTACTGAGGCAGAGGAGAAGAAAGCAGCAGAGTTTATATGTATCTGCAGAAGGTGAGAATAAACTGGGAATTAAGAATTTCACTTGGCCACGCCGTGTTGGGTAGCTACTATGTGATACAGTCGCAGGTGGCAAGCAGAGAGCTATACTAAATCGCAGAAGCTCTCAGGAAGACTAAAAAAGAAATACAAATAAATGTAACACCACTGCAAATATAACATCAACCATCAAATACCCTCCATGGGCTGTAATGAGGATGACAGTCTGGGGCAGACAGGTGAGGGCAGGCAGGGGAGCTCACTCCTGGCTCTGAGAGCCTGTGAAGTCCCTCGGCTCTGGGAGCTCCCGCCTCATAGAGAGAAAGGCTCACTTCCTATTTCTGTGTCTTGGAAGGAAACAGAATTAAAAAGCAAATGGCTTAAGATATTGGAAATAATTTCTAACTGTGTTCTGCCCGGAAGCTAGGTTTGATCAATAACAAATATAAAGAAATGTTTACAAACATCTTGCCCAATTTGGTCACAAGTAGACTGAGTGTAGGAGTCAGTCTAAGGAAAAATGTAGCAAACTCTTCAAGAACAGTAGTCACTTCTTATCTTTTCGGTTTTGTATTTGTTTTCTTTTTCGAACCTGGAGAAAAAGCTAATAGGGAAGATAGAATTGGGAAAACCCTGAGAGCCATTGACCACCTCCAGAGGTGCATTTAGACTCAGCAGAAGGCCAAATCAACAAGAAACAGAATTCCTGTGGCACTAAAAGGTGAGCAGGAACCAGGAGAAATGATACCTGGTGGCCCTCTGTGTGGCTTCTCTCTATTCACTATCAACTAATAATCCTTCAGCAAATCCTCGGGTGTTCTGCCCTCTTTATGCAGAAAGGGAACGAGTCCTGTGGAGAGGCAGGGAGAAATGGGCATGTCAGCTCTCATTCTGGGCGTTTCTAAAATCCTGTGTCAAGAATATTCTCTCACCTTGAGTTAGGAAACTCAAACAAGTCCAGGTTAACTTCCATGGAATAAGCCATGCCCAACTATGGTAGATGTCATTCATCAATTTATTGTAAGTTTAAAAGGAATTAATTCATGGTCAGTGCTGGAAATATTCCAAGACTCGTGGTGAATATTTAATAACTGTTAGTTAACAATACCATTTCACTTTTAAAATTAATGAGGCTCTTGACTTCTATTATGTTTTCTTCTAACTTTATTTCTTGACAATGACTTAGGTATTTATAACTTAAAATATGATGTCCCAGCCTGCGAGAATTGCCACTCCAGTGGGAGGTGATTTTAGAACTTGTAAAACAAACCCTCGCATTCAAACAAAAATGCCTGAAGATGAGACTGTGTACCCTGGATGACAGTTTACACATGTCTGAATTCAGCTACTCCTCATCTCACTCAAAGTGGACCCAACAAGTGCTGAAAACACATTTGGATGCTTTACCCTAAATGTGCTGTGACAACATTTCCAGCTTTTTCAAAAATACTCTTGTTCAGTTTCAAGACATAGCTCCAAATTTTGATGATGAACAGAGATGCCAGTTTGCTTGCTTGAATTTTAGTCTTCGCACTTGCTGAGACGTAGTTAAATGAGATTTAGGAAGGCATAATACAAATAGCCTTTCCCAGAAGATTTCCAATCAAATGTCTCTGGGTCTCCTTCCAGCTGTCCACAGGTACTTTTTACAGTTGTCAACTTCACTCTTCCTTTCCTAAATAGGAAGAGAATCCAGCTTCTCTAATTCATAGTTCCCCGGTCCTCACTTCAGGAATGTATTTGCTCTGTCCATGACTGAAAATGACTTCAGGACTGCGTGCCAGTAGCCTGAGAGTGACCACAAATAATGACCCTGGAAATAACACCTTCAACAACCCAGGTGTCAGTAGGGTTTGTGTTGTGGGTAAGTGACATGGATGGCCACCCAAACTGTATGACTTCAAAGGAACTGAACATTTCCCAAATGTGTTCTAAAAATTTTTCTGAACAGAGAAGTTTGTCATACAAGGAATAGAAATTTAGTATTTATAGCTAAAAAATTTTGACAGGAAGCTAGCATGTGTTAAAAGTACATGATGGTCATTTCACATGTTTATGTTATGTTTCATCATGTGTGCGCATATGTGTGTAGTATATGTTGCATACCATACAACAAAACCACTCTCTAGTGGGAGAGGAGAAAGCACAAGTGCCCTGCAGCCCCAGGTTGGAGAAACGTGAGTCGGACAACGCACCACGCTGGGGGCTGCCGAGCACAGAGCAGGGAGCTGGGAGCCTGGGAAACAGGTTTGGCCTTTGCGGGATAATAAAAACACGTACTGGTTCCTGCTTCCAGCTCCTGTCACAAAACTCCCAAAGCCCTTGTAATGTCCTAAGTGATAAGAACACTTAAGAGCAGCTTTTATTTTAATATTTGGTCTTTGACTCTGATTCCTGACATAGGGCTCCTAAAACTCCTGTAATTTCCTGGCTGATAGGAGAGTCTTTGCTCTAGTGAGGTGACTCTCATTTGGCTCCTGGGGCCAGCTGGTGACCGTGACGACCATGAGGAAAAGTGTGGAATTTTCAGCCCTGACACCCCCACTCCCTTGTGAAGGAAGAAACACTGAAAATGAAATTAATGACTGGTCATGCATATGTGATGATGCCTTTAAAGTCCCCAAAGCACAGGGTTTGGTGACGTTCTAGGTTATGAACACACCCACACTGGAAAGGTGCCGGCACCCCAGCTCCAAAGGGACAGAAGCTCTGCTCTCCGGACCTTCCAAGACCCCTCTCCACGTACATTTCTATCTGGCTGCCCATCTGTGTCTTTAAATAAACTCCTAAATGAGTTATGTGAGCTGCTCTAGCAAATGAATCAAATCCAGGGAGGGGGTCATGGAGACCTCCAATTTGCAGCCACATAGACCAATGCTCTGAGTAGCCTGGGGGCCCAGTGTTCAAAATGGGCATCTGGAGTCGGGAGAGGGAAGCCTCGTGGGAGAGAGCAACAACCTGTGAGATCTGACACTATCTCCAAGGAGGTAAAGTGAAGGAAACACAAAGGAAGGAAAAACACTATGTATTTTTTAATGCAGTCTTTGTCTTTCTCTGACTAAAGAGAAGAATGTCTTAAAACGTAAAAATTGTGTTAAGTATCAGGCACCTCCATAACATACATGCTGTCATATAATTTTTGACACACCTATGAGTATGTGCATTATGCTAATTTTACTGATGAGGCTCATAGAAGTTATTTTTACTATTAAAGAAATATAATGATGTGTTCTGCCATTTGTTGGGTGCCTTCATTTCACCAATGTTTCTCATTGTAATTCTTAGAAAGACTATGATGTAGGAATTGTTATTCTTATATTTCATGTGAGAAAACCAAAGCCTATGATGTCAATAACTTACATGAATAAGCAGCAGGTCTGGGTTCACGTTCAGATTTTTTGACTCTGAACTCATTATTCTTTTCACTGTAGAGGAGACTCATTCACACGCATCCACAACAGGGGATGCACTTCCATTCCAGTTCTCAGAAAGGAAGAAAACTGGAGAGCACGTCCAGATTTCTCCACCTGCTCATGCAGTTCCTCCAGAAATGAAGAACTGTCTCATCTGCTTGGCGACAGATACAAAAAGAATAGAGCAAATTTAGGTCTTTTGACATTGTAATTTTGGAGCCAGTCTAACCACCATTTAGTGCTTTTTGTTCTCTCTGGCTCTAAGCTTATAGGGACAGAATCACTGGAGCCCAAAGAGGGAGAAGGATCATGGAATAAGATTGCGCAGGACCTTATAAGCCACAGGATAGAGAAGTGAAGAGCTTTTCTCCTGCTGCTCATGGGTGGTTTGATGACTGAGAAACCTCCAGTTCTTCCACATGGAAATTTTTCTATAAGTACACAGGGGACTGGAGGAGAAAATATATATACTCTAAAAGTGTAAGGATGAAAAAATACAGGGTTGCTTTAGAAGAGAAATCACTGCACTTAATCAGTGACAGAGCCAACTATAAAGGTGAGCACTTAGCTAATAAGTAATACTAATATATGCATTTTAAATAATGAAGATATTAAGTAGACATTATTAGAAAAGAGTAACCTTGCTTACTCTCCCACTATGAAAGTATAATTTTTAAATTGAATAACCACAACTAATTATGTCTCAGGCTTTGATGCCAACAGTTCATTGCTATTCTTTACTTCTAGGCTCCTAATATGAGACCCACTTAAGGGTAACCTGGACATAGGCCTTTCTCAGAGAAAGGCAGCTGTGGGTTGCATGGCTCAGTGCCCAGGGAGAAAAGAAGGCATAGGCAGTAGCTGCGTGCATCATAGTGTTGGGGGTGAGCAGTACCACATGGGAAAAAGAAATATCTTCTTCAACACAGGCTAAGAGAGACAGAGGGAGACGGGGTACAAGTACTCATTCTGGGGACATGTCAGCGAGTTCCACACTGTGAAAGCAATTGCGGAAGCCAGATGAGATATCACACCGTACTCTGAATTAATGAGGACATTGTCATGCCGGCTGTGGATCAAGCATTTACCACACTTAATCTATTGCAGGCAACTGCACAGCCAGACAAGACAAAAAATGTTCAGCGTCAGACAACACTGGCAACAGACCGTAATGGAGTGTGTGCAATAAATAGGTAGTTTGACATAAAATCCAAATCCCCATGCCTCCCAGGGCAGTGATCCTTTAAAAACAGAAATAGGCCAGGAGTTGCTTTCTGTCCTTCCAAGTTTTGGAATGAAGAAACTTTTATCACTGGAAAAGCATTTCCTATACAATGCAACTTATGAATGTGAGCCCATTATGTTGGCTTCTAGCCATATAGGCTAATTTTTTTTTAGATCTTCACCTGAGGTATTCATTTTAGACGGAGAGGAAGTAAGAGCTACAGAGAAACATTGATGTGAGAGAGAAATGTCAATTTTTGTCAATCTCTGTTTCTACCTGGGCCACCGCTGCCATCAGCATCCCCATCTCCCATTTCTCCTGACCCACGTGACACTCTGGGTCTGACAAGCTGGGCTCTGGCCCCCACTCTGACTGGCCAGGCCTATGAATAGAACTAAATGCATATGGCCATGGGGCTTCTTAGATTTGTTCATGTCTACTCTAAAGACCAAATTGAAAAAGTTCAATCCTCTGTGATTTCTAGAGGGACACAATCTAATCACATTTTTCCTGAACCAATTATCTTTTCACCAAGGCAGGAATTAGATTCATTGCCAGTGGGCTTAACATTTTCTGCCAGATGTGTGTTTTTTTTATTCCACATAAATCTTAAAAGCAAACCTTGAATTTTCTTTGCAGACTCAAGATTCATTGATCATGTGACATCATTTATTACTGACAATGCTATTATATATAATGAGTGACCTGGAACTAATCACTTGATCTGATAGGTCTGGGTTGAGTGGGGTAATAACTCTCACTCTTGTTGTACTTCTGTATTTCCATTCCCTTAGGTGTGATACATTCTACCTTTTCTCTAATAAGAAACATTGCTGTAGAGACAGCTCGTAGCTTTCGTTGATATGTTTTGAAACAGCATTAGCCTAAAAGCTCTTTTTTTTAATGGAATGGGAATTTATTTCCCTTCACCAACACAAAGCACAACCACATTATTTTTAAAATATAAGTTGATGAGTCCCTATTGTTTCCTCTTTCTACTTGTAAATATGGATTTAACTAGATTATTGCCATGACAAAGTTGAAGCTACCTTAATCACTTCGCCCAGCAAATCAGAATTTACTTGGAAAATCTGGATTGTATCACTTATTTTACTGTCACCTAAGTTCTAACATACACAGGCTGAATGTGAATAAATTTTCTTCTCAAAAATGTCCTTTTAAATGTTCTTCTAGTTTTATTGAGATATCATTGACATACAGCAACTATATAAGATTAAGGTATATGGCAAAATGACTTGATTTACATATATTTTGAAATGATTACTACAATAAGTTTAGTTTATATATATCATCTCATAGATATATAAAAATATTTTTCTTGTGATGAGAAGTCTCAGGATTTATTCTCTTAATAACTTTCAAATGCACCATATAGCAGTGTTAACTATAGCCATCATGTTTTACATGACATCCCCATTCTTATTTATCTTATAATTGGAAATATGTACTTTTGACCACATTCATTTAATTCTCCCAATACTTTTTTAAAGCATCAAAAATGTTATTGTACAACTTGGACCATATATAGTTAGATATAAATATATCTATAGAATAATATTTTGGTTTTAAAAGAATTATTCCATCCACAAGTCTCAAGATATTGTGCACAATAGATTCTAAATAAATTCAACCACTCCCAAATGTTTATGTGGATGCTTTTTTAAAACAAATATTTATTAGATTACTTTATTTAAAAAAAAGGTTATTGAGGTGCTACCCAATGCATAGTTCGGTAGCTTATATGAAACTTAAGAACAGTACTTGTACTGGATTATAACAATGATATGGTCCAAAAAATTGACCAGAAAGCGTGTTTTCCACAATATGCAATGAGAAACCCATATTCAGTGTCAGCCACGGTCCTGAATGTCACTTCAATATGAAACCTGATCACACAGAGGGTGTGACTTGAAAACCCATGAAAAGTGGTTCAGGCCTAAAATAAAACTTTCACCCATCAGTCACCAGCTAAAAATTCCACTTTTTGAGAGTAACTTATGTAACTTAACCCCTAAGATTTTTTTAATATTCCCTTTTAAAAATTCAAATCTCTTTGACAGGGATAAAACCTTATGCCACTTACACTTCAGGAAAAGTGACTTTATTTAATTAACAGTGTTTATCATGACAGGAGAAACACAGGGGCAGCATTGGGTCACTAGCTGTCACCAAAGCATGAGTTTACAAGACAATGAAAAGTGGCACAGAAGCTGGAGATAAACTTCGTTGGCTTCACAGTTTTTTCCCAAGATGGTTCTGTTTATAAGAGGATGTCTCTAATGGAAGACCACAAACTATATCTTTTCTCAGCCTGTCTTTCTCTCTTACAATTGTGTTCTGTCCTGCCCCCTGGGCAAGTTTATCCATGATTGTTAAATCCTATTTGAGTTTTAAATGTAGCCCAAGCTTTGGGTCAGACCAAATGGATTTGAATACCAGCTTTGTCCTGAAGGATTGTAGGATTTTGAACAAACTTTTAAGCCTTCCTGAACTTCAGTTTCCTCGGGGATAAAAATTCAACCTCTCTGAATTGTTATAAGGATTAAATAAAATGATGCCTATGTAAAGTTTAGCAGACAACCTAGCTCTTACATGATGTTCACAAACTCTAGTCATTACTAGATGTATTAGGGTCATGGGCAGAGTGGAAAGCAGGACAGTGTAAGCAGTCATGACAGTGACCCGTGAAATGGAGAAGAGGGAGAGGTAGAAGAGGCCTTTGCAAGAGGAGCCATGACATAAATCAGACTTACTCCTAGTATTTGTCTTGTCGCAGGTTGCTTCAATACTGAAAATGCCCTTTGTCTTTCTTTCCATGTCCAAGGGCATCCTTGAAAATTCCTAATGATTGAGAACCTTAAGGAGGCTGCCCTCAATGTGGCATGCAAGCTAATGGACCGATTGGAATTGAATCTGTAACTAAAGATTCTGTAAATGGTGTTTTGCTTCCGACCCTCTTCTCTTCACTATGGAGGCCATTGTTCCAGAACATTAGTCCTCAACACCTGTCTCTTCTATGGCCAGAATAAACACAGTCTAAACACCATTTCAAAATTACATTTTAATGAAAAGTTTAAAAATATGAGGATTGAAATTACTAGAAGACAAAGAAGAACATCATGTTAAAATAAAGGACCCCATGCATTCAATTAATAAGAAAATTAATTCATCCAAATTGCAGAGAATCTAGGCTTTAAGAAACCATAATTAATTTGTAGTTGTATGGAATTGGGCATCTATGGACAGATTCTGCTTTAATCAAATATCTAACTATTCTTATCAGATTAAAATATCAATAAAGCCACAGCATAATGACTTTTAATCATGCTATTACTTTTATAGCTCATTTTTTTGTCATGAGGGTACAAATGAAAATTCTTTAATAATTCCCACCAAGATATTCTTTTTATAATAGGAATAATTCCAAGAACCAGTGTCCCAAGAACAATTTAGAAGTAAAATTTTTACAAACAGCAAGCTATGTAGACAGTGTGAAAGTGGTGGTGTCTGGTCGGCAGACCATGCTACCTAATCCCACAACAATGGCTTCCTGTCAGAGGGTGGGCAGCAGCTTCAAGGGCCAGGAAGTATCTATTTACAGGAAGATTGACATCATACACGATCATATATACATTGACACTAATTGACATTATTATTACCTTTCCCTTTGGGTTTTATAATAGCTTGTTTTCCTTCTTCCTGTCTCTACCCATTTACTTCCATCTTCACATTATGACTCTACTAATTTTCCAAATAACTCATCTCCAGTAATTGCATTTTCTGCTCAAAGAACCTTGAGTGTCACCTGTATAGCACTGCTTCAATCTATCTCCCTGGTTTCGAATACACAAATACACTCAGCTATCAAGCCAATTTAAATGACTCATTTTTCTTCGTTTTGTCTCCACCCTCATACTAGGATGCACTTTTCAACTCTCAATTCTATTGAATTAAGTTGAATGGAAAGGCAATGCAAAAAAATTACTAGTGTGGTTTCTAGTGTTGGCACATTTAAGATCAAAAAGAGGTTCTAGCTGATTATCTTCTTTTCATCTGGGAAATGGAATTGCACAAAACACTCTAGCATTTTAAGAAGTAATAAACTCCGTATTTATGTATCTGAGAGAATAAATTTAACTATTTCTAATATTGTGGGGGAAATGAGCTATTTTATTCAATTCTCTTAGTATAGTATCTGGCACATGGTAAATTTTCTATATGGAGACGCAACCATTGATAATGTTATTATTACTATAATTATTTTGAAGCTCTCCTCCAAAAATTTCTTCATTTATAACCCCCAAATTTACCTTTCCCCATCTAAAAGTGATGTGTGCACCTATATCATGACAGGTAGATGAGAAAGCATGGTAGTCAGATTGAAAAGTTTAAACTTTTTATTTTATGGTAAATAAATGAGTTCTCTGGTAAAAGATAACCATAAGCAAATCCATAATCTTTATTTTCTATTGTATTTTTTCCATTACCATTTAGTCCCCTTACACCCTCCTCCATTCACTCCCCCAAATCACCGCACTGTTGTCCATGAGTCATTTTCTCTTTTTGTTCAGTCCCTCCACCCTCCATCTTCCACCAGCCCCTCAGCTGTCATCCCGCTTTCTATCTAAGAGCTTGATTGTTCATTTTGTTCACTAGATTCCACATATGAGGGAAATCACTTGTCTTTCTCTGATTGGCTTATTTCATTTAGCATAATGTTCTGCAGGTCTATCCATACTGTCTCAAAGGGTAAAATTTTCTCTTTTTTTTGTGGCCGAGTAAGTAGTATTCTATTGCAAAATGTCTCATAGTTACTTTATCCACTCATCTAGTGTCGGGCACTTGGGCTGCTTCCATATCTCAGTGATTGTGAATAGTGCAGCAATGGGTGCTTATGTTCTTCTGAATTAATGATTTGAGTTCCTTCAGCTATATCCCCAGAAGTAGGATTGCTGGGTCAAAAGGCAGATTCATTTTTAATTATTTGAGGAATCTCTGCACTGTTTTACACAGAGGCTACACCAATCTGCATTCCCACAAACAGTGCAAAAGTGTTGGCTTTTCTACTTATCCTCACTGGCACCCGAAATCATAAAAACCCTAGAAGAAAACATAGGTAGAAAAATCTCGGACATTACTTGTAACAATATTTTATTGGATATATCTCCGTAGGCCAAGGAAACAAAAGCAAATCCTTAGTCTTTAAACACAATGCTTAGAGCAGTGTATAAAGTGTATCAGGACAGGGAGAGTTAGGATGAAGACACACCGTTTAGGAGGTCATAAAAATGCTGCATTAAAAGGTAATGTGTGTCTATTGGAAGTAAGGCAAAAGAGAATACAATTTCCCAATCCCAAGCTTGAATTGAAGCAAAATATCAGAGGATAAAGTGATGGGTGTCTACTTATCGTTAGACTTCAGGACTCTCACATTATTAACAACAGAATGCAACCAGAAATTAGAAAAATAAATCTATGCCAGAGGCAAAATGGCACATGTACATATTGTCTGAGGCAATAGGATTAAATAAAGTCATTGAAAGAACAGAGTGTTTTATTGATGTAAAAAAGTCAAGACACTGACTGAAAGCATCTAGTGTATTAGTGAAACTGTAAAAATAAACAGAAAGGCAACATGTTCTAGTACACAAAAGAGATTTTTAAAGAAGTTATGGCAGAAACTTTGAGTCCCATCTCTAAACCTGCATTTCTTCTTCCTTGGCCCACATTTCTCATCCCTGCTGCACAGTTAAATGTAGCCATTGAATTGAATTCTAGATAATGGATCTGAGCAACATGACACATGCCACTTTCACACCTGGATCATGGAATCTTCCACCTATTTCTCTATGTTTATCCAGCTGGGTGACAATGCTTAGCGCAACCTAGGCAACTTGTGGAAGATGATAAAATATTGAAGAGAACAGAGCCGTGCTCAGCCCAGGCTCATAATGAAAGCATAAAGCTGACCACAACCCCTTCCCCATCCCAAATCCCTACCTGGAGTTCCAGGGGCTCTTAACATGAGTGAGGATTGAACTTCCACAGTGCTTAGGTACTGCTGAAATGATGAGATTCCTGAGTCACAAAAGGAAACCTTTCTTCGATAATATTGAAAAGCCATTTACAAGTCATGACTGAAGAAGATAAGGACTGGGAAGCCTGGAAACTTGATGTCCTTCAGGAAGCAGTTTTGGGAGAGGGATGAAAAGAAACCTGTGATTTGAAAGTTAAAGAGTGATGGGGAAGTGTAGAAATGAAGGCAATGTATGCAATTTTTGGAAGTGAGATTGATTCCATATTGAACAAAAAGTAAGAGATGATGGTACAATGACCTAAACAGAGCACAGGGCGAGAACAAACTTTATGATGTTGTGGAAAAATAACAATATCTAAATATTGGACAGGGGAAACAGTCAGTGAGAGACTGAACATGCAAGAGGAAGAAAGAGTGACCAAGCAAGACCACGAAAGCAGCAAAGAGATGCCTGAGGCTGCTAGTACACTTTGCTCCTAAAAGCAGCACTTCTCATATTCTTTAATAAATAGGAAGGAGACAATTGTAGAAGAAAGAGTGAGTAGTTTAGGAAAGAGTCAAGATTCACCACGTGAGTGCTGTGAACGCAACAATTCAATCTAGAATGTAAAATGGCAAGCCTCCTTTTCGCTGTCAGGGGTGTGGTGAGGAGAATTTCTTCCATAAAAAAAAAATAGTAACTCTACAAAAAGAAGCCCATGGTTGTGTTGTTGATACTTTGAAAGGTCTGCAAAGGTAGATCTGGTAACCCTTCCTAACCTGGCGTCAGTTAAAATCTCTGCACACAGCCCAACTTGGCAAACTTGAACTTTGGGAATCCTTAGTCATTGTGCAAATATTTCTTGAGTATCAAACACATGTTAGGAGTATATGTTTAGCTAGGAAATACATACAAGGAAAGAAAACACATAGCTAGGAAAGAAAAATAGCAAATAGGTAAGTAAAATGATTCTAGAGTGTAAGTGCTATGAATAAAGTGATCTGGTAACTTAAAAAAGTAAGGACTCTGGAGCTGAATGGGAACAGATCATCTTTCAGTTTACCCACAGTCCTGTACCAAACTGTTTTATTTATAAACTGGTAAATTATGTACTTATTACAATGATCTGTCCAAAGTTAGACCATTTTTGCCATCAATCCTAATTCTGGTATCCTCTTTATAGTATGTTTAATTTCAGTTAGGCCAGGTTTAAAGCTATATAGTTTCAGAAAATAAAAAATTTGCTAAAAAATAGTTTTCAGTATGTATCTTGATAAAGTATCTTGAGAGTAATGTATTAAAGTATACTATTTTATTCAAACAAGTTGATGGCTTTGAGTTTTGTTTTGATAACAAGTGTTAAAATTATACATATGCACACCATGAATATATAATGTAAGCATGAATATATAAATTAATATTTAGTAGTGAATATAGACAACATTATGTAACAACATTGCTTTGATTGCTATTGAACATGCTTTATCTTTGTGAAAACTTCTTTCAAGAATGTATAATAACAAATAACCCATTTTAAGTGCCTTGATTTCAAAGATGTGAGTTTCTGAGGAAATTCTTTTAAAAGCCAGTTTTGTAATACTTGATATACATTTATCTCTAAAAGCACTATTTCTCTTTATCTGCTCTGAAGCTTTAGTCAAATGTCCAGTGATACAAAATGTTTATGGTTCTCTGGATTAGAATTACAGTCTCTTCACCAATTTGATTCAGGCTAGATCCTTGTCACAGTTTTTTACTTTAATGAATAGAAAAGACTTTTGAAGATGCTTAGATTCTTATTTCTCTTTTACATTGAAACCACAGAGAATTTGAAAAGTTATTCTTCTCCCAAACATAACCACGATTTCATGTATTATATTCATTTTCATAAAAGAATAGACTACATTTCAAAGAAGACTCCTGTGTTCAATGGAATAAAATAATGAACTATTTTAAGAATATCTCCAATCTTAATATCATAAACTTCCTTTCCCAGTCTTCCAAAAGAATACATAAAAAATTGACTGTTTAAACTCTTTTCTTTTTTATACAAAAATATTTCCTTGATTTTGAAATACTGTGTTTGAATAAAATAAATCATTCCAGATGCAATTGCTTTTATGTATTCACTATTTTCATTTTGATATAAGTTCTTAAAATAATGTCATTTCAACTTGCTATTTGCTTTCATTTCAATGTCCTTCAGTATTAATTGTATATTTCACAAAGTGACAGATATAAGAAAAATAGACTTAAATGAATATTTTTACCAAGATTTAGGACATAAATGGCTTTAATTTTAATATATTTTGCCTTTTTTATCTTGAAATATTACTATTTCAAGAATGTTTTTGAACTGTGATGACAATAAGAATAATTAATGATGGAAAATTAAAGGGTCTTATAAATTTAATTAAATGCATTTGAATATTAAATATTATATTTTCCTAGTAGTAACTTAAACCAGTTTTTGTAATAAATTTTATTACTCGAACTGGGTATATAATGATATAATATAATATATATATATATTATATTATATATAATACTAAGAGGCAAAACTAAGAAATCCTTCAATCAGATAAAATACCTGTAAGCTTTTCCTAACAGAAATTATGAGCCGTTACACACAGATCCCTAAAAAAGGGAGAAAATACCTTATTAAAAGTTCTATAACCTTTTGATCCTAAAAGCTTCAGGACCAAAACAGAATTTCAACTGGGGATTATCATATGCACTACAATTTTTTTCATCATTTTCTCTATTTACTGACCAGTTTTCTTCACTGATGTTTATATATTATAGTTTAAAAATATCTTATTAACTGCTCAGTGCACTAATGTATAAATAAAATGCATCTTTTCTTTATTTTTTGCATATTTCAAAGTAAAATATCAGAAGCCTTCTAAATTCTTCCCAGCTTTATATGACACATATAGTGGACTAAAGTAAATTACTACTAAAAAATACATCACCCATGCAGCCCACTTCTACATTCCACAGCTCCTTGATGTTGAGATGGACCATGCAACTTGTTTTACAAAGACTGTGGCCCAGGTAGCTGGCTGGTCCCAGAATTCTGAGGGTCATGAGTAAACCTAAACTATTCCACAGACAGTGCCAATTGGCTAAGCCCAGCCTCAGTCAGTGGAACCTCAGCTGACCTGGAGACATATGAGTGAAAAACAAATACATTATTGCACATACCACTAAGATTTTTGCAGTTGTTCATTATGCAGCAAGAGCTATAGAATACAAGAACTTTAGGGAAATGGAGACTGAACCAAACATTTTGAAGGAGAAATAAATAAGCAAATCTTCTGAGTAATGATTTTCTAAGATCATAAATTTTCTTCCAAGGCACCCATATGATTGCTTTTATTTCTTGTAGGTGTCACTGTTTGGTGAAGTGATGTAAAGTTGTTACATATGTTATGTCTAAGTCTCATTAAAATACTTCATATGAGAGTCATGATTCCTGTTTTATAGGGTAGGAAACTGGCCCAGAAAAGTTCAAAGAATGGTCTTCAAACACATAGGTGAAGTGGCACAGACCTGCTGCCTCAGCCAGTCCAGATCCCAGTGGAGATGCACGTCAACAGTTGAAAAGAGAGCTCTACGTAATATATGACAGAGAGAAAAGGAGAACGCTCCTGGATAATAATTATAAAATGATGCAGACCAAGCATTTGAAATCTGGCATTTATCTTTCAGTTCAGGACAACAGATGAGAATATTCATTCATATCACTTTGGTGCTCATCATGCAATCATTGTTCATGATAAGCTCTCCATGATGTTTTGGCATGATAAATGAGAGCCATGCCATGTAGAGTGAGAAAAATGATATTACTGCAAAGATACTTGAGGAGCAGAAAGCCATGGATACATAAGGTACTTCTAAAATCCACTATTCTTGAGGTTTCATTCTTTCTAATTGTGTATCTACTTCTAATACCTGACATTTTTTTACTCCTTATTTCTGACAGGCCAATGCATCTTGAATTTTCAAGCTAAAATTATAGAATGATGCATTTGGTTTGCCTTAGCAAATTACTACTCTTTTAGAGCTAGGGATTATTGATTATTGTTTTAGAAAGCAGAATTTAGAATACAGAATGATTGTACTAGGCTGTTTTATAAATGGGATCCCATTGGGTCAACTCAGATTAATTAATAGCAATTCTTGATCAAAGAATAAGCCTATGCTGATCTGTCTGACCAAGGCCCTGTGGGTGATGCAATTAGGAGGGCCTACTGGACACCCCAGATATTGATCACGATGTCTAACATGGGCAATGACAACAGTACCGAAGGACAGACCATGCTGAGAAGCAGTACGTGACATTTAACTCCTCACGCCTGAGTCTGTTCAAGTCCAAGGGGGTGCTTTCTAGTTTTCGGTACATTCTGTGTTTCTAAAAACTGGCTAGCATAAAGAAAATCAGAAAACTAATGTCTCACTCTAAATAATTATGAAGAGCACATATCACATGTAAATCTTACTCCTATAAAATTGGAGCTTCCAAACAAAACAATTGCTACTCTCCTGATTTTTGGCAGCTTCCAAAATATGCACATTTTCCCCAGAATAAGAATATTTTTAAGCACACAGCCAAAATAACCACTTGATGGGCAGGATAAGCAATTTGTAAGGGAAGAGTTATTGTGAAACAGTGATGTCAGTGGTTCTGCTGCCTGTTTCTTTAAGCTTTCTTCAGATGCTTGGAGATTAATTTGCCACCAGAGCAACTGACAAGCATTCATTTACCGAATAATGATATTCTAAATTCATAATTTATCATGTTATGTGATGTCACTAATTAGATAAAATTATAATGTACAAGAATGGAAATTCCTTTCAGCTAATCACTGTTAGTGCTTTGAGCAGCTGGGGGAGGAAATGATCGTTTTCCTGTACAATGCATGCTAGAGTTCAGAGGCTGAATGAAAACAACAGCCAGGGTCACATCTGTTCTTATGTCATCATATAAACTGCACTATGGAGGACTTAATCCTAAATGTGGAGCTGCGAGGAACATTAAGGGAATACGAATGTGACCTGGATGGGTGTTGAGAGAGAGCGTGAGCATTGTGAACATATTCTAGGATGGCAAGATGTATGAGAACAAAAATAACGAAACTGAGAATGTTGTGAAAAGCCAGTTCAGAGTAAGAACCAGAGAGGTATTTTATCGACAAGAGTTTCAATATGTCCATATTAAGCTTCTGCTCCGGTCATCATGGGAAAATGGTTATACTAGTATTGATGCTGCTTTCTGAGAAAGCTTTAAGAATACAAAAAGATGTCTAAGGACATTTTAAAGTCCAAGGGACAAAGGATGAATGGTAAGTTAACAAAAGGATCTTTCTTCTTGCATTTTTGTATAAATTTAAAAGGGAAATAGGCATTACCTATTTCCCCAAACTGCTAGAAATAGCTTTTTTACTTAACCTGCTACATTAAAATTTGTGTCTGTGGCTGTGGTCAGTGGTTCAGTTGCTCGAGCATTGTCCTATTCATGAAAAAGGTGTGGGTTCGATTCCCAGTCAAGGCACGTACCTAGGTTGCAGGTTTGATCCCTGATCAGGGCACATTGGGAAGCAACTGATCAATGTTTCACTCTCACATCAGTGTTTCTCTCTCTCTTTCTTTCTCCATTTTTCTCTCTCTAAAAAAGCCAATAAACATATCCTCAAGTGAGCATTAAAAGTTTTTGTGTCTACTAACAATTCCTGAAAAATAAACTCCAAATTCATGACATTCATGTCAGTATACAGGTGAGGGCAAGTGGGAATTATTTAATTCAGCCAAAATATTATATTGTTAAATTAATTTGATTCTTTAGGACTAGATTATTTATAGAGCCATTTTCTTGTGGAATAATTGGTAACTTTGTTAATCAGCCATATTTTATGGAACATTAATATACTTCCAAAACGTACCTGAGCTTCATATTGCTACTTCTTACTCTTTTATAGGTATGGCTTTTCAGTATGTTTAGTTGGAGTGTAATACACATATGTTGAGGACTACATTATACATTAGCACATCAGAGACCTTTCCCAGCTTAAAAACATGTGTTTGCCATTTATATTGTCTAATTAGTACTCAGAAAATAATACTTTTTCAAATCCATCATACTATTAAATTTCCCAGACTGTATGCATTACAAACATTCTGATATTGTTTCTTCCAAAGAAAAGTTATGGCTTCAGAGTTATAAATCACTACTTGGAGCAATGTGCAGTAGTAAAGGTCCATCTCCTAACATTCATGTGTACCACTTCTAAATTCTTGGACTTTTTGGAGTCAAATTGCATAGCAGTAGTAAATAAACTGACCACAGACTGTTTGCGGGTGCATGCACCATGGTGTGTCATGATGAAAACAAAACAATACTAGAGGGTGCAAGATCTATTAAACCTGGTCAGGAAGACAGGTGGCTAAATAAGTAACTATTCTACAATATAATACACTTTACAGAGGGTGGATATAAGGTATTTTAGGGCCCAAAGTTGGAATCTTTTAATTTTGCAGAGGTAAGAAAGATTCTTGGGGAATCATCACGAAACGACGACATTTTAGCAGAGATGGGAAGGGTAATTGTGTTGTGTTAGAGAGATAAAAAGTAGGAAGAAGAAACTCTGGGGAAAGGCAACAACCTGTGGAAAAGCACAGAGGCATAGGGGATAAAAGTATAAACTTTGGAGTAGAAAAATTTCAATTTTATCCAATTTTGCTTTTTCTACTTATTTTTTCTGCCACATTGGACAGCTTATGCAGACTTTCCAAGCTTATATCTTCCTTTTAAAATTAGGATAACTTTAAAGTTGAGCAAAGACTTAACATGATAAAAATATAAAATATTTGAAATATCCCTTCTTATGACTCTACCTCCCAAATATTCCTTCCAGTCTCCACGAAGGTACTAAAGCAATATACCTCGAAAACTATGCAACAGTTTGTTATAGAATGCTAATGTGAGAAATGAGCACCAGAATGATAACAAGTATTTGGATGTTTGTGGTAACAGATAGAAGTGCCTATGAAAGACTTCACATAGAAAAGAGATGGGATCAGGTTTTTGTTCTAGAAACTGAACACTGTTGGCAGTGTGAAATGAACTCATGAAGGATTTGAGTGAAAGCAAAGACACCATGGAAATAACGAGGGGAATGAACCAAGGACATGTGTGTATTCATCAGAGGAGAGGGAGGTAGCATGCTCACAGTGTGAGTATTGCCTGGGGACAGAGGAAAGGGGTGAGGCAGGCTTCCAGGGAGAGTCAGAGTCCAGATAAATGCCCAAATGTTTGAATCTAACAACTCAGTAAAACAGGGAACAGATGATTACACAAAAGGAAGCATAATGTACCACGACCTGTAATGTGATTCTAAATTATAAATGGTTATTACAGAAGCGGTTCCTGGAAGCTAGAACAATAAGAAGAGTCACTTTTAAAGAGAAGATGGTGTTCAGTTGATTTGACAAATAAAAAAGATGCACGTTGGTGACTGATGAAATAATGAATTCACAGCATAAATGCGCAAGGCTGAATTGACACAAGTAGAATATGTCATCGGGTCATCTTTTATGTGTTTGTTTATATATTTATGTTGTGCCCAGTTCCACAGAGGACTGGGCACAGTTGTAGTTTCTATATTCTAAACCATAGTTGGAAAGAGTTAACGATAACCTAAATTACTGTGAGAAAAAATGCATTAGAACACAAATTCAGGTAATATAGCACAGTACATAATTTGCCAACAGTTGAGAAATAACTTGTCTTTCACCAGTCATTTTGAGCTAAGGCACTTGGAATCTGAGAGGCATTAAAAAAAAGAAGAATATCAAATTGGTATGAGATCCTGGAATAACAGTCTTATCAACTCCAATTACAACTATAGACCTATTCTTTAAAAAATCACTTATAGATACATTATTTTCTCATGCATCATATTTAACACTACCATGTTCATTAAATCACTTTTATAAGAAATTGTGTGGTTTTTTTCCTTTTCTTTCAGACTAAATCTAATTATGTTTTGTTTTGTTTTTGGCTTTATTTTTTCACTAATGGAGACTATATATGAAGCTATAACACTTAAAAGAAGATAAACATTAATTCATTGACTAAACAAGCCATCCAATAAAGTTAATATGATTTCAGTTTACATCAATGAATATAGAAGTGTGAGGGATTCAGGCGTGTCATGTGGTAAATGTGAAGTAACTGGAGATACTGCGCCCCAGCAGAAAAGTTTTATGAGGGCCATGGTTGTTGCCCTCACATACTTGAGATGATTTAATCAGAAACTGGGATTCTGTGCTTTACATGAGTCCAAATAAAAAATAAATAATGGGTTGGAAACTATAGATCAGTTTGCTTTATTAAAAAATATGTATATATAAACTTTAAAAATGCTCTTATGAATAGAATGACTTGTATCATGTGATAGTCATATCCACATTTCTGCAAACTCCAGGAAAGCTGAGTGCCTCCTTCCAGAGAGCTATGGAAGGAAAGCATCCAAACTGACCTGCGGCGCTCCACCATTCACTCGCAGGAGACTTGAAAATCATCCATCAAATACAGTTCTCTTAGTTGGAGAATAGTATTTCAATGCAGTATTTAATAAATAAAAATATTTATATGTAATCAATTATCTTTTTAGTGTCTACGGCTTATAGAAGATATTATTTCTAATGCGTTTGGCTGGAGGACATTTCATTTCTAAATGGTTTTAACTGAAGTAGAAGAACTGTAGGGAAGGAAAAAATAATTTTCTCTCTACTCTTCTACAGTCTCTGATGGGGGCCTTATAACAAAAGATGGGTTGACAAGAGAAAGCAGTATACCTTGTATACAATATACCTTGTATATAATACACCTTGTATATACATGGAAGATAAGGAAAAAATGAGTAACTTCTGGATGTGGTTTAGAATTCAGGCTTAAATGCCGTCTTCAGGACAAGAGAGAAGAAGATGGGAAAGGCCATCTGTGCAGAAGTGACCAGGAAAAGTATGGTAAACAAGAAGGAGGTTCACTATACAGATTTAAGTTGATGTCATCTCTATTTGTAAGAGTTGTGATTTTGTCACCCTTTCTTCCTGGTACCCAGAGGAAGGTGCCTTAAAATGCAGATTTCCTTTATAAATGTGAATTTCCCTAACAAAAGGGTGACTTCCACTCTATTTTCAGAGCTTCTCCTATGAATTGTGTTTCTCAGAACTAACCAGCTCAAAATAATCCTTATGCCAAACAAACGTATTTTGCCGGGGGCATATTCTGCCACCAGTCATTCCAATAAACAGTGACCCAAAATACAGCATCGTTTATTTAAAAGGCTTTACAGGGACATCTTGTCTTTCTAGCTGATAGTTCTTCTCCCCTGGTAAGAATCTTCTGTCAGTGTTTGTTACAGTGAAACTGTGTGCATGATTATAAAAAAAAAAACTTTAATCAGTACCCTAAAAAGTAATGATTATGCAGCAAATTAGAACATTTAACTGTATTTGATTCCGTAAAAAACTTAACATTCTGTTAAAGATTTTTTATTTAAAAGCCACCTAAAAACTTGTTAATGCAGAAGCCGAGTCTTATTTTTTCTTTCTGTTTCATTCACTTTGTGAATTATTTTACCATATAGATTTATTCCATACTGTAATTTACTCTATTTTTATTTCAATAAATAGTCATAAAATGTAAAAATATTTTCTTTAAAATTATACACATTTTTAACTTCCCTCAAATGAATAAGGTAAACCTGGCTTTGAAAAATAACCATCCTGTGGAGCGCCAGAGAGAAACGGGCTATCAATGTGTGGAAAAACATGGAGAAAACTCCAGTGCATATCAGTGAGTGAAAGCAGCCAAGGTGAAAAGATTAGATACTGCATGAGTTCAACCATAGGCCATGCTTGAAAATGCAAAACTATGAACACTATGAAAAGGTTAGTGGTTGCCTGGACGTGAGGGCAGGGAGAGGAGCTGGAGATACACAGAGTATTTTTAGGGCAGAGTAAATTCCACAATAATGGATACATATCATCACACATTTGTCCAAACCTATAAAATGTATAACACACTGAACTGCAATGTAAAGTATGGCCTCTGGGTGAGGATGAGGCCTGTAGGTTCATCCGTGGTACCAAATGTACCGCTCCTGTCCCAGGTGTTGGTAATGAGAGAGGCTGCACATGTCCGGGGGCAAAGAGGATATAGGGACCTCTCTGTGCCTTATCGATGTTGCCGTGAACCTAAGACTGCTATCCCACTCCCCCCAATATGGAGTGTGAATCAAAAAGTGATCCACATCGATGCACAATAATTTAAGATTACCTTTCTTCTTTACTTCATACATACTTCAATTTATCTGGAAAAGTAAATTTTATATTGTAATAAGATAACTTTAGAGGAGCTAGAAACATCCATTACCTGAAATATAGGAGTATCTTAGAACAAAAATGTATTTTAAAAGAGGCTTTAGAAACATAAATGGGTGTAAAATCTGCATTGAACTGTTATTAGTAAGTGATAAACCTCTAAAATTAACTACAATGTCATATGTTTAAAATGTGGGAGAATTCTTAAGCACTAGAAGTTTCCATTCTTTGACTATAATATAATACAATGAGAACTTCATTATAATGTAATGTTCAAAGCATTCCTGAGACACATGAATTATCTCCCAGTTAAAAACGTTATTTTATTGTCAAGCTTACATTATAGTTTGTAAACAGTTTCAGATGGGAATTCTTAAAGTTTTTAATGGCATCTGTCTTCAAAATATCTTCCGATCATATCATTGAAAGTGTATTATGTTTAAAAATCTAACCAATCAAAAACATTTAGAATTAACAGCATAAATATACTCTGATTAACAGATTTCATTACCTCAAGATTTCAATAACAGTTCCTAATGGATCTCCCACCTCAAACTCACAACAAAAAGTACACTAATAAGATAAAAACTGGGGACATTTTAAGACAGTTTTTATTTGAATATGCCAAATTAGCCAAGACAATTTGTATTTCTGTTTACTGTTGAAAAGGAAGATTTTTTTGTCTGTCTGTGTCTTTATTCACTATATTGAAATTCTAAGTAGAGAAAATGATAATCACTATCATTTACTAAGCACATACTAATTCTAAATTCTGCTTTCTGCATTAATTACTTTGCTACATTGCCTCACCTTATTTTTACATATAAGAAATCCATTGTTCAGGAACAGAATTCTAAAGAAGTTATTAAACTGGCCTGAACCAATAATTAATGACTGATTGTGATTCAAAGCTAAATATATGATTTCAAATGTTGTTTCTAAGCATTATGAGGTACCGCCTTTTAGATTTTTTCACAAGCATAAAAATTAAAAACCAATCATTTTAATGTATGTGTATATTTTATTTTATAAAAACCTTCTTTTACTTTTAATTTTATATTTAATATTTCTAAACATTAGAGACTTGTATGGTACAAGTGAAATTGAAATAATTTTAAAATCTTTCCCCTAGCTCTGGCTGGTGTGGCTCAGTAAATTGAGTGATGGTGTAGGAACTGAAAAGTTGCAGGTTTGATTCCCAGTCAGAGCACCTGCCTGGGTCGTGGGCCAGATCCCCAGTTGGGGGTGTGCAAGAGAAAACCAGTGGATGTTTCCCTCCCTATGTTTCTCCTTACCTCCCCCTCTCTAAAAATAAATAAATAAAATATTTTTTTAAAAGTTAATAAAAAACTTTTCCCTTGAATTGACTGTGTAACATGATTAAAATGACAGATGCTTTCACAAAATAAGAAGCACCTGAGAAATTTATTAACCAAATGAAGATGCCACAAATCTTATGTTAATAAACTGAGTTGCTCTCATTGCAACATAACTTCCTTTGCAGATATGTTTTGCACCAATTCTAAACCAGAGAATACCTATACCACCTATTGTCCTTCAAATATTGGAATACTATGAAAATTACTAGAATTGTATAGATTTACCACTTCCAATATGGAGATCGGAGTGTGTTTAAGGTCCCTTAGAGCCTCACCAAACATGTGTCTTCACTGTGACCCTCACATTTTGGATAAATTTGATGTGACTTCCTCCATCTATTTGTATTAATCCATGAAGAAATTGGATGACAATGATTCTCTGCTTTGGTTTTATTTTACCACCTTTTACTAAGTAATCTGCTAAGAGCATCTTCAACATGATTTCATAGGAAGAATTTATAACACATGTGGTTAATGAATGGGCAGAAAAAGCTGCTGGTGGTGCTAAGAGTTTGTGTCTGCAGCTCATCTAGTGGATCACTGTCCAGGGAAACAAGAGGCTGGACTTCCGGTCACTCTGCTGTGTGCCCTGTGGCGGAAATTCAGTTTTGAGGGGTTCTCAGTTTCTTATTTATGGATGATGGAGTTGTATAGTCAATCTCTAAATTATCTTCTAGTCAAATCATAAAATATGATTTTTCTCATGTTAAAAAGAAAGTGGATATTTAGTATATTACCCTTTATAGGTGGGGTTTCAATTTGATTCAATAAATATATGTTAATCACTGTCCATTTTGTAGACATCATGGAGAGGTAAGGGACTAGAATTGTTAGGGAAAGGGAAGAGAAGAATAATACAAATGTTTTAATAACTAAATTGCAGGATATAATGTAATAAGTATCATAGATACATATTTGCTGAGTGCTTATGAGGGTTCGGATGAGATAGAGATCATAATTTCACACAACTTTTTATGCAGAAATGATGTTTGAGATGAAGGAAGAGATCAAGATTGAGGTAGAAGACAAAGGACATGAACTGAAAAAGTAAAACAAGCATTTTGAATGTTTGGGAAATGTTAACTAGCCCTCTGTCTAAACTCAGGTAATATTCTAAAGAAAAATAGCTTTCACATATCTTGAATAATATAGTTTAATTTAAATTTTAGAAAGATTACCATGGCAGCAACATGGAAGTTGATTTGAGAGGAATAAGGGGAAGGGATGCCAGTTAAGAAGAATGATCTTAGTCAAGAAAAGAAAAAAGAAACACATGAATAATGATTAGATAAGGGATATGTGAAAAAGAGGACAAAATTGAGAAAATCTTCCAAAAAGAACAAGAAGAAAAAAATAATAATAAAAGATCAGCCTAGTGTTCAAACATGAGTTACAGAAAGAAAGATGGAGAGAAGCAAATTGGCAGAAAGAATTCATGAAATCTTATTAAACTGCAGAACATGGAATTTCAGAAGGAAAGTCACCAGCAAGAAACCAACAAAATAAGTGTAAAAAGACACAATTATATGACATTGGTATGAAATTTTAGTACTTCTGGAGTGAAAGTAAGATCTTAATGGCTTCAAGAAAGTGAAGAGAAGAGATGGTTAATCTTTAATTTGATGAAGGTTACTTAGTAAATTATTTGTATTTAATTAAATGTGGATATGACTTCAGTGCCCAATCATCTAAAAACAGGGGAGATTGCCCATTAAAAACACAAATGCACAAAATTATCCCTTTTGGTATTTTTAACTTATTGTTTGATGCATCATGGTTTCCACATCTGGATAATCCTCTCATTTGTCATGAAAAATTATCTGTAATTTTATCAATCACAAGTTGGCAGTTAACCAAGATAGCATTATGTAAATAGCAAACATTTAGCAATCAAAGTACTAAATAAATTGTAAGAACCTAAAATAGAACTAAGAAATTACATTTTGACTTTCAAGGTAATGTCTCGAATCTTGCAAAATTAAAATTCTATATTGATCTTTCAGCAAAGCATTTAAAAGCATGTAATAAGTGGTATTATTTAGAAATGCACATAAAGAGCTATTTATTTTTCTATTTGTAGGGTTCTATACAGCAGACTTCTACTTTTCTCCAGCCAGTATATTGTCATCTTTTTTCATTCTCCTTGTGAGCAGTCCTTTATTCAACATCCTTTCAGTGAAAATCCCTATGCTGTTAGTATATCCTCTTAGTTTCCTTGCTGCCAGAGATTTCCTACAAGTTATAGTGTGAATTTGCACTCTCTCCAAGTTCTGGTGCCCCCAAAGCTCATGGCAGCAGTCGGGGCCGAGTCATAGATCCAGTCCCTTGCCTGTTAGCTTCTGGCCTAAGTGTACAGCACAAGTTTTGGAGAGCACTCCTGGATTTGAGTCCTGAGAGCTTTTATGGGTTGCTGATATTTTTTAAGTGTCCATGTGCTTTATTTCCATGTTAAAGTAAGCGGTACCATTTGATTAATAAAATCTTGCATATTTTGTGAGACACATTTAGGTTAAATAGTTCAGAAAAGAGTTAGATTAGAACTGTGACCTAGATACCTTACCTGTAAGCACAGATAACTGTCACCCAAGTAGTTATTTGTCTACATTAGCAAGCAGTTCAAGGTCCCTCATGATTGTTGACCTTAGTGAGTAAAAATTGATTGTGAGAACAGCTAATGGTTTTCAGTCATTCTGCCTGCAACTCAATCTGCCTTATCACTGCAGTCATAAATGCTGTAGGTCCAAATAATTTCCAAAAAGTTAACTCTTTTTCTAGTAGCAAATATTTATGATAGTAAGAACATCAAGTGTCTGAGTGCCTATGTTAGAGATAATCAGACAAAGCTACTCTGCAAACATTAGAGAGATGGGTGAGAAAAATATAGAAAAGACACAATACCTATCCCTTAGAATCTTACAGTGTCATCCCATTGACACCTGGCTTTATTGGGATATTTTGTCAAATAGTCTAAAAACCCTAATAAAACTATTTATCTTACTTTTTGGTGCTATATTCCATGATTCCCAAATTTCACCCATTATATGTATGTAAGTTACAACAGGTTATCAATGACTGGCATCATGAAACCTTTATATGACCTGTGCGTATGCATTTACCTGGTGGTGGACATGATCACAAATGATGTGTGGAAATACCATGTTTAGTTTCTATATCAGTTGAAATTTTTTTCACTTGAAGAGTTCACACCATGCAATTGAAAGTAGATTGACTCAAATATGAATGAAGAATATCTACTTTTTGTTTGCATGGGGTTTTTTTAGTCAACTTCTTTTTTCTTTAGTTTTGTTGCTGGCATTATTGCAGATGTCCCCATTTCCCCTCCTATTGGCCCCTCCTCCCAACTCTGGTTCCTCCTTCCCTGCAGTTATCACCACACTGTTGTCAGTGTCTAAGGGTCATGCATATTTGTTCTTCAGCTAATCTCTTCCCCTTCGTTCACCCAGTTCCCCCAGCCCCCAGCCCTCTGAAAGCTGTCAGTCTGTTCCATTTACCCATGCCTCTGTTTCTGTTTTGTTTTGCAGTTTATTTTGCTCATTAGACTACATGCATAAGTGAGATCATACGGTATTCATCCTCCTCTGTCTGGCTTATTTCACTTAGCAACTTTGATTAGATTTGCTTTCAAAAACTTTTGAGCATTAAATTTAAGTAACTAAATAAAATAATAGATTTTATTCACTTTCATTTATACTCATTCACTGATGAATTCTGTGAGGCAACAGGTCAATAATAGTTAACTCAGCAAAGACGAGGTGAGGAATGAGGGTCTAGTCATAGGGTGTTCAGACCTTACTGATTAACTAGTTTTTACATGGTAACCACTAAGAGCTAACAAACTGAAAAAAGTAATAATAATTCAAAGTAAACTGAAATACCAGGTCCAGCAGATTTCATTTGTCTATAGTTCACATGTTGAATGCAAGTGTAGGGTTTGCATGCATCATTCAAGTTTCCTTATTTTAGGATCTATATGTTATACTTCTGTTGAGGTATGTTTAGACTATTTTAGTTTCAATTATAACTTTGTTTCAAAAAACTTAGTAGCTAATTTACAAAAAGAAAAAGGGGAGAATATTCTAGTTCAATTTCCTCCCATTAAGTCTCTAGTAAAGGGGTAGGATAAAGTAATGGAAATTAATTTGCATTAATAATGTGTCCACATCCAAGGCTGAAAGTAGGCTACACCTTGTCCTTCTAACTACAGTGCAATGACATGACATATGTCGTGACCTGGGGATCTTACTGTGAAAATTGTTGCCATGTTAGTTATTCTTGGGAAACATGAAACTCCATATCTATCTATAGGAAAGATTTTGTAAGTTTTGTTAAGTGAGTGACACAATTTATCAGAACTAGATCAATATAAATAACTTGAAGTAGATTTATTAGACAGTTACTATTAAGATACAATATGGAAAAATAAAATATCCCTAAAGAATGCCATAATATTTTATTTTTCAACTTACAATGCATATCCAATTAATTAAGTGGTTTATTGGAACTTTTAATAGATAACAAAATAATTAGTGAATGTTGCCAAAATTTTGGTCAGATGTTTAATCATATAAGCATATAATTGCTTAATGGCACTTTATGAGCTGAGTATCAAATACCTATTTTTATGTGGTACAATCACAGTTTTATAAAATAGATTCTAATGATGCTAACCAATTGGGTGCATGCTGGTTACATTATTTTAAAGAACTATTAAACATACACATAACCCAACAGTTCAATGGAAGGAAGTGTTGTAACACTAAAGGCCTAGGAAATCTCAAAAGACAAGCTATGCTAAGGCTAAAATTCTCAGCAGTTCCCATTCACAATCCTGTAATATGTAGTTTTGAATTGGTCTTATAATGGTATGAAGTCAGAAATCTTTTTCTTCATTATTTTTTCTGAAATATTTTCCATGTCACTTACAAAACTATACTCTGTGGCTTTATATTTAAATTCATGTGCCAACAATCAATACAGCTTATCCCATTTACTTGAGACACAAATAGAAATGTTTTACAGACTGTCAGATACAGATTTATCCAATCTTTTTGCTTCTGTTTATGGAGGAATGTAAAATATCAAAATTTGTGTTTAACCTATTTTTATATAATTTGGATGATGAATAGTTAATAGCTAGATCTCATGACTTTGGGTATAAGCTAAACATGGTTCAAGAGATTTTAATTTTGAAAATGACTTTAGGAACTTGTTTCAGAAAACACAATCATTAATAGAACACTTTTACTGAAAAATGCCTCTGATAAGGTGGCATAATAAATTTTATTTCAGTTTAGTTTTTATAACCTTAAAGTCATTTGATTTTGTCCTATTAGTAATGCAGGAAAATTATCTGGTAGATAAAACTTAGGTTTTAGAATCAGCCATACATACAGTCCCTGATAAATCATTATTAGACAGTAGCATTGAGCAGACTCCTCAATTTCCTCATCAGTAAACTGGAATGTAAAATATTATCTAATTTATGGGGCTATCAGGAGGATTATTTACACATTTCTTATGTACATTAAATGCCCAGCATGGTGATCAGCATATGTAAGCACTCGGTTGTTATCACCTATTACATGGTTGAGAGGCTATTATCTCTAAGTCCTTACTAAAGAGCATAGAAAATAAGTATAAGCGATATTTAGTCAAAATGCACAGTAGCATCATTTTTTTTCTTATTGTTGTTCAAGTAGAGTTGTCTCCATTTCCACCCCACCACGGCTCCAGACCCCATCCATCCCCATCTCCCAGCCTCGAACATACCTCCTTTGGCTTTGTTCATGTGTTCTTTATACATGTTCCTTGATGGACCTTCCCCTATTAGCCCATCCATTATCCCTCTCTCCCCTCCCCTCTGGTTACTGTCAGTTTGTTCTTTATTTTAATGTCTCTGGTTATATTTTGCTTGCTTATTTTGTTGATTAGGCTCCACTGATTGGTGAGATCATAGGGTATTTGTCTCTTTGAACTAACATCATCAGCTTTATATGAAAATGGTTCAAGTGGGAAATTCTGCAGCTGTAGCTTGACCTACTTACTTTATTGCACCCATTGGTGGACTCCTTACTTTGTCCTGCGGTGATATCTGTCGGATGACTGAATTCATGCCCAGGGTCCAAGAGGAGAATACATTTTAACTATAAACATAGCCCTTTATGCAGACTCGTAGTATCTCTTTTCCTTGCCACACAGTGGAGCTAGTCACTTCTCAGTTTCCGCTTGCCTTGTCCCGAGCACCCTACTCATCATTCCTGGAAGGAACTAAATCAGAACTATGTCTGACTAAACGTGCTGTTAAGAGCAGTCTTGGAAGAGGGAGATTAATCGCAGCTGGTTAAATTAGGAAATGCTACCTAGAGACATGGATGCACATCACCACTTGAACTTGGGTAGAAATTCAAAAGAAAATAAGTGGGATGAGAAAAACTCATGTGGGGGCAACATTGTGAGTAAAGGAAAGAAGGCAATATGTGTGCGGAATGTGGAAAGAACTTCAATGTAGCTGAAAATTGGAAATTATGACAGACTTGTAATAAATGATAACAGACTAGTAATAAAGACTAGTAAAGTGAGTCTGAGGAGATTTGAGCCACATATTAAGAAGACTGACCTGTATTTGATTGACAATAAGTGAAATAGGAAGGGTCCACATCAACAGAGGTAAGACGTAAGTGACCAGATCACTCTCAGGAACTGTCCCTCCACAAGAACATAAGCTCCAAAATAATACACTAAAGGTTAATTTCTACCCAGAGTAAATGAACTCAATATATAACTTTGGTAATTGGGGAATGAAAGTTCCCTTTGTGTGTTAAGATTAAAGCCTCAGCAGATATATTTTAATGGCTTCACAAATAACCAATATTTGTGAAATTTGTATGCAATTTGTGAATTTTCTTGTGCTAAAAATTTCTTTTAAACAAAATTATTTTATTTTATTTTTAAAAATATTTTATTTATTTATTTTTAGAGGGGAGGAAAGGGGGAAAAAGAAGAAAACATCAATGTGTGGTTGCCTCTTGCCTGCCCCCTACTGGGAACCTGGCCTGCAACCCAGGCATGTGTCCTAGACTGGGAACTGAACCAGTGACCCTCTGGTCTGTAGGTCAGCACTCAATCCACTGAGCCACACCATCCAGAGCAAAAAACTTTTACCCATAATATTTTATTTAGTTCTTTCAATAACCCCATGAAATACATATTATGTTTTTACTCTCTACATAGCTAAATAAACTGAGGTTTAGAAAGCTAATATAAATTTTCCCAAATTATCAGCTAATAGTGGCAAAACCATACCTGAAACTCTAGCTTGTCAGAGGCCAGACACCCATTGCTCATTATGTTTCATATCTGCAGTCTGGTAGAGATTTCACATTAGTGATTTGTTTGTAAATGAATCAAACTGTTTGAGTTTAGAATTAATATTACTTAACTTTTAGATCTTACAGTCTCATCTTTTCATCAGTCAGCATTTGGTACCTAGCAAGGAACATATATATATATATATATGTATGTATATATATGTATATGTATATGTATATGTATATATATAAATTTATAGTACTTAACACTAAATATTATATATATTATATAAATACTTAACACTAAACACAATATATTTATTCATTTAAACACTAAACATATATAAATTAAAATGTTTTACTGATAGATACATTTATATTTATACATATTTAATGTTTGTGGTTATTTATTAAATATTATATATAATATTTTGTACTTCCTGTCTAAGACATTGTTATAGAATATTGTTATAGATCTCACTTTACTTAAGAGTGGATTTAAAAAATCTCTCCGAAAGGAATTACTAAGTCAGGTATATTATTTTATGATAAAAATACACATTTTTCTATTTAAAGCAAATAATTTTAAAAGCATAAAAGATTAATTATCTTGAAAAGACAATTTCATTTGGTTAAATTTAGAAAAAAGGGAAACACCCTTCATTGTATGCTCATTCCTTAGGCCTAGAATATTTTCATTTAATTATGAATTGAATTAATTTACTTTCAGCCATTTTTCTCTAATGTACAAGGATCAATTACTCATGTTGAGGTATGTCCCTCTTTTAGAAACTTTGTTTCATTTGTTCTGCCACTTAAAATGTCTCATGTACTGGAACATATTATCTGTAATTTTTTCTATATTTCTTGGTTCCTTCAAGTATTAACCTGGCCGCCTTCTCAGATTCTCACATCACATCCCTTTCTCTTGTGCATAGATGCTTCCTATGGGATGCAAAAATGTGTAAAGGGGTCTCAGAGGTAGATAATCATATTAA
The DNA here is from genome assembly GCF_021234435.1 of Artibeus jamaicensis. Lineage (NCBI taxonomy): Eukaryota > Metazoa > Chordata > Mammalia > Chiroptera > Phyllostomidae > Artibeus > Artibeus jamaicensis. The sequence goes on along the minus strand of NW_026521803.1, from coordinate 13,807,671 downwards.
GGGAGGGAAGTTGAATTTCACATGTAAATAATTAACCTATAAGCATTTATGCTTAAAACTTCAATTAAAAGTCAATAAAAATGTATTTTCTCTGAAATGTATTTATTGCTAGTGTACCTTTTTTCATATATCTACAGCACTTTTTCTCTAGAATCTCAATAAATGACACTAAGCTTTACATACTGTAGTGCACTGAAAAATGAGGAAATAATTTAAACTTAGAAAAAAGTTGAAAAGCACTACAAAGAGCTTCTCTATCAACCTCATCTGGATTCCCCCACTGTAAATATTTTACTTTATTTGTTTTCTCTCTCTTTCTTCCCCTCTCCTATTATTATCAGTGGCAGTAGTAGCAGCAGTAATTGCCTTTATTACTGAACCAAGTGAGAGTAAGCCATGGATATGATGCATTATCACTCTACTGCCCTAAACATCTTACGTATAATTCCCCAAAACAAAATCAATCTTTTTACCTTTCCTGCAACCCTTCATGTCAGAAAATCAACTCCGATACTTCAACATCGAATCCGTAAACTTTATTCATATTTCAACAACTTTCACAAAATGTCTTCCTTTCATCCTTTCAACCAAGAAAATGCATATCACATTGATTATGGTCCCTGCAATCTGCTACAGCTTCACAGTTTCCCCGTCATTTCTACCCTTGACAGTTTTAAAGGGCACAGGCCATACATTTTGTAAAATGTTCTGCACTTTTCCCTCATCATCCTGATAACTCAGTGGTTCTCACCTGAGACAAATTTTCTTCCCAGGGGTAACTTCTTTGTCTGGAGATATTTCCTGGCTTTCATAAGTGGAGGATGGGGTAAGGAGCTATTGACATTTAGTGGAAAGGAGCCAAGGATGCTGCTACGCATCTAAAATATACAGGACAGTCTCCACCACGAAAGTATCCAGAACTAATGGTCAATAGTGCTGAGGCTGAGAAACTCTACCTGGCACCTCTTCATAGGCAAACTTTCAAGGAGAGTATAAGAAAGAAAAATTATAATATAATCTCAGTATACACATAGATGTAAACTTAAAAAATAAAATATTAGTAAATCAGATTAAAGAATAAGTAAAATTATACCATCATAACCACATTGGACTCCTCTCTGGAGAGCAAGGTTTATTTAACTTTAGGGAATATACAATTCCCAAATTTATAAAGAAGTGCAAAAATTCTAGGCTAGATTAACAATAGATTAGACCCACTTAAAGAGCATAGCAATGACCTCTTGAGATAATCAGTCAAGATTACCAAGAATTTAGAACATGGAGAGAAAAAAGAGCTTAAAATAGATATTTTAAGCTATATGGACATAAAGGGTTGAATGATAGGGAATAACATGTCTAATCAAATTTGAAAAAGTAGAGAAAAGTTTATACTTGAAAATACAGAGGCTAAAAAACTTCCAGAAATGATTAAAGACATTCAGATTCAAGAAACCAAATGAATCCCCAAAAGTTTAAGTGCAAAGGAATTCTCAACTAGACACAAAAGAACGCCAACTAAAAAATCTTTTTCTGAGAGTTAAAAAGGGATAATTCCTCAAGGAGTAATAATTAACCTGACTGCTGGCTTCTCAACAACAGTGGAAGGCAGGTACTAAAAGAAAATGATTATCAACCAACAGTTCAATAGCAGGAAAATCAATCCCTTAAGTACAAGGGCAAAAATGAAACATTTTCAGTCAAACAGAAAGCTGAAAAACTTTGCTGTTTACTGTAGAAGAAAATAAATGGCAAAAAAAACCATGTGAAAAGATGCTCAGATCCATAAGCATGATAATCAGAAAAAAATACAAACCAAGAACAGAATGAGAAACCAAAGCATATTCACCAGTTCAGAATAAAAATATTATTTATGTATCAGTCAAGGCACAAAACAATTAAAAACAGTACATTTATGCAAATCTGATTAAAACTGAAATGTGTGCAAATATTCTGGAAGATATATTAGAAATATGTTTAAAGATGTCCTGCTTCTCAGATAAGATCAAATTCAAGGAGTTCATCATCACCAAGCCCTTATTATATGAAATGTTAAAGGGACTTATCTAAGAAAAAGAAGTTAAAAAAACATGAACAGTGAAAGGACAGCAAACTCACAGTTATTAACAACCACACCTAAAACAAAAGCAAACTAAGAGGACAGCTAGATCAGGAGTGGAAACACAGAAATGAAGATCTCAAGGAGGGTTAGCAACAGGGGAGTGGGAGGAGGAGAAAGGGGGGAGAAGGTACAGAAAATAAGTAGCATAGGTGGTAGGTAGAAAATAGATGGGGGGGCAAGAATAGTGTGGGAAATATAGAATCTAAAGAACTTGAGACACACGGTCATAAACTAAAGGGGGGTAATGATGGGGATGGGGGGTAGGGTGGAGGGGAATGAAGGGGGAAATAGAACAACTGTAATGGCATGATCAATTAAAAAATATATGTTATACATGTCACGACTCAAATACTGCATGCAGCCCTGGAAATAAATTCCTATGTTGCTAAAGTAAAGAACTGTTACATATAATAAGACAAGTGCATGAATGTAAATGCATGTTCATGGGTGTGCTGGCAATGAGTATATAAAATACTATTGGACATAAATAATAAAATGCATAACTAAATTCTTGAACACTCCTTCATGAAATAATAAAGATGGACATTAATGAATGATAGCCACACACATGGCTAAATCTTAGGAAAAAAACCTTATGGAAAAAAATAGCATGTTGTAGAAAAATACATAAGTACAATGCTGTTTAAATAAAGTTCAAATTCATCCCAAATTACTCAATACAGGACTAACCATACAAATATATGTGGAAAAACTGATTTTTTAAAGAACAAAGATACAGCAAAGGCAGAAAAAACAGCATAGTCATTCCCTCTGAGTAGAAAGATGCAAGGGGTGGGATCAGGAGCAGAGGCATCAACTTCCGTATGAGGGGCCATAGTTCTCTCTTTTAGACTTGTACATGTATGTGTGTGTTCACTGTGCTGTGATACTTTAGACATATGATGTGTATATAGTGTAAATGTGTTCTGCATCCACTTCACACCTGCTCTATAGAATAGTTAGTGTTCGGTAAGCAATCTCTGGCCAGTCATTCCACTTGATTTTCCTAACCCTAATATTTTTCTCACTTTTCAAACCTCCTTGGTGAAAATTTTTTTCTCCTCAGTCAGATGTATATGAGAAATACCTTGTCAAATTTCATAAAAATGTTTTTTTGCATTCCTAGATTGATTTGTTGAATACTGACATTCTTAAGTTCATTTTCAGTTATTTCTATCCTAAAAGTTCAATTTCATCCTTCAGTTCAAATAAATGCATTGATACACATTGCTCTGACAAACCTTTCATTCCTCGGCTCTAATTCAAAAAGAGATGAATAAAAAGAAATATGGAGCCCTGTCATTTTTGTTGCTTGAATAAAATAAGATGCTACCATTTTTTTTATTTCTGTCTGAAACTCTCTTTGCTTTGATCTCATGGAACACTCACAGGGATAAATTCTTTCATCTTGCTAAGAAATGGAAAAATAGTTTGAATTATCTCTTTATTGGGGGCCCCAAAGACTTCAACCTGGAGACAGTGCTTCAGAGTAAGTTTCGGGGTGAGAGAGAGTCGGAATTTCTAGAGGCAGCTCCTCTGGCTCACCATTGCTTACTTGTCAGGAATTTTACAAGCTACACGTTAAACCCGGGTACTGTAAAACTTAAATTTTATACCTTATATTTAAGTAAATTATGTTTAAAACAAAAGTAATAATTATACAAAGCTATCATTTTGATTATTTTATTGCATTGTACTATTAAATACTGATACCTGCATAGTTAGAAGTGCTACATATTAATGTACCACTCTGCATTTCTTTCCAACTCTGCATTCAGTAACCTCATCATGTTGGTGACAAACATATGTACTTTTAATCCTCACCCAAGAATATATTTATTGATTTTTGAGAGAGAGAGAGAGAGAGATTCAAGTGAGAGAGAAACACCAGTCTGTTGCCCCCAGTGGGTCTCCCTGCCTGTGACCAAACCTATAATCTAGGTACCTGCCCTGGCCAGGGATTGAACCTGCCAGATTTTTGGTGTTTGGGACAATGCTTCAACCACCTGAGCCACCTGACCAGGGCAAACTTACGTATTTTTAAATCTCTCTTTATCATTAATCATTCTTTTAGTCTATTGGATCAATCTAATTCTTAAATCTCTCTTTATCATTAATCATTCTTTTAGTCTATTGGATCAATCTCATTCTGAGAGATGTTTTAAATTTCCTCAATATAAAGACTATCACATTTTCCTCATATTATTCTCAATCTCATAATATTTCCTGTTGTATTTTTTGTAAATTATGGTTAACAATGTGTGAATCTTTTGGACAATTATAGTTTCTAATGTAAAATAAGACTGCCTTATGCAATGTATTTGGCTTAATTTTTACTTTCTCTCATATTAATATTTCTCCTTTATATTTATCTTAAATATTATATAATAATTTTATCTTTCGTAAACCACATCCAGCTAGATTTATTTTTTCTCAATATGATCATGTTCATTTCTTATAGGAAACTTTAATGCATTTACACATATTTTCACCCCAAAAATGTTTGATTTAATTTCTGCATCTATAATTTTGTTGCAACACATTGCTAGATAATTATTTTGAATTGTTTTCAAATTGTTTCTCTAGAACATGTTGTCAAACTAAGATAAGTTTTCTCATTATACATTAATTATTATTGTGAACCATCAGGAAGAGAAACATGGAGACTTTCCCATCTTGGAAACACATCTTGTAATAGAGTGGCAGTTTTAATTAACAGCAGAGCCCAAGTATCAATAATTCTCCCGGAACTCCTTCTGTCCCAACAATGATTGCTGCTAAGAGAGGAACTGCTTAGGTTAGCACTGAAACATAAGTCAATTCCAGAACTCTGAGGGCAGTCTGAAAACCGGCAATCTAAAATCAAAACGTCATTCCCTATAAGGCCCCTCTCATCACTCTCCAAACCTTTCCAAGCTCTTGTGTTGAAGATGGTATCTCAGCACCATTAAAGCAGCAATGCACCTTATCGTTTGAACTGCTGTGGTGCCTCTGTTTTACGGATATTATCACTCCTTTGACCTTCCCCGTAGTTTCATATGTAATCTATAATCTGAGTCTCAGAGACAGACTTATTTCTATAAATATGAGGTTGATCTTGCTATTTTCTGCAAATGTATTATACCTGGCAGCATGAATTGTATATTTAATCCTGTGACCCATTAGTATTCATTAGCATTACATTTTAATTCACTCGTCAGGAAAATACCTATGCTGTGAAAAGCTTTTTTGCCTCAGGTACAAAGGAAGTCTACCCTTCAGAAATTAAAATCAAAGCTGGTTCCACACGGCAACAGGCTGTTCCCATTGTAATGCTGTAAATATGCTGCCATGTATTCAGTTTATTACCATTGCTTTCCCACAGACCCTCTTTATGTTAGGAATTTATTTAGTTCAACAATAAAGTGAGTTCAGATATCCTGGCATTTAACCCCTCCTCTGGTATTGGATAACAATGGGACCTGAGGCAATTCGCTATCAAAGTGCCACACCTGCAACTTGTAAAACATATTGATTCTTCAACGACAGTTAGATGTATAGGGTTCAATGTGCTTCCTGTTCCAAACCTTTATGCATGCTTCTCTCTCCACCTGGCACCTCTACCCCCTAAATATCTAAATGACTGCATCACTGTTTTTGAGCCTTTACTAAAACATTAGTCTCTTCTCTGAAGCCCTTCATCGTTCTTCCAAAGAGTACTTGATTGACAGCCTATTTCTTGTGATAAATCAGAGGCTCCTTAAGTGCAGCTGCAGTGGACTCTCACTTGTACATCTCTGGGCCTAGCACAATGCTGAGAACAGAGTAAACAATTTGAAGTATTCATATAATGCAAAGTCAGTAAATACATAAAGACCCATGCATGAACACCCTGTACTAGGAGCAGGTGACGAGAAAGTAATTGTGTTGAAATCCATTTTTCTATATACAGAAAATATCATCATGTGGGCTACCGGGCTTCACTTTGCATTTATGTATGTTTGAGAGGTCACGTCTTTGTGATGGTCACACGTGGCTTTGGATGAACTAGCTGAGTGCAGTTGAAGAAGTGACACTCTGCTGAACCAAACAAGGGTCAGAGCTCAGAGGAGTCAAAAGAAGACAGAGCTTGCATCCGTACATTCAGAGCTTCTCCTTCTCTAATCTTATTATAAGAAATGAATGGCCCATATTTTGTCAATCTCTTTTTTTTTGTTCTGACTCAGAATTATCCATAAATTTTCTTTTTTATTTAATTATTTTTCAAGTACAGTTTTTTGTCTTTTACTCCCAACCCACCCACCCCCCGTGCTCCCCACCTCCCTCCCATTTTCACCCCTCTTAGTTGTTTCCATGTGTCCTTTATACTAGTTCCTGTAAATCCCTCCCCTTTTTCCCCTGAAATTCCCTCGCCTCTTCCCTCTGGTCACTGTCCCCCTTGTTCTCTATTTCAGTATCATTGTTTTTATTTTGCTTGCTTGTTTGTTTTGTTGTTTAGCTTCCTGTTAAAGGTGAGATCATATGGTATTTGTCTTTCAAGGCCTGGCTTACTTCACTCAGCATAATGCTTTCCAGTTCCATCCAAATTTTGTCAATCTCAAATTAAGTTCTTCAGTGCTAAGAGATTAAGATGAAGGTTTAAACAACGCTCTTTGAATTTCTTTCTTTTCTTTATTTTTCTTGTTGGCATCATTACAGATGTCCCCATTTTCTGCTGCTTTGCCCACCTCCATCCAGCCCAAGCTCCTCCTTCCCCTTGGACTGTCGCCACGCAGTTGTCTGTGTCTCTGGGTTGCACATGTGCATTCTTTGGTTAATCCCTTCACCTTCTCATTCAGTCCCTGTCCCTGACAGCTGTCAGTCTGTTCCATGTACCCACGCTTCTGTTTCTATTTTGTTTGACAGCTTATTTTGTTCACTAATTTTCACATATAAGAGATCATATGGTATTTGTCTTTCTCTTATTTGTTATTGTACTTAACATGGAGGGTTTTAACATTTTAATTAGCAAAATGACCTAAAGCTTGTGGTATTAAAAGGGATGGCATGTTAATGAAGAGATGACAGCTACTAGGTTATTGTTTTGGGTCAGGGAACTTGCCAGAAACACCTCACAATCAAATACACAGGCTTGTTGGCTGGCTCAGGGCACAGTGGTTTCTAACCCAGACACAGCTGGCCATTCTCTGTGTCCCTGGGGCCACCAGGGAGAAAAAGGCCTAATATATTATTTGATAACAGTATAATATGCTAAATTAGATGCCATCTCCTTGTCCATAACAAGTGATAAATGTTCAAAAACAAGAATGTATTTTAGACAAATAAAACATTCCTTGGTTTCTTATTTTTATTATTCATATGATCTCTCTTAATGAGCTGCCACACAAATTACATGTTGGATAATTAAAATAACTTGACAAGTATCATTTTGTGACTCTTCAGTTCACGTGTGCAGAACAATTTTAATTAAAGATGGATTCAACTCACTTGATGTTTAAGTCATGTTAAAAGATAAAATTGCAATGTTGAGGATAGGTTTTTATTATTTTATGACCTTTTTAGATAATAAAATAGTTCATTACACTAGCTTAATAACTAAAAATATATATTAATAAAATCATTTATAAAATAAGAAAAATGTGTAACATTCAAAAAAACATGATTATCAATGCAGATTCAACATACCTAGGTGATCCTAAATATTTTAATAGCATTATAAATTCTGATTGTTATTCAGAGGCATGTAATACTGTCATTAGGAATTGCAGTCTGACAGTCCCAGGAGAGGAGAAAATTATTCAGACTAACAATGATAACTGAAAAAGCTATTGTTATGTTGATGTCAACAGCAATATCAAATTAAAGTTACTTTTGAAATTATGATTACTACATTGTTCATATTTTTGGCAATTAGAATTCTAATTAACTGGTAATAATTTAATATTGAAATAATCAACACAGTTTATTAATTACAACCCAAGAATTCAAACCTTAGATTGAGAGAACTATTAAGAGAAAAATGACATATTTATGAGGTATAAGATATACAAGATATAAAATAACATTGGAGTTATACAGAAGTGTTCATTCCCAAATTGTTATTACTGTCTCAAGAAGTTTTTCTCCAGATTCTATCAAGGTATTGGGTATCTCAGTAACTAGCAAATTAAAGACTAAACATCAGATGATTTACTGTCATCCTCTGAATATTAGGATTATGAACTATTTTTATGTTTTACCTTACTTATTTTTGAGAAATCATTTTTCTATAATTACCATGTATTGTCTTATTATATGTCTTAAACTTTTTAAAATTGCTTTTAGAAATCTTCAAAAGACGTGTGCTTTTGGAATTGTTTCCCCTAGCTTTATTGCGTTTGTGAAAATGAGGAACATGCTCTTCTCGGGCCCCTTCTAAAGTGAAGAACCCCATTTTATGGTAGAATAAAGGTATGAGAAAGGACCAGGGCTCTGATTGACTTCCGTATTTCTATGCCCCCTCTTGTTACATGTTAATTACAATTATTGAATATATGCATTCCTCAGGACACAGTCGATTCTTATAACTGAACTGCTCAAACTCCCATGATAGGACATCAGATAAAACCATAGACTTGACTGCCACTGCAGTTTTTCCTAGCTTCCAGGTGTTCACCTAACTGCGCTACCAGTTTGCTATTGCTTTTATTTGACTACAAAAAAAGCAACAAAAACAAGGAGTTCATTTTTTTTTGTCCAGGGGCTGGTCTGAACTGATTAGGAATACCATATTCACAGTCCAGTATAGGAGAAGGTCTGAGAGGTCACTGTTTTGTAGATGCAGGATTTCGGAGGACAACTGCAGATACTAAGAGACAAAGTCAAATGTATCCACAGAGCAAACTAAAGTAAGCCCCTGTAATAATATAGGACAAGAAGTTTTCAGAGGCAGAACAGGAAAATATCTGAAACCAACAGGCAAGGGACAAAATACAATGTACCAGCTATAAAATATGAGAGTTACTGGGAAGTCATTCTTGCTAAATACTGACCTGCTACAGAGGGAGCACTTCATATCTACAGGTAGGTAGATAGATAGTTTAGCATTAATTCACCTCCATCCCTAGAGCTGCCCCAACCACTTTCAGGGAGATTTTACATTGGTATATGAAGCACAACATGTAATTATGTCGAATTTCAAATGAGTCCTTCACAATCCTTTTATTGATCTATTATTCCTTCAATCCCATTACACATATCAGATGCATTTTGGGATAGGTGTGAGCATAAGAAATGACATATTATTTAACAATATAATCTGTACCTATGAAACAATATTATAATTCCTTTAATAAATTCCATATGTAGGTCTTGCAACTCCCAAGAATCTGCTCTATGTTGGGAAGTGTCTTGTGTGAAATAAAGGTTGTAAGAATGGAAAACGTATCCTTGGACAACACACTGTAGGAAAAAGAAGTTAGAAAAGGAAGAGGGCAGAGTTGAGCAACATTGTTTATACAAAATTTACATAGACATACGCAGGTAACCAGTGTCAAATACTTTGCACTGCTTCTACCTTCTCAGGAAGAAACCTTACTGGGGTTATGGGAGTCTTATGCTAGTAATATATGCTGTGATGCCTGGAAAACACGAGACATCTGGCTTGTATTGCATTTTCTCCACAGTTGTCTGTGTACTGTTTTCTCCTCCACTGTAATTACCGCCCTGGTTTTTGTGGCTCTTGGTTACAGGGATTATTTGTGGCAAGTGTATGTGTAGCAATATGACGCAGGTGTACTGTCTTTATTCTCTGTGATTTCATTTGTTTGAGGAACAAAACAGATATGATTAAACTCCCACTTCAAACCAATATGGACTGTACCCTCACGGTGCCCATTTTGGTGAATCTGTCTAAGCTTCAGCATATAAAAATACAAATGTCATCTATTTTCATGCTATTTATTACTTAGTGATATGGTCACAAGTGGAGTAAAATGCCTCAGTTCTTCTCTCACTGGGATTTTTTAAGTTGCCATTTACTCAGTTATGAGACTGAGACCTGAGTGGGATCAGTCTCTGATATTCTATTCTCTGGAGGCTTTGTTTTCCCTCCCCTCATCTTTGGTAATAACCTCCGATTCTATTTCATAATGGGATTGAAAGGCAGCAACTATATAAAATGAGAGCAAATAATTGTATTATTCTTTAAATGAGACCATTGAAATGGCAAGGAAGGGACGTTATAAATCTTTTTTACTGGGATATATATTGAGCTTTTATAGGCCTGAGTTTCTGAAATGCTACGTTCTATTGCCATTTGCAGGCTCCCGCTGAGGGCCACCACGGTAATAGTGATCACAATAATTATAGACATAGATAGCAACTATCTTCTCATCAGTCAGCTGTCTCTAAGCAACAAGGTTTAACAAGACTAACAATTGCCACCGCGAATATTCATGTAAGAATACAACTCTCAGAATTTAGTTATTACAGAAATGGTGCCTGAAGCCCTCTGGCCTCTAATGGATCTGCCATTTGTCTGCAGTGTCTGAGACCTAAACCGACTCTCCCAGCTCATAATGGCGATCATTTGTTTCCTTTGTGCCAAACACTTGATGGTTAATTCAAATACAGTTTTTACTAAAAGCCAGACGTGGGGCTTATTAAATTCCTAACAAATGATTCTTTCCAAACCTAAGATTTCTGTTGGGAGTTCGAATGTATATAACCATATGCCGTAGAACGGTTACCATATGACGCCAGTCAACATGCCCTCCAGTTTTAACCCTTGGGGACCCAGTCTTGAGGCCACATCTCTTCATAACTCCATCAGCAGTTTTGACTGAATTAACAGGATGATTAAGCAAGACATTTTTAAAGGATGCCATTTTAAACAAAATCTTGAAGAAAGTTGTTAGCGTATCACTGATTAAGTACCTTCTGTCCTTTAAAAATTGGGAGCAGAGCAATTAACACCACAAACTACAAGCATATACTTTAATATTAGCTAACCTTGCATTTGTATAGTGCTTTAGTTCTTCTAGCTTTTTCACACATAGAATCTCATCTAATTTTTAATTAACCTTGTAAATCAAACAGGGCAAGATGTTTACTCTGAATTTGCAGGTAAGAAAATGAGACACTAAACGGTCATATGGTTTACCCAAGGTCACCACAGCGGAGCTAGGACAAGTACTCTTGGGGCCTGATTCTGACCCATTTCTTCTCTGGATACCCACTGATTTATTTGCCATACAGCCAGGGGTCGGGTTTCAGGGACAAGAAGTGGAGGCTGTGCTCTCTGAATTCACAGGGCAGCATTCCTTATTTCTTCAGTGTTCAAGCACAAACTCACCCGGTCCCAGGAGCTCTATGTTGGATTAGAAAACTCATGTTTTTTTTCCAGTACCATGCCTGTAAGAGTTCTCCCTTCTGGTTACATTAGGTCCACCTGGTATTGTATTAGGCAGTCTATGAACTATTTCTTTCTTTAGTTCACTTGAACAGGTCCGCAAGGACCTTTCTTCTTATTACATGGCTCACTCACTGGGAAACTATGTCTCTCCCATTGTGCTGTGCTGTTCATGGTCTGTTTAAGTAACAGTAGGCCCTGGCCAGGTAGCTCAGTTGGTTGAAACATCATCCCCATATGCCAAGGTTGCAAGTTTGATCCTCAGTCAGGGCGCAGACAAGAGTTAACCAATGAATGCATAAACGGACGAGGCAACAAATCCATGTCTGTCTTGGTGTCTCTCTTCCTTTCTCTATAAAATTCAATAAAAATATTTTTAAAAAGTGAAGTAATGGTGACATCTGGTCAAGAGAAACACTCCTTTGCCCTGGCTGGTGTAGCTCAGTGGATTGAGCAGGGGCCTGGGAACCAGAGGATCGAGGTTCGATTCACAGTCAGGACATTGGCCTGCAGGCCAGTTCCCGGCAGGGGACTCATGAGAGGCAACCAAACATTGATATTTCTCTCCATCTCTCCTTCCCTTCTCCTCTAAAGATAAATAAATTAAAAATCTTTAAAAAAAGAGAGACACATTCCCTTTAATCACCTTTTTCTCTGTCAGTACAACTGCATATACATGAAGGAAGCCACACTAAGCTTTATGCTGTCTTCTACTCTCCTTTTTCACTGTAGCAAAAACGTCACATATGTTGGGGTACCAGTGCACTTCATCCCAACCTCCTATCATGAAGGTAGCTCCTTAACGCCCCTCGGATAACAATCATATTAAAATTCTACACAGTTATTTTTTAAAGTCTTAAAGCATGGGAGAGAAACACATACATTTTAGCTAAGTACTAAATCAGAAAATTTTATAGAAACCATTATTTTCCTTGATGAAACTTCTTTTAAAGTTTTGAACCTACTCCTTCATCTATTTTGTTCTGCTATAGATGTTTTTGGCTTCCAAAATTTGGCAAAACTAACTCACTTTTTATTTTCTCATCTCTCCATTATTTTTCTTTGGTAAACATTCTCAGTAATGAAAGCAAGTTTTGTTTGAAAGGAGGCAGGTATGGTAGTCAAATGCCTCAGACACAGTGACCACCAAAGCATATGACACCTATACACAGTAGAGGACCCCTACATCAGGTCTGTATCATCAGGAGTGCATGTTATTGTAATACAGAAGCAGCCTGAGCATGCATTTCAAGTGAGAATGTTAGTTGTGGAGTCTTGCTTTCAATGTTATTCCACTGTATCTTCTCCAGGTCAGTAAATACAGCAATTAATAATTTTTTTTCAGAAACCATGTCAGGTACTTCTGTATGTTAGGTCCTTGAGGTCTAAAATATGTATACAAAAAATACCTGGCCTTTTAATAGCTTATGACATTTGGTACATACAATAGGCAACCAGAATAAAACATGGAAGTGAATTATGCATTCCATTGTCCTAGATCATGAACAAGGGGAACTTGGCACAGAAGAATGTGTATAATTTTACCATAAAAAGAAAGTAAATGAGAAAAGCAGTCAGAGAGAATAGGACAAGGAAAAACATGCATATGTGAGGTGCATTAAACATACAGTAGACCCCAAACCTGCAGTACATTAAAATTACCCAGGGAACTTTTTAAAAGTTATATTTCTGGGCTCTATTAAAAAAACACTGAATCAGGAGCTTAGGCAGATGAGGCCCCAGAATTCATATTCAATAAAAATTGTACTGTTAGCCTGGCTAACTTTTGGGAACCAATGATCTAATTTGTCAGTACATTAATTCTTTCAAAGATTATTTACTGACATTCTAATATACAACAGACATGATCGTAGATGCTTGGACAAAGTAGACACAAAATCTACTGTGTTGTTTCCATCCTAATGGTATGAGACAGATACTATACTAAGTGCAATCCATAGGTTAACTACACTCTTCTGCACTAAAGCCCTATCAAGACTCCATTTCCCATATGAGAAAAGCTAAGGCATGAAGAGCTTAAATAATTTACCTAAGGTTACATAACTAGCAGGAGCGGGACCTGGAATTCTCCAATGCAGTGGTACCCCAGAGCTCTCATGCATGGCCAGCTACATAATTTGCAGAGCCCAGGGTGCAATGAAAATGAAGGGCTACTTGTTCAAAATACAGAAAAAAACTGCTGTTAAAGGAATTAAACTATGAAATTTTTTTCTTTCATCTATGGTCTCTCCTGCAACTTGTGATTTTTTTTAAAATTTGGTATGTAATGTCATTCTAAGAAACACAAATTAAATTGTAAATGATTATAAGACTGCTCCCACTCATCTGGATACTTTATAATGTCATTTTAAAAAGCAGATACAAGAGCATTTAACTTATATTCAGGATCATTGAAATTGTACACTTTGTATTTTATAGTTTGTACATTCTTACTAGAACAGAAATGCTGCATAAAGCAACTCAAATTTTTATTTTACTTCTTAATAGACATATATTTTTCTCTTGTATACATTTGACTTATGGGTGAGTAAGGAAGTAGTGAAAGAAAAAGAAATCGTGGGTTGCCTTGTCTTTCCTTCTATACCATTATTTTCAGCATAAGTGTTGACTAATACAGGGCAAATAACACCAATAAGAAAGGCTATGATCGGATTCCTTTGTCACTCATGCATCCTAGTGTCATGGCTGTCTTTCTGTGTTTGGAAAAAGTTCCAGTTCGAAGGGAAAGCGCGGCCTCTCTTGGCTGTCAAAATCAAGATTTATTCAGTTGCAGACATAAATGCATGCTTACCTTTTACTCACATAGAGTCTGGTGGGACTTGCACACATCCTTGCCCCACCAGAATTCTGTGATCACAGTGCTTAATGACTGCTATGTGGGAAAGACATGGAAATGAACAGCAGACGTTAATCTGTAAGTCTACTCACATGCATCCTCTATTCACAGGACTCCAACAAAACACCAGTTTAAAGATAAAAGCAGCCAACATGTCAAGATGGCTACAGAACATTAAACTGAGGATGGGCCCTTTGAGCCCTTCAAAAGACTTCACAGGTCGCACACCCGTGAAACTTAAGTCCTGCTCTACACTGCATCCTGCATGAGGTGGTTTTGGGTTGACTCACTATCCTTGTTCTTGTCAAGGTTAATTCCTGTTTATAAATGTCCCTTTGTAGTATAATGACCATGACCAAATGTAATACTCTAGATCTCTTGTTTTCAGAACTCGAAGCTTTATTTTCCTGCTTAGACACCCACACTAAAGCCACCCTGAGTTTCCTAATTTGGATAGATGCAGTGTTCCATCTCATTGTCCTCTTTTTATCCTTCATTCCCTGTATTTACCATAACACTATGTGCAGGTACTCTTCAAAGTGCTTTCCATAATGCCTCCCTCAATCCTCACAGCAACACTATGAAGTATGTACTAATTGGGTGGGCAGAATAATGGTCCCCCAAAGATATTCATGCCCTAATCCACAAAACCAATAAATATGGAAGGGTGAATTAATGTTCCAGATAAAATTAAATTTGCTAATCAGCTGATCTAAAGATAGGGATATTATTATGGATCATGTGGGTGGGCCCAAAGTAATCACAAATGTCCTTGTAAGTGGAAGAGAAGGTTGGAGTGATTTAATGTGAGAAATATCAACCTGCATAGCTGGCTTTGAAGATGAAAGGGAGCCATGAGCCGAGAAATGTGGGCAGTCTCTGCAAGCTGGAAAGGCAAGGACACAACAGGATTCTCCCCTGGATTCTCCAAAAGGATTTCAAACCTGCCAAGAGCTAGACTTTAGCCCCTTGAGCACCACCTCAGACTTCTGAACTACCCAAGCTGGCTTGCATCACTGGTTCTCATTGCATTTCTAGTGGACACTGTGGATATGGAGCATTTTATTTATAAAGAACAGCTTAATGAATACTTTAAAATAAATGATCACTTTTGGCAAATAATAGCCTCTTCTGTGAAGTATATATAATGTAACTATCTCAAGATTAAACACATAACTACCTCCACTAAGGAAGAACAGCTGCACATTGTATTTTTGGTAAAAATTAAGAGCTCAGCAGTAACCTCAGACAACTTTCTGGATATTTTGTATTCCCCATCTGTCATTTTTTAAGATTATGCAAGAAGGTATTGCATTTATCATTCTAAAACATGAAAATATGTCTACTCTCAAGGGGCCATGTAAGTCTTGAGGGTATTTATTTGCCAGTGTGCAATACATTTACTGCCTTCTTAATGCATAGGTGGTAGTTTCTCACAGAAAGAAAATAGAGATATGAGTAAACGTTTTTAATGCATGCAAAAAAAATCAACTAAGATCTGTTAACTTTGTTATGGACCAAGCAATTAGCTGAAGTTGATAAGTATTTAAGAAGCTTCTTATACATGACAATGGCCAAAGCCTCAGGTTAAATGAAATGCAATGCTTCTCTAAGTCTGGATTTCAGATTGCATGCTTCCATTATACAGTCTTCCAGTGTCCTTGTTCCTCTGTCCCATGCCCTGTCATTCCTCCCAGCATGACTCTCACCTCTGCCACGGCCTGGAAACAAATAGGCAGTTTTCACTACAAAGAAGCTACCAATCCAATATTTTCTACATAAATTATATATGCAGCACGGTGAAATTACCAGCATAATTCCATTATGTCATTTCCACAGTTATACTCAATTGCTCTTCCCTAAAGTCACCAGCACTTTCATTTCCAAACATTTTCTTTCCTGTCTCTGTCTCTCATTCCCTGCTTAGACTTTTGGTTATGTTCCCATATCCGGGAGGTCGGTCTGAAAGCCTTTTTGAACTGGTCTCTAACCCTCATCTCTCAGTTTGTTGTGGCAATAGAAACTAGGGTGAAACACAGCAGAAAGCACGCTGCTCCGACCTTCAATCTCTGTTTTGTATGAAGAGCAACCTAGGCAAGCTCTAAATTGCATTCTAAAGATAATACTTTTATCTCCTATAGCTTTGACATTAGACATTGATTTTAAAAATAAAATTCTTTTGGTTCATTACTATTTTGTGATTGAATCTAAATGAAATCTGATCCATTGACCCTGCCTATTGAAAACTTCTCGATGTAAACATTCTTCCCTGTGGTCTTTCTAATAACCGCCAAACCAGATCATGTCTCTTCCCTCTGTCTTCCCACTGTCCTTTGAGTTTTCTGACTCCCCCTCTGCATAGCTAGAAGTGTACCTAGGTAATTACTTTTATTGAAGGGATTCAATATTTTGATGTATGTAGGTGAAACTGTATCAGATTTTTTTCTATAGTTCATCTGAACTTTCTTGTATCAAATTTCCCTTTCTCTTAATTAGTGGTCATGTTAATTAAGTTTCTTTTAGATGTCAAATATTTTCAGTTACTGTCATTACTAGCATTAGTGCATTTTGATATTTAAGACTGAGGTCTGCTTATTTAATAGCATTTTTGCAATTATACTCCAAGAAGATATTGCATGTACCATTTTAAAACATAAAAAATATGTGTCATTTATTTTATTTTATGGGACACGTAAACTAAGTCATTTATGTTTCTTTTACCATTTAATTTAATAAAAGCTTCTACTTCAAATAATAGCCAAGCTGGTATCCTCCTTCCTACAACACAAGCTAATACACTGACCCGTATTTCTTTGTGAAGAAGAGATGGACGAGATTTGGCTCTGAGATATTCTTTCTCCTTTCCTCTCCTGGGCAGTCATCCTTCCAATGTTGGAGACCAGGAGAAGGAAGTGAGAAAAGCAGGCTTGCTGAATGAGGGGTGTTCCTGGCCTAACTGTGCATCCTGGCAAATTCAATCTTATCCTTCTGACGTGCAGGCCTGTCCCAGGGGCAGCCTCATGGAGATGTGCCCTGTGCAGTGGCGCAAGGCACTGTGCTCGGAAAGGGCCTTCCACTTGATTTATAGTTCTGCTGCCGCCATCTTGAAATGGCCAATTTTTGAGCAAAGTATCCCACATTTTCATTTTGCCCTGGGTCCTGTGTGGGTAGCAGCCTTGCTTTTCTCTGAATGTTATTCAACTTCATTGGACATCGTTTTTTTTATCAACGATTCCCTCAGAAGGGAATAGGCAAAGAACCTCCTCTGCCTTAGCCTGCTCCCCCCTCAGAGCTGTGCATGCCATCTCTCAACCTGGGCAACCACGAGACCGCTGCCCCCAGAAAGTCTTCACATTAGCCCTTGGGACTAAGCAGATAACCTACAACTTCTAAGGATGGCTAAGTACTGGGATAAATAGGGGTTGCTTCCTTCTTCTTTCTAGACATAACATAGTGCAATTTCTTTATTTTAATAAGAAATAAGCAACCTCATCAAAAGATAAGGGTTTACAAATTAAAAGTTCTTTATGGCAGTTTTAGTCAATTATTTTAATTCCTTGCTAGATACATGTCAAAAATCATACCAACCAAATGACCAGTTGTTCTTCTTTCATTTAGTTGAAAGTGAAGAATTAGAATCTAATTTGGAAATGCATGGGTTAGCTTTTCATGAGAGTCATTTACCCTTTTGAAATTTTTTACTAATATTTCAACTTATCCCTTCATTTAGCATGCCAGAGGCTTTGGTATGGAAAACAACATATTGTAGTAAAATGCAGGATAGGTGAAGGACAAGCTTTTTGTTTGAAAATTTGGGAAAGATAATTGGGAAAGGGTGAAAAACTAACATAAAATCAATTTAGGAAAACTATAGTTGGTATACTGCTGATTTAAATCATGACCTGCCACAAAAAAACAAAAACATGGGTCGGTAAAATGGTAAATACTACTGAAGATTCCATAACTAATTTATTCTTTCAAAATGGAATTAATATTCAGTGAGCTCAAGATACAACAATTTTGACATGAACAAGATACATTTATTGCATTCCTAGAACTTGTGGTCTAATGAGAGCTGTTGATTGTTTAACCAGAACTTTCTATTTAACTATGATGTTCAAGGCAGGTATATGGTCCCAGGTTGTCTGAAACAATGGATGATGCAAGATGGAGAGGCAGAATGCATACAGAAGATAATTGCAGTAACTAAATCATAGCACCTTAAGAAACTGATGCAAGCATCCTACTCATTCTCAATTTAGAAAGTAAGGACCCCAATTCAGACCTAAGAAAGGCAAGTGCTTTTCCCAAATTCCCTCTGTAAGAAAGCCACCACTGATATTGCCTACCTAGCATTCATTCTTCTTGGTAATGACACCCTAGGTTTGCTTTGAGAAATTAGTCCCTACTCACTGACTCTAATCTTGTGGTCACTGGCCAATCAGTGAAAAATGCCTCCTTCAGCCAAGTATAGGTATGCATCTCAAGACAACACAAGCAGCCTCTCTCTATAATTGTTAGTGGTTGGAGCTAACTCCTTCCACAGTATCCGAAGGAAATTGTTTTCTTGATACGTAAGTGTGATGGACTAAGAAGGACGATAAATTGCTTGCAACCCCTCCAGACATAAGTGGGCATTTCTCCACCGTTGAATCTGAGCTGCCCTGACTTATTTTGACCAACAGAACATAGTAGCTGAAATGATGATTTACAACATACAAACCCAGCAGTCATCACAGAACTTTGCATCTTTCACTCTTCCTGTTTTAAAATGCTGTTGTCATGTGAAGAAACATAGGCTCTTCTCCTGGAAGTGAAGAAGCTACATGGAAAGAGAGGCCCAGCTGACAGCCACCACCAACACAGGACATGTGACTGAGACCATCTTTTACTCAACCTGCAAACCAGTTAATTGAAGTGAATACGTGACCTCAGACAAGTCAGGGAAAAAAAGTGAATGATTCTGATGAATAGCTAACACGTTCATTTCCAAGTTGAGTTGTTTCCAATTCTCACTTTAAACTAAATGAAAGAAGAATCTAATAAAGTTGTCATTTGATAGATTATTAAATATCTGTGGCTGATAGACTGTTAGCAAGATTGTTGACATGTAGCTAGTGAGGAATTTAAATAATTTGAACACAGCCCAAATAACTGGCACATAGAGTCCTGAACAAATAAAATGATTGTTGTTTTAAGCCTTTATGTTTTGGTATCACTTCTCATATGTCCAAAACGTTCTTCAGTTATTCTTTTTACTCTGTAATGTGGTCTCCTTTTGCAATAAGTTTTTTTTGTGTGCAGGAAGTCAGAGTCAGATTTTCTTGCTTGTAATAAAATAACCCTCAAGGTACACTGAATTAAGAGGATTTATCACCTAAAATTCCTAGCTGACAACCCAGTATTTTCTGTTGATTTCCAAAAAATTTACGACTTTTGCAGAAGTGGAATGCATATAACTGAAAGAGCTTTGGGGACATATGATCTCACCTAAAAGTGGAACTTAATCAACAACACAAACAAGAGAGCAAAACAGAGTCAGAGGCATGGAAATAGAGAACGAACTGACAGTGACCAGAGGGGAGGTGGGTGGGAGGTAACAGGGGAAAGTAGGGGAAGGATCAAGTCAAGGAGCATTGTATAAAGGACCTATGGACAAGGACAATGGATGCCGGGAGAATTGAATGTGGAAAAGGGAGCTGGACAGGGCAGGGGAGAGAATAGGGGAAAAACTGAGACAGCTATAACTGAACAACAATAAAGAAGAATGGAAAGTGGAACAAATTAGCATGACTCAAGAGGTGTATTGATACTACGTTAGTCCTGGTAACACGGTCACTTCAGCAGCGTTCCTTTCCCCCCCTGGGGATGCAACTCCATGATTTTGGGGGGAATCCCATGTGAAACAAATACATATGAACATTTTATGTCCAAGAAAGATTGATACATTAGAAATAATATACTCCTAAAATACAATACAACTCTTGGGTGATTTCTCTTCATTCACTCTTTTTTTAAAAATTTTTATTTATTTATCTTCAGAGGGGAAGGGAAGGAGAGAGGGAGAGAAATATCAGTGTATGGTTGCCTCTCATGCACCCCCTGCTGGGAACTGGCCTGCAACCCAGGCATGTGCCCTGACTGGAAATCCAACCATGGTTGCTTGGTTCCCAGGCCCGATCATTTATTCTTTACAGCTTCAGGAAGACTCAGGTTAGGCAATAGGTGATCTTGTTCCCTGAAAGTGAGTGCCATTAGACTATAATTTGTAATGGGATAACAGAGTTTAATCAGTAATGACCCCATAGGACTAGTTCCATGTCATCACAGAATGTTTCTTTCATGGGCACATAAAATGTAGGTACTGAATAAATGAATTGATGAAATAATTATTTACCTAATCTCAAATATCTGACACAAGGCTTGACACAGGTGGAGACTCGATGTTTTACTTTTGTTTAAAATCATGAAACAAAAGATTAACAGGAATGAAGGAAAAATTGCTTGGGTGGGGTGGGAAGCCATGGAGCATACATTTAGGAAACTTTTTCTCTAAGAAGTTGGAGGAGTTTATGGCGATCATGGTGGGAGGGATAATTTGACTTGCTTTGGCATGTGTAGAATTCTAACATAATACTCCTTGCATCTATGAAGATTGCCTTTGCAAATATGATTAAACAAATTATAGGAAGAAATCCAGGGGAAAAATCTATGAAGATTGAAAATTAAAATTTCTGGTTATCCAAAGTAAACAATTGTAATTGTACCTATTTTTCCACCTGAAAAACCACTGCTAAGTTTGGACTACAATGTTTCCAATTTCTGTCACAATTGTAAGTGGGCTAAACGACAGAGAAAACATATTTTGTTCTAGTATTTGACATGCAAGTATAGAAAGGGTTTAGATTAGATGATTTAAATAATCAAAGACCCCATACTTTAAGATAAAGCTGCTTACCTAAAGGGAATATGGGACCTTAGGAGCAACCAAGAGTATTGTGTAAGCCAAGCTCTTAAGATAATATGAAACTTCTTTCTTATTATTTTGCAAGGTTCCAGCTACTCACGCTTTAAAATGGTTTGCCAAATGCAAACATGGGTAAGTTCATAATGTAAATATGCTTTCCACATATTTTTATTTTTCATTCTCCATAAGTTTTGTTACTTGAATTTCATCAACTATGTGTTACATCCATTACTTCTCTTAGTAAACTGCTGCATTGTGTGTGTGTGTCCTTTCCACTAACAGGATTTTATTTAAAGTACACATGGGCTGAACTTCCACTGTGGGCTGTTTTTCTAAGATATTATCCCAAGACATCTTTTTATAAGATATTATCTATTTTCCTAAGACATTATCTTTTCTCCATATATCAACTTCCTGTCTAGCCTTTATATTAAAATGTACACTTTCATGCCCTGAAAAACCCACTGCAAAATACAGTTTAACACACAATTGACATCCAAAGAGAATCTCTTTAATTCTGACACCACTGTTAGCTGCATTGTCATTTTACTTTTTCAATCAATTACTGTGTCTGTGCTTTGGATTTTCACCTAGTCTTTCTTCCTCCAGGATATAGTTCAACAGGAATACAAAATAAAATGAATGAGACCAGGGAATTCACACCAAGAAGAAAGGACATTTAAGAACTGGAAGTGTAGAGTTAAAATATTTAGATAATTTAAAAATAATATTTTCTATCTATGAACCTAGACAATTACATTTTTTATTCTTAAAGATTTCAAATGTTCAGAAAAGTTATAGAGCATAAAAATAAATATCTTTGAATAAAACCATGTGTTTTACCACATCTTAACATTTCATCAAATTTGCATCTGATTTTTAAGTTATAAAATATTACAGGTGTAAGTCAAGCCAGATAACAAATAATCAACTAGTCCCAATGTTGATTGAAAACTTCCTGAATTTATAAATTGACCTTGGAGACTTGACATCTTTACAATATTATCTTCTTATCCATGAACGTGATTTATCTCTTGTTTTATTTTTATCTTCCTTAATGTCCTGGAAAAGAACTTTGTGATTTCTGCATAAGAAGTTTTCACGTTTATTACTGGTTTATTCCTGCTGGGCTAGATTTTATTGCCATGGTAGCTTTTGTTGCACTGTCATATATGCACACGCTAATTATCCTGTTAATTATCTTGTATCATTCAGAGACTATCATGCCATCTGCAAAAAAAACACAATATTTGCCCCCTTCTTTTAAATTCATATAACCCTGCTCATTTCCTTTTAAGATTTTATTTTTATTTATTTTTAGAGATAGGGGAAGGGAGGGAAAAAGAGAGGAAGAGAAACACTGATGTGTGAGAGAAACATCAGTCAGTTGCCTTTCTCACCCAACTTATTTTTGTTGTATTTTGCTGCCTAAGACTTCCAGAACAATGCTGATTAGAAGTAATATTGGAGTATTCTTTTCTTTTTTCTCTGTTTAATGAGAAGACTTCTAATATTCCTCCATGAGTTGTATATGGTACCTAATATTTTGGAAAATAGATACTCTATCAAATTATGAAAGACTCCTTCTTTCCTAATGTCCTAAGTATTATTCTATTTTGAAACATCTGCTGTATCTATGCATTTTTCTATGTATGCTTTGCCTGATTCTGTCACTAATTTTTGCTTTGAGTGGGTCATGACTGTAGCTCTTATCTTGATGTTATCTATGTAAGACATGAATTCCAGAACTCTAATTACTATTGGGAGTATATCATGTCCAATCCTAATTATTCATTAGCTACCATAATGAAAATGCTGTTAACTGACCTAAGGAAAGTGCCTGATACTCTGAAGACTTAAATAAATATGTTCCTTATTATTATTAATGCAGTTTAGTTTTTTTCAGAATTATTAGTGCAGTTTCCTGATATATTTTGCTTTCCAGAATGTTCCTTTGCTTATATAGGAGCTTCTCTGAAGAATAAGCAAACATGTATTTTTTCAGTTTAGAATTCATGCTCAAGTTAGAAAGTATTGAAGTAATAATGAATTAAAACAATTCACAATGCCAAAATTTAATGCATCTCAAGTTACAAAAACAATTAGAATTAGCAAGTTAGCATTATCTAATAACTATAATTTATTATGTAAGTAACTGAAAGAATATAATTATTGGCCAAACAAAAAAAAATTGTCAAAACTATGCACTAATAGGCTGTGTCACTTTGGAATTATATGTTCTCACAAACAATAGTGACAGTAGGAATCTTTTATCTTAGTCGAATTAATATGTTAATTTATATATATATATTAAATGTTATATATTTATCTTTAGAGGGGAAGGAAAGGAGAGAGGGAGAGAAATATCAATGTATGGTTGCCTCTCATGCGTCTCTTGCTGGGAACTGGCCTGTAACCCAGGCATATGCCCTGACTGGAAATTCAACCGCAATCCTTTGGTTCTCAGGCCCACACTGAATCCACTGAGCCATGCCGGCCAGGGCTAATTTTTATTTTTAATAAAAGGGTAATTTGATTCCCTGTCTTAATAAAGGAATTAAACATTTCAGGTTAATATCTATCTGCAATATTTTTAAGGAGTCTCTCTGAAGACTGCAAGAACAGTTCATTTGAGTAAACTTAGTATGTGAATACCCTATAGGGCCATCATGT
The DNA here is from genome assembly GCF_021234435.1 of Artibeus jamaicensis. Taxonomy (NCBI): domain Eukaryota; kingdom Metazoa; phylum Chordata; class Mammalia; order Chiroptera; family Phyllostomidae; genus Artibeus; species Artibeus jamaicensis. Next base: position 13,783,685 of record NW_026521803.1, on the reverse strand, counting down.
AAGGAAAGGTAATTTCCCTTTACCCTTTCCCACTATTCTTTTTATTATAGCTTTATAGAATGCTATAATATTCCTAAAGACAGAGAAAGATGCTCTGAATAGCTTGAATTACTGAACACATAAAGATTTAAAGGTTAGCCTTGAGGGACATTATTATACTTCAGGTCAATAATACTTACTAACCTTTCCCTTATCTATTGAGAATAAATAGAAGTTCTGTAATACTGAATTTTGCTTGAACTAAAAGTTTCAGGAAAGTCTGCTTTGAGGTTAGGAGCTTGGGAGAAAGCTCCCAAGAGAATTATATATAATAAGAAAAGAACATATGGAAAACCAGTGGTTTTCACACTGTCTGTCTTTAATTTAGAAAGAAGGTGCTGATATGGTTCTTTGTTCCCAGAGAAACTTTTCAGAATAAATCAGCTACTAGACTGTTCCTGTCCTCTTTTAAAGTGGTCCATTTTAGAAAAGGCTGTTGATAAAATTGCTCATTTTAAGAGCTTTCTTTGAAAAATAGGTTTAATAAAATGGAATGTTATTAAAGCTCTGATGAGCTACTCTCTTCTTTATTCCAAGAAACTAGCCAACAAGCCACATCCTGTTTAACAACAGTATGTCTTACTGTATTTTTTAAAATTTTATTTAGTTATTTTTTAAGTACAGTTTTTTTGTCTATTTCTCCCATCCCAGCCTCCCCCGCCCCTTGCTCTTCACCTCCCTCCCACTTCCACTCCCCTTAGTTCTCGTCCCTGTGTCCTTCCTATTTGTTCCTCCAAATCCCTCCCCCTTTTCCCCCTTAACTTCCCTTCCTTCTCCCCTCTGGTCACTGTCCCCTTGTTCTCTATTTCAGTGTCTTTGTTTTTGGGGTTTTTTTTCTGCTTGCTTGTTTGTTTTGTTGTTTAGCTTCCTGTTAAAGGTGAGATCATATGGTATTTGTCTTTCAACACCTGGCCTATTTCACTCAGCATAATGCTTTCCAGTTCCATCCATGTTGTTGCAAAGGGTAGGAGCTCCTTCTTTCTCTCTGCTGCATAGAATTCCATTGTGTATATGTACCACAATTTTTGGATCCATTCATTTATTGATGGGACCCCAGGCTGCTTCCAACTCTTGGCTATTGTAAATTGCCAAACATAGGGACGCCCAAATATATCAAGAAAATCTTAGAGGACTTCAAGAAAGATATTGACAGAAACACAATATAGTAGGGGATTTTAACACCTTACTGTATTAATTGCTAGGCTGTATCAGCCCCACGATTTACTGTTACAACTAATAGAGGATCTTGATGTTGTCCAGAGGTGGCAGCACTGAGCAGGGGAAGACATAGAGACTGGTCCCCTCCCTTCTGCCACTAGCTCTCAGCATTCTGAGCCTGATTCCCCTTTGGTAAAGTATGGTTGCGAGATAAGAGATTTGGGGACACTTTTAGCTCTAAATTATAAGTATCTGTCCACACAAATTCAATACATTTTCAGGTTTCAGCATTCTTACATGTACTTCTGCTGTTACCACAGCGGTTCCATGTGCACTGAAAGTGGGTGTGTTGCAGGGGCAGAGAATCATACAGCTGTGAGAAAAATCTGGCCCGTGGTGCATTTTTGTACTGCCTGTGGGCAAAGAATGTTTCTTTTTACATTTTTAAAGATTTGTTTTAAAATATATATACAATGTAGATTTCTAGAATGAAAAAGAATATGTGACAGATATTACACGGTCCAAAAAGTGCTAAAATATTTACTATCTTATCACTTACAAAAAAATTGGTAACCCCTGATAAGTAAACGTTTTTTAACTTAGCCATTTATGCTTATTGTTATCTGGCCAACTTGTAATACTTAGGCTTTTTTAAATTGATTTATTTTTCTACTTTGAGATTTTTCTGTTTTATTACCAGTTGTGTTTCTTGGTGAACAAAGCATAGAGTAGACTATGTATGTTTATTTACTTTGTACTTTTCATTTTGTGGTCTCCATTAAGAAATATTTTTTGGCTTGAGGTAATAGACTATCTCATGCAGTCTTCCAAAATGTTATATGTTCTGTATTCACATTTAAGTCTCAGATCCACCTGGAAATGACATTGGTTTTGGGCAATTTAGTTTGGTCTTTTCTCTCTATGGCTAATCAGTGATCTTGCACCTCGTATTGGTCTGCAAGGGCATCACGCTCATAAATCAAGTCCCCATATTCACATAGGTTAGTTTCTGTTCAATTACTGTGTACCTTATGCCAGTGCCAAAGTCTTTTAAGTATTAACATTATTCCTCAATGGGAATATATATCAGTACAGTCCTACTGCAAAAATATTTGGTATTATCCCATAAAGCAAAAAATGTGCCTATCATAAAATCCCACGATCCCATTCAAGAAACATATGTTGGGAAAATTCATGTGTGTGTACATGTATATATAAATATGCATACAGATATAAATGGAGACATAAACAAAAATGTTTCTAAAGTATTATTTGCTATGGTAAGAAGTTGAAAACAACATGAAGTCTTACAATGGAAAAATAAATTATTTTTAAAGTGTTGCATAATATACACAATATATGAAATGAACCGTCTATGGCTTCTTGCATATTATAAAAATTACATTTGGCAAAATTAAAGAATGCATATGGTTCCAATTTATATGATGTATAAAAACAGGCAACACTAAATAATTCATTCATGTGTGTTTTAAATAAAAATAAAATAAAGATGAAATCAAGCAAAAATGTAGGATTTTGGTTACTACTAGAGATGAGGAGGGCTATGGGTGCATTGAGACAACATAGGAATTGCAAGGAATGCCTAACATTCTATCAATTATTACTTTCAAATAGACTATAAATAAATAAATGGAAAATAAATTAATTATAGGTGAACCATAGAAACTCAGACTAAAATGTATTCATGAGGCTAAATAGGGTTTCTCAAGCCTTTTTTTGAGAAGTCTTGGTGGTTAAGCTTTTGTGCATCAAAGGATAATTTTATAGGTCTACAATCTATAAGCAAAAGAGGGAAAAAGAGAGAAAAGAGAATGGACCTATTTTCTTTAGATGTCAGCTATGTGTCAGGTAATCTGCCCAATCTTTCCCATGAGATGCCTAGCTTTTCCTTCCCAACCTGTGAGTTAAGTAGTATTTCCCCATTTTATTCTTGTGAGAAAAGTCTCACACTAAGTTATTGTTAAGTATACTTAAGGTGGGGAGTGGTAGAGCCAGGGATCAACTAAACCTTGCCCTTTGTATCTTATGTTGCGCCATAACCTTATTTTGAACCAAATAGACCTATAGTGTTGGTACAAGAGCCACAAGTCACTGGTGGCTCTGAAACACTTGAAATGGGCTAGACCAATAGAGGGGCCCTACAAGTACCCAATGCACACCAGAGTACAAAGACTTAGTAAGAAAAAGAAATGTGAAATATCTTGTGAATAGTATTTTGTATTGATTGGATGTTGAAATGATAATTGAAGGATATATTGAATTAAGTAAATTATGAAAATTAATTTATCTGATTTCCCTTTACTTTTTAAAATATGGTTACTGGAAAATTTTTAATTACTTATGTACTTTGTATCATACTGCTTTCAGACAGTGCTGATACAGACATTGCCATGGGGAGCCAGGAAAAATTAGTTTGAGGAAACACTGATGTTCCTCATGAGCTGAGACATCTTGAGCAAAATCTTAGTTTAACTGAGCATGAACAATGTGTTTTTCTCTAACAAATGTGGACAATGATACATGTCCTGCAGGGCTGACGTGATGACTAAAAACAAAATATATAAGGCACTCTCCAAGTGCCTGGAACATCATAGCCACTTGGGAAAGGATAACAGTATTCTGTATTCTATTAGTGAATTTTATAGAATACCAAAATCTTTAATAGTTTAATAATCTACATGAAACTTGAAGTACTATATTTTTAATCCTATTGGACTTCACGATCTGTATTTTTTCTACTTCTTATATTGTTTCTATATTAAAATGATGGATAGTACCTTCAGCATCATGAGAGCTCAAGAAGAAGGGAAAAGATGAAGATACTAACATTTTAATAAGCAAATGATGATGCAATGCCCGCCTTCAGAAGTCAAAGATGGCAAAGTGAACCTTGAGTGTGCTGTGAAAGTGTATATATATTGATGATAAACTTACCATCACTATTTACCATAGATAACCCATCAACAGAAAATCACTATTTAACATTTTCCCAGGTCTTCTTTTTTACTTAATTTATATGCAAAATCATTTAAAGAGTGCTTCTTACCTGTTACTAATGAAATATACAGGTATATATTACACATCAATTAAGTCCACTTAGGCAGAGCTACATAAAAATCTTGTTTGAAAGAGCAAGTTGGTGCTATCATTATTTGCATAGTTGTCCTTAAGTTCAAGATTTGTTGTATGTATTTAAGCCTTTTTTACTATGATAAATACACCATTATAGTAAAGAAGTTATGAAATTGATAACATGGGTTCTGATATTAACCTACAATTTCTTCTTGTCAAAAAGTTCATTAACGATGTTAAACCAGTATACCTGAGAAAATACTTCTGATCTGCTGTCCTGGGTTGTTTTGCAGCCCCCTGGTATTCTCTTTCTGCAGAGAATTCTAAGCATTTTTTACCATTGACTGCAGGCAATCTATCTATACATTCAAGCAACAATTATTAAGAACAAACCCTCATTAGTTGAGGTTGCTATGAAAGCTTTTGTTTCACACTAATAAACACCACTGAATGCTATTTACCTTTTCCAAAAAGAACTGTGTGGTTCTTCAACATGCTTTCTCTAATCTAAGCACACTTTATCTGCATTCTCCCAAGTGAAAGACCAGCTTGTGGAGCGGCGGCTATGATAATCAGAGAGACCTTTTAAGCAACTTTCGGCATGGAAAGTCACTTCTGTATTCACATCTGAGCTAAAATGGAAAGACCATTGCAGAAATGAGGATTCTGACCATTCTTGTGCCCCGCCATGAAACAGATCCTCATGAGGTGCTAAGGGACATTGACACCATCTAATTACTCTCTGCCCAACACTGTGGATTTTCCATTTGCAAACAGTTATTTTCCTAAAGATAAGAATTTTTTTGTGCAAAAGTCTCTGCCTCCTTTGTTATCTTCAGGATTAGTTTGAGAGGGGTGTCCTCTACAACTTGAGCAATACTGTGTAAAAATGATAAGATATAGAAATGTTGAAGGAACTAGTACCACCAGGTCTAATGCTTTGCCTGTTAAGCCAGGGCTTTTTTTTTTTTTACTAAAATCTATGGACAAAATATATACTGACTGAAGGAAAGTACAACCTCTAAAAATCCCTCCTGACAGCAGACACCTCATATATTTGGCCGAGTGCTCCATCTTGCCTCAGTGGAAAGCAGGGATGATTCCGATTTGGCCTGAATTCCCAAGACTAACACCATGGCACGCTTGCCTTCTGCCTGTGGGAAAAAGGTTCCATTGCTGAGTGCCAAGGACCTAACAATAGTTAATCTCTTAAAAGAAGCAGGTGGCCATTGCCACTCTAAGTTCCCCTCGAGTCTTTGCCAATTGCTTGCCCGTCAGATTTGGCAGAAGCCCAGAGTTTGACTGACTTTGTTTCTACCGCTTCATATATTTTCTTTTAGTTTAAATGCATTTTATTTTTAGACAACCGATACAACATGATTTTTTCTTAAAAATAATGCCTCCACTCCAAATAAGTCAAGGTCAAAATAAATGAAGAACTCAAGAGAGTATCAGTCCCATTTGTCTTAGTACTGTGTGTGGCTGAAAAGCAGCAGCCACTTCGGATGACAAGTGATAGACCCAAATGGCCAGATTGTTAACAGTTTTCCATTTCTGCACCACCTTTAAAGGAAATCATACATGGGCCCTCACCACCCTCACAGCAGTCCAGTTGAGTAACTGTACCATCTGGGTTTATGTTTTCACCAGTAAAGGCCAGTAGTTTTTGAAATTAGCAAAGGTGTGCTCGATTTGTTCTGCAGCCCCAGTTCATAAAAGGCTTTTCTCTCTCTGGTCCGTTTCCTTGAAGTTTCCCTTTGATTGATTTCAGGTTTTTCTATGTACTCCTTCTAGACTTCTTTTGTGAAGCTTATTTCCTGAAAATGATGGTTCATGACAGTGTCACCCCCAGTGATGACTGTTCTTGGGGTATCTTCTCCCTTGGGGCCTTCAGCTGAGGCATTTCCACAAACAAGTGAATCATCATTTCTTCCCCTCTACCTCCAGGCACAGCCCGTCTGGGATCTCCTGGATCTTATAGATATTAAACGTCTATTCATGGCTGATGAGGTTCCCGTGGATGGTCATGATGGCAGCTGGAAGGAGAGGACAGCAGAGGTGCCTCTGCAGAAGCCCGAAACTCCCACATGGCAGGCTGGGCTTGCTTCAGCCGGGGGCAGGGGAAGGGGGAGGAGCAGATGGGGTCAGAGGTGTTGGCAGAGGGCAGGCCAGGGGGGACAGCTTCGTGGTTATTTTTAGTGTCCATCTTTTGACCTGTTGTTTTTCATTGTCAGTGTCCAAAGTTATTATTGAATGTAAGTTCAAATTTGAAAAACATGTCATGATTTTTTTTCACTAGAACATCCCCACCTCCCCACCTCAGTGCCTACATCCTGTCTGTATCTCTCATGTGAAATTGAAAACCTAGCACTGGATGCAGGCCAGCCCCACCCCTGAATCTGCATATATCCACTTTCTGATGTATTTTTATCTTACTGATATGTAAAGATGAACCACCATACTGATCATGCCATAAAAAAAGCCCAGATTTTGTATTCCATTTGAGTTGAGAAGCTATTCTGATGAGAAAGCACAATATATTCAATTACAAATTTTAAGGAATTGTGTTTTTTTGCGTGATTAAAAGCACATGCATTTTCCAAAAATAGGTGATATGAACTTGCTTCATCCTACCTTCCATAACTATCATAGAAACTGCTAAAATTGGCATTTATTCTCCTTTCTGCTTAAGCCCTTGGTTGTAAACTTTACCTGAATATCTACAATCATAATGTATAGCTTTTTATTCCAGAGTTTATAAACAGGCAACACAGCATGGACTATAATTTTCCATAAGAAAAATGAACTGCAGGAGACATGCTCTTTAATGTGAGAAACATCTGTAAATAGCTCAAACCCTGCAGAAATGATTTACCGTTTCAAGGGTAAGTAGATATTGAATACTGAATTTTATATGCATATATTTATTCAATTGGTATCTAGAAAGGTTTGAAATAGAAAAATCAACTATAAAGGGAGAGATTTTTCTAGGGGATGCAAATTGTACTGCTGGTCATTCTGGATCCATTTTGGAAAGTAACATCTCGAGATGGTAATATTAAATGATCACGTGCATACTGTTGTTTTTGTTATCAGCAATGGATAAATTGAAGTATCTCTTCTTCTCCTCCCAAATGTCACCTCCGTACCACACTATACTTCCTCATCTCTATTCTCCTGAGGAATACATCATAGATTTTATGGTTTTTTATTCCAGTCTATTTTTTAAAACTTTGTATATACTCAAATCCACACTCTTACCTTACTATACTGTATATAGTAAACTACATAAAGCACAATATACATAGTATGAATGTAAATTTGAATGTATGTAAATGATATGAATAATGGAATTATTCTTGGAACTCACGTTTTTAAGTATCCACATTCATGCAACTAGAGTGAACTTATTCATTCCTCTGACACACAGTAGCCTCTCAATCATCCATTGTTTTTCTGATAGAATATATAAATTTCTTCCTATCTTCTTCCCTTACAAATAGCACTGCAATGAACATAATTTCAGGTTTTGTCTTGAATACATTGTACTATTGATTTCTTGCTTATATACCTAGTAAAGAATTATAGAGTCATAACAGTATATACATTTTCTAGATATTGCCAAAAGATCATTGACCAAACTTGTGCTCTCACCATCTCTGTATATTGTTCTTGCCAGTAGTTAGTACTGTCAGCCTTTCTGATTTTTATCAAAATAGTGGTTCTAAAATGATGTCTCATTATTGTCAATGATTGTGTTTTTGACAGTGGTATTATCAGTAAGTTTATTTCTTCTTTTTAATGTATTTTCTAACTTTTAAAAAATATTTTATTTACTTATTTTTAGAGAGAATAGGAGGAAAGGAGAAAGAGAGGAAGGGACACATCAATGAGTGGTTGCCTTTCTTGTGCCCCCTCCTGGGGACCTGGCCTACAACCAGGGTATATGCCCTGACTGGGAATCGAACCAGTGAACCTTTGGTTTGCAGGCTGGCACTCAATCCACTGAACCACACCAGCCAGGGACTAACTTTTCTTTAATAAGCATATCTCTATTGGTAAAAAAATTATATAACTTATTTTATATATTTGTTCTTTTTATCTTTTCCTTTTAATTCAGTAAGCATTTATTTTATCATTGTGTCGTTACAGACATAAATTATTTTTTAAAGTTACAGTCCTTACCATCAAAGGGCTTGTAATACAATCAGGCTAATAGATATGTAACAAGCTATATTATTGTTTGGTGGTAACAAAAATAAAAATGTGTGAGAATATAGAAATAGCAGAGGGCTTATTAGCACTAAGACATTTCCAGGGAAGTCCTTCTAGAGATGTAATGAATGAGCTCATAGCAATTTCCCTTTCAGGATGCTGTGGTCTTCAGCTTAGGATCTAGTTTAACCAACCAGTAAAATGTAGTAAAAAGTAAACAGAAAAATATGAACTATTTGTGTCATCACCTGATGATGAACAGGCCATGACAATTACTCATAAGAAATAGGGTCAGAATAAATTGATGTGGACAGGTTGACTCAGGATGCCTTCCTCTTCAAGATCTCACAAATACCATTATATCAAAGTTATATGGGCACAGCTTCTGGGACCATGATGTAGAAACAGGGTGGGATGAGAGGAGGAAGATGACCTTAGCAGCCCATTACAAGTCTGAAAGCTTCAGATCTGGAAATCATGATGAACATGGTCATATGTGCTCCTGGCAGAAACAGATGACAGCCCTTGACACTGTAGAGGGACCAACACTTTCTGGTTCATCAAGCAGATTGAAATTATTATTTCATTTATTGTTTTATGTGCTTCACTAATGAGGGAAATGAGTCTCAGAAAAACCTGAGTTGACCAAAATCAGACACTAAGATATAATTTAATTGACGTAAAAACACAGGACTTCGAACCCTAAACTCAGCCTTCACAGAAGTTCTTCCATTTTCCCCCTTCTAGAACTTACTTGTAGATGAAGACATTTGCATACATATATTTACTAAAGGCCTCCTGAGTGTCCATTCTTCTTTGGGGAACATTTTGTAAAATATGAAGATTGTAGAACTTTAGTGGTACACTGTTTCATACATTGTCTTCTGCCTTAAATTTTTATTTTTCTGGACAGTTTGGAGATTGCGGGTAAGTAACTAAAGCTGAAAATTGTAAATGCATTTAATAAAGTTGAAAGTATTTGATTTTTAAAATCAACTTTAAAAAGATGATTGAAAATATTTTAGTCAATGAAGGGTAACAGTCAACTTAATAAAGGTGACCTAGGAAGAAAAAAATGTCATTTCCCCTTTTCCTTGTCAGCTGGTTTCTCAAAAGAGACCTTGCAGGCAGGAAGGGACTGGAAAGAAGTATTCCAAGTCATGAAAGGCAAGGACCTACATCCATGATTGCTCTGTCCAGCAAAGCTTTCATTTAGAATAGAAGGGCAGATAAAGAGCTTCTCAGATAAGGTCAAGTTCAAGGAGTTCATCATCTCCAAGCCCTTATTATATGAAATGTTAAAGGGACTTATCTAAGAAAAAGAAGATAAAAAACCTATACAGTAAAATGACAGCAAACTCATAATTATTAATAACCACGCTAAAAACAAAAACAAATCAAGCAAGCAACTAGAACAGGAATAGAACCATAGAAATGGAGATCACATGGAGGGTTAGCAACATGGGAGTGGGAGGAGAAGGGGGGAAAAGATACAGAGAATAAGTAGCGTAGATGGTAGGTAGAAAATAGACAGGGGGAGGGTAAGAATAGTATGGGAAATGTAGAAGCTAAATAACTTGTAACACATGGACATAGACTAAAGGGGGTGAATGTGGGTGGGGGAGGGTGTGCAGGGTGAAGGGGAGTGAAGGGGGAAATGGGACAACTGTAAAGGATAACCAATAAACTATATTAAAAATTAAATTAAATTTAATTTAAAAAGAAAGTGATTTAATGATGCAGTATGACCAGGAGACTTGTCCCTGCATCTACCCAACAAGTATTTGCTATGCACTCACTACCTGCCAGTCAGGGTTAAGTATTTCACAGAAATTATATCATAATAACTTCAATGACAGTGCTACAATATTGGTATTATTAACTCTATTATAAGATAATGAAATTGGAGGTAAGGAGATTAAGTAATTTAATAAAAGTTGCACATCTTTTAAGGAGTAGCACTAACCCCAAAGCTTATTTCTAATTAACTGTGCTATGTTATACAGTAAAAAGGTTTTATTATATTTTATCTATTATTTTCGGACCCATATATTTGAAAAGCAATAGTTCTCTAAAGACTAAAAAAGGTGTTCAAATATCTACATTTCCAGAACATAAAGTTATAAATGATCATATTAATTGTTAATAATAAACAGTTTTGAAAACCATGATGCTGGAGACGTTCACATACTTTTGAATGAAAGGAATTTGTATGCACAATAATGTTATTGTCAAGTGATTTATTGCTTCATTTATGTTTGTCAGAAAGTCAAAGCAATTGTCATTTCATGAGAGAAATGTAACAGTCCTGACATTGAAATGCAGTGTAACTATTATTTTGTGTCTATTTCCAGGCAATTGATCCAACTCGTGTATGATGAAATGGAAGCATGTTATAAAACTTAGTCAATTTACCTTCCAAAATGTTATTTATCTGACTACTCTGTTCATTTGAAATGTTTTACATATGCAGCTTATAATTTTCACATTGAAAAAAAAATAAAGCCACTGGTTACTGTAAAAGGTCACCTTTCTAATTGGTGTAATGAAGCCCAGCTGGTGAGCCAATCTCCGGAACACCTCGGGGCTGGCACAGCAGTGGCAGAGTGAATAATATATTTGGTAGCAGAAAAGCGATTTTAGCGTGTGTCCTTTATTCCCCATATGTGTGACTGCCAGCCACCGATACCCTATTTTATTTAAGGCAAAGCATCTTTAAATGTTCAAGTGATTTATACTGCAACCTATGTCCTCATGCTAAACAGAAAAGGGTAGACTTATCATGATGAATATTGAAAGAGAAGTAATTGATTCTTTGGTCTGAATTTTCCTCTTGGTTAATAGATTTCCCCTTTAGCAACAACAAGGCAAAATAATAAGGAAGCATACAAGATAACTTAAGTACAGCTCGCTCTGGCACTGCCAGTCACTAAAAGCTTATCTAGCATTTCCAGCATTCTCTGTGAATGTGCCTTCTGCTCTGTGTTTAGAATAATAAAATCTTGTAGCTCCATAAATGTGAACTTCATCTTGGAGAAGGAAATAAATATCAATTTTACATAGTGCATAATTCTCTACTTTGTTTCTTGACATTTAAGAAAATTGCTGTAAGGATATCAATTCCGAAATAGATATGCTGCCTACTTTTAAATTGTGATAATGCTGAACAATTATAAATATAATTCAGTACCCATAGCAAATACCATCTAGGACTTTTACAGCCATAATATGTTTTTAAAATGCCTCAAGGAAACCTGATTTCATCAAACTTGATCTTATTGGCAAAGTGTTTGGACACTATCAAAAATGCTTTAAGATGACAGTGCAATCTTCAGAGGCAAAAGTTTTATCTTTTGTTTTTGTTTTTTTAAAGCCTTTTTATTACACCAACTCTATAGACAAATTGAGTGTGTGTATAAAAACATTGAAAGTCTAAGAAAACTTCAAACAAATATGAACTCAAATGGAGCTATTTGGGCAGTTCCTCCCAACAAAATTTCTTTAATTCTTGTGTGGCAGCTACTCTGTGCTTGTGGCAATTCATGCAGAGCTCCACGCTGCATCAGATCACAAGTAAAGAAGCTGAATAAAAGTCTGGTTCATTGTGTTATGTGCATAAAAACTAGACACTAGAAGATTAATTTCCAAATTATTTTATTCATTTGAATAGCTCAGTTGCAATTGTTTTCTTATTCCTTTTCTCTTGAGCAAAATTATAAGTATACTTCATGTACTAAGTATCTCTATCCTGAGCAAGTGGAATCTCTATTCTGATTCCTCATCCATACCAGCTATATTTTTAACATAATAGAATGCCAATGCAAAGAAGACCAGATAGGCTACTTTCCAAAATATCCATATTAATGGGGCATGCCACGCAATATGGGCACAGAGGGGAGAATGAGGAAGGTACATTTTTAATAAATATTAATTTTGCTTTTATCTAGGTAGTAACATTTTCATGATTTATTCACAGTCATCTTTGAACTTTTCAATAATTATAACTTTTATATTTTTATACTTAGATGTAATTTAAAAATGTAATCCCTCTTAAATTTTATTTTAATATCTTCCCATTACATGAAGGCTCTATGGTGATATACACATATAGCTCTAAATGTTGCAACAATTGTAGCAGGGAAATTTCAAAAAGCAATTCTCTCTATGGAAGAGCTCCTATAACTTCTTACTGTTTAATTACACACAAATGGGAAGTTCCTGTAAGTATCAAAAACTGTAGCACACCCTTAGGTGAATGTAAAAGGAAGTGCACTATTCCAGATGAAACAGAAGCATATTCCAGTTATTTTAGTCACTTACAACCATAATATTTTATGGCTATGTATGTAACACTTTATGTAAAGTTATAACATCTTACATCTACAATGAATATCTATGTAAAAGTGATTGGAAATCCATCTGTAAGTTATTCAAGGGTACTATAAAAACAGATCCATGTTCTGTATAGTTCTTGTCGAGCAGAGCAAGCTTGAGCAAGAATATGGGGAAGGCAGTTGATCTTTGGTCAATGCACTCTCTCTTTTATCTTCTTTCACTCACACTGCTTCCCATATATATTCACTGACTTTTCCATTGAATGGTTAAAATGTTCATTTGAATATATCACATATTACCCTAACTATTCCTTTATAATATGTTATAGAATAATGAATATTAGTCTTGATGTTTTTATAAATATTTTCAAAATGTTAGGATGTAGAATAATTCTAATTTTTCACTGGTAAAAATTACATAATATTCTGGTGAATTTCCTAAGAAAAAAATCAGTGACAGAGAACTTACTGATACAGGACTAGATTGCATATTATAGAATGGACCATTCTATGAAAGGAAGAAGGGCCATATCTCCCCTTCATTTCCATGAGCTAGTTTCTTAAATTGTTTCTTGCCTACCCTTGCTTCTGCCTACATAAGATCCAAGGAAAGGTCTTTTACTTTCAGAAAGTGTGATACACATACCTACCTCTATGCAACATTTCTCTAAAACTTTATTTTTGCCCTATTTATTTCTCGAAAGTTGAAAAATGCTTTATTTCATCTAAAATGTCATATTTTAAAATTTCATGCTATTACCCTGGCTGGTGTACCTCAGTGGATTGAGTACAGTCCTGGGAACCAAAGGGTCACTAGTTCGATTATCAGTCAGGGCACATGCCTGGGTTCTGGGCCAGGTCCCCAGCTGGGGATAGGCAACCACACACTGATGTTTCTTTCCCTCTCTTTCTCCTTCCCTTCCCTTCTCTAAAAATAAATAAATAAAATCTTAAAAAATAAAACATTTAAAATATAAATTTCATGCTAATAACAGTAATAGAAATAAAAAGGGGTTAGAAATGATAGAGCAAACTAACTCTAGTTTTGAAAACTTCCATTCCCATAATTATGAAACTCCCAAATCAGTATTATGGTTAAAATATTATTGCATTTTTCATGAATATAATCTTTTACATAAATCAGAAGAATTTAAATCAACACATCTTATGGCATGCCTAAATAAATGAAATGTTCTAAAATATATCACAATAATAGGCATAGTATTTCTAACAAAACAGTGATGAAATGGAGAATAGAATGAATATAAAAAAGAAAAGGTTGCCCTGACCAGTGTGGCTCAGTATGCTGGGTGTTGTCCACAAGCTAAAAGGTCCCAAGCTCAACTCCTGGTCCGGGAGCATGCCTGGGTTGTGGCTGGTCCCAGGTCAGGGTATGTGAAAGAGACAACCAACAAATTGACGTTTCTCACACTTCATGTTTGTCTCCCTCTCTTTCTCCTCCCCCTCTCTAAGAATAAATAAATAAAATCAGGAAATAAAGAAGAGAGAAAGAAAGATAGAAGGAAGAAGGAAGGAAGGAAGGAAGGAAGGAAGGAAGGAAGGAAGGAAGGAAGGAAGGAAGGAAGGAAGGAAGGAAGGAAGGGAGGGAGGGAGGAAGAAAGGGAGAAAAGGAGGAAGGATAGAAGAGGGAGGACTGTAGTGGATTAATTCCTTTGGTAGCAATTGCCACATGAAAAATTGTTGACACATGAGAAATTTCTTCCCTAATTGCTACATTCCTGCTGAGGAATTATGACAGTTGGAATTCTGGTGGTTTCATTGACTTTACAAGTAAGCCTGACAATACTACATACTTAATCAACTTTACTATTAAAGTTGGGCCCTGTAGAGTGGCAGAAAGATCTATGAGTCAGATCTATGAAAGAGCTTCAGAGTCAGAGAGACTTCTATTTAAAGCTCAGCTCTCTGTTTACTTTAGATCATTAAGTTTTCTGAATTACAACTTTACCCTCCATAAAATATTAATTATTCAGATTCCTCAGTTATCTGTTGCTAAATAATGTTTATGAAATGCTTCACCCTATGCTTAGTACAAAGAAAGCTTTACTAAAAAATCCAATGTTTTCATTGGTTGTCTTAGTGACAATATGGTCATCTTCATTATTCATGGTAGTTACCTCTATAAAGTCACTGTGAACACTAAATTAGTGAATACTTGCATATTGTTCTAAAAGGAAATATAAGGTTAGGTTCTCATGAGCCTCTGGTCGTATTTTTTATTAATCAAAATGCCATTGGCATTATATAAGTTTATTTGCCAACATCCTTGTGAAAAAAGCTAGTCTCATCAGTGGTGAGAACATGCTTTCTTTCACATATACCTGTTGCAGACCCTGTCCAGCAGAGTCCTCCTGTTGTGGTTTACGACGAGAATCATTCACAGGCGACAACAACCCTGTGTGGAAAAAGCCCTGTGTGGAAAAAGGGAACAGGCACAACTACTCTCTCAAGGGGAGAGTGCCTATGGTGCCTCGGCCACTCCCTCAAGAGGGGAGCGCCCCAACCCTTGCCTAGACAGGCTTTTATTGTTTTCCCAGGGTCTTACATCATAGAAAGATTTATTATCTATCACATAGAATATTATTGTCTACATTCTAAGTTATAATCAAGGAAATGAAAATAACATGCAAAGGGGAATGACGATGAGTTCATTAGCTCTGTTCTTGGGAGAACTCATACAGGCTTTGGAAGTTACCTTGAAGATAGACAATACACATTTGTTGTTTTAGACCAGGGTGATGGAGTTTTAGCAAGAGCAAGCCATAACAATCTGTATGCACTTTCTAGGCCTGATTCCCACGGGAAAACTCGGTTTGAAGGTCTGGCTCCTGCCCACCACTTCGCTTCTGTAGGTTTTCCATGCAGAGCTGAGTCATTTTTGCCAGGCCAAGACAAACCGGTCCCCTATACATACCTTTCCTGTATAATACTTAAAAGGCATAATCTACCTACATTATTTGTGATTTTCAAAATTTTTAATTTGTCTATTCATAATACTTATTCATAACTTCAAAATCAATAATCGCAGCTCATTGGCTACCATTCGAGGACAAGTAAAATGTGGCAGAAAACTTTGATTACCTGATATGCGCATTCCCAGACAAGGTTGAACAGTGACACCCTGCCACCTTCTTTCAGTTCTCACACTGTAAACAGATGCACTTTTTGCTGTTCATTTAGTGTAGTGTTTTTTGCATTTTTGTGTTTTGGGGTTTTGTTTTGTTTCGTTTTTAGTGATTTCACCATTTAAAATGGCCCCCAAGGACAGGCATGAAGTCGTGGCTAGTGTTTCTAAGCACAACAAGAGAATGGAGTGCCTTCAGGGGGAAAGACAGGTGTGAGATTCTTCCATTTGACTGCGTGTTGCTGGCTTTATCTGGGCATATGCCTTATCTGGTCCAATCAGAAGCCTGGAGGAACCCGTACAGGTTCATCTGGTCCTGGAAATTTACAAAATTTGAGAAAATTTAACTCATTTAACCTTCCTAGCACTTTATGTAAATGTCATTTCCTCCGTTCTATTTTAAGATCAGAAATGACATTTATGCATTTCTTTTTAATTATTTTATCATCATTCAGGTACAGTTGTCTGCATTTACCCCCACCAACCCCTCCCCCAGCCATTCCCTCCACCCTCCCCTGCTTCCACCCCCCCCCCTTAGTTTTGTCCATGTGTCCTTTATAGTTGTTTCTGAAAACCTTTCCCCTCTTCACCCCCATTATCTCCTCCCATCTCCCCTCTGGTTACTGTCAGATTATTTTAGAGAGGAAGAAAATGAGAATTTGGGTTGTTATGTTTAAAGTAATACAGTCTCACTCTCTGAAAAAGGACTTTCTGGTTATGACGTGAAGGAGACTTCAAATGTTCGAAGTTAGATCTGTGTTAGTGTGTAAGAGGTTGTGGGAATCACACTGTTCAACATTCTGTTTCTACATCATCACTAATATTTAGCTCTTATTGTCACTCAAGTACCTATATTCAGAAGAAATAGGCTTTCTTAAAAGTGAGTTCAATTCAGTTTTCAATCACTACATAGTATAAAGCTATTTTAAGTGTTAACTGAACATTGTTATGCCAATCATTATTCTTCCTGTTCATCTGAGATTTCTTCCCTTCATGTGGGAAAAGGTTCTAAATTCCTCAGTGATTAGTTCCCAGACTATGTTAATAGAAATAATAGTGGAACAAAATTTAACAAGTTTTATACATTTTCACAACTAGAGTTGTGAAAATCTTATATTATATATTTATAATTACCACTGGGTCTTTATAACATATTACATTAAGCAATAAGCCACAAAATTTAGCAAAATCTTTTGTTACCAGAAACAATTTGAGCAAGACTATTTTTTCTTATAAAAATCAACCTATACTACAAAACTGATCTATAAATTAAAATTTAAGTTCATGAAAGAGCATTAGAAATTGTTGACTCCACAATGGCCAGAAAGAAGGAAAGAAAGAAAGAAACAGAAAGAATAAAAAGGAAGGAAGGAAGGAAGGAAGGAAGGAAGGAAGGAAGGAAGGAAGGAAGGAAGGAAGAAAGAAAGAAAGAAAGAAAGAAAGAAAGAAAGAAAGAAAGAAAGAAAGAAAGAAAGAGAAAGAATAAAAAGGAAGGAAGGAAATGAGGGAAAGGAGAGAAGGGGGAAGAGTAGGAGAAATGGAAAGAAAAAAGAAGAAGGAAAATTTAAAAGATATCTTTCAAAACTATATGACACTTTCATAAGGGCACATACACATTATAAAGACTGTCATACTTAGATACTTCTTCCATACCAATAAAAAGATAGAAACAAGTATTCAAGGATGTGTGGTAAGCAGCCTCTAAGATGGCTCCCAATAATTCTGTCCTTTGTTATTAGTGCCTTTGTATCATCCTTTCCCCTTGAGTATGGATTGAACTTAATGACTCTGTTCTAATGAAAAAAATATAGCAAGAGTGATAGATGTCACTTCCAAGATAGGTGAGAAAAAGATAATGGCTTCTGTCTTGGGCACTTTCACTCTCTAACTCAGCCTTGAGGAAGACAGCGACCATGTGATGAAGCCACTGTGTGGAGATGCGCACATAGCAAGGGATGGAGGCCCAACAGCCATGAGTGAGGCTGGATGTGAATTTCAGTTCCGTCTTCAGATTAAACTGTAATGAAAACTTGACTGCAACCTTATGAGACACCTTGAACTAAAGCACCCCTATAACCTGCTCCTAGAATTTTGATTCATAGGTACTCTGACAAAATACTTGTTTTTTAACTGTTCATTGGGAAATATTTCATTATATAATACTTGATAATGAATATAGAATATAAAGAAATAATTTACCAAAAAAACCTCACCAAAGATTTATGAAAATATGTTCAACATTACCAGTAGTTGAATTAAAAAATTTAAAAAGTGATGGCCACTTTTATACCTCAAATCAAATAGATAATTAAAATTTTCTACTTATTGGGTTCCTAAAGTAAATAGTGAGAGTTTGTGTTTATTTGTATGTGTTTCTGCATGTGTATTCTAAAGATACAGAAAATTGAAAATTCTGATTTATTAAATCACCTACGGGGGAAAGAATTTTGCGTGCCCGCACCTATGGCTGCATTTGCCTTGGGAACTGACTGCAGCACCAACATACTCTGCCTCATAAACACAACTGGAAGTGTTTCAAGAGCTACTCATTATACCACATATCACTTTGGATTCTATCCATTCTGTGTTGTAGCCCAAAATAAAAAAAAAATTTTAAATGTCTTGGGTTCAAGCTTTATATCTACCACTCTTTAGTTTTATAAACTAGTATACATTTTTTCTGAGCTTTAGTTCCTTTTCTGCATCAGCATGTAAAAATGACTCAGATAATGTATGTAAAAATATATTGTAAATAGCAAGGTGATATGTATACATAAAATGTTACCTTATAAATTATCCAAATTATTGGTGGCTTTTGACTAAAACCATAACCAATGAAGGGAAGCAACCTGGTTTTGAATTCCATTGAATTGAATTCTCCATTCAGTTCTATTGAATTCTGTAGTCAATTGGACTCCATTGAATTCTATAAGGAATCAGTGTTCTTCAGTGGTTCTGATTTTGAGTGACCAGAGAACCCAAAATTCATTATAGGCACAGAATCCTAGTTTCACACAATAAGCCTCCTCTTGTAGTGACATCTTAGAGATTTATCCTAGATACAAATATATTTTTATTTCAATAAATTACATTTTTGAAGGATTGCAACACACAGCTGCATATTGGATCTTCACTGGAATCCTGGTAAAGGCATAACAATTTTTATTTGGCAAGTGAAGCAATTAAAGAGATTGAGTTGCTCAATAACACATGCCCATAAAATAGAATTAACTATTGTTAATTCTAACTCTTTTATTTTCTCCCTCAAAAATTATTAATTCTAGGGCAATGTACTTTGCTGTGTTTTTCACAATAGTGAAAAAAGTGCTTATGATTATCAATAATTAGAAGAAAGTCTATGTCCAAGAATAGTGGATTGGGAAAACTAATTATAGTACATCAGTAAAATAGAATACTATATACCAATCCAAAATGACAATAAAGGACACAGTCAATTGCAGGTTAGTTGCATTTGTATTTTATGATAATTGTGATGATTCCCCCATAAAACTAGCAGCATATCAGAAGAAATATGAGAATTAAAAAGTCAACTACAACTTTATAATTTTTAAATTGTTTTTATATCATAGTCTTATTAGAATAACTTCAATATTTATACCTATACATTTCTAAATTAGATGTTTTCCCCAAAATGCCTTTGCTTGGCTCACTTTAAATTTCATGTAAACTCTCTGTCCATTCCACCAATGCTTTGTCATTTAGAGATAAAATAATCTGGAGAAGAATCCCTGCAGGAAGCATTTCCCCCAAACAGCACAGTTCCCCCCAAAGTGATCCGAAACTTGTCTGCTGAGCAAATGTGCATCAGAAGATAATATTAGAAGAGAAATGCCCTTTCTATGGTTAATTAAGTTGTTTCAATAGCTGAATCTAATGTGGATTTCACTGAAGAAATCTAAGATCTTGTTCTTAAATATCTATTATTTGATTTCAACCCAGATTATTCTTCGAAGGTCTATAATTTCCCTAAAAAGCTTATTCCATTCACAGATAGATATGTTTCAGAATGTATGTGATTAGGAGACATCTCTTTCTCCTCCTTTATCATCCCTTTCCACACCAAGGAGACACTTCCCCATCTAAAAATTCAGAGGTGACAACATAAATAGTTATTCATCTTAAAAATGGGGTTGGCTGGTGAAACAGATTTCTGGACTGAAAAAAGTGGGAGAGAGAGTGGTTGGGTGTGGGGGAGGGGTTATCTGAATTCTGTATTTACAATGTTTATTTCATTGTATTTCCTTGGCTTTTAAAATATCCACTCCAGTGGTGATATGCAAAAGAAAGGAGCAAGCAACATGGACAGCTTCATGTATCCTTGAAATAGACATTACTTGATTTTGTAGCTCACATAATAACTGATAGCAGAGAACACTCCAGTTTTGCAACTAAAATAAGAGAAATGAAGCCAGGCCTTTTAAAAATTCTGAGTATAAACTGTTCACCCAATTAAGAAAGTGCATTCACTTCCAGTCCACAGTGCAGTAGGGGACAGATAATTGTGCCTATGTCAACCTTGCAAAGAGCTTTCTAAAATCATTAAGCATTCAGAGATTTTATTCAGCCTGCAAATTTCCCCTTAACTGCACTTACACTTATTAAAACCACTCACTCCCTGACCATCTTGACTCACTCTTAGAGCCCCCCATATCATTAAGTTAAGGCCTGGCAACCATTTTTATGAAACTGATAATGATATTTTTCCCCACCAATGCAAATTTCCATCAAAATCAAAATGAAAGACCTGGGAAAGCTGTCCTAGAGAATGGGCAGTTTCCCTCAAAACTGTACCAGAACATGAAAGAGAATGGCCATGTTTTTAATATTTTGTTTCATTTTAAACTATGTATTTTATGCAACTAGATTTTATGCAAACTTTCATGGAAATGATAATATCCTTTGGTATCATATAGACACAGCACACATTTCACATCCAATTTCTATTTTATTTCTGTTTCACTAGTTGTATGCCTTGTGCATGCAGTCTAAAGTTTATTTTTATGGTTAAGCCATAGAGAGTACATACTAGGAAGAAGCCATAAATAAATAACTGAAGAGACGAATAACTTCCCATATTGCCCGATGTGACTTTTCCACTCCATCCTGACACCCCGCACCTACTGCAGAGCTTCTGCAGTGGGAGTCTTTGTTGGCAGAATCAAGGGCTCTTTATTTTGTACTCATTATGCCGGGGGCTTTCCTCACCATGGGAGTTTCATGTATTTTTCTCCCTCTGGCAATACTACCATACTGAAGCTGAAAAACATCTATTGTTAAAATCAAAAGTTGCACGCTTCAATTCAATGCCAGTTGTTATTCTGAAAGACATTTCCCTCTTAACACTGGTATCCTCATTTGTATTTCCCACATCAATTTGGTAATTACACTAAGCCAGAAAATCCTAAAATTCCTCTTACTGCAAATTATAAACTTTAAAAACAACCAGGACACGTCTCAGTGGCCTCCAAATGGCCCTGGGTTCAGTTACCACCACGAGCCATTTTATTGTCTAACATTCGGGACCGAGCAGACTCCTGCTGGGTCTTCCGTGGGTCCTCTGGGTATCTGCGCAAGCAGCAACCTTTAAAATTCACCCTTTGTACCATTCGGCATTGGCCATTGCTTAAGCCTGTTTTTAGATGACAGAATACAGCACACTAGAATAATGAGACATATTCTCCTGCTTCTGAACTGGAAATGAAATCTGAAAGGAACTTTGTTTCTCGTTTTCCAATGAGATTGGTTAAAAGGCCATTTCTAAGGGTTCTTAGCAATTTATCTAATTAGAAGCAAAATCTGAACAGCAAAGTCCAATTTCCGGCAGGTGCTGCCCAGAAATGGGGTTGAAGACCATCCCAGGGCAGCCTTGTGGGTAATTTCTGAAATAACGGTGGTGATAGTGGGAGTGATGGCGTTTATGGTAGCTGAAGTGTTTACTGATTTTTTTCCCTGGAAGTTATAGTTAAACAAAAAGAGCAGCTCCGTTTGACTTATTGTCCAATTTCCCTCTATATGTGACTTCTAGAGGGAAATGACAAATCTCACTGCTTTCTCTTTGTAAGGTTGCCCATTTGGGGGTAGAAGGTTTTCATTAGTCACGTTCCATGGTTGCTGTGCAACATCTTGCAAAATAAGTTACAGGCCCAGTACCATAAAGAAAGCACAGCCTGAGACATATGAGAATGGAAAGTGGCTGGTGTGTTTTAAAGATGATAAATCTAAAAGCCTTTTTGATATTCTTTTTGGGGACTCCCATTGCCTAAATTTCCTTTGAAATGCAGTTCAATTTTGGCAGATCCATAGAGTCACACGGCAGGGTAGTGAAGAATCAAAAGATTAAAAAACAAAAATTCTCAACTCCAGCCCCCAAAATACAAGCATCCATCTTGAAGATTCTCTATGGTTTGTCTGGAAATCAGAAAAAAATTAATTTCTTAGCCTGATTTCATCTTCACTGCAGTCCACAACAATTTTTATAGGTAAATTGTGATGTTCATCAGCACTTTCTGGCATTCAGGCAGAGCTCAGAAATTGTTTTTAAAGCATTCTGAGATCCAGTTTCAGTCATTTGGGCTTTGGACCAAGTGCCGATTTGCAACGTAACCTAACCCACTCCTGCACAATTAAAAGCTGCCAAAACGATGTCTCCTACCTGCAGGATTGATGTCACATTGCAAGATCATCAGCAGTCTTGCTTCTTAGAGACCAGCTGTTGAGTGGGCTATTTCTGGTAGCGACACAGAACAGGAGGCAAGCAGTGCCAGAGATGATTAAAGAAAGGAAGTACCAGTAGAAGAAACACACAACAGCTGGAAAAATGTGTGTGAGGCCTTTAGACATAGTTTGCACGTCTTTTAAAAAGTACCTTAATAAAAAGCTTCTAGCCAAGGTTGGATTCCTAAAAGGAATAAAGATATAAAAGGCCGTGGCAAATATTAAACCTCCTTTTCAAGAATTATGTCAAAGGAGCCCATTAAGAAATGGAAGCTATTTGAAGAGAAGCATTTTCCCCATACTCTCTAGTCCTCCTGCAACTTTAACCTTAATGTTTGCACACTGCTTTGGGAGAACCTAAGTGCCCCACTTCAGCAGGAGAGAACTCATTTTTCTTTAGAGTCCAAAAGGAGAACCTCAAATGAGAAGCTGTCACTCGAACCTATGGACATACATGGGAAATGGGAAATGCGTGGAGCCTTATCAAGAGAGTGCCCAAGGTGTTGATGAAATCAGAATACCAAAGTAGCTGCGTATCAACATTGCAGTTGGGATCCCTGAGCAGACAAGGGGGGGGGGGTTGTGGAGGAAGAAGGAAGACAGGAAGGAAGGGACAGAGGGAGGGAGAGGGAGAGAAATACCTTAAGACATTTTGATGAAGCTCTAGTTCACAACTACAAATTTATTTGTTTTGTTTGTTTTACCAAAAAAAAGAGGTTTCAACATTTTCTGAGAACAGGGTGATTGCTTTTTCAGGTTTTTCTTAGTTGCCTAACTGTGCCTTCAGTATTGCTTTAATGAGCCGGCAAAACATATGGATAGTCAACTCAGGACACCACCCACAGACAAAGATAACACCTGAGGACACCTGACGTTCGCAGTGGAGCTGAGTGCAATCTGGTTTTCCAACACATGGGATGCAAACATTAGAAGTTTCAGAGGAAAAGCTCTTTCTTGTTAAATGGTTTTAATATTCTGTCACAGGGGTCTCAAGTACCATTCCAATGTCTGATGTCTTCCCACTGCTATGATCTCTCCTCTCACATCTAATACCTCTTGAGTAGACAGCGTGATGTGAAAATCTGCCCAGCTTACAATACCTAGTTGGCTAATAGTCAGTTTGGAGCCCATGGTACTAGGTAGTTGGGGTATGACTAAGGTCTAACAGTTCTGATTTCTAGATCAAGTGACTAACTCTTTTGGGCAGCTGTTGCAGAGTTGCCCAAGTTGGGCAGAAGAGGGAACTATACATCTTCTCAGCCTGAAAAAGATTATCTTGATGTGATTAGTCAAGAGAGGAAAAGCAAGGAAGAGGCTTGTGTCCCAGGTGACATCCTTTGAATAACACTGTCTCTTTAAATAGATATAATTGCTAGTAACAGATTTTCTTCTATTTTTATAATAAGCCAGGTTGGTGATGATTGAGGTGCTTATGGTATCTTTCAACTGCATGTCAGAACTCCTTTTTGCTAAATTTTGCTTGTAACCAAAACATTTGGGATACTCAGATGTGAAAACCTCATCTACCACAGAATTGGAACTTTACAAAAAGTGTTGCTTTCATGTGTCTGTTTTTTGTGTGCACCCATTGCTCCTTACAAGGGGCAGAAAATGCCTCTAAGCAAATAATTATAGATGACATCTTTATTCTTCATCATTTCTGACAACAAACAATTTTCAATTCCTAGAAACTAAGGGGCTAAGAAACTAAGCAGTAATGGAAAGACAAATAAAGAGGCATCAGGCACTACTGTGCTAGGTATTTTTCCCTTCAATAATGGAATTTCCAACAGTGGATGTGCAGGGCATAATTTATCTGGTCTCCAGGAGAAAGACGATGACCTGTAAGAGTGATCCATGGGAATGGAAAATCAAGCCTTGTATTAATCTCTGATGTGTATATGACTACTTATATATGATGAAGGTTGACTTTAGCCATTCTTTCATATACAGTATTTCATCTCATGTAATTTCTGCCTACTCATGGAAGAAAATATCAGAACTCCAGGACATTTTGTGACCATGAATTTAAGCAGAGATATCACTGCTTTTTTCAACTCACTAAAATTGAAAGTTCCAAGTGTGCCAGTCCATCAAAGTGTGTTCTACATGCTGTTGCTCCTCAAATATAATGAAACAGAGAAGTACATGGTTAAAAAGAAATCTTTAAGCATGAGTATTCAAAGTCCTCGTGTGTTTAAGCTAACCTTAACCACCTGAAACAGCCAAATCACCTCCAAATTCTTTATATATATATAAAGAATTTATATATACATATATATACACACATATATTCAAAATTTTGCATTATGCATTATAAATTTTAATGATAGCAATCTGTCAATTTAGGAAAAGAGGAAAGAGAAACATTTTCCATTTTAAGACATAAAGAATCATAAACAAAGTTCTAAGATTCCTACAGCAAAAGTGTTGCTTTACATACACTGATATATATTGCCCATAAAATTAGTCATGTGCTATTATGCAAAAGTTCTGTGTTCTTTCTGAGAAGACTAGTCAGTAAACTTGATCAAAAACACTAAATATGAAAATAAGCCAAACACATTTAACATTGTTGAAAAGGAATTTGAAAAGCATTTATAATCTACCATCATTTTTTAAAGAGGACTAATGTTCACATATGGCACTAAAGTCATGCAGATAAAATGAATCAGCTCTTAACTAAATTGGAGAAAATTCACTTGTCTGAATTCAAAAGATATGCGATGCGTCTGTGTGCATGTCCTTCCCTTTTACAAGGAATCTACTAGAAGGACCTTCTCCACACAGAATCACTCATACTACATTGGAGAAAGGTCATTTAGAAGGCAGCAAAATCTGTATTACTCATTTAATGATGTGCAACATGAAAGTATTCTGTCTAATTATAAATGGCATATCAAATACATAGCTTCATTTAAAATTTTATACAGTACCCTTAAAGAGATGCTCATTTTAGAAATTTATTCAACATCGTTTTTGAATTCATAAAGAACATTCTAACGAAGCATTTTTAGGTGACACTGAAGCTTCAAATTGTCAGAATATAATGTTTTCAAGTAAAGCAGCTAATGAAAATATGAGATAAGTGTTTCAAAAATATCAGCATAATACAAAACTTTCTGAATGGCAATAACTTCTCCCATATCATAAGGGTCAATATGTCATAATTAAAGGAGAGAGACTGTGCCCTACTCTGGGGACAGCACTTGATTTTCACACTGTTGTCACTGTAACATGTTCTTATTCAACTTGCTTTCTGTTCTTCTGATTGACTCCTGGGACTTAGTTTCCAAGAATATAGAGTCCAAATTCTGATCCTGCATATATTCTGACCATGTAGTAAGCAGTCAGGTCAACAGACATGGCACAGAAGGGCAAAAGCTTCCTCTAAAAATGTGGGTAGAGTGACCACTTATCTCAAGAAGTACCAACAGATAAACAAATAGAAACCTACATATTACTGATAAATGAATAAAACTTTCATGAAGATTAATACTGTTTTGGACATAAAATTCTAAGGTTTACAATCAGCTTGATACTATCCTTCATGACCTCAAGTTTTTTTCTTGTAAATTAAAAAAGAAGAAAAAACACATTTTTATCTCTATCTCTTTCTCTTTAAGAATTTCCTTCAGGAATTCAATTTTCCTAGGCCCTAAAAGGAAATTTTAAACATGCAGCACCATTGCAAAAAGAAAAACGACTCTCTTCCTCCAGGTGGATTCTGGCTGACAGCTTAGCATGGTATTTGATCTGAGTTATAGCACCTCTTACCTCTTCAAGAAGGAGGCCTTTCTTATTGTTTGCTTTCTGGGAAGTTTTTGTTGTTGTTGCAACACACAACCCTCTGTAGCAGTGCTGCATGAATGGATGGAAGGACATAGAGATGCATGGGTGGCTGGATAGATGATAGAGAAACAGAGGTGTACAATTACGTATATTTTAAAGGAGAGGACTTTAAAGAGAAATATCCTTTTCTTAGAACATTCTTATGCTAAGCTTATCACTAAACACTACATTTTAACCTACAATGTCAGTGAAATGCATATTGTTACATAGCTCCAGAAGAATTAATTTTCTACTTATTTTCTATGGCAGATGAACAGTAGTCATAATCACATATGACACCATCTACAAAGCAATGGAATTTTGCAGTGAGTAATAAAGAAAAGCAGTAGTCTGAGAAACATCTTTAGTCAGTGCCTTGCCTAGCTGCTCACCTCCTCTTAGCGAATAGAACTACAGATCAGAACAAGGCCACTCCAATGCATCTATGACTTTGGAGTTAAAATTCTACAGTATATTTCTGTAATTACATTTCTTTTATTGCATACTTTTACACACAAATGATACCTACCTGCATTCTCATTAAAGAAAATTGGAAAATTAGAGAAAGCAAATACCCTCTCCCCTCCAACCATACTTCCCAAGGCCACTTCTCAAAGTAAACTACTGTTCTCAATTTGTTGTTTATTGTTCCAGATATGAAAGTGTATATTATATCTTATATAAGAAAGCCATATAAGAAATATATAGCTATATATAAGAAATACATGGCTTTCTTATATAAGAAATAATATATGCTTTTTTACATTATTAGGTTTATTTGATTAAGTCTATGGAAAGCTATAAAAAGGAGGAACTTATTATATTTTGAATATCTGCTACAGATATTAGATATTTTACACATATTTTCTTAATACAGCAAAAGTTTATTATGTGGATTGTGTTATTTGCCTTTTAAACATGTGGAGATTAAGGAGGAGTTCAGGTATATTTGTTATGGCCACACAGCTAGTAAGCAATAGAATCAAACCTTTCTGATTTCAAACTCTTTGTTGCACTGGCCCACAGTAATCTGAGGGGCATGTTGAAGTAAGCAGCTTGTGACTAAGACCCTATTCTGCCATACTAAGGCCCAAACTGAGAACGGAGGTGGACAGGACAAAGCATCTTTTATTCCACTCACACAATAGGTCCATGTGCAGAAATGCCTTTCAAAGCATTTGCTGTTTTTTGTCTGCACACCGATTTTTGTTGGGCATGGTTTTCTGCAACATTAACAGGGGTGACTATATGGTAGACATTGTCTATAAATCCAACTTCTTCACCAATAGACAGTGATAAAATAAGACAAAAAGGATGTACGTGGGTAGGGGAAATCAGTTCTATTTTATAATCTTCAGTAGACAAAAGCAAATGTAGAGGTCCTTTCCACTTGACCAAAGGTGACTAAGGAATTTAATCATGCTCATTTAACTGAGAAGATGGTATCTTATCTAGTCAATGAGAAACCACGAAAGGATTAAACCAAATTGATTGCACTGTAAATCCCAGATTTACACTGTTCCTTCCTGCATGACAGAGGCTTCTGACTTGGATGCTGGAGACAATGATCCAGGACAGTCAGATAGTCAGACTTTCCCATGAAATGGAAGCAAGATATGCCTTCATTTTTAAAATGAAGTCACTTTTTTTTCAAACTGTCATCTTATTTTTTTAAATTTTACTTAGTTATTTTTCAAGGACAGTTTTCTATTTCTCCCATCCCAGCCCACCCCACCCCATGCTCCCCACCTCCCTCCCGTTTCCACCCCCTTCATTCTCATCTTTGTGTCCTTCATACTTGTTCCTCCAAATCCCTCCTCTTTTTTCCCCTTAAATTTCCTCCCTTCTCCCCTCTGGTCACTGTCCCCTTGTTCTCTATTTCAGTGTCTTTGTTTTTATTCTGATTGCTTGTTTGTTTTGTTGTTTAGCTTCCTGTTAAAGGTGAGATCATATGGCATTTGTCTTTCAACACCTGGCCTATTTCACTCAGCATAATGCTTTCTAGTTTCATCCATGTTGTTGCAGAGGGTAGGAGCTCCTTCTTTCTCTCTGCTGCATAGAATTCCATTGTGTATATATACCACAATTTTTTGATCCATTCATTTACTGAAGTCACCAACTGGACTAGCACAGCAGGACCAAAATTGCATTCACTTGCAGCAGAGTAATCTCGAGTCTCCTGGTTAGAAAAGCTGCTTTACTAACACTTGAAATAACAGCGCCCCTTCTTTTTGAACAGTGCCTCAAACGGGCGCAGGTCACCTCTGCTCTGCACTGAACACTTCAAGGTGTTTCACTGTGTAGGAGTGTGTGCATTTTTCTCATGGCACAGAGATTCTGATTTTCAGTAGATGGTATTAGACTGACTCCTCTTGTGTATCTTACAAAATGACAAGCATTATCACTTTCTGCCCTGTGCTGGACCACCCTTCACTTCTCAATGTTGAGTGATTCAAACCAAACCACGAGATAATCGATGCTGCCAGACCAAAGAAAAAACTTCGGGTGTGCTGGGAAATAATGTTCATTAAAAGAAGGAGTTTGTGTTCATGAATGACAATTCTCATAAACAAATAGCAAAGATATTTGAATCTATTTGAAACTTTAAATGGATAATATAGCATGACAAATAATCCAATACTCCAATCCTTTAGCTGTTATTTAAATACTTCATTTTTTACAGCATCACACAACAAAAACTATACTCTAAAGATTATTCTACAAAAATCCACAATGTCATATCATCCAAAGATTATACTAGAATAGATGCACAAACAATTTTTTTATTATTTTTGAGGTATCTTTCTTAGTAGAGTTGTGTATCATGTTTTCTTTAAAAGACCATGGGATCATCTGTGCTCTGGTCAGCCCACCAACTGCTTGGAGTAAGAGAACAAGATAAAGAAAAAGCTGATCTCTGCCTTCTGGTCTTAGTGCCATATCCAGAGGGACTCTTTTCCCTTTAATGCAAGCTCCACACAATGCAAAGAAAGCCCCCATTCACTTCACTCTTATTCATCGTTTCTTCCTCGTGTCAGACACCAGCCATTCAGCCTCATTATGTGCACAGTCCAGACTGCTGCTTCTATCATACGGAAGAAGAGCACGTTTGAAAAAGCTTTCAGATGACGAGGCTTTATTTCCTCACACCATCATTTAAAAACCTTTTAAAGTGCATTCTGAGCCTCTGATAGTAATGTCTTGCCTAGCAATTAGCCGTGGAGGTGCTGGGCTTTAAAAGGCTTTTAAATTGTGTTATGAAAGGTCCTCCGACAATAGGATTTCATTTCATGGGGTAAATCCACATACTCCACCCATTTCTGGGGCACGACTACTAAGCTCTTCTCAGGGAGTCGCTCACAAAGACTGACAGCTTGAAAGTCGCTGGACACAAAATTTTCAGTATAACATGGCTGCAAAATGAAATCCAATTTCGTATGGAAATTGCCTTTTTACTTATTTCTTTGAGTAGACTAACAAGCAAACTTCAAAAGTTCCTTAGATTTGACTCATGCTTATCTGAAGTATATCCAAGGGCATCTTTAAGACTTTGAACCAAGAAAAAGAAGGATTTCTTTTCTTCAGTAATAGGCCCAAAAGGATGGAAACTTCAGAATGTGTCCAAATGCACCCTTGGCAGGGAAAGGGCTAGAAGAGCTTTCTCTGAACTCCCAGCTGCCCTGGCACATGGAAGAGAGGGCACCTCACACACTTGAGGGAGGAGAGGAGGCAGTTACAGTGACTTAAGTTGTTTTCAAGCAAAACCAGTTATTTTTTATGCATTTTCAGAGATGCCCAGTCATACTCCAAGGGGTGCTGACAGGAGCTCTTAACATCTTTCATATTCTCAGTAAGGTGTTTCCGTGTGTACTGAGAAGTAGTAAATGGTACTGAGAAGTAAACAGTGTTCTGAGTATTTGGAAATATTAAAAGTGGATATAGTAACCAGAGTTGGGGGCGAGGGGGATAACTGGGAAAGAAGAGGAAGGGTCATCCAGGAACATGTGAAAAGGACCCATGGACAAAGCCAATGGGTGGGGAAGGATTGAATGTAGGAGGTGGGGGATGGGTAGGGCAGGTGAGAGTAAAGGGGAAACATGGGGACAGCTGTAATTGAGCAACAATAAAAAAGAACAAAAAAGTGAATATGGAAACTGGCTTTGCAGTCTGAATGCAAGGTCCTTCATTTTATTGCATTTGCTAATGACTGTGAAGCTTGGAGCAAGGAGAAATATAATGCAACCAGGCTGATACTGACCCCTTAGCTGCGCAGCCCTCAGAAGAAATGTTTTTAAAAAAGAAAAGAGGAAGAAAAGAAAAGAAAACCTACTGCTTCAGGCTGTTGGAACCAAGGCATTTTTTTTTCAGGAGAATCAATCACAGAATCCAATGTTCTCATCAGACTGTTAAAATCAAACCCAAATGGTCTTCATTTTCCTTTGCTGACAGAGACTTCCCCAGTGCTCCAGGCGGTACAATACTATTTCCCCTCCTGCTCTCAGCCTCCCCTACTAAGGCACCATTTCCCCTTCTGATTGGTTTATTTCAGGAGAACTTTTCTAGGCCAAACTGATTTTCTGTATCCGCCTGCACACTGCTGAGTTTTATTTGCTTTGTGAGGCTGATATTTAGGACTCCGGGAGCATTCTTGTTAACATTTCAGGAAATGAATTTTGCCTTCTGGATGAGAGTGAATTAGAAGTCAGAAATCCTGAGGGTTTTTTTTTTCTTCCCCCCCCCCTCCCACCATAGATTCATTAATGACTGCTTAGGCAAGCTTAGAATGTTCAGGAATTCTCTATGTGTTAGTTTTCATTTGTGGTTAGATAAAAATTATTACTATGTTTTCCTTTTCTACTAATATGATTATGATCATGGGTGTTTATTGTCCGGCTGGGAAAACATCTTATTGAAAGTAAATATCACATCAATTCTTTCAAAAGAAAATATAACAAATCTCAGAATGTGATTCTATTCATTACTCCTTCTCTCACATCCTTTAACATATATGCACGTACCACACCGGCTCTGTCTCACTGTCTTTAACAATTGTACCAGTCAAATAATACACAAAAAATGATCATTTGAGTAGAAAGATTGGAAAGTCAATCATTTTTAATTATTCCCAGGAGAAACTGGCTTAATTGCTGATTTTCTAGGTGGCTTTGACTTCTGAGCATTCAGCTGACCTGTATATTGTTCCTGAAATGTTACAAATCAGAGACGGGAAGGATTCAGTCTTCAGTGAATCCCCTGGAGAATCAGACGCTCCAGACAAAGCCTAGGGGAGTAAACACATGAGTGTGTCTGCCAAGGACAGATTACAGCACAGCAACCAGGGATACCTGTACATTTCCTATTTTCTATTTCCTTTTTCTGCTTATGAAAATGGAGCGTTGCTACAGGCTTACATGCATTACCAGCAAGCTGTTAGGGCAATTTGAAGTCTGCTTCCTGCCCAAAAGAATGTAGATTAGTGACCTGTGAGTTAGGAGTCAGCAGCACTAGTTTCTGGCCCACAGACAGACACAAATTACACGCGTGGGGCTGAGGCAGGAAAGTTGGAATAGGGACCAGCAGCCTCAAGCTCCGTCCCTACCCCTGGCTGGAACACTCCAGACACTTTTGCTGACCACCTGTTCCCTGGCTTTCCTTTCCCAAAATAGTCTCAACCAGATTTGGCAGCCATGCTGACTTACAAGTGACCATTGGGGCCAAAATTTACTCTGAGGTTCTGAAAACTCTATCCCAAAAAATGCCATGACATTTCTGGGAGGACTGAAAAGAAATTGTTATCTGGAGAATTAAGGACAAAAGTGAGCCTCATCGGTAGCCCCCCACCAGTGTCAGAAGCCAAGGACCACCCTATTGCACTTACCCTTGCCTACGTTAAATAAAATCCTTCTGCCCAGACCATCTTGTTCTCTGAGTTTGCCTGCCCTTACTCCTTGAGTGCAGACTTTTGCTTTAATAAGTTTACTGTGCTTTGCTAAATCTTTCTGTCTCGACCTCAAATTCTTTCTTGTGTGGTAACAAGTATCTAGACCCTGCTGTAGGGTTGAGACCTCTCCTGGCCTGTTCCGGAGGTTGGGGGATGGAGGGCAGACCCTTGTTGCTTGAAATTTTCTTCTTTCTGCTTCCTCGCTTGTAAACTTAACATGATGCTTTATTCCATTCTATTCAAAACTTGTTTTTAAAGAAAAGGCATTTAAAAATTATTTTCAAAATATCTGTATAAACCTTTATTGTATAATTGTGCAAGTGAATATACTGCAGAAGACTAAAAAACAGTTGATGTTTAGAGAGTGCCAAATCAACAAAGCACTAAAAGTGTTTTATTCACACTCTTATTGTCAATATTTAATCAATTGTGCATTTGAGCAAGGTGGTAGGTATACCTTGGTCATATTCAAGGGGGCACATGAAAATATTGACCAATATTAGGTTTCTATTTTTAACTTAAAAATTTTGAAATTCTTGTGAAATTTCAAGAATACTTATTTTGATTATTTAAGGTCATTCTCTCCAGCTAAAGAAAA
Organism: Artibeus jamaicensis; assembly: GCF_021234435.1. Classification (NCBI taxonomy): domain Eukaryota; kingdom Metazoa; phylum Chordata; class Mammalia; order Chiroptera; family Phyllostomidae; genus Artibeus; species Artibeus jamaicensis. The sequence continues at coordinate 13,750,596 of NW_026521803.1, read as the reverse complement.
ATAATATACTCAAAATATAGCATTACAATAGAGTTATTAATATAATGAATTTCCAGAATATAATCTTTAGATATATAGAGCAAATAACAGCCAACATTAGTCCTTAATAACTAGAGGTTTTCCCATAACAAGTGACCTCACAGTACTATTGAAAATCTTCTCTCCTCAGATTTCTTTAAAATTTTTAAGCCAACAATTTTCATCTCATGGCCCACATCAACTGATTACTAAAATTCTGTGGCATAGAAAATACATATTATATTTTTCCAATAATGACAAAAAAATAGTGGTAATGGTAATTCATTCTCACCAGAGGGCTCTTGTTGTGTTGGCCACTGTCATTTTTCAGTTTGACAGTATAAGGGGAAAGAGGTCGCTGCCCCTGCCTGACTAGTCAGGTGTTGCACATTTTAAAAATTCTCACAGCACATCGATTGCAAATTGCTGCTTTAAGGGAATGAACATTTACTGGGAAATAACTGGCATTTTTAAAATAACTCTAGCATAGGTTTTTAAAATAAATTTTACACGATGTTGAGGACACTTTGGGAGCATTATAGATAGTGGGACTTTAATTAACATGAATATGTAAAAAAGAACCCAGGGTATGGCAAAATAATTTAGAAAATACAGTTTAAAGGATAGAAGGGTTCCTGAATTACATACCTTTGCTTACATCTCTCACAAAATGTCATGGCCTACCTTAAATGTGTCCCACCAGGGAACATGACAGGCTGCCTCCAACTCCTCTGTTTTCTAGGATGTCACGGTGAGATCCCCAAAAACAGTTGTTCTCTGGCAGGTGCTGCTTCAGAAGGTGCTCACTCACCATGGCGAGAGCAGAGTCATGAAGCAAGATGACAGCAAAGGTGATGAGCAAGGAGAGCGCTTTGAAAAAAAATGATTTCATCCTCAGAGGTAAGAACAGGCAACGAATGCAGGACACAAATAATCAGGAACAGCATGAAAATAAGAGGTCCAGAGAGAGAAAAGTTTGATCCACTCTCTGTTGGGCTTTGCGACTACTAATGTGTGTCCTTCTGAAAGGAGCCAAGTGTGGCTTCTGAAAGGCAAGAATGCATAAAGCAGGAGTTAAAAAATCGTTGCCGATTCACCCTATCTGAAATTGAATTTAATTATGAGAAGCATAAACAAATATCATCGCTTCTTCTACATTTCAAACTTGGTACTTAACAGTCTTCTTAACAATATGTCATTCCTTGCAAGTTAAAAGCTGGTTGCTTGGATCTAGTGTGTAGAGCATGCTGCATGTGAAGCATCACATGGTACGGTGTGCATGGCACGGTCCGCATTTCATTAAACAGAAGACGATTTTAACGTAACTTGAAATATTTCATGCCTCTGATGCACAAAGTAATTAATGTCTTTTTTGTTCTTTCTTTTTTTAGGAATCCTCTCTACATATTCTCCCAGAAATCCCTCAAATTTTCTACAAACTGGTTCTTAAATTGTGAGGTTCTTAAACGGGAGTTGGAAGGAGAAGCTCCTGTCAAACGGTTTGGAATGGGTGAAGGAAGCTGATGTTGCCGCCAGCTGTGCTGTGCTGTGGTGGCTGCAGACGTATGGAAGGCTCTGCTTCTTCCAGCAGGGATTCGACAGCACTGTCTTAGGGATCTGGTCTGTACTCATCCCGTCCGCTGGGAGGAGCTGTCCTAAGTGTGGCTTCTGAAAGGCAGGGCATTTCTTGCTGCAGACAGTGGGATAGTGAGGACTTGCTCCAGAGGTAACTACATGACACAGAAATTTCATGGCAAGGCACCATCTCTGATTTGTGACCATAAAAACGTCATTTGGATGACTTGTGACCTGATCTCTAGTGAGGTGAATCATTTTAAGGCCTCCGAAGGAGTCCTGTCTGTGTATGCGTGGTAGTCAGGATCTGGATTTGACTGTAAGCAGGTACCACCTGTCACCAAAACTCAGGAATATCACAGATCAGCTCCATACACCCTTTGGCAGATGTGTTGAACTAAACCTAAATCGACCATAACCTGGGCCAGGAGACTAGATATGTTAACCTAATAATCCCTCAGTCTAAACCATGGGTGAGTAAGCTACAGTCTACAGTCCAAATCTAGCCCACCGCATGATGTTGTCAATAAAGTATTATTGGAACAGAATCACTCATGCATTTACATATTGTCTGTAGCTGCTTCCCACATGCCACAGCGGAACTGCGTACTTGGGATAGCCTGAAAAACCTAAAATATTTACTATTTGGTACTTCACTGACAAAATCTGCTAACCCTCTAGGCCAAACCCTCAGGAAAAACTAAGTATCAGAGCTTGAAGAGGAAAAACTGAGTACGTTAATTGAATGAATGGGCAACCATCCCAGAAAGAGAGTTTGCGTACAGTGAATCCTCCTTACTGTCATATTCTTAAATATTATGAAAGGTAATTGCATTTCCACATTAAATTACCCTGGGAGGAATCTTCCCAAACAATTCTGCACTTTAACTCAATTTTATTTATATTATTTCATTCTGCAATAACTCATTTAGAAACTACCATATACTGGCTCTGTAACTACCAAGATGACAAGACACAGATCTTCAATGACCTCAGGAAATAATGGTGAGGCAAACATACTAGAAAATAATTACAATATGATGCTCTACGTCCTGTCACAGATAAGGGCGGGAGTGATGTGTTGTCATGGCAGAGACAGCTATGAATGAAGAGAATTATACATATGAAATAGATTAAATGGCCTGGGTTTTGAAGAATGAGGAGACATTATTCAGTTAAGTGACTTGATGAGTAATATTTGGCAGAGGAAATAGCATATGGACAGCACACACTGTAGTCTGAGAAAATAAAATGTCTGGGGAGAAATAGGGAGTGGGAGAGAAGGGCAGATGCTAATGCTGGAGAGGTACACCTGGAGCAAATCAAAAAGCCTTATGTGATACATGGAAAGATTGAAATACATTCTAGAATGATATTTCTGAACATGGCATTGCATCACCAAAGTTTTTTTTTTTCAAAGAAAGGGGATGTGATAATCCTATCTATAGTGCATAAAGGTAATTCTAGAGGGTGTACGGATAGTAAAATGGGAGAGAACATTAAAGAAATGGAGACCAGCTACCAGGTCCTTGGAGGAGCTAAAGGAAACAATAGTCATGCCCTTAAGGCAGTGCCCAGGGACACAGGCCAGAGCTTAAGAAGTATTTCTTAGGCAAATCAATGCTGCACATCAATGTGGAGATAATGAGGTAAAAGAAAACTCAACTGAAAGATGACTTAAAGAGAAATAACACTTATGAAGAATTTATTTTGTTTCACATTTCCTTATCTCCAAAAGGAGTATGAAATTCTGAGGGAATAAGACACTGATTAAATAGATTTTTGCCAGAGGCAAATTGGCACAAAGTCATTGTAATGGAGAGTGAAAAATGCCAGTGGACACACAGAGATGAAAGCAGAGAATACAGATTGGAAAGTCAGGGAATTTCCAGGCGCCTGGAAATAGAGGAGATACAATTCAAAACGAGGGGTGAGGGACCCTGCCCCAGTTCGCCTAAGTGAGATGTCAGCAAAGGCCAAAGGAGAATTTGCAAGAAATAGAGTGGTAAATACTCCCTAAACTTTGTTCAATACCATTTTTATTGGGCAAAAACAGTTTTCCAAGTACAAGCACTAACAACTGGCAGTTTACAGTTTACTGATCTTTTCAACGTCAAGCCTTCAATAATATTATAATTGTTAAAAGTGTTATTCAAGCCCTGGCCAGTGTGGCTCAGTTGGTTGGAGCATTGTCTCATAACCAAAAGGTTGTAGATTTGATTCCTTGTGGTCAGGGCACATGCCTAGGTTCCAGGTTCAATCCCTGGTTCAGGCTTGTAGAGGAAGCAACTAATCAGTGCTTCTTTCTCCTATTGATGTTCCTGTCTTAATCTCTCCCTTCCCCTCTCTCTAAAAGTAATAAAAAATTGCCCTCAGGTGAAAGTAAAAGACAATTTTTACTCAAAAAATATACCCTGATAATGAAAAGCAGTATCCATTTTATTAAATATGGCAAATATAGAAAAATATTTAAAAAGTAAAAGAACACCCTGGCTGGTATGGCTCAGTGGACTGAGCACCAGCCTGAGAACCAAAGGGTCTCCAGTTTGATTCCCAGGCAGGACAGTACCTGGGTTGCAAGCCAGGTCCCCAGTAGGGGGTGTGAAAGAGGCAACCACACATTGATATTTCTCTCCCTCTCTTTCTCCATCCCTTCCCTTCTCTCTAAAAATAAAATAAAAATAAATATATAAAATCTTAAAAAAAGAAAAACAATACAGTAGCCAGATACATCATTATTAATATTTTGTTATCTTTCTCCAAGACAACCAGTTCCTGCTTCCAGTGAATTCCCATATTGTCTGCATTTTGCCAACCTGTGGCTAATCCTTTTCCCACACAATATTGCTCTGAATGGCTTCTAATGAACTTATTTCCAAAAGTTTACTAGCTCAACACTATGTTCATAGTATGATTTACTGAAGTTCTAATACCACAGAAGGCAAAAATATTTTTTTGGTAAAACAGAGTATTAGTCATTACTGTTCTTAAAAATCCCTTCAACCATTAAGGTGTTTTATGAATCCAAAACCATTCTCTTCCCCAGATGAATTCCACTGCCTGCTTTTAAAATAATATTTTTACTACTACATAAAGATAAATAAATCATAATTCCCTTGCCAAAGGGAACTATGATAAATCCAGTAATTGAGATTTATCCAGTATTTGAGATTTTACTACTGCTTTGAGGGTACCTTCAAATACTTACTTACTCAGCATGAGTTTGAAAAAGAATGCATAGCTGATCACCTCAGACCTGGGTGTGGTTAATTAATAGGATTGCTCTGGAAAACTTAAAACTAGAGAGCAGGGCCAGTCAACCAGAGAGGAGAGGGTTGGCAAGGAAATTATGAGCAAGAAGCAGCCTTGTGTTTCCAGGGAACCAAGTCAGCTAAGGCATGTTAGTGTGCAGAAGTGCAGTGGAGAGGAGGAAGGAAACGATGTCTCAAAAGGTCAGTCATTTGAGAATATCTGTGCCTTATGCTGGGAAGAGCAGACAATCATTAAAAAAATTGAGAAGAAAGCAAGACGTTTGTATTCCAGCTGCATCCCAGAGGTGATATTATGGAGTATATAGGTGAGAGAAGCGAGACTGGAGTCAGCTTTTGGAAGCCAAAGCGGGCGCTATTTCAGACAAGGGATGCTAATATCCTGAACTGGGGCAGCAGTGGCACATAGAGAGATGGGTAGTCACAACTGAAAACATCCAGGGTTGTGAAATTGGCAAGGCTTGGCGTACACATGGATACACAGAAATAATTCAATTGAGACAACTGATAGATCAAAGGAATGACATTGACACAATAGTGGATAACTTTCCTTTCTTGGTCAGTAGATTACAGAACTGTCCAGAAAAACAGTATTTTTTGTTTCCATCTAGGATGCTGAAAGAAATTTTAGTTATTTTGAAGCCCTTTTCAACTATTTTAAAAGTCATTGCTCACTGAATGACAAACTCCAAAAATGTTTTTAAAGTTGATGTGAGTGGGGTAACTATGGAAGGAGTCTCCTTTTTTTCCTTGGGCTTTCATACTTACTCCTAGTTACGGGATAGCACAAGTCATTTATGCTGCGAGGCATCCTAGGGCTGACCCAATAAAGTTAAAATATTCAATACTTTTATTCTCCCTTGGTTTCATTACCTATAATGGGACCCTAACTTACATATTCCCTTTCATTCTTCGTTATTTTTTTTCAGCTGAAGATATGCCTGAAGCACTTTCTGTGCTCACACAATCTATTCTTTCAACTTTATATCTCTCTGAGAAAGAACTTTTATAAACTGGCTTACATAAGAATATCTCAGGTGTAAATGTCGATAGAAAAGATAGATACTGCAAGTTGAGACAAGAGCCTTTAAATATGCCCACTGCAGCTCTTTTGCAAACAAGAAGTTGGTATCACATTCCAGTGTAATTACTCAGCAAGACGATTTTAACAGGCACTGTCTAGAAACAAACTCAAAATTTACCGTCACATTTAAGTGTGGTCAGTAATACTCAGGCAAGTGCAAATTAAGATGACGATTGCTTTGGCAAATGTTAAAAAATGAAACATGTAAAGTGTAGATGCCTATGAGCAGCTATAGGAGGCATCTTGCCCTGTGTGGACGTGTGGACCAGGGCAGCCAGGCCAGACTGCAAGCTGGAGCCTGGCCTAAGTAAACACACACCAACCCTATGATGGTGCAACGTTCCTACCGTCTGAGTACACCCCAAGTCCAGACCACGGGCGCCTCTGGTACCTATGGTGCTGTTTGTGCAGTAAAGGGTGTGGATGCCCAACACTGTACATAGGTGAGGAAAACGTAAAATAGCAACGCTGTTTGATTTTCCCTCACTAACTTGGCACGCATGTGGTATATTTTATAACAGGGTCACATTTCCCAATGTGAAAACTATGGATGGTTGTTTGCTTGATTTGGGGTGTTTTTTGTTCGTTGTTTGCTTGCTTTTTCTGCCAAATACCAAGAAAATTCCAGTTTGGTTCAAAACATGATTGAGACCCACTCTCCAAGCATAAGCCCATACACCATACGTGGCTTCACCTGCCCTGTTTGGTTTAGCAAGAACCTATGTGTTGTGTCAGGGATTGCCCCATTATCCCAGAAATTCTCTCAAAGCCTTTTATTTGCTCTCCCCTATAATTGGCTCTAAAAGCTTGAATTCAGTTAGTGGAGTGACTGTCCTCTTGGAGAAAAAGAAATATCATCACTCTAAGGCCACAGCTACACTATGCTGAGTTAGGCTCTCAGGAATGAAATGGGGACTTTCTATTCTTAGGCAATTCTCTTGAGATTTGTATGCTGAGAGGGATCTACTAAGAAATTCTTTAAAAGAGTTGAGTCAGCTATGAATTCATGATTCTACATTCTTAAGTAGCTCAACTAATTATGGGAAATTAACAGGGGAAATAAATGGTGTTTAAGACTAGTATGTTTTAATAAATACTGTCATGCTAGGGAATATAAGCAGACACATTCCTTCTAGATTTTATCTATTTCTAAAATACTAAGCACGATATAACATTTTTATTTTGATTTATGGTTTATGAACCATGCTATGTAATTTTTTTAAAAAACTGTTAGGAAAAATAAGTAAAAAAATTAGAGATATATATGTGCAATTCAGAGTTAAAAGATAGTATATTTAAGGCTGTTACTAGCTTATATATATATATTAGCATTAGTAAAATTAATTAGTAAAAAAGATTAAAGATTAATTTTTTTCTATATAAGGACAGGGATGTCAAACTCATTTTCTCTGGGATCCACATCAGCCTCGAGGTTGCCTTCAAAGGGCCAAATGTAATTACAGGACTGAATAAATGTAACAACTTTTTAACTAGGGGCAAGGAGCTCAGAACTGCCGGCCGGGTAGAAACAAGGTTCCGGGTGAATAAAACGAGGTGGAGGGCCAGATTCGGCCAGCGGGCCTTATGTTTGCCCTCTGTGGTATAGGATTTTGACTTAAATATATATTTAAATCCTATTTTATTTATGTTCCTACCAACTGAAATGAACAAAAGAATGTGAAAATAGAAACTCAGTGTGCTAAGAAAAAACTCTGATCAAGTCATATACAAGTTATAGTAGAAATGGGAACAAACTGCAGAAAGCCTGAAGCTTATCCAAAATCCCTCTTTAAGAAAAGCACAGTGGTGCCTGGCTGGGTGGTTCAGTGGATTAAGCACCGGCCTGTTAACCAAGGGGTCTCTGGTTGGATGTCCAGTTAGGGCACATGCCTGGGTTTCAGACCATGTCCCCAGTAGGGGGCACACAAGAGGCAACCACACATTGATGCTCCCCTCCTTCTCTGTCTCCCTCCTCTCCCCTCCTGGTAACATGGCGAGGAAATGTGTCTTGTCAAAACAGTGTCCCATCCCCTGACATGAAAAGTTCCTCACCACCTTTCATTAATTTACTTTACTATCAAATGATGGCCTTCACTGACTAGGTTAATTATTGTGAAGATTTAAATATGGTGATTTTTCTCATCCTATCATTCCTTCTACTATTATTAGATTTTTCTTCTGTGTAGGACATTTCTCCACACCCTAAAGCTATTGTTGTGCCTGAATTTATTTTTTAAATGTGGAAAAGGCAAAATAAATTCTTAAGTATTTCCCTCCGATTGGGTTTCAGGACTCCAAAATGGGAAAACTTGGCAGAGTAAATATTTTCAACTAAAAGACTTTGAGAAAACTGCAGATTCAGCAAGGTCACTTTGGCCTTCTCCCTCCCTTCTCCCCTGAAAAAGGACATGAAACCCTCCTGTGAGAGGTACCTTCCCTAGAGCCAGAGAAAAGGCACACCCTTTTCTTTGAAGAGAAAGGGCTGCCGGGAAGAATCCTAACAAAAAAGCATTGCTAAGTATTTCCCAGTTTACTACACTTAACTCATACTCCTTCACTCATCATATATCTACACCATTATCCACCCCTCATCACACCAGGCGTGAAAATTCCCAGTTCTAATATTTGTTCAGGCCTTCATTTCCTTATGAAGGCTTCTGAGTTGTGTAAAAAGTTATGTTAAATAAATGTAGCAGTATAGGCTTTTCTCCTGTTAATCTGTTTTGACAGCTTAATTTTCAAACTTAGGCAGGCACCCCTGAGGGTTGAAGAAAACGTTTTTCTCCCTTACACCACTTATCATCAATTTTCTAAGTAATGAGTTGGTATAACTCTCATAATATCCAACAATTAGGGCATTGATTTTGTGTCTCTCTCCTATTTTTTGTCCTTATTTTTCATGTGGGTATACAAAGTATTCTATCAGCGGAAGTCATCTCAATACTCACAAGATAGGACTATAGCCAGTAGTAGCTTTTTCAAGCAGTTGCCACTATCTTTTTGGCACAAGCCAGGCAAAGTTGGATTGCTTATTTGCGAATAACAATTTTGAGTGAAGTGGTGTGTTTTATTGCCTCTCAAAACACAACATAGGAAACCATTTTTCTATTCTAATGTGGGATGAGTATGACTATACTGTATGCAAAAAGTAAAAATCTGTAGTTGTTGTACTCTAAAAATTAACATTCAGAAGACATCTTTCTTCATGGTGAGCCATTTTTTTCTGAGTGGGTCTAAACAAAAATTACTGCTACTTTTGATTTATAAAAATAATTATCTATTTAAAAATTTAGTCTCAAGATGAAACACATTGTTGACATACACCCTCTGCACTTCATGAAGAGAGTTCAGGAGGGCCTTGAAAAGACAAAAGTCAGGTTCAAGTGCAAGGAGCTGCCTTGTAGAAGGAAGATTTGGTAAATAAAAATACAGAAGCTCAGTGGAATTTGAGGATCAGACAAACTTCTTTTTAGTATAAATATATCTTAAGTATTATACAGGGCATACTTTTATTTAACTGGGTGTCTTGTATTTAACTGGGTGTCTTGTGGGACAAACCTACTCCTCAGTCATATTCACCTTTAGCCTCCCCAGTCTGGACGCATACAAACTGTAGCTTAACTGCCTGGCTTTGAGATTTTAGTAAAATCAGACTTCACAATAATGTAGCAATAATGTGATATAGCACAACTTCATTACAACGATGTGCCCACTCATGCATCACGTCTTGTGCAGAGATTTTTGGCAAAACTACAAATCACCCGGTGACTCAGTCCCCCAACAGCCCAGATTTGGTGCCCTGAAACTTCTGTCTTTTCCCAAAACTAAAATCACATTTGAAAAGGAAGAGATTTCAACCATTGATGAGATTCATAAAAATACAACAGGGCGGCTGATGGTGACTGGGAGAACTGTGTGAGGTGCCAAGATGTCTGCTTCATAGGGGACCAAGGCATCTTTCAGAAAATTCGTTCTGGCCTAGTTGACCAACAGCCTTGGGAAATCTGTAATTTTTCACAATTGTGTACATACTTACTGGCCGAGATTTGGAAGCAAAAATACAAATTATTACAGATTCCTATCAGTATTATAATATTAATGTAAGCCTACATCTAGTGTAGTTTAAACTGTTTAACAGCACAATTCCAGGCAAGGAAAAGGAAAAAGGGCTCATGGACATGAACAATAGTGTGGTGATTGTTGGGGTGAGGAGGTTATAAGGGGACTAAATGGTAATGGGAAAAATACAATAAAGATTAAATTTTAAAATAATTAAAATGAAAAAAGTGGTAAGAGAGTTACCTACTCTTTCTAAGAGGATATTGAAAATAATCATCATGAGTTTCTAGGTAAGGAAACTGGTACATTAAGAGGATTCAGCAAAAAGTAATCAGACTAGAGTTTATTATCTTTTGTCAAAGAACTCTCTTCACCTTGCCAGAAAGAAGGAATTCCTGAACTGGTTTAAAGGGGACTGAAGAGCAAGTTTTCAGAAATGATGGAGCCATACAGCAGAACAAGGATGGACCTCTTCCCTCTCATACAGGAACCCTTCTGGAGTTTATGATTATGCTTCAGGTTAAAATCTACCTTCAAGTCTGAACTTTAGACCTATAAACAGAGAATGATAGTAATGTAGAATTAGTACCCAGCTCTGATACTACCACCAGTTCATGTAGATCAGTATGTACATGGTAAGCTCAGCACTATACAGAATCCCCAATGGGAATGATGGCCTTTTCCCAGCTTCAGGGGCTGCTGCCAGAAGGCACACAGCTGTTGGATCTCTTTGGGGACTGCCTCAGCTAAAGAAAAATGCTTCTATCTCTGTCTCATCTCACACCCGGCAGCCCCATCCAATCTCCAGTCCCCTAACACCAACTTAACTCTTTGGCCATCTGAGATCCAAAGCTCTTCATGGGATTAGCTCAGGTTCCACTCCTTTCCTCTAACAAATTCTGTGTCCTTCTCTTCCGTTCTGCAACTGTTGATCCCAACAGCACTGCTTAATAAATGTGCTGCATGCTGATATTTGTCTCAGTCTGTATTCCAGAAACCCAACCTGTAACAATGTGACCTGGGCAATAAGATAACTGATGCATAATTTGGAGGCACATGAAAACTGAACCAAAGCACTAAGCGCATAACCGGGACTAAGCTATCTCACTAGTTGGCTCAATGTTTTCAACATACTCTAGAAAGAAAATATTGATAGTTCATACCAGATCACACTCTAATGTGAACTTATATTAGAATTTTGGAGACTAATTTGAAAATTATAGAGAATTTTAAATGCTATAATTAACTAACGCTATTTAATTGAGAATTCACTATAAAGCAGAGTAAACCTATTGATTATTTCTCTTATTTTTCACAATTTCTTATAAGAACTGTCTAGTTTCATTGTCTGTAAATCACTTTAAAACACTTTAGTGTCGACAGCATTGTATAAAAATATGAAGTCTCTCCAGAAAAATACCAACCATTGTTAATATAACAAGAATTGTTTGCACAACACTGATGTAACCTGGAGTCAAGGAGAGTGGAGTGGAATGCACAGTGAACAATGATGACTTACTCTCTGTGCTAGTCAGTGAGGGTGGTAGATGTCTTTGAATGAGCATGTGTACTGTGTGACCATTGCATTCAAAATGACTGAGCGAATACAACAACAAATCTGCATCAAATTTTGTGTTAAGTTTGAACATTCCTCCACAGAAACTATTTAGATAATTCAAAAGGCCACAGCTATGAGCAACTGGTAATTGGCAGCTTCATCACAACAATGCGCCCACCCATGCATCATGTCTTGTGCAGAGATTTTTGGCAAAACAACAAATCACCCGAGTGACTCAATCCCCCTATAGCCCAGATTCGGTGCCCTGAAACTTCTGTCTTTTCCCAATACTAAATCACATTTGAAAGGGAAGAGATTTCAGACCACTGATGGGAATCAGGAAAATGCAAGGTGGCAGCCGATGGTGACTGGGAGAACTGTGTGAGGTGCCAAGGTGCCCAGTTCATAGGGGACTGAGACGTCATTGTCCTTGTACAATGTTTCTTGTATCTTGTATCTTCTTCAGTAAATGTCTCTATTTTTCATAATACCTGGCTGGACACTTTCTGGGCAGACTTCATTATGTATTGATTGAATATACACCCTAGGGGCTTTTGCTTAACAGTTGAAGTACACAAATCAGGTATCCATCCACACTGCAGGACCAGTGAATAAAGATTTGAAATCCACTCATCGTGAGTCCACACTATATAGGCAAGAGGCAAGTTAGAACAAGACTTTACATTTCTCTGTCTAGATATTTATACAGGTTTTTGTTAACTAACACAAGAGCTATTCAAATATTTTTCTTTGAGGTGTGTTTTTCAGGATACACAGTTTTCTAGAACTATTATACTGATATCTCTGTCCTTACTATAACTTAGAATAAGAATCTGAAAAACTCAGCTGTCTCATACTTAAATAATATATAAACAACAACAACAACAACAACATTTTCTTTATCTTGCATCAGTTAAGGGAGAATTCTTTTTCTGTTCTAGAAAATTGGCAGGAAACTTGTGTGAGTTCTTAAAAGCATAGAAGCTCCTAAGTTGGGCTTTGTCACTATTCCTTAAAAAAAGAGGGGCTCACAGATATATGAGGGTGTGTGTGTGTGTATTCAATTTTATTGAATTTATTAGAGTGACATTGATTGATAAAATTATATAGGTTTCATGTGTACAATTTTGTAATATATCATCTGTATATTTTGTTGTGTGTTCACCACCCCAGTCAATCTCCTTCCCTCACCGTTTATCCATCCCCCCCTTCCCCTCCTCTACCTGTGCCCACCTTCCTTTCCCTCTGGTAATCAATATACTATTGTCTGTGTCTGTGAGATTCTTCTTTGCTTAACCCCTTCTCCCTCATTTTCCATGTGAATTTACAATCATTTTATACAACATGCCCCCTGCAAAGATTTATGCATAACATTCGTATCTAAATTTTAAGAACTGATATGTTAAGACATTCTTTTCAAGAGATACTACATTTATATGTGAATTTAAATTCATTTATGTGAATTTAAAAATTAATATTATCATACTGTTAAGATGTCCCGTATGAGATGACATGTTCTCTTAGGCCGGACAGAGGCAGTGTTGTTTAATGGTTAAGGGCATGAATCTTGGACCAGACCACCTGGATTCAATTTCTGTCTCTCACACTTCTCACCTGTGTAACCCTGGGCACGATCCACTGCCTCCTGTATTTTTGTTTCTTCTTCTTTAAATTAGAAATAATAATATCATCCGCTTCTTCAGAGACTATGAGTATCACATAATAAATATGAGCCTGGCTCAGAAGAAACACTGTAAATGTCTGCTATTATTATTTTTTATTTTGTGTACTTCAATAAAATTTCATAGACTCTTTTCAGGTATATATGGCACCATTCTTTTCAAATTTATTTATTATTATTGTGAGTGAAATAAATTTCTATTTCTGTTATTATTTATTACTAACACAGAAAGAGGTGTTGATTTTTTATATTGACTCACCTTGTATCCATCACTTTGCCCAAATTCAACAATGTTGAATAATATTAGTAATAGAAGACAGACATTCTTTCAGGATTTAATGGAATCATTTTTGCATTTTGGAGCAATGTTTGGTATAGGAATCTTTTTAAATATTTTATTTCTCTTCCTATTTTAGGGAGTTTTTATAAGAATGGTTTCTAACTGCTATTAAACTATTTATAACCATTTGTGTCATGATAATAGAATTTCCTCTTGCAATATCTTGATTGAAATGAATTATATAGATGTTTGTCTTCATAATTGAATTTCTGAAGTAAACCCTACTTGGTTGTACTCTGGATAAACTGCTAAATTCTGCCTGTAAATATTTAACTTAGAATTTTTGCATCTACATTTGTGAGTAGCTTATGTGAAGTTTTTGCATCTTTATGATCATTATCAGATTTCATGTTAAGTATTTTTTCTAAGAAACCATCTGAACTAAACATGTTGTTTTGTAATCTCTAAAAAGTAGTATGGTTTGGAAGAAATGTGTATAATATTTGATTAGCAGAAATAATTGTGAAAATCACCTCTCTAGTAATTTTGTCTTTCTTCATTATATTAAAATACATACATGCCTTATTCATTATCCATAATGTACATGTGTTCTTCAACCAAAACAAAACAAAAAATATCCACTTAGCATAAACAACATGTATAAACTCTGAATCCAAGTTTAGATCATTGTTCTTATGAGAATGATAATTAAGCTTGTCTGAAGTTGTTACAAATACTGAAATAGGAAATTGAGGAATTTTCCATGATAATGTCCTTGAACATCAGTTTGAAAAAGACATGATTGACCACCTGCCAAGCTCTTCACAATCCTGAGGGAAATTGGGTAGATTTAGTAGCCAGTTCCTTAGCACACCTGATAATTTTACTGTTTCATGAATTTGTTTTCTAAACATTCTGTTTCATAAGTGGTAAAAGCTTCCTTGGTTACACTTTAGAGGATAGATGTTACTTCCAGTGAAACAATTTAATGAAGGGGTGAAATTCTCTTAATTGCCTACTGGAAGTTTTTCAAAAATTAGGAAGTGACCATTTATTATATTCTTGAAAAGAACTCACATTTTGCATTTGGTACATAAAGAATCCACTCTTGGGAATGTAGACTGTGTTTGTCCTCCATACTTCTAATGGTCATGCAGGACATTCCATTCTGCTCAGCTGACCACTGGGGTAGCCTGAGAACAAACTGGTCAGTACTCATATATATCAAGGCAAAATGTCCTCACCCATAACAAAATTATCCAAGGAACTATAGACTTGCTATGCTAGCTATACTTTTTGACAAAAATGCATATATCTATTAAATCAAAACCTTATATGTCTAAATGATTGAAGATGTGATTAACATACCAACTTCTGTTATTTCATGATGGATAAGCAGTTTTGTAAATTGTGATACACATGTTTTGTCTGAGCAATAGACTGATACATCTTGACCACCTGCTAATCTATGTGTATGGCTGTCAGGAAGCACAAAGCTTAATGTGTCCAAAACCACTCTCTTTGTGACTCCTGCACATTTTCTCTACTTCTATCCTACATCTTTTGTTCTAGTTAGAAACCTCGGAATCATTCCTAATTCCTTCCTTTTACCTCATCTCTTATGATCGATTGCTCTCTATTTTGCTTCTGAAATACTCACTTTATCTTTCTACTTTTCTCCATATCCACTACTACCTCCTCAACTCAAAATTCCATAATCTTTTTTATGAACAAAAAGCCGATTGTCCCCAACATCTAATCTTGCTGGAATCATATTTAATAATTCACCCAGGTCTGTGTGAATCATATTTGTAAATGCCTGTTTCGTCCCTGTAAGAGAATTCCATTCATTGTAGTACAAAGATCAAAGGCCTCAACAATGTCTGAAAGACGTGCAGTACAAGAGATATCTCAGGAATCACCTTCTCAACCCTCACCCTTGGCCATGAATATACCAACATTCATCCTGACTTCATGATTTTTATACATGTAGCTCTCTATCTATGAAAGCTTATACTCCAATATCCCTTGTAACTACCTAATCCTTATCACCACAGTTTGTAATTGTATACTTTATTTTTAAACTCTTATAGTTCTCTTAGTTTTAGAGCTCTTTATCACGTATCTTACCCACCAATTGCAATCTGAGGATAGACACCATGCATGTTGGATTCATCTCTATATACTCATGCTTAGGCTTTCCAGAATTAGCAAATCATTCATTTTACTTCTCCAAAGTTTATGCATGCACTTTGTCACCTAGTTAACTAGTTAAAGTGTTTCTGATGAGCTCCATCTCATCCTGCATGGGGCATGATTATGCTAAGACACTACTCATGATTCACTTAAAATTCAAATTTAACTGAATGCCATGTGTTTTATCTGGCAACGCTACACATGCCCAATCCAGTGCCTACAACATCACAGATGTTCAATAAATATATATTGAATTAATAAATTTAGTAATATGTTCCATATTTTGAAATGGAACATGTAACCTTTTAATATTCTTTTTTTCCCCATCCCAGCCCCCCCCGCCCCGTTACCTTTTAATATTCTTAACTGTTTCTTTTTTGTTATGTTATAATGAACCTTCAGGGATGACTAAATTCTATGAAACTGGCAGATTCTTCTAGTAATAGTAGTCAAGATACTGATGTTCAGAGTAGCAAATCAAGTAATAGTTTGCCATTATAATTACCCTGTGTTAATCCTATATCTTACGGACTTCACAGTACCTAGTTAAAAAACAAATTTAAAGACTAACACATTTTCTTTTTTGTTATTAATATAAACATGGAAACAAGATCTACTTCCAGGTACTATGTTTAAGGAAAATTAGTTGGTGAACTTGAGCACAGAATAAACAGCAAAACAATGTTAAACTCAAATCGTTATTCAAATATAGAAATATCTCTTCAGAAATTATTCAATGTTACTACAATTTCTGAAAGCTATGTCTTGATTTTGTATTCTTTAATTAACTAATAGATTTATATAACTCTACCTACCTCCAAAAACGATAATGGGGCAACTTACAATAAAAGCTCGAGTATGGCCCTAGCTGGTGTGGCTCAGTGGATTGCGCACCAGCCTGTGAACCAAAGGGCCACCAGTTGGATACTCAGTCAGGGCACATGCCTGGGTTGCAGGCCAGGGCCCCAATAGGGAACACGTGAGAAGCCACAACATATTGATGTTTCTCCCCCTTTCTTTCACCTTTCCCCTCTCTAAAAATAAATAAATAATTTAGAAAGTTCTTAATATAAGACAAAAAATTGTTGCTTCACTGCTTTTCCCCAGGTCTGTAGCTGCCCTTCAGTGCCCTGCTCTGTGCCCTTGGGTGGGAGTAATAGTTAACCTCTAAACTACATCATTCAGCCCATTGTTCTTTAGCTTTTGCCTATTTTAGACCGGGAATAGGAGGACAAGAGAGAGAGAGAGAGAATGAGGTATTTATTCCTTCCTCTCCCTCCCGGACACGTTGTAGTTTTGGCAGAACTGCACCCCTCTATAGCAGAACTGTGATGGATCGGTCCCTCTTCTATTGTAGAAGCTCTCTCAAGCAAGCTGTTTCCTCACCCTGACCTTGCAGGCATGGGGATCATAGTAACTGCCTGTTCTACATCATCCCTGGGTGTTTCAACTTTCCTTCTTGATTCCCTTACCACTGTCCATGGTCAAATAAAAACAAATCTGGACTTCTCTAAGAAGAGATTTATTAGAAGGAACTATTGCAATAGGGGAAATAAGGAGAATGCTCTGAACTCAATATCTGCAACGTTCTCAGAAATCATGCAGACAGAAGTTCCTTTTACAGGGAGGGGTAAACAGGGCTTGAAAGAACCTGCTGTGGGGAGGTGGAATGAACAGTGGTATGATCAGATAGCTGAGCAGGGGAATTTTTTTCTTTGCAACAATTTGAAAGGCTACTAAGGAGGAGTTAGCGCCAGTGTAAGCTCAAATTGAGTGTAGGTCAAAGTGAAGGAGCCTGAGGGAAGGTGGGAATGTCCACGAGAGTTTGGACGGGTAAAGTTAGCAGATATCTTATCTAGATTGGTCAGTCGGTGCCAGTAAATGCTTTTATTAAGGGGAAAATGTTCGTCCATGATGGAGGACAATACTTTTGGTTCATAGTTTTGAGTAAAGTGGATGGTCTCGTTCATGAGGAGCAATGCTATGCTTCTTTCAATGGAATCTATTTCATTTTAAAATTAGATTCACTTTTTTTCCTTCAAAAGACTAACTGCTGTCAAAATAGTATGTTAAATGGGATTATATCATATTTAATCTAAATGTTAAATGTATAATATATTAAATTTAGAATATATTGTATTAATATTTAATATAAACCAGACTTTCTGGTTTAGATTTTTTAAAAATAAAAAGCACCAGTGTATGGAATGTCTTTGGTTGTGACTCACCATATCTCAAGAAGTAAGAGTGAATAAAATGTATAGGTAGTCAGAGAAGATCTTATTTTGCTTGGGGAAAGCAGAACAGCACTATGTTAAAAGTGGCACATGCCAGGCAAGAACAGATTCACTCTTGTTGCAGTCTAAAAAATTACTATTTTGTACAAGAAGGAGATAAGAACAAAAAGACAGCTGATATTTTGTTGCAGCCTCATATATCAAAAACCTTTTCAAAGGAAAAAATCCAGTTTCTGACCTGATACTTGTTAACTAGGATTATATGGGCAAGTTCATTTATGCACACTGACTTCCCATTTTATTTACTGCAAGAAAAAAAAACTGAGGGTAATAAGATATGCCTTACCAACTACCTGCAGCTTTTGTGAAGATAGAAAGAGACAATGGAATTGAGAGACTCTTACAACCTGTAAAATTGGAATATCAATGCAATGTGTTATTATAGATACCCGAGAGTGTTCCAGCTAAAGCAAAAGGAGTTAGCTGAGGACACATGACCTCACATAGTTGTAGTTTGACTAAAATATGTGTGCTTCAACCTGTGTTTGAAATCTTAAAGAGTAAGGATTGGATGATTGTATCCACTATAATTTCAATAAAGTCTTGAATCTTGAATTCTTAAGACTTTTTAAAAATGTTAACTTCTCTCCTGAAACTCATCGTTTCACAGAACTTTCAGTAAACAAGAAGTACCAATGTTAATAAACATATAATACAAAACATATTAATAATAAATATATAGAGGTGCAAACATATAAACCTCTTTAAAATAATTATCAAATTCTGAGATCATGATAGATTCATACATTTGAGATAATAGAAAATATATATTGGTATCTGCCCTCTGCTTCTGGTACAGAACTCCTGAAGCCCTTGTAATTTCCTATAAAAGAATTGGGAGCATCTTCTAGTTAGCTGTTGACCACAGTTCCTGCCACACAGCTCCTAGAAGTTCTAATGAGGTGATTCTGGCTGAACTCCTGAATGGCTGCTGGATGTGGGCTGGTCATTACAAAGACCAAACCATGATTAGAAGCTTGGAATTTTTGTCCCCACCATACGCACATTTTCTTGAGAAGAGAAAATGGCTGAAAATACAGTTAATGGTGGATCATGCCTGTATAATGCTGAAGCCCCCATCCAATCCAAGATGTATGGGGTTTGGAGAGCTTACCAGCTAGTAAACACATGGAGGTGCAGCTGAGAATGCAGGGATGCTCCACTGTAACCCACCCCACCCTTCCTTTAATGCTCTTCTGTAAACCATACCTGTTAACTAGTGCTTGGCTGCAGATAAACAGCCTGTTTGATTAAGAAATCTAGAAACTAACTTCAAAAGAAGCAGACTCTGACATTCAAACATTCTGGCTCCAGATTTCCTGACCTTCCACCAGTTATCTGATCAGACTGTGCTGGCTTCCATGTAGTTGCCTAAATGGAGAACTCTCCACCCTCTTCTTTCAATTCCTTTGTTCTTTTTTTCTTCCTCTTCCCTCCTTACAAACTCCCTGCCCATTTCCAGTTGCTATACTGGTCTTTGCAACATTAGCAAACCATCTCCTCAGGCTGTTGTCTCTTGAATAAGCCTACTTTCCTTCCACCAGCTCTTGTCTCTCAATTACTGGCTTTTGGGAGGCAGGCAGCTGAACATGGGTTTGGTGTCACTCCCGCATACCTTGCCCCAGACATCTTTCATCTATATTCTTTATCACATCCTTTTATAATAAACTGATAAAGACAAGTATACTGTTTTCCTGAGTTCTGTGAACCTCTCTAGTAATTAATCAAAACAAGATGGGGTTCACTGAAGCCTCTGATATCAGTCAGAAGCACACGTGACATCCTGGCCTCTCCAATGGTGTCTGAGTGAGGGAGTGGGAGCAGTGTTGTAAGACTGAACCCTTAACCCGTGGGCTTGACACCATTCCCAACAGATAATGTTAGAATTGAGCTGAATCATGAAATGCTGGGCTAGTGTCACGGAGAATTGCTTGGGAGAACACGCCCACACGTGTGGTGACCAGCAGCATCAGAAGTGAAGTGTGTTGTGTGAGTAAAGAAAGACTCATACTTAGAAAGACTGGGTTTTTCCATTTTCAATACACAATTGTAAGGAATGAGAAATCCCGTGCACACTCCACCAAATTTCCCTCAGTGGTTAAGTGTTGCAAAACTGCACCACAACAACACAATCGGAATATTAGCATTGATCAGTCCTGGTGCAGAGCATGTACGTCCCCAGCACCACTTCCCTCCCATCCCCACCCATTTCTTAATCCTTGGCCACCACCAATCAATTCTATGTTCCGTTATTTCAAGAATGTTATACACATTAATATATAAATCAATATTATATAATAAATTACCACGTGTAACATTATAAATTTTTCCATTTGGTTGTTTCTTGTTTGGGGCTATGACAATACACATAAAGCTGTTCTAAACATTTGCAAACATGTTTTTCAGGGACTTAAGTTCTCATTGCCTGGGACAAATTACCAATACAATTGATGGGTCAAATGGCAGTTGTATGTTAGGTATTCGTGTTTGTTTTTAACTGTAAATTAGTGTCCAGAAAGGTTGTACCAGCATACATTGCCACCAGCAATGCATGAAAATCTCAGTTTCTCTGTATGACCATCAGCACTTGGTGTCCTCAATTTATTTTTTCAAAAATGTTAGCTATTATGATAGGCAAGTAGTGATATCTCAGTGTGGTTTTAATTTGCAGTCTTTGATGATTAACAATGTTGTGAGCCTTTCCCTATCTTTACTTGGTACACTTAGCTCCTTCAACATGAAATTCTTCTTATCTTTTTCCCATTTTCTAATAAGATTGTTTGTGTTTTTACTGCTAAGCGTTGAGAGTTCTTATCTATTCTTGGTACTAGTCCATTGTTGAATATATTAGCTGAAAGTATTTTCTCCTACTCTGTTGAATATTTTTTCATCCTCTTAACAGTGTCTTTCTTGAAGCAAAAGTCTAATTTAAATGAAATTTCACTTTTCATTTTTTTCTCTTATAAATTCTATTTTTTAAGTCTAAGAAAGGTTTGCCTGATTCTAAATCCTGAAGAGTTTCTCTAATGTTTTTAAAAATGCTTTATATATCTGCATTTTACAATTTTGTCTGTAATTAATTTTTAGTTAATTTTCATGTAAGGTATGAGACTTCAGTCAAAATTTAGTTGTTAGGTTTTTTTTAATTGTAGGAATCCAGTTGCTCCAGCACCATGTGCTGGGGAGGCAGTGCTCTTCTCCATTGGTTTTGCTTTGCACCTTTTGTCAAAAGAAAAGTTGGGCGTATTTCTGTGTGTCTATTTCTAGGTTCTTTTCTCTGTTACATTGAGTTATATGTCTATCTCTCCACCAGTAACAAACACTACACAGTCTTGGTAACTGGAGATATAAAAAAGTCTTGAAATAGAGTAAACTGATTTTCCTACTTTCTTCTTTTAAAAATGATTTTAGTTATTCTAATTCTTTTGCCTTTCCATATACATTTTAGAATAATCTTATGTGTATCTATACAACATATTGGAATTTTTATAGGAATCAAGATAAATCTGATTGGGAAGGATTGGCATTGTTACAATGTGAGATTTCCAACCTATGATCATGGTATGTCTCACCATTCATTTAATTTTTTAAAAATTTCTTTCATCAGTAGTCTGTAATTGTAGCATATAAGCCCTATAGATTTTTTTGTTAGATTTTTCCCTAGGCTCTTAAAGTAGTAACTTCAATTATTGATTTGAGACTTTTATTCTTTATTAATATATACATGTAATCTTATAAATTTCCCTTTCAACTGTGTTTTAATCTAGTTTTCCATATTTTGAAATGTTTTTATTTTCATTCAGTTTAATTTATTTTTTTAAATTTTAATTGAGACTTTCTTTTTGAACCATAGACTATTAAATTGTGTTGTTTAGTTTCCAAGTATTTTTCTGTTATAATCCTGTTGTTGAGTCTAGTTTGATTTCATTGTGATTGAAGAACATATTGTGTATAATTTCAAGTCTTTAAATTTTGGTGCTGTTTCTTTATAGCCAGGGTATGGCTATTCTGCTGTATCTTGAAAAATTTGTGTTATTGAATGGACTGTTTTATAAATGTTGATTTGATCCTTTCATTTCACGGTACTGTTGAGTTTTTTTATACCCTTGCTGATTTTCTGACCATTTGTTCTACCAGGTGTTGAGAGAGAAATGTTGAAATCATCAATATAATTGGGTGTTTGTCTTTTTATCTTTAAGTTTTATCAGTTCTGTCTGTTTTATTTCATAAAACTTAATTTGCAAATGTGTATTATCTTCCTGTTTTATCGGGATTAGCAACAAATATTTTGAGCTTGCGTATTCAGTACATCCACATCTAGGATTGCTGTATCTTCTTAACAGAGTGACCCTTTTATCAACTTGCAATGTATTTCTCTGTCTCTGTCACTTTTTTAAAAACATTTTTTATTGTGGTCCAGGTACAGTTTTCTGCCTTTGGCCCCCACCTCTCTCTACCTCCCTCTCCTGTTTCCATCGCCCCTTCATTATTATCCACGTGTCCTTTATACTTGTTCCTGCAAACCCCTCACCCTTTTCCCCTATAATTCCCTCCCCTCCCCCCCTCTGGTCAGTGTCAGCCTGTTCTCAATTTCAGTGTCTTTGGTTCTATTTTGCTTGCTTGTTTGTTTTGTTAATTAGGTTCTTGTTAAAGGTGAAATAATATGGTATTTGTCTTTTGCCGCCTTGTTTAGTTCACTTAGCATAATGCTCTCCAGCTCCATCCACGCTGTTTTGAAGGGTAGGAGCCCTTTCTTTCCTTCTGCAGCATAGTATTCCACTGTGTAAATGTACCACAGTTTTTTAATCCATTTATTTACTGATGGACACTTAAAGAGTTTGAGCACTTGGCTATTGTAACTTGTGCTGCTATGAACATTGGGGTGTTCATGGATCAGAAGAATTAACATAATCAAAATGTCCATACTACACAAAGCAATTTATAGGTTTGATGCAATACCTATTAAAGTACCAATGACATATTTCACAGACATAGAACAAACATTTCAAAAATTTATATGGAACTATAAATGACCTGAATAGCTGCAGCAATTTTGAGAAAGAAGAGCAAAGTAGGAGGGATCACCATACCTTATATCAAACAATATTACAAGTCCACTGTAATCAGAACAGCCTGGTACTGGCATAAGAACAGACACGTAGACCAATGGAACAGAATAGAGAGCCCAGAAATAAACCCAAGTCTCTATGGTCAATTAATATTTGACAAAGGGAGCAGCAACATAAAATGGAGTAAAAATAGCCTCTTCAACAAATGGTGCTGGGAAAACTGGACAGCTACGTGCAAAAAAAAAAATGAAACTCAAGCACCGATTTACACCATACACGAAGATAAATTCAAAAGAATGTATATTTGTGGATATAAAGATTTAAATATATGTTTCTGGATAAAAGATTTATCCATAGATAAATGGATAAAAGATTTATCTCCAGATTTATCTCTGGATAAAAGATTTAAATATACATCTCTGGCACTTTTATGTGCTACTTTATCTGATATTTATCTGATAGCCACCTCTGTTTTTCTTTTTTTTTCTTTTAGATTTTGATTATGTCAAAATATTTAGTGGATAAGTTTCAGTCTTTTTATTAGAGCAGATTGATTTTGAAAGTTTTTGTGGTCATTTGAATGTACACAATATTTCTGAATTGCAGTAAAGAGGCAGGGGTAAGGTTTTTTTTTTTTGCATGTTAAAAAAAGTCTTTATTCTTTTCATTTATTTAGGGTTTTCTTTTTTCCTGGGTCTTTTTATTTTATTTTATTTTTTATTAATTTTATTTAGTTATTTTTCAAGTACAGTTTTTTGTCTATTTCTCCCATCCCAGCCTCCCCCCGCCCCATGCTCCCCACCTCCCTCCCACTTCCACCCCCCTTAGTTCTCATCCCTGTGTCCTTCATACTTGTTCCTCCAAATCCCTCCCCTTTTTTCCCCTTAAATTCCCTTCCCTCTCCCCTCTGGTCACTGTCCCCTTGTTCTCTATTTCAGTGTCTTTGTTTTTCTTTAAATTGTTTGTATTATAACATGTCTTTTTTATTCTTTTTACTTTTAACTACTATATCAATATAATGAAGTTTATTTCTTTAAAATGCCATATAGTTGTATCCTGTTTTTAATTCACTTCAAATTTCTGTCTGTAATTGGCATATTCAAAGTATTTACATGTAATGACATTATTGATACAATAGGGGTAAATTCTGTAATTTTATTCTTGTTTTATGTTTGTTGTTTCTGTTTTTTTTCTTGTATTTCCATCTTCTTTATTGTGTCTTCTTATGAGTTACTTGATCATTTTTTAGAATTCCATTTTGATAGGTTTTTTTAAATCAAATCTCCTTATATAGCTTTTTAGTGACTCTTCTAGATATTACATTTTATCTCCATAATTTACCACCCTTTACTGGCGTCATCATTTTATCAGTTCATTTGATGTGGTTCTCCTCTATTTTAACTTTGTCATCATTTTGTAATTTATTTATCTTACATATTTCCTCTACATGCATTTAGAATATCAGGTAGTGTTGTAATTCTTTATTCCACCCTCAAATATAATTTTAAAAATTAAAAGAAAGAAAGTCTACTTTATTTACCCATATTTTTGCTTATCATGCTTTTTCTTCCTTTCTGATATTCTAAGGTTTCTTCTTTTACCATTCCTTTTCTGATTAGAAGACACCCTTAGCCATTCATTCAGAGTAGGAGAGTAGGTATGCTCTCAACAAATTCTCTTGGTTTTCTTACATCTGAGCATCTTGATTTTTCTTTTATTGCTAGAAAATATTTGTATTGGATATACAATAATGGTTAAATGTATCCCTCAGCATTTGACATTTGCTATTTTTTAATCCTTCTGTGTTCTATGGTTTTGGATGAAAATTCAGTTGATACTCACATAGTTTCCTTCTATATGTGAGGTATAATTTTTCTCACTGCTTATAACAACTTTTTTTTTGCTTTGTCTTAAGTTTTCAGAAGTATTACTATAATGTGTAATTGTGCGGATTTCTTTGGGGTCCTTCTATTTGTGGTTCATTCAGCTTCTTAATTCCGTATATTTATATAGTTTCTCAGATTTAGGAAGTTTCAGCCATTATTTCTTTGAATACATTTTTACTTTCACCCTCTTTCTTCACTCCTTCTTAGCATGTCATAAATGAATATTAAGTCTTATATTTCTACAGGCCCCTAGAAGCTCTGTTTATTTTTTGAATCTATTTTCTCTGTAAGTTGCTTATACTGGGTAATTTCTGTTGTTCTATTTTCAAGCTAACTCACTTTTTCCTCTATTTTCTCCATTATACTTGAAGCCCATCTAGTAATTTTCTATTTTGATTATTATATTTTCAGTTCTAAAATTTTAATGTCATACATATTTTCTTAATTTACTGGGACTTTCTACTTGTTTTATTTTAAGCATGTTCATAATTGGTCATTGGAGCATTTTAATAACGGCTGTTTTAAAACCTTTGATAATTTAACATCACTGCCATGTCAGTATTGGCCTCTATTGATTATCCTTTCTCATTCAACCTGTGATCTTCCTGGTTCTTGGTAAGATGAATTGTTTCCAATCCAATCCTGAACATTCAAGTATTATGGCATGATATTCTGAATCTTATCTAAACATTCACTTTTACATGGATTCTACAATTGCTCTAATTGGAAAAGGCAAAAGAGGTACGGGGCACTGCCTTGTAACTGCCAAGTATGTGTGGAAGCCAGATCCCTCATTTTGCCTTTGTGAACATCCAAGGGGGCAGCCGCTGCTTACTACTGGATGATGGTGGAAGTCCAAACTTACCATGTGTTTTCCACCAACATTGCTAGAGGCTGGAAGGTCATTACTTCCTGGTGGAGATGAAAGTTCAGTCCCCGCCTTTGCAGGAAGGTTGAGTTGCTGCATTACAGTCTGAAAAGGGAAAACTCAAGCTCTCCACTCATCCTCTTCTGGGATGGGGAATAGGGGCTCAGATTTCTTTGCTTCTGATTTTTTTATTTGACTGAAGTAAAGAGTTTGCTATTTAAACATATTCTGTCTTGTTAGGCTGCCTCTATTCTGTCCCTTTGTTGGGTCTTTCTGTACCCATTGGCTGACTCGTAACTTCTTCAAATACAACTAAGTCTTAGATAGAAAAGACAAAAGGAATATTCAAGGAACACACTACCACTTTGTTTCTTGGATTCTGAGGTTCCCAGCCCACACACCTTCTTTCCTCCATGTTTCAGAGTCTTCTGTTGTTGTCATTCTGATGATATTTTATATAGATTATCCAGGGATTTCAGTTCTATTCAGTGGGAGAATAGAAAAATCATATCTGATACAAATAATACTAATAATCTGCATTTAAAGATATAACCATTATATAAGTGCACGAAACAATGTCCTTTAGATTTCTTCTGTAAATTAGCACATGCAGTCTTACCCAGCCACCTTGCAAGGGAAGAACCATCCCCAAAGGTGCTCAGTTCAAGAATAAAACCTCTAGAGACATTAAGGCTTCAGAATCTGTATCTCAAAAAGCCAGGTGTGCTTGAGAAGGAGTGACAGGCACAGGTCAGGTTGCAATACTCTCATCAGAAGTACCTCAGGGCCCATCAAAAGCCTCTGTTTCTCACTTGGCCACATTAAAAAAGAATGATCAGCCATCTCTCAAATCAACCTATAAGGAACTTATATAACCTTTGAAATGGGAAAAGAAATATGTGTTCTATAATTTAATTTCTCAAATTTGAAATATGAGGGTAAAATAACTCTTGCTTTTTGTTTTGTCACCCATATGTCACTTAATGTTTTTCATATTTTATATTACAAAATGCATTGCAAACAGGAGGTTACTGAAAGATAGTATCCTCATTTTCCATCATGATGAACAATTACCCATGTAGCTGAAGGATACAGGTAGCAGTCTTTCTCAGAGCAGTTTTTCTACGTATTTCCTCTGTGGCAAGGTTACCTGCCCCAGGCTTGAATATATGAACTAATCTAAAACACACACACACACAGAGGACACTTTATACTATACTTGAAAAAATCACCTGAAGTAATTTATCCTTTTTAATTATTCCTATAGTTTAACAAGGGATTATGAACTATTTTAAGTGACAGATTCTTAGGGGAAAAGAAAGGTAAAATAAATAATCAGAAATCTGTAAGACTATAAATCCTATAATTAAATTATTTCAACTAGACCAATTAGTCAACTGAAAGGAAAATCAATTGTTCTGGTAAGGAAAGAAAAAAAGCAATGGCTAACTTGTATGTACCCCCATGAAGGAGAGTGAGAAGTGCTCCTTCACACTCATGCTCACGTTTAATTTTCACAAGACCATGAGGTAAGCAATTATCCCAAATTTCTGGATTAAGAACATGAAGGTTCAAATTTATATAAGTAATCAATGGCTAAACTGGATTCAAATCCTGCTTTACCTGGTAGCATTATTTACATTTTTCCCTCATCATATTCAGAAAACGTTAATGCCCACTTAAATTTGAGTAATGTAGGGCATATTGTTGGTTATTTCCTAGTGGCCTTAGTATTACAAATATCTTTTACCATTTAACCCTATCTAGAGGTGCAATCCCTTAAATAATGTTTGGGGGAAGAAAAAGGCCAACGAACTAAACATTATCTCCCACTTCAATGAGTGATTTAACCACTAAAGATTGAAAGTGCAGGGCATTTGTGTCTAATAAAAGCTTATTAGAAATCAAGAACAGATGTTTGATTAATTTCTCTAGCCAGTCATCCCACGTACGCTCTTCCCCATTTTCTGTAACTCTAAGAGATGAAACCACAAAATGAATAGGTTGGTTCTGAAGAAAACGTATGCAAATGGGAGAAAAAAGAATCTACTAGCTGTTCTCTCCTGGGAGGCAAAAAAGAAAAAGAAAAATGAAACAAAACATTAAGAAGGCAGTTTCTCCTTTCAGGATTCAGATTTTGTAGTGGTGGGAAATAATTATTCTCTGTGTTAGAGAGGTAGATAGCAGTAGAGATTGAGGCATTTTCCCAGCCTTGTACACAGTATCACTGACGGGTTAAATAATCTTTGTGTCTGGATTCTAGCATCTTCTCCACTTGGAAACTCTCTTTAACCTGGAATACATTATGTTGACAGATATTGTCTAGAATTGGCCTGATGGATCAAGATAGGTTTTCAACATGGCTCTCAAATATTCAGCTTGGAAAAGCATCACTAAAAAGTACATAAAGGAGAACCATCACTGCTTATTATCCATATAATAAGAAGTGCAGGCTCTCTATACCTGTAGATACCCATGTATCATCTATTTATAGACATGTAAAATAGATACTTAATGGCAGTGATTTGGCAACATCAAAGATACCAAATTAAAAAGTCTATTTTATTTGACAATAAAAACCCTAAATTAGATTTATATTGAGTGGTAAGCACAGATTTTTCTAGGATTTGTCAAACTGAAATCGTTATTCTCATGTAGGGTAGTTCTACAATGCTGTAGAAAATATGGAGAGCATCTCAGGGAGGCAGCAAGAGAAACCACTGACATGGACAGCTAACTAATATGATCAAGTGAAAAGTAGTCACTGAGCCTCACCATTTTTCACAGCTACTCACCTTTGCTCTACAAACTCAGGTACGTCAGGCATGATGGCTTGAGGACCTAGTAAGGCAGGCAGAGAAAAACAAAATCCCAATCCAGTCAAGCCATAGAGACATTGAACCAGCAAGCATCCTGTGTGAAATTATACTTTAAGCGCCTGTCCTCTCTTTCTCTCTCTTTTAAGTCTCTCAATATCCCTAATGAAGTCATTTTTCATCTATCTCTGGATGAGAGCAAGGCCAGCAGCACTACTTTTCTGATCACTGTCATGGCCACATGGAGACTAGTTCTACTGAACAGCCAAATATATTAACATTTACTTAATGTTAAAATTGTGTATCCTTAACATGGGCCTGCAATAATCAGGAAGCCTGCAGCTGGAGAATAGGTCACTGCCATAGGTGCCCTGCTTTTTCCCAATTGAGTTTGACTTGTCCTTCCTGGGAATTCAAAGGTGGTTTCTTCTCTTCCAGGCAGAGTACAGAGATGGGGAAGGTGCAAGGGTGACAGTTAAAGTTCCCGGGGGTTGGAGAAAAAGGGACGGGAGGTGAAGGCACACCCGGGGCATACGTTCATGGTGATCTGCTGTCACCGTTGTCAGAAACGTTGGCAGTGTTTGCACACACTTTCTCCTGGGTGAAGCGGGTTCTTTGGTCTTAGCCTCATTTCTGCCCCTTGCGTGCAGTTTCTGAGAGCGGAAACAGATTCTCAGGCTCTGTGTAAACATATTACTCATGTTTACCAATTAAAACATATTAATCAAAGTAACAGATTGCCGTTAAAGACTCCAATACAAAGTTAGCACACTAAGATTTGCATTATGACCTTCTTCTTGTTCTGCTCTAAAATCCAAGCTATTCATCTGCCCAATCCTGGGGAGCTGCTGCCTTAAATTCGTTCAGTCCAGCTCTAAAACTCTTCTGTACCCTTCCCCCATTTTTCCTTTTGGAAAGAACATTAAGATTTTGTCAAGGGGGTATCCTTTCTTGCTGCAATTCATTGAATAAGCAGCTTTGTTTTAAGAACAGGGTTTTCTGGTGCGGGGTTTCTCTCCTTTCTTCCCACTTCCTGTTTTTTGAAGGGTTTCTGAGATCTTTGGGGTAGAAGGTCAGAATTTTGACATCCCTTTGACCCATGATCAGGCAGCTGTGTTCTTGTGTTCTGGCTGGTGACCTATTCCTTCTCCGGGCCTCTTAATGAGGCACACCTTCAGCTTCTCTCAGCTGAAGGCTTTTCGTTCCCTTAGTCCCCTGTTGAATAGAATTCAGGACAATAATACCTGGGCTTTTCTCTTGCCTGGACAAAACCGCAATGTGCAAAGCAATCTTTAGTACTTGGATGTTTCAGGGCGAAACCCACTATTTTCTTCAAATTAATATAAAAGAAGTTGGAAGCTCTCTAGTCTCCTTAAAGTTCATTTCATAAGGTTTGGAGTCAGAAGCTGGCACAACAGTACACATCCTCCCTCTTAGAATTTCACAACTCAGATGTATTAAAATAAATAATCCTCAGAAGTTTAAGGTGTCTTTAAAAATAGTCTTCACAAATCCTTCTTTAATTTTGAACACACAAACTCATACCCACACTATGAGTGAGACCTTCAGGAGGCCTCTAAATAGCTTTGGCTGTCTGTGTTATGTGTATTTTACAGGGAAGATCATAGATAACAAAGTCATCAAGAACCTTAGAGTCTTCTTCAAAGTAGCCACTTTAATATAATTGCTTTGGAAAAGCTCATTTCCCCTGATGGCATGCCTCTCCTTGTTCTAAGGTAACATATTTACTTGTGCATCCTATAGTCCCGGCTAAAGGCTGAATTTCGTATCCTCCCTTGCAGTTGGTTTTGTTTGACCATGCACCTAACCAGTGGGATTTTAGCAGAAATAATGTGTGCAACCACCTTATTACCTGTAGAGAAGGCATTATTTATCCTTCACTACTTTTCTTTCTTCTTTTACAAGAACTAGAACATGAACACGGCATGACCCAGTTTTAACCAGTACCCTAGGGAACAAAAGAATAAGATAAAAGAAAATGTCTCCAAAGAACCAGGTCAAGCAGAACTTCTCAGTTGTGTATCATCAACTTGTATGAGGAAAATAAAATATCTATATTTTTGTCTCTGGTTACAACAGCCCAACCTGAATCCTGATAAATTAATCTCCTGTTATACATATAACAACAAAGTTAACATCTCAGCACAGTGCTGTCAAAAAAGAGGGTAATAAATGTAAGGAGAACACTTAGAGATGTTCAACATAGATAAGCTCTTCATCAATATTTATTTAAACCAAAACTGTCTGGCCCTGGCAAGATGGCTCATTTGGCTGGAGCACTGTTCCATGCACCAAAAGATTTTTTTTTTAGTTTTATCCCTGGTCAAGGCATATACCTACATTGAGGGTTCGATCCCCAGTCAGGGCCCATGTGGAAGGCAACCAACTGAAGTTTCTCACATTGATATTTCTTTCTTTCTCTTCCTTCCTCTCTCTCTATGAAATTAATGAAAATTTTTTGAAAATCCAAAATAAATAAACATATAAATAGAACTGTCTATTAGTTTGTAAGAGAAAATTTGATTCTGATTTAGGGGACACAAAAAATGTTTCTGAGCCTTTTTTTAGCATCTTTTGCATGAGATTTCACTCAATGGTAAAGTGGTTCTAATCCAAAAATCTAGAATTAAGTCTCAATATTACATGTGTGTTGGGAATAGCAACCTGTCAACATCATTTTTATGCCCTTCCAAATACACCTACCTATGAGGCTACAGGTTGCCTTTAAGTTTATGTTTATTTTCCCTTATTTATTTTATTCAACACTATTTATTTAACAAGGTCAAGAACAGAGAATTCCCAGTGTGATTTGTTTCTTTTTCTAACTCACCTCTATGGCATCGCCAAATACAAGTTGTGGAAATGATTTCAAATGACCACAAGTTAACAAAAGAAAAAGAAGGGAAAAACCCCTAATATTTATGTTGCTTTACAATTCTATGAAACTTAAGTGTTCAACTTAAATATAAACTCAGATTCAGAAAAAGCTTATAGTATCTCATGAAACAGACATAGATGCCCAAGGTGCCTCTTTGCTTGGGAATTCTTTACTGAAATAAAAAGTGGAAAGGGGATTGCGTGGGATTCTTTCTTAAGGAATGGAACGGAGGGGTGCAGAAGTGTAATGTAGGTAGACTGATATCTGTTCAAGACACTGATTGACCTGGATTATCAATTTGAAATATGACCTTTATACTCTTCATTGAAAGTGTTCAGGCAAAAGCTGGAGGAGAGCTTTCATGGACAAGTCTTAAACCTTAAGAACACAAGCAATGCTGCCACAGTGACCAGATGGTGATACAGTGTTCATATCACATCAAGGACACTCAAGAATGAGATGTTGTTTTGTCATCTCAAAGACTTCCAGTCTAAAAATATGGAATTGTTGAAAACCTAAATTTATCAAGCATTTTAAAGAATCATAATGATTCTCAGCTGGTTTATATAAAAAGTGCATGTAATTTAGACTGTGTGAGCACTGTATTTCCCCCAAGTAGTTGGGATTGGCACATTAGTTATGATCGTGGCATTCAAATATTACATGACATTAGTTACCCTATCAGAAGTACACGTGAGGACACTGGAAACATCAGCCAATGCCAATGCAGCAGAATAAAGTTCCATTACAATACTCTAAATCTTTGAACTTGAAAGCTGAGTTGCCTAAAGCTTTAATTATTGTTTGTGTAGTTTTCAAGTATGCACTAAATGTCAAATTTGTTGGTTTTTCTTTTGGTTTTGGCATAAGAAGTGTATTGATAAATGCTACAGAACATATGCTAGCAAACAAGTGTGAAATAAAACAGTGAATTTGAATGGAACTGGGGACAAAGTAGAAAATATATTTCTAAGGCAATGAATATCTATTTGCTCTGACAAACAGGCCTTAAATAACGAGATCCTTAAGTGCTTTACATCAGTTGCACAGAATCAAAAGAAAAGTTCAGGTCATTTTGTGCTTTCTTTTATAGTTTGCTTTTGGCATAAGCATTAAAATGTGTCTTCTCACTTTTAGTTTCTAAGGCTATATGGTTAAAATCACATTTCTTTAAAGTTACATTTTTCTGTCACTAACTGCAATGAATTCACAGCATTGATATTAATAAACTCAAGTTTTGAAATCTACCTTTTGAAACTATGCCTTCAAACTTCATTGTTCAGGTAGCTAGATAGCATCAGTATAAATAATATTAAAATGTCACAATTTTATGAAATAGATTTCATCATTAATTGCTTATAATTATTCATTTTTAATATAACTTTCCCCTACTATCCAAAAGTAAAGTATTTCTATGAAATGTTTCTTAAACCAAAATGAGGTACAGTGAAGAGTATTCCTTAATTTCTGAAAGTTGGCTGTACACCACTTTGCTTTTACAAAATGTCTACATCAGCACTGTAACTGCTTTTTTCATAAAAGTGAAAACACTCATTGGATTTCCCCTGGTTAGTGAAAACAGGCACTATTTCTGGTTTTTCATAAAAATAAAAAGATATAATGTGAACTTTTGGAAAGAGGGAGATACCTAGTAAGTCTAGAAAATTATCTTCATCTGGCTTTGTTGAACCATCTTTCCTTTCCCCCAGGGTATCTCTTGGTCAAACAAACAGTATTTCTGAATGATCTAAATAGGGCTTAATGTTTATCTGTGTTCTACTCTGTAACATTGAGGTTCCATGCCTCTAAATGACAAAAAGAAAATACATGCCTTATTATCTATGTAGAAAAAGTCTAAAGGCTTCAGTAAATACAATGGCCACGCAAAAGCACTTGCTTTATTAAATTATGAAACATTCAGAGTAAGTCAGAAAATGCCTAGCTGTGTACTATCTTTCTGTTACATGGACACGTTAGAATTTGTTTCCTTACAATTCCAGAATGAATGATGGGAGAAATCAGGTATTCAGTAATAAGAAAGTCACCTTGGGCATCTCAGGGCCAGCTCAAACAAATGGCGTCTAACAATGCCCCTCTTATTTCAGAAGAGGTGTACTGGTCACATATATGACATGCATTTCAGGTGCATCTGAAAAGCAGCACACAATTTCACACAACTTCTAAATAACAGGAACACTATTGATTAGTTAGTTGTATTTTGCCACAAATTGCCCTAAAACTTAGTAGCTTAAAACAATAATCACATTTCATCTCTCATAGTTTCTATGAGCCAGGAATAGCTGGGGGCTCAATGCCATTCAAATCATAGACTGGTCTGGGCTACAGTCATCTGGTGAAGACAAACTACAGAAGCTGCTTCCTAGGTGGCCCACTAAGCAGGCCGCAGGTTGACACTGGCTTGTGGCCTGGGAACTCATTTCCTATCTACTGGGGCTTTTCACGTGGCTGCTTGACAGTCTTTACAGGATGGTTATTGGCTCTTCCCAGAACACATGATCTAAGAAACCTAGGCAGCAACTATAATGCCTTTTGTGTATCTTCTTGCCTCAGAAGATACACAGCATAATAACATTCCCTGTATTCTACTGGTCACACTGGCACCAAAGGAAATAAGATTCTTCCATGGAGTTAGCAGAAAACCATTTCAGGAATCCACACATAAGATGATGTGAGCAACTGAGATGAGTTTTATTGTAATAAAAAAAAGGACTGCCCCTCGGTGCCCAATGTCTCATCCACGACCAGGCAGCTCAGCTCCATCTTGCTGCCAAAGAGGTCCAGCCTCTGAGCCACAAGCCCGCTGTTGTCCTCACTAAACCCAGGAGGAGGGCTGGGGCCCAGAGATGCGTTATCCTAGCATCAACATCCAAATTTTCAGTAGTCTTAGTCAGTCTCTGTTTTCATCCAGCTGGCTTTCTGGGCTACACTTGAACCTGCATTTGTGTCTGGGGTGCTATTACAGAGAGAAAATGCAAAGACACACACATGAACCTGGTGCCTTTGTTATGCTTTTAGTCTATATCCCTGGGTTTAGAAAGGGTGAACTTTCTTTCAAACTAATCGGTTTTCTTCCTAATTATTTGCAGGCTTGTGCTGAGCCCTCCCCTTAACCAATCCCTTTCCTGGATCTTCTAAGGTTTCATGCCCTTATCCTATTGGGTCTTTTCCCAGATTTTCCTAGATTTTCCCTGCTTCATAGTCACCATTTTGGCTCCTCCTGTGCCTGCCTCATGTAGACGGACCTCTCCCATCCCACTGCGCATGTGCCCAGCAGAGCATATTCCTCCTTACAGTTTCCTCACTTTCTCATGTAATCCCCACTAATAGGCCAACGTGTCTCTGGGTGATTGGAAAACCAGTCCTTCCCCTCTACTGGGGGAATAAAGGGATGTTAATCCCCTTGACGGAGCAGTGCAGCTGTCCCCTGGAGAGTCTGTGAATCTGTAGCTTCCTAGGCAGTCAGGTTTACTGTATGATTTAGTTCGCTTCCTTCCTTAAGTAGCTGTCTATGCTAACACCAGTCGCCTCTGATTCAACCTGGGAGGGGACTACCCAAGGGTGTGCGGATCAGCAGGAGAGGATCGTTGAGGAACACAATGGAGGCTGGCTAAGACAGATTATCTAAAGTTTGTTGTAATTTACAATTTTGAAATATTGAACCACAAAAAATGTAGAACTGTCTAAAAAGCTAGAAATTCCTACCACATGAATTTCTTTCCATAATTAGAAAGAATATATCTTGTAATGTATATCCATCTCATCCTTTGAGTTCAGAGACTGATTTTCCCTAAAAACAGATTAAACGAGACGGTGTCCTGCAACAAGCACTTAAATTTTATTTAAAAAGGCAATATAATAGCATTACAGAAATATTAGTAAATCTAAAGAAAGTGACCAATCATAATGCTATGAGACAATTCTTCATTTTATGTACTCTCAATATTTTGGTATGCATAAATATATTTTACATAGTCACAGTAAATGGGCAAATATAATTTATATCAATAAAATTTATATGCCTTTTTACTTAAGATTTACTTAATATTTTCATGTTTCACAATTATTATATTAGTTACATAAGTTTCAGGTAATACAGAATCCCTTTGGTGTAGCCAACATACAGTACAGAGACACTCATATTGATTTAAATTATTAATCAATGAAAATTCATGTGAACACCAAACAATGTCACTAATTTTTCTTCTAATAATAGAATTCCTAATGCACAACAGTTATTAAAAATGTGTTTACCGTGTTTAAATATGTAATCTAATAGATAATACCCTGATCATGTTGTAATGTAATTTTCTGAAATTGTTGCTCTTTAATAAGCTTTCTTATTTCCAATTGTTGTAAAATATTCATTAAATTGGCAATATTCGCTTAATAATATTCATACATAATTTTATGCAAATTAGCACTTTAAATCCCAGATTTTTAAAAATTTGCTGAACGATAAACATAAGGGACTCTCAATTTCATTGGGAAGACAAACAGCGCATTCCGTAGACAGGTGACAGGGACCAGGGCCTCCACCAGGGGGGAAGAAGCAGTGTAATGAGGACAAAACTCCTAACTTGATCTAACGTAGCACCCAGAAGAGCTTTAGAAATGTCTGAGAATTAATCTTTCTATTTATCCGGAGTGAAAGGAGACGGAAAAGTTAAAAAAAATAAAATGTAAATGAGCAGACTTTTCTTCCCAAGCAACTTTCTACCCAGTTTCTTAATAACTGAAGCTTTATAAAGCTTCTAATTTGCCATTAGAACATTTTATACTTCTTTCTTATGGAAAGAAGAAAAGTGATTTGAGGCTGCATTTTTAACTTTAGATTATAAAATAATGTTTAAATTAACATAAAAATAGATGATCGTACAAAGTCACCCTTGAAAATTAGATATTGAAATTAATATGATGTTTTATAATAATTGGTTTAACATACCTTTTCTCCACTGTTGAACCAGGGAGTTCCATCAATGGAAGATTTGTCTTGGTTTTCTGTCACCAAAAACACTGTCTAGCAAGTAGACACTCAAGAAACTCTTGTGAATTATTTTTTTTCTTTTGATTTTAATAGGAGTAAAGAGCCTCAGCTAACTGAATAGACAATTTACCTCTTCTAAAATACTATTTAATTCTATTAATTTTCAACATCTTGAATGTTCTGACTTTAGAAATTGACAAGCTTAGTTGTCTCTTATAATTGGTTGAAGATGATATTTCTAGTATTACTTTCTATAATTATGTAAAACATATCATGTCCAGAAAATACACATACTCCACACATATGTGCACAAATACATGGTCATGTTAAAAACTTAAACAAAACAGAACAAACTCATCCTTTCTCCCACTGCTCCAACCTCTCTTTAAAAATCTCTTTTCCAAAATATTTATATTTGTAATTCTTATAGATGGCTGCTCCCACTCCTCTAAATAAAATTTTTATTACTTTTTCCAGATTTGCTAACTTTAGATCATATTTATTAATTTTCGGTGATGAAATACTAGGGTTTATTGCACTGGATTTCCTCCTTCTCCCACTGTTGGAGAGTTACATTATTGTTTTTAGTGATTCTATTGATTAACTTTGGAATTTTAACTGAAAGACTTATGCTTCTATTTCTTGCTTTTTTTAACTTCAGTTAGTATCTTGACTCTTTGTTGACAGAGAAATTCTTTCACAGGTTTTTCATGCTGCATTTCCGTTAGGTCTGCCAAGAAGACAAGTCCCTGACTGCTCTTTACAGGGGTGGCAGCTGCAGTGAGCAGCCTTGAGGGACGAGGTATCCTCTCCCTTTGGACAGGAAGTCTCGTTCAATGTCTCCTATAAAACATGTGGATTCACCAAGCTGTCTCCTTCCCCTCTGATACAAACCCACTGTGTGAAGAGCATCCTACTATGTCCATCTACATGCAACTAGAGAGTAAAGGAAAACTGACGCAAACATCTCGCTCACGCTGCCTGCTGCATTGCACTTAATAAGTTTTTTGTCTTTGAATCAGGAGTCATGGGTCTTCCACCAGCGTCTGAGAGGCAGTAAAAAGCTAACTTATAAGTAGGATGAAATTGAATTGCAAACCTGACATACCCATATATATGCGTGTGTGTGAATATATATGGTAAAATGATATATAATGATAATGTAAAATGTGTTCAGTCTCCCTTTCTTTTGCCTCCTTCAGCTCATAGAAGACACCCAGACACGCATCCCAGTCAGCTATGCTCTGACTTTTACATTATTGAGGTATCTAACATTTACTTACCATTCTAAAACTTTAAGCAAATTGTGCTTAGTTCTAAATTGGCTCTGTAAACTAAAATTCGATAGTTCACATTATTAATAACTACTAAACATTTGTTGTTCTGGGATTTCATGTCTCACTTTCTGATCCACCCTGAAGAGACTTTTTAGAGCATCGAAAGCCCTTTCAGTGTGAAGAATGCATCCCTCTTATGAAGAAAATCTTCTGTTTCCCTGATTTTCTCTCACTTTTTCTGTTACCTTTTTCTCTACTTCTTCAAGTTCATTGTTATAATGATTCTTTGCCTGTTCACCTGTGCCTGGCCTCTTGTCTTCTGCTCTGCATTCTTAGACAGCTGCTTGACTTATGTTGCATAGCTTTTAATTGAATTTTTAATATATGTTTTCACATTACTTTTTAATCTATAGCAATCTACTCTTATTTGTTCTAATGTAGCTATTACAACTATCCAATTTTAGCTTTTTTAATATGGTCTGTTTCCACTCTGAGACTATGTCATGTTTTGTTTTATTTTTTCACTCCTTGTATTTTGCAAATAGTTTCTTTTTTTATCCCAGGGTAGTGGTTTTCATTTTATTTATGTTTTCTTTATTTTTCGCATTGACTTTTTTCTCACACACTTATGATTTTGAGTATGTTATGGTATATCATTAGGATTTTCCCATCAGTATTGAAAGATTTATTCCCCCAGCTGCTGGAATGGCTGTCAGCTGACCACTCTCAGCAGTCAGTCCTTGTTTGAACTGCCTCAGCGGGCGTTCCATTTAGCCAAAGGCCATGCGCTTTTCCTGGGGCAACTCACATACAAGGTCTAATCAACAATGGAACACAGAGCCTCAGAGCCCTTGCTCCAAAACCTTTGAGGGGTTATCCCAGCTTCAAAATTCCCTGCATTGTCAGCTGTGTCCTTTCTGTAATTGTATCACAGCCCCATTTCTCCCTTTACCCAGCCCCACTACCTTCCCCCACCCAACAGAGGTTGATCCCAAGAGCACTCTTCTTAAAACTCCTGCACGATACTCTATCTCAGGGTCAGTTTCATGGGAAACCCACACTGCAACATGTGATCATTGGTTTCCCACTATTTAAAAATGAAAACAAAAGTAGGTGCCCTTGTAGTCCTTTAGTCTGTGTGGTAAATAAGCATTTCTGAGTGGGACATCTGGCATCTCACTAGTGGGCTTCCACGTAGCAGATGTGTCCACTCTCAGGTGACAGAGTGAGGAGGACTCTACTTCGGGCACAATACCCACTCTAGAGGTTTAACTCTCTCCCAGCTTATGTTTAGATAAAGTGCTATTGTTGGTTTCTTTGTTTGTTTATAGAATGTCTGAATCTCCAGAGGATAGATGAATTACTATTTCTACATAAAAACTTTAATTTATCCTTTTATTTTCTACTTATTTTTAAAAATCTCTTCCTCTACTACAATTATTTCCTGAAGTTTGCTCATGTTTCTAACAGCAGGTTGGTTCTCATTGTTACTATTGTCTCCTCTAGAATATTCTGGGCTCTGATGTCCTGTGTTGCATTTTCTCCATAAACACTCTCCCAAACTCTTCCTGATTTCTAAAAATGTGTTGAAATATGCCATTCTTTGATAACACCCTCTTACTATTCTTTTCATTATATTTAGTTTATGTCACTCTCTATATATTTTTCCAAGGAGCTCTAAAAATGGATCAGAAGTGAAAAACTTCTCAATCTGTGACCCTAAACTGAAACTGCTCACCCAATTTAAACACTACACTACTTAAATTACATTTCATCTCTTGTCTATAAATTGGATGGCATATATAGAACGAGGCATTGTCCAGAAAAATAGCAGGCTTGAGTTCTAGCTTATATTTTAAATAATTAACCACATAGTGTTTAGCAAGTAACTTTACAGGGTCTTATTTTTCTTGCCCAACATGTTCATTCAAGGATGGCTATTGAAAATTTGGTGAATAGCCTTGGCTGGTGTGGCTCAGTGGCTTCAGTGCTGGCCTGCAAATCAAAGGGTTGCTGATTTGATTCCCAGTCAGGGCACATGCCTGGGTTTCAGGCCAGGCCTCCAGTAGTGGGAGTGTGAGAGGCAACCACACATTGATATTTCTCTCCCTCTCTCCTTCCTTTCCTCTCTCTCTAAAAATAAATAAGTAAATAAAATCTTTTTAAATTTTCAAAAAATAAAATTTAGGGATTATTCTTAAATATTTGTGATTAATCCAAACTTAAATACAAAGCTATAGTGAAAAGAATCAGTTACAAAGCCAAATCTTGTATTTTCAGAACATCTGAAAACTAATATTTTACTTTAATGCTTATCGAGGACACCAGATTTGGATTTCATTTAGATGCTAACTAGAACTAGTATTTAATACTAACAGCTACACTATATAAATTGGAACTGGCTAATTTCTAGGGAAATCACTCATATTTATTGGTCCTTTAAATTGTCCCCTCAGTTATCTGTTCCTCATTTGTCCACATGCCAGTTTCTGATATGTACCTAGGAACTCAGCTTCCTCTAATTATATCTCTGTTTCTCAGTCATTAGTGAATTTATGCATTCCTGTATGATTTCACAGAGAAGAGGAGCATTCAATAAGCTTCATTCGCTCTTGATTTTGGCATCTCACAAATGTTCTGGCCATATTCCCTATTACATGCCAATTAAGCTTATTTTGATGAATGTGACTTATCTGTAATTTATTGAAAAAATATGGAAACAAATTATTTTTTTAAATGAGCAAAATTGGACCATGGGTCAATCATGAAAAGGTCTTTATCTTTCTTGGAACATTTTTGTCACTTAATAACTGAAGTGTCTAATATGAATGCAGACTTTTAAATGTTAATCATCTCTGTTGGATTAGTGGGAAAAAGAAAAAATACTGTAAAATTTCTGCTCCAGATTATTTCCGCATATTATTATAACAAAGCTTTACACTGTGATTGTGAGTAGATAGGACTCCAAGATAACTAGAAATAATATTATAAAATCTCATCAAAGGGAATTTTTTCCTCTCCCTCCTCCTCTCAGGGAGCCGATAAGAACTAACAGTGACCTCTGACTCTGTACCAGCAATAAACATTTAGGGTTTTCAAATTCACTTCATAGGAAAATGTTTGTGTATTTATTTGCATCGAATTTTATTATTATTTTTCTACAGTAGTCAAGTAAGAAATATGTAGAAACATTAAATGCCTTCATTTTAAGAAAATCTAGATAATCTGAAAAATATCACAGTGAATAAGAATTTCTCTGGTCATCTACTTCCAGATGCCCTAATAAGAGTCCACAATGTGCCCTCAAAATCATTTCCAGCACCTGGCACTTTGATATTTGAAAGTAAAATTATCTATAAATAAAATGTGAATATTGACAATTTATTTAATTTATTTAATTATGCTATTTGCTGCAGAGCAAAAATGAAAATTGAAAACCCACTCCACTACTGAATAACTATGTGTCCCTCATAAAATACTTAACCTCATTATGCCTCGGTTTTCTCATCCATAAAGTGGAAATAATACTTATTTTTACTTCATACAGTTCATGTGGGAATTAAGCAAGTTTTCACAAATTAAGTGCTCAC
This sequence comes from Artibeus jamaicensis, assembly GCF_021234435.1. NCBI lineage: Eukaryota > Metazoa > Chordata > Mammalia > Chiroptera > Phyllostomidae > Artibeus > Artibeus jamaicensis. The sequence continues at coordinate 13,709,169 of NW_026521803.1, read as the reverse complement.
AAAATCTCTTTTAGTCAGCATAAAATGTACTTGCTGTAACAAAATAATTATTTTATTTCAAATAAAGAACATATTTTTATCTAATGTTTTTAGATGTTATTATTTTGACCTTTAGCACTTCAAAACTAATACTTTGACATATGTAACTTTTCATAAAATCCTAATTATTTTCAAATATTCAATCCCTTGAACTTTAAAAGTATGTTTACTTAGTGACTTATATGTGCCAAAACTTGCATAAAACAATATAAGGAAGGTAATGGAAAGAAGCAGCTCCTACCCATTGGAACAGCATGGATGGAACTGGAAAGCATTATGCTTAAGCGAAATAAGCCAGGTGGTGAAAGACAAATACCATATGATGTCACCTTTAACAGGAATCTAATCAACAAAACAAACAAGCAAGCAAAATAGAACCAAAAACACGGAAATAGAGAACAGGCTGAAAGTGACCAGAAGAGAGAGAGGAGGGAATTTCAGGGGAAAGGGGGAAGGGTTTGCAGGAACAAGTATAAAGGACACATGGACAATAACAAGGGGGGAGGAGGTAGAAATGGGAGAGAGGTGGAAAGGGCTCTAGGGGTGGGTTGGAATGGGGATAAAAGGCAGGAAACTGTACTTGAACAACAATTAAAGTGAAAAAATAATTAAAAAAACAATATGGGTAAGGTAATGGTTAACTTGGAGTGTCTTAACCTCAAGAAGTTACAAGTAAGACTGCTAGCCACACAGAGAGGAATGGAGAGAGTGGACAGAGCTTCACTTTCAGCATAAAAATGCAATAAGAGCACAGAGAAGGAACAGTTAAAATTTCACTAAACTGATGAGAAAAGTCAGGAGATATTTGAGATGGGACTTGAAGGATGTGTAAGATTTTAAGAGATAGAGATAAAAGAAAGGCCATTAAAGTAAAAAAAAATTAAAGCTAGAAAATAGTTAAACTAGAGAGCACAGGAGTATTGAGGGGACCAATTGTCTAGGGATCTAGTCAAACTGGAGTTCAGAAATATTTAAAAGGAAAGAATTCTCATAATCATAGGTTAATTAATTATTTTAATTTTATATACACAATTAATCTAGTTTGAGTACCTCCTGTTGTAGTTCTTATTCAAATATAAAATTAAAACTGTTACCAATTACATAAAAACCACCAAACCAGTAAAGTCTGTATCAAGAACACTAATGCGCTCTGGCTGGTGTGGCTCAGTGGATTGAGTGCAGGCCTGTGAACCAGAGGATCATGGTTCAATTCCCAGTCAGTGCACATGCCTGGGCTGCAGGCCAGTTCCCAGCTGGGGACCCATGAAAGGCAACCATACATTGATACTCTCTCCCTCTCTCTTTCCTTTCCCCTCTAAAGACAAATAAATAAAATTTAAAAATAGAACACTAATGCAATGTAGTGAATAATGTATATGCAAATATACATTATTTGCTCAAAATATAAGAAGGTTAAAGCCCAGGTCATTTTGGCTTTGTCATGTCTATATATCATCATATGCCTTGTGAAAATTCAATTCTTCTACCATTTCTTCTATGTCCAACAAGCAAGATACCCTTGTTTATAGACCACACAAAGACACCATTTAGCAATTATTGATGTTATTAAACTACTTATGTATAATCCAACTTCTTTTTTTAAATTTTTCTCTCAACATTTAATGTAGCTTTACTTGATGCCAATGTAATTATAAAGACCAAAGGAAATACAACATGGCACTAATACAATAGCTGATCCTAAATATGGTTACATTTACATGTACATATATTTGAAGAGAAAGGGAGAAGGGACCCTGACAGCTGTCAGCTGGGAGCTGGGTTGGGCCCACAGCCAGGCCAGGGCCTCTCCTACTAAATGTAAAGCATGTCACTGAACAGTGACATCAGAAAAGACTTCTCTGTAGGTGTGAGGGAGCAAAGCAAAGATGGGGCCACTTCATAGCCATACCCAAGAACAGACGAAAGAGACAAACACAGAAAAAAACAAACCACGAACATGATCAAACATGACGCTCTTCCAGGTGACATCAGTGACTGCCGCTCTCTTTACAGGGTTTTAGGGTCACGTCGTTCCTCCTGCATCCCAGATAAAAGTTATTAAGATACCAAACTGTAGAACTTCCCCAGTTTCTGAAGGCACCCAATTCAAAGCGTTACTAGACACTCAAAATTGTAACACAAGGTCTAATCATAACACAAGTCTTTCCAACACCCTTTTACTGGTCCCCATGTTGGGTGGTCTCATTGCCAGAAGGACCCATAAACACAACTTTTACCACAGATGTGCTCCTGGTGTCTTTGTCCAGTGTGTCTTAGGTAGATAATAATGATTATGACACATAGGTAGATATATAGATGATAGGTAGGTAGACAGACACATAAGTACACACAATGCGTGCATACATGCATGCTTATATATGTATCTATAGTTATTTATTTTAATCTAAAGATTTTAATTCAAAACCTGGAAAAAGAGGGCAAGGACATAAATACTTATAGACATTAGGTTCATATCATGCCACTGATGGACTTAAAGATCAGGTTAAATAATTTATTCTAGAGATAATAGGTAGGCAGCCATTGAAAGAGAAGGAGCAGAAACAAAATTTAGAAAAGTTAATGGCTTATATACATTACCTATGCAAACTTTATTTTCCGTAGTATTTCCCACATGTATTTTTATCACTATTTTAACTGTTTTTTCATAAGTCACTTCAACATTCAGACTATAGAGTGCTTTCTACACAGAGCATTATACCTTTGTTGTTTAGTTAAAAGATTATGTTATGTATTAGTGTTTTATGGAAAACAATATGACTTATATGATATTTTTACATGACAGGAAGTATGCCATTGCCCCAGTATGAAATACAAATGCAGACAAAATCTCTCTCATTTAGCAACACGAAAATAAGCACATAATTTTGAAAGATGTTGATCCATGCAAATCATATCAAATAGACATTTAATCCCTCTTTTCTGCCACTTACTCTTCATAGGTAGTAAATGATTGCTGTTCCATGTTTGAGGATTTAGCAACAGCAATCACATTCTCCTTTAGAACATAATGACTCAAAATATTTTTTGTAATTTTTTCTTTGTCCATCATTCATACATATCCATTTATTAGAAAAAAGGAAGAGAAGAAAGATGAAGAAAAAATCTATTCACCAAAAGTCAGAGCACTAAGACCAACATTCTTTCTTACTCCAAAGGGGGGATGAGCTGATAGTTAAAAGGACTCAAGTGTCAGGCAGACACAGCAAATCCAGATGAGCCCTGGACACCACACAGGTCTGGTATGAAGCAATGGAGACAAAGTTAAGGGTTCAAGGAGAAGAGGCATATTGTTGTATTTTCCAAGATCAGCATGGCAGTAAGAGTGCTAAGCCATCAGTTCGCTGACTAGGTCTTTCATTGTTACCTGAGTCTTTGAGTCAGAATGGGTTCCAAAGTCTGAGTTAGAGCTAAATCTCTAAGTACAGATGAACATGATCTTGACCATCAGAAACCAGAAACCCAACAGCACAGCCATTTGCCCCAATAGAATAATTATTTTATTAAAATAACTAATACAATGATAAACAAGTTAAACCTTTTCTGTAAAAGTATTCAAGTTCCAGTGAACACAACAGTGATTAATCTGTGTAATTCAGAATTGTAAGATTTTATTCATGTCTCCTAATTAAGATTACCGGTTGATCTACCTGTCTTCATTCCAAAGCAAGTTGGTATATTTTTAACTAAATACCATAGATTTTCTCTGTCTCATGTCTCTTAGTAGCAATGACATAAATTTAGAAAAGACTAATTAGCTGAGGCATCAACATAGATCTCAGAAGACTAAACTTACCACTTCATTTGCTCAGCCATATGGCTGAGAGATCACACTAGGTGTGACCTTTCCAGCAGTGAGATCAGAATTTCATTTATAAATAGATAATTGGAAATTCATCCATCTGAGGTTCCATGATGCCGAAGAGTTAAGATTTTTTTTTTCAGAGAGAGCTATTTAAAGACCAAAGCAATAAAAACTATCTTTTTCAATACCATATGAGCAGGTTTGGGGAGATTCTGAAATACTTAAACAAAAATTATATAAAGTATGTGTTTGTGTATATATGTTTGTACGTGTTTTTATTTATATCCATGAATATGAAAATTGGTTATGGAAAACTTAATCTAACTACAGGATGTGTTTATAGATACCTTATCACAAGTAAATTTCTTAACAACCCAAGTGGCTTCCCAAGATAGTTGTTTTCTTCTTATTTTTGGAAGCTCCAAAAAATTATCTACTCTCTCAGGCTTGCTCTCTATCCATCCTGGTTACACATTAGAATCACCCTGGGGATTCTATTAAAATGCTGCTTATATGCCATACCTTAGAGATTTGCATTAATTACAGTGGAATAGGACTCTGGCACTAGTATTCTTCAAAAATTCTCCACATAATTCTAATATATGGTCAAGAATGAAAACTTATCTAAATGGTAGGTGTAGTAGCTAAAGAGATGCACCCCACCTCCGATCTCCCTCCAAGAAAGATTCTGTCGAGCTATAAAAACTCAGGTCAGCAGACAACATTCCGCTGTTAGCCCTTGAAAGTCTGCCTCACCGGTTAAGAGTCACTTTGCCTGAGGTCATGTCCTTTCCACAGCTGCCCATGCCAGTGACTGAGTAAAGTGACTGATGAGAGTCTTAAGGTCCAGCTGTTTCAGGACAATGCAGAACCATATGGTGGGAGAAATTTTCTCCACATCTTTACTGAGTTGACCAAGATTTTGTCAGATCTGTATCAGAATCTGACATCTCCTTCTGCTCAATTCTGTTCCCATCCCCAACTTTTCACAGGTGTTGATTCCTAATAAACATCTTATTTCTCAAACTTCATCTCAGCATCTGCTTTGGGAGAACTCAGCCTGTGACAATAGACTGTTGCATGCTCACAGATGGTAGTGATTTTTTTGTGTGTGCCAGCCCCTCATTTTATCCTTAGCATCACTTCATGGTTAAGCATGCAAGTTTTGGAATAAAAATGACTGGATTCAAGCTCTATGTCTCTGTGTCTTTTTAAATAACCTCTCTTTTCCTCAGTTTCCTCATCTATAAAATGTAGATAATCATTGTTTGTTACTTGTAAGATAATTATGAGAATTAAATGACATAATATAAGCAAAGTCATAAGTTTTAGCCATTTCCAGGAAGATTAATTCTATGTAAATTGGATGGTGCCATCCTCAACCTATCCTAGATTCATAGATGGATTTGTGACTCAAACCACTCAAAGGCATTCTTGGGGGTAGACTTTTTTATTTTGTTTTTCATTTTCCTTGGAGTAGAATCTGTTTCTGTGGCAAGTTAAATAACAGCCCCAAATATATCTAGGTTCTAGTCCTCGGAATCTGTGACTGTTACCTTAGATAATAAAAGACTTTGCAAATGTGATTACATTGTCTTGAGATAGGGATATTACCCTGAAATATCCAGTTGGGTCCTCACACAGTTGCAAGTGTCCTGCTAAGAGGGAGGAAGAAAGAAGGTCATATAACAATGAAAATAGTTCAAACCGATGTGACTTGAAGGCTGAGAAAGGGTCACAAACCAAGGTGTGCTAGCAGCCCTAGAAACTGAAAAAGGAAAAGAAATGGATTCTCCTCCCAAAGCCTCCAGGAGGAAGCAGTTCTGCTGATGTCTTGAGTTTAGCCCAGTGAAACTGAATTTGAACTTCTGACCTCAGAACTATAAAAGAATAAATCTGTTATCTTAAGACACCACATTTGTGGTAATTTGTCATAGCAATAATAAGAAATCGATGTAGTCCCCAACATCTAAACACCCTTACTATTATGGGACAACTCCCCAGTGTGGCAGTTGTTAGAAAGCAAGGCCTTGTCTTCCTTCATAGATAGCAAGAAAGGTATTTTAGTTCATTCTGAGAACCAAAGGCCTGAGACGCTCAGGATTCTGATAGCAAACCACAGAGGCTTACATCAGCTAGCTTAAGCAGATATAAAGTTAATTGAGAGACTGCCAAGAAACACATAGAATATGTTGGAAGGAGCTGGCTCAACAACATATAAATCCTGTTGTGTAAGCTGATTTGTCTACCACCCCAGTGAGGACCTAATCCACAACAGCAGAGACCACACTGGAACCTCCTATCTAAGAGCAAACAGTTCCTAGGGATGAGCTCATTGCCTTTAATGCCTTCCACCTTAGAGGGAAGTATTGCGTCATCACAATACTAGTATAGAAATTGATGCTGATTTTGGCTTCATTCTGCAGGCCACATCAGCTGAAGTCTTATAGTTTGTTTTCCATGCCATCATTCTCTATTAATAGCATTGTTGATGACCATTTAACTCCAAACAGCTGAGTTACTAATTGAAAAAGGAGAAATTAGGTATATTTAGAAGAGAATTTAAAAATAAGTTTCCAGCCTCAAAATTCATTAAAAAACAACAACTGTAACTCCTACACATATTTACTTCCTTCCTTGATCTGTCATGTATGTATATAAACACTCAAATCTATTTTCTCTGTTCTTTACTAACAGGGTAGACTTTAACTGATATTCGTCACCTTTTGCCACACAGCATTTGAAAATATTCCTTATTTGGATGGAATCCTCATTGCATGGACTTTGTTTAAAGGCAGGATCCATTCATTATGAAACCAAAGAGAACACTGCACTTCTCTATCTGCTCTCTGGAAGATAAGACACCAGCCTAGGACCTAGACTCCTCCAACCTGATGCCAGTGTCAGGAATACTTAGAGATTTGTGTGGGTTTGGACGGGAGAACAGGAGTTACTTTGACCAGTTCACTACTGTGCAGTGCTGGCAGGACCCATGGTCACAGAGAGCGGCAGAGTTGTGGCCACAGAGACAGCATCTCAAGTAGACTTGCTGTGCTATGATCTGGGATTCTTAGCCTTTGTAATTTATGTCCATCTACCCAGGCCAGTTTCCTAGGCTACCTGTGAATTTGGCAAAGTACTGAATATTTTTTCTAGTTCACATAAGTTGTACATTTACCTTCTGTTTTGTAACCAAGAATTGTTTTTGGTGAATAAAATTTAATAAGCTAGCAAGACTGAATCCTGACTTGATAATGGCTTTTTTTTTTGCTATCTAAAAAGATTATGTCACAGAAGTAGAATGAGAAAAAGAGAGGGAGAAAGGGAGACAGAGAAAGAGAAAGTCCTGAAAATTTTATAAACGTTTGCATCTCCTAGTGCCTGCAACAACTTGCCAGTGGATTTTAAACTTAGTTACAAGAGCCCTCCCATGAACCCTACCTTTTTTGGTTTATTTGTTTGTTTGCTCCACTTAAACTCACTCTAGTTCCATTTCTCACTTAAAACCAAAAGAATCTTGAATAGTCCATAAAAGTTCATGAGAGACATACGTTGATTTTACAGTTATAAGATAAGCATGTGTTGTTTGCAGCTTGTAAACCAGGCCCTGTGTAACGGTATCTAAAATGTCTTTCAGAAGAAAAATTAGGAAATATGTGTTGTTAATAACCTCAATTTCTTCAGTTAGATTGAAAGCAGAGTGTTTTTTTTTTCTTCGGAATGACCAGAATTTCGTCATGTCTGAGGGAATGAACTGAGGAAGCATGTCTGAGGTAAGTAGCAAAAGCCAACATGTGATAGAAATGCAGGACAAATAAGAAAAAGGAGCTATGGGAACAAATGAAAGAAAGGCATGTTCTAAATACCAGTCCTGCAGCCAAGTTTTCCACTTGCTCCCCTGAGTATTTTGCCCGGATGTTGAGAGAACTGAACTAGAAGGCGAACCTACCACATGAGTGTTGGTTGTCAGTCACTTTTTACAGATAGTTTTCTGACTATTAAATAGTTGAAATTACTAATAATTGAGCTGAGATGTTCTCTTAAGAAAGATTTATATCTTAAAAAATTTTAATTTCACAACTTTCAGCAGCAATTCCTCCCTCTAAATATGTCCAAAGCCTTTGCCTCACACCCACCTGGGTATTTGTGTCTCATAAATCCTCTTCCATGTAGTTTTTGTCAAAAAATTATGGTACATATACACAGTGGAATTCTATGCAGCAGAGAGAAAGAAGGAGCTCCTACCCTTTGCAACAACATGGATGGAACTGGAAAGCATTATGCTGAGTGAAATAAGCCAGGCATTGAAAGACAAATACCATATGATCTCACCTTTAACAGGAACCTAAACAACAAAACAAACAAGCAAGCAGAATAAAAACAAAGACACTGAAATAGAGAACAAGGGAACAGTGACCAGAGGGTAGAGGGGAGGGAATTTAAGGGGAAAAAGGGGAAGGATTTACAGGAACTAGTATAAAGGACATATGGGCAACAACTAAGGGGAGTGGAAATGGGAGGAAGGTGGGGAGCATGGGGGGTGGGCTGGGATGGAAGTAAAAGACAGAAAACTGTACTTAAAAATAAAAAATAAAAATAAATTAAAACAAACAAACAAAATCCAGAAGACATAAGCAAGGTTCTGCTCCTCAGCTTCGGCAAGGTCATCCTTGTGGAGCAGACACTGGGTACCAGACTGGGTGGCTGTGGATGTCTGCCAGGATAGATGGCACGTTCATTCCTGCATCTGCCCCCACACCTACCGTGCCACTTGGCGGCTATAAGGAATAATAGTCTAGTGACTGAAATATCAGGAGCATCGTACCTGGAATCTACTTAAAAATTCAGGTAAAGGTTGTTAGTGAATGGAATGTCATATGTTAAAATTATAGTTGCATTTGTACTTGATGAGTATTCATTAATAAGCCACTTTTACTGGCTATTTTGTGAGTGTATAACATTTATTAGGTGCTAACGTAAACTAGGTGCCTTCCAATCTGTATGACACCATATTGAGATCCCTTGGAGCCTCTTACCAATTGCCAAGTACAGCGTTGTGTAACATTTTACGTCCTTTTACTAGCTGTTGCATTCAACTTTAATTGACTTTTAAACACAAGAAATGTAAATCTGTGCTTTATTTTTCCTGGCTGCCTATAGCTAAATCAAGGTTTTAGAGGAGTGATAACCGTGGTTCTCAGCGTGGAGCAATTTTGGCCCCAGGAAACATTTGGCAAAGTCTGGAGACAGTGCTGATGGTCGTGGCTGGGGGTTGGGGTGCTGCATGCTGGGACCAGGGATATTGCTAAATGGTCCACAATGTACAAGACATCTGCAACAAAACAAAACAAAACAAAAAGCAAACATTATCTGGTCCAAAGTGTCTGCCACGCTGAGGTTCAAAAATCTTGGGTTTGAGAGAGGAATAATATAAAATAAATATACTGTTACAATGAAAATATTCCTCTGTGTCTAGTGATAAAAGTGATTTAGCTATTCAACCTTTTTCTGTTTGTGTTCCTTTGACCTGCTATACTGATTTCTATTTAGTTCTAAAATGAATTTGACATACTAATTCAGATTAACCAGGTCTGACTACACATAATTAAAAACTTAGGAAGACAAAGGTAGCCCTCAATAAAAATAAGGAAAAATTTTCTTCAGATACAAAGGATTAGATTTAAAGCTTCAACTGTAACAGAGGAGAAAGGTAGAATCTGAATCCACAGAAGGAACAGCTATTAGAGATGAGCGTGCTCTCTTTTGTCATTAGGAAATAAAACGTGTCTGCCGAACAAAATTAAATGATTCAAAGAATAAAAGATCACGAATTGTGCCCCCGTGGTACATCGTTAAAACCAGTTAGATACATTAAATATTTATGTGAAACCATATTGTTATACCAAGCCCAGCAGACCCACTGACATTTCCCCAATGCGTTCCTGCAGCCAAAGGCATATGCGCAGCATGAAAAGGAGCCTGCTGAGTTACAGCAAAAATGAATGGGAATGGAAACCAGGCTCTTCCACTCTACTTTTCCAAGAGCTAGGCCAGGCTGAGCAACAACTTAACTGTGCCCTAACAGCAATTCAAATGTCCGAGTTCATCTAAGAAGCGCCAGACTAGTTTTTGTAGCCATTAATTATTTCTATGCCTAAAAAGATCTGCAAAAAAAGAGATGTCATACGCGTTAATGTTGTATGGCAGATAGTGTCCTCTCCAATTAAAGAAAAGTCCAAAAATTCTTTGGATAGAGATATTACGAATATAGAGTTCAGTTACACATCAACAGGTTTTTTTAAATAGATTCTTTTAACTCAATATACTATATATAATAAAGTTAAGCACCTCATTTAGAGACCTTTTAGAATTCTATCTTGTTTTTGTTGCCAAATGTCTATTAAATGAACATGTGACACTGCCATTTTTATAGGTCAGAAATTATCCAATTTTGGCTATTTCTGTTGGTTTCATCTACATTTCCATATTGCTAGTACTCTTGTTCTATTTCTCCATTTACCTTTATATAAATTTGATGCTAGCAATAAGCCATTAATTAAAAATATGACTACACTCTCACATTTTATTTATTTACATTTTAAAAGATTTTATTTATTTATTTTTAGACAGGAAGAGAAGGAGAGAAATATCAATGGATGGTTGCCTCTTGTGAGTCCTCTGCTGGGAACTGGTCTGCAACCCAGGCATGTGCCCTGATTGGGAATCAAACACGATTGTGTGGTTCGCAGGCCTGCGCTCAATCCATTGAGCTACACCAGCCAGGGCTCACATTTTAAACATGTATTTTATTATGCTATTATGGGATAGAAAAAAGTGGTGTTGAAGATTGTACTGGGTGAAAAAAAATAAGCAGAAGCCCTGTTAGCTGTTTTGATACTTGCATGAGTAAATGCTTCTCTGTGCTACTACAATCTACTTTTAGATGATTTTTATAAAATACTGAGATTTTTTAGATTTTTTAGAGACTGGCAATATCTTTAATTTTTTCCTAAGTGGCACTATACAATTCATTTATATTTACTATAGAGTTTTAAACATATATTCATTGGTTCTTCCTCTGAAGACCTTATAACTTTTTCTCTATTTTTATTGCAGTAAAATATAAGTGACATAAAATTTAACCAGCTTAACCATTTTTAAGTGTAAAGCTTAGGGGTATTAAATAATGTGTAACCATCACTGCCGTCCACATCCAAAAATCTTTCAGGCTTGTAAAACTGAAACTCTATCCCCATCCAACAATAACTCCCGTTCCTCTCTTCCTCCTTCTCATGGTAACTCTATGCTACTTTCTCTATAATTCTGATTAAGTACCTCATCTAAGTGGAATTATACACAATTTGTCTTTTTGTCATTGGCTTATTTCACATAGCCATGTCTTCGAGTTTCACCAACATGGTAGCATATGTCAGAATTTCCTTCATTTTAAGGCTGAATGTATGTGCCACATGTGTTTATCCACTTAACCATTGATGGCACTTGGTTTGCTTCCACATTCTAGCTATCGTGAATAATCTTCTACATAAAGGGGTATGCACTTACCTTTTTGAAACCCTGCTTCCAATTCTCCTCAGTGTACACACAGAAGTAGAATCTCTGAGTCGCATGCTATTCCTATTTTCAATACTTTGAGGAACCACCCGACTGTTTTCCTTAGTGGCTGTGCCATTTGCATACCCACCAATAGTTCAAAAAGCTTTCAATCTCTGTACATCCTCACTAATGCTTTCTGTTTTTCTTTTTTTTTAAAGCAGTCATTTTAGTGACTGTGAGGTGGAATCTCATTGTAGTTTTTCTTTACATTTCCCTAATGATTAGGTATGCTAAGGATTTTTTTCATGGGCTTCTTGGCCATATGTATATCTCTTTGGGATAAATCTCTATTCAAGTCCTTTGCCTATTTTTGAATGGAGGTATTTTTCTTTTGTTTGATTTTAGGAGTTCTCTATATATTCTTGTTTTAAAAATATTTCATTTATTTATTTTTAGAGAAATGGGGAGGGAGGGAGAAGGAGAGGGAGAGAAACATCAGTGTGTGAGAGAAACATCAGCTGCTTGCCTCTTGCACACCCTCAACCAGGTTCCTGGCCCACAACCCAGGCGTGTGCTCTGTCCAGGGATTGAACCAGTGACTCTTCAGTTCGCAGGCTGGTATTCAGTCCACTGAGCCATACCAGCCAGGGTAATATATATTCTTGATATTAAGCCTTTATGAGATGTATGATATATTTGAATATATCATACATCTCAACCTATTTTGCAATGGGTTGACTTTTTAACTGTTGATATTATTTTCGATGCATAATTTTTGAAATGTTTATTAAATCTATTTCTTCCTTTTATTGCCTGTGGGTTTGGTGTCCTATCAAGAAGTCAATGCTAAATTTAATGTCATGAAACACTGGCCCTATGTTTTCCTCTAAGAGTTTTATAGTTTTAAGTCATATACTCAGATATTTATTAACCTTGTGTTAATGTTTGTATATAATATTCGGGACCTTATAGGATTTTATTATTCCTCTTCTATGTATTTTATTGTCTGATTGTATTCTGGTTGCTTATTCATATAGCTCTTCTCTAGATCTACAGTATAAGCTATACTAAAACAGGACATATTTATTTTGTCTTTATGTTGTTTTCCACCATCATATCAAGGAATGCATAGTTATAAAAATACTTTAAGCCTAAGTGCCCATCAGTAAATGAGTGTATCCAAAAACTGTGGTATACTTACACAATGGAATACTATGCAGCAGAAGGAAAGAAGGAAGTCCTACCCTTTGCAACAGCATGGATGGAAGTGGAGAGCATTACGCTAAGTGAAATAAGCCAGGCAGTGAAAGAGAAATACCATGTGATCTCACCTATAAGTTGAACCTAATCAATAAAACAAACAAATGAGCAAAATATAACCAGAGGCATGGAAATAAAGAACAAACTGACAGTAACCAGAGGGTTAGGAGACAGGAGTGATGGGGGAAGGAAGAGGAAGGGACAAGCAAAGAAACACAAATAGAGGACTCATTGCCATGGACAGTGTGGGGGGATTGACTGTGGAAGTGGGGGGGCAGGTTAGGTTTGAGCAATGGAGAAAAGGTGGGACAACTGTAACTGAACAACAATAAAATAAAAAATAAAAACAAAATACTTTAATTAATGAAGGGATGAATGAATACATGAATGCATTACTTCCAAAAACTGCAGAGCTAAAGTTTTAAAATTGATTTCTTTGAATCTTATTTAGGTTTTAACTCCTATTCTATGGACCTATTCATGGACTTATCTGGGGTAAAAGTTTTGGGCAAGAGTGTGAACCACACTTTAGCATGTGTTATTTTAAAGAGTGCATCTATTATGGATAATATTGGGGTATTTTTAGAACTTGATGGAAAGAAAGTTATATCAAGGAGCTTTTCTCACTTCCCTCCCTTTGACCTTAAAAATCTGAGAGAAGAGAGATGCAGAATTAAGAGAAAAGTTATAAGGTAACAAAATCAAGACTTGTTCTTTGTGAATAAAAATGATTATAAATACAGACATAAAAATAGGAGATTTGCTAATAGCTAATAAGCTACATTTTGGTATATGAGGTCTGTTTAGAAGGTATCCAGCTATGAAATATGAAAATGAAACACTTATTAAAGAAGATACAAGATACAAAAATATTCTACATAGGACAATGACACCTCAGTCCTCTTCAAAGTAGACACCTTGGAACCTTACACACTTCTCCTAATTGTCATCTTCTGCTGCGCTGTCATATTTTCCTGAATCTCATCAATGGTCTAAAATCTCTTCCCTTCCAAATGTGATTTTAGCACTGGAAAAAGCCAGAAGTCCCAGGGCACCAAATACGGGCTGTAGGGGGACTGAATCACCTGGGTGATTTGATATTTTGCCAAAAAATTCTGCATGAGATAGGATGTGTGAGTGGGTGTGTTATTGTGATGAAGCTGCCAATCACCAATTGCCTATAGCTATGGCCTTCTGAATCATCCAAACACTTTTCATGGAGAAATGTTCAAGCCTAATGCAAAATTTGATGCATATTCATGGCTCTACTCACTCAGTCATTTTGAATGCAATGGCCACACAGTACACATGCTCACTCAAAGGTACTTTCTGCCCTCACTGACTTGTACAGTGAAGTCATTGTTCACAGATGCTCATTCCAGTCCACTCTCCTTGGGTGCCAGATTATATCAACATTGTACAAACAATTCTCATTATATTAACAATGGTGGGACTTTTTCAGGACAGACAGTTTCTCCTTTTAAATCATGATTCTCATTGAATTAAAAATTATTTTCCTTACATCTGCTCATTATATGAAATTAAGAAAAGAAAAATTATAAGGAATAAATGAAATGCACATGTAACCCCAGGAGCAAACACTGCTATCACTTGATTGTAACACTTCCTTGTATTTTTTCTTTGTAAATAGATGCATAGGGTAACTGTGAAAATTGTCTAAAGAAATAGCCCTGGCTGGTGTGGCTGAGTGGACTGAATGCCAGCCTGCAAACCAAAGAAAGGGTCACCAGCTTGATTTGCAGCCTAGGATACATGCCTGGGTTGCAGGCCAGGTTCCCTGCCAACTAGGGAAACTTCCACTGCCACCTGATGGTAATGAGGTGCCCCTTTCTCCCTGCATTCTTGGGTGAAACCAGAGAACTAATGGAGAGTCTGGGCTTTTATTATCACCCAGCAAAAGAGGCAACCCTTAATCCAACCACCAGTGTCCCAGGAGGTCACATGAAAAGCAAAACAAACGTACCTGCCAACCAGTGTTCTATCAGCAAAAAAAAACTCATAGAAACACAAACAAACCACACATACCAGTAATAATGGACAGACTTCCCCTCCCTGGGTTATAAGTGGAGGCTAAATGGGGAACCTGGATTTCCCCTCCCAGGTGGTAGTAAGGAGATGATGCCCCACTGGAGCAGCTCCAGAAAAAGTCTGCTATCGTGGAGTCAGTCACACTGTATAATCCCCAACTGCCCAGGTTTCAGTCAAAATTGTCCATCTTAATCCAGTATAAGTATGGTTATCTCTGCTATCTTTCCATTTCCATTTTCATGGGATAGCTTCTTCCATCTCTCACTTTTACCCTATATGTGTCGTTAAAGCTGAAGGTAGTTTCTTGCAAGCAGCGTTACAGCTAGCTGGGTCTTGTTTTCAATCCATTCACGCACTCTATGTTTTAAATTGGGAGTTTTAATCCATTTACACTTTAAGTAATTATTTATTGCAAGGTCTTACTATTTCCATGTTCTTGATTGCTTTCTGGGTTTTTTTTTGTTCTTTTTTCCCCTTTCTCCCTTGCTCTTCTTTTGTGATGTGATGATTGTTTATGGCAGTATGTTTTCATCTTTTGTGTATCTACTATAAGTTTTTGTTTTGTGGGTACCATGAAACTTATATAAAACTTAACTATTAGGTGTAATTGGGAATGCCATTTGTTAATTTACAAGATAAACATACAAATATTAATTATGTCTATTTACAAGCAATGAACACATGGAAACCATTGAAGTACCAGTTAAAATAGCTAAAGAAACCCCTGGCTGGTGTGGCTCAGTGGTTGAGTGTCCACCTGTGAATCAAAGGGCCACCAGTTTGATCCCCAGTCTAGGGCACATGTCTGGGTTGCAGGTCAGGTCCCCAGTAGGGGGCATATGAACACCAACCATACATTGATGTTCATTTCTCTCTCTTCCTCCCTTCCACTCTCTAAAAAATAAATTAAATTAAAAAATAAACTTGTAAAAAATAAAATAATAAAGAGAGAAATGGGTATAAATCTAACTGAATATGTACAAGACTCATATGGTGAAAATTACAACATTTTAAGGAATGAAATTATAGGAGATTTAAGTAAATGAAAAGACAGCATGTTTGTAGACTGGAAGACCCAACATAATCAAGACACTAGCTCTCCCATATAGAGGTTTACATGAATTCCTATCAAAATGCCAGCAAGATTTCTTTTTAGATACATTCAAAATCATTCTAAATTTTATATGAAAAGACAAAGAAACTAGAATAGCTAAACATTTTTTGAAAAAAATAAAGTGGTTAGAATTAGTTCATGCAATCTTAAGACATTATTTAGCTACACTATTAAAGATTGTGTGATATTAGCAGAGAAATAGACACATGGAACATGGATCATAACAGAGAGTCAGAAAGAATCCAGTAAGTGCTGTCAACTCATTTTTTAAGAAAAGTGAGAAACAATTCAGTGAAGGAAGGATATTCTTTTTAACAAATGAAAATGGAGCATTTGTATACTCACAGCCAGAAATACAAGCCTCAGTCTAAAACTCACACCTTATATAAAAATTAATACAAATGGATCATTTATTTAAATATTAAACATATAACCTTGATACTTTCAGGAAAAAATATAGGAGAAAAATTTCAAGATGTAGAACCTAGTGAAGAGTTCTTAGAATTTACACCAAAAATGCGATCCTTAGAA
Source organism: Artibeus jamaicensis (assembly GCF_021234435.1). Taxonomy (NCBI): domain Eukaryota; kingdom Metazoa; phylum Chordata; class Mammalia; order Chiroptera; family Phyllostomidae; genus Artibeus; species Artibeus jamaicensis. The sequence goes on along the minus strand of NW_026521803.1, from coordinate 13,692,799 downwards.
GGAAATATTGCTAAATTGAGCACATCAAAATTAAAATATTCTGCTTAGTAAAAAACCTTGTAAAAGAGTGAAAGCTATAGTTTATGACAAATGGCAAACTGGAAGAAAATATTTATAAACTACATAGATGAGAATGGATTCATATTTAGAATTTATAAAGGACTCTCAAAACTCAATAGTACAAAACAAACAAAAAATCCAATTAGAAAATGGACAAAAGATGTAAAGAGACACTTCCCAGAAAAGGACCTATGGATAGCAAATGAGAGCATAAAAATGTTTAATGTTTCTAGCTATCAGGGAAATGCAAATTAACTATAAGATATGACTACAATGAGCTAAGACTACATACCTATTAGAACAGCTAAAATAAAAAATAATGACACTACCAAATACTGGCAAGAATTCTGAGAAATTGAATTTCTTATACATTGCTTATAGGAATGAGAAATGAAAAATAGAAGTTCTTCTGAAAAGAAACTAAACATACAAGTACCATATAACAGAGAAATCTTACTCTCAGACAAATGAAAACTGCCATCCATTCAAAATGTACCTGTAATTGTACATAGAAGCTTTTATTTTTAATAGCCCCCAGACTGGAACAACCAAAATGTCCTCCAGTGGTGAATGGGTTAACACACGGTGACACATCCATACCATGGGATGAAAGGATAAATCACACCAAGCAATAAAAAGAAAACCCAAAACAAAACGAACTATTAACATATGCACCAACTTGTATGGTTTTCAGGTGCATTCCGCTGCATTTAAAAAGCCAACTCAAAAGGTCACATCTTTCATAATTCCACTCAAATAACATTCTCAAAATGGTAACAAATGATGGCTATGGAGAACAATTAGTGGACGAAGAGGTTGAGATGGTTACCGGAAGGTGACCAGGTGAGAACTGTAGTTGAGTGTGAAGGAGTAACACAAGGATGGTCTTGGTGGTGAGGCTATGGTTCTGTACCTTGATTCCTTACCCAAATCTGCACATCTGATAAAATGACGTAGAGCCATGAATACACAGTATACTAATGTGAGTTTTCTGGTTTTGATATTGCACTACAGTTATATAAGAAAGAAGAAAACTGAGTAAACGTACAGAGGACCCTCTGTATGATCCTTCTAACTTCTTCTGAATCTAGATATTTCCAATTTTTTTAAATCATGTAGTCTAAATTGTCCTATGCCTTTCCTTACTTAATTAAATGCCACTTACTTGACACTATAATTAATCTACATGTGGATAAATAAAGGAACAAATAAATTTTCTATTTGTCTTTTCTGAATTAGAATATGAGAATTTAGAACAGTCCTACAAGTGAGATCCGGGAAAAATATTTTGTTCTTAAGGCCACAACATTGACATATTTTAAATGAGGACTTCTGACTGTTAGAAACAGAACATATATAATGGTTAACTACTTGAACAGATTTCTCTGTTAAGATAGTCCACACTAACTCATGTCTGCTTAAAGTAAACATAATACGCACAATGAAAACATCAGCAAAGTACGTGTGAAGGTTTTTCCATATCTACTTATTTTCAATAAACTCTTTTGAAAATTCCATTAAATTAAATTATACCACATAATAATTAGTACTTACTACTTAATTCAATCTCCCAATAAGCAATTTTAAGTGGTCGATACAGGTAGATGGTTAGGAACCGCTGGCCTGCTCACACATGTAATTCGTGTAGTTTTTAGAAATGGAAAGACCCTCGGGGAAGTCACAGCCAAGTGAGCACAGCCTAATTTGGCCAGTGAGCCTTACATTGGATATCCAGGGATGCAGTGATCTCATAGAAACTGACATCTCTAAAACACTCGGATAAAGACAGTGCAACATTTTTTTTGTTTCAAAAGGACAGTTGAGAATTGTTTAATTAGTTAATAGAAATCGTAATAGTTTGATATGATTCTACTTGTCAGAGACTCTCAAATTAGACTTTTTAATACAATTTGGTGGTGTTAACAAGAGATAGAACTAATGAAAAATTGAAAATATTGTGAATCCGGATGGCAGATTAAATGAATGCATGTATTTCCTCTGTCCACCTAAAATCCAACTGTGATATGGAGATGCATAGAAAAGAACAAACCTTTAAAAAATGCTTGAAATAAGAAGAGAACTTTAGCAGACATAATATCTTGACAAATAAGTGGAGATAGAAAAAGTGAAATCATATTGGCAAAGAGAGGCCAGAAGACACCAGGAGAAAGGGAACGTGAAAGCTAGAGCCTCCACTTGGTAGTGTTTTCAGATGCTTTTCTTTTTTTATTTGGAGGTGGGATGGTCACTGTTACATTTAACTTTTTAACGTTTATGGAATTTGTCTACATATAGAGATATCTCTTTATTTTTCCCCATTGCAGTTTCTGAACAATATATGTGGCATTGTCCATCTAATTTTGTATGTGTTTTTCCTAAAAACAGAGCCTGGGACAGAGTTTATCTGTTTTTTGAGAGTGTTCAGAAGGAGCAGGTGTAAGGGACAGATATGCGGCAGCTGCAGGTGACTAGGTGTCCAGTGAGGGTGACTCTGAGGTGCCTTGTAACATGTGACTCAGAACCATTCACTCCAGTCTCTAAAGAGAGAAGCATTCATCCATTAGCTCCCACCCCCACACCCCTTTTCAGTGATATGGATCAGGGTCAAGTGTACACAAAACAGTATTGTCGGATTATCAGAGAAGTTCCAGGACAGCACACAAGAGATACTCAGCACATATTTGCAATGAGGAGCTGATAGAAACAAGGTCAAAACCTGTGATGAACAGTACACCAGGGCTGGGGTGCAATGGGAGGTCAGGATGGATGTAGGTCAGAGGATGTAGGTCAGTGCTCCAACAGTGTCAGTTACACCTTCCTGTCAGCGCTGGTTTGAAGTACTCCCTTAGTCACACATTAAATTTCCACAACTATGTTAAGTAAATTAAGCATCTTCCTGGAACCTTTATTATGTTTCACCTGTCAGTTTTATTATTCCTATGCCAGTGAATTCCATGCTTTACTATAGTGGCTTTAGAGTTTAGAGTATATCTTGGTAGCTGGTCGTGGATTGTCACTCAGGGCTGCACTGTTTCAAATATGCCATGGTGATTTTCCATATTTGATATTCCAGATGTTTTTCAAATCACATTATTGGGGGAAAAACCCTGTAGTTGGAATTGTATTGCTTTGAAATTATGGACTCATTTGAGGAGAGTTGAGAACTTTTGTGACATTATGCAGTCCCATCTAAGAATGGGATACTGTTTCCCATTTGTTCTAGCCTTCTTTCCTGTCCTTTGATTAAGTTTCATAAATCGTAAACATGTGTTTCATATTTCTTGCTATGTTTATATCTATGCATTACATAGTTATTAGTAGTTTTTTGTTATATTTTCTAAATAGCATTGTTGTATGACAAACCTGTGGAATTTTGCATGCTGATTTTCTGTGTGATCAGTTTATTAAGTAGACAAAAGTTCTCTGTTTTCATCATTTTCTATTTTGTTAATTCATTGGGAAATCTAGGCATCCAAACACAGTCTAGAACTCATTTACGCTTAAACCCATTTTAACCTCCACTATACTAATGAAACTTTTCTTCCTAGTTACCAATTGCCTCTAGCACTCGTGGTTCCTTTGTCAACAGTTCTCCTATTTAATTTTCCAGCTGCATTGCACAGAGATGACTGCATGCAACACCTTGCAATACACATTTTGTTGGTTTCGGCAATACCACTCCCTTTGATATTTCTTTTATTTCTCCAATCACCCTGTCATGGTCCCCTTATCCATCTTACTACTGAACTTTGAGATTCTCATGGTCCTGTCCTCATTAAAACTTCCCCCTGAAAACTCTATAACACCCTTGAGTTTAAATATTGTCTACAGTTTGTCAGCTCTTAACTTTATGTTAGTTTTCAGTGACATCTGAAAAGTGGTACAGCAGAGAATCTGTCCCAATACAGGCAATGAAAGGATAGATGCATTACCTATCAATGATGTAATAACAAAAATACTGATTAATAGTCAATTTGTTTATTTTCCTTGTTTGCTGAAAATTTTAAATGTCATAAAAATGTGATAAAATAATCTTCCCTCAAACTTAGATTATGTTCTAAACAATTGCACTAGTTATTAAACTTTGATGATACATATGTGAGTTTCAAACGAGTACATTTTTATTTCATGCCTTTTAGTAAGTAATATATTTTAATTAAAATAACAAAGGAAATTCTTTATTACACAGTCAGCCCCTAATTTACCTCGACTTGCCTACACATATTGGTTTCAAGAATAACTTTATAAAGGTTACAAACAGGCTGAGATTGCTTTATGCACAGTCTTCAAATCCACTGGTAATATATGTTTCTGCTTTTAAGCAGTAAATTTCAAATAACCAGTAATCGCAGAGTTGTTTTCAAGGTAAATATGGCTTGAGCTTCTCCAGTTCTGTCATTCTATTTGACCATTTGACATTTTTATTTGTGTTTCAAGTTTTTCAACTGCAGAAATACTTCAAAGCCACTGGAATTAATCCTAAAGAATGAAATACATGAACATTATTGTAATTTCTGGAACTTATTGTGAGCTTGGATTTTATGATCTACCCCAAACTTATCATTATATTTAAGGTTTTCTTTGTATATCGTTTCCTTCATGTGAAAGACATTTTATAAAATTCAAATGAATAAAAATTATTATTCAATTATTTAGGAAGAAAGATATATTAATAAATTTGAACATATTATTTATTAAACAGAAAATATATTATAAAATACATGTTTTCAAAAGATCCTTGACAAATTTATAGAAGGTTCAAAAACAGAAACTATAAAAATATTATCCATCATGGTACCAAAACAATAAGCAGGTATACTGCATTTGCATTTTTTTCAAAAGACACATTAATATAATTAAAAATTGTTTCATTACTTTTCCTTTTGTGTACTGGAACACTTATTTGTATTAAAAATATATACTCAGTAAAAAGGTTTTCTGCATTTTTTCTGCTTGTTTTTATTCTCTGTTATATATCAGCAATATCACTGAAAATAATTTGATCATATAAAGAAGAGGTGTATATGTATAATTTTATTATGAGCTACATATGCTCATGCCCTTGTAGTGGTAAGAACTCATGTCTGAGGTCCAGATCACAGTACCCAACCTGCCTTTTTGACATTTCCATTTGAATAAGTCTAAATCGTTCTAAAGACTAACAAATCTTAAAATGGACATTTGGTATTCTCTCCAAAATTCCACCCCCTCCTGTGTTTTATGTGATTTCAGTAAATAATATTCCCACCTTTCCATTTGTCTATTTGGGAGGTGAGAAGGCATCAGTAACTCCTCCTGTGCCCCCTCTCTGTCTCTTCTCCTTCTCCTTCTAATAAATCTAGTCTAAAGAAATGGTGGTAGTAAGATGAAGTACAGGTAAAGGAGAAAAGTGCATGGTAAAATACTGTAAGCGATCATTTCTAAAAATACCATTTGAGATTCAGAGTAACGACTGGTCTATAAGAGTACTCATAGTAAATAGTGGACATGGGTGGGCATTTTCCTTCCCAAAATGCCTTGCTGTTCCCTCTCCCCAGTCCCTCCCTGCCCACCCACATACACCTGGAGCTTCAGTCCCTTTTAAGACATTGACATAAAGCCCAGTGGAAAAATATCACTCACTCAAGTGATGTGAAAAACACTAGAGGAAAGAAGAAATGAGGATACAAAGAACAGATGTGACAAATGGGAAGGTAATCCATGACATTACTGTGAGGAAATGAAAGTTTTCAGAACGTATGATTTGTTGCACAGCAGGGCGAGGCATTTTCTATAACTTCAGAGCAGTTCCCCTGTATGTGCTACGCTTACTACTGTTAACCTGCCCATGCATGGAAGAACAAGGCTGAATGGTTTTGAACGCCTTTGTGTTCTGGTAAATCAGAGGAGTAAAACAATGTTAATTGCTCTTATAAATGCCTCATGTATAACCCATTGGAAGTATCAATTCTCCAGGCTGAGCTTTAAATTCTCATGTACTTCAACTCTGCTTAAAATTTAGCCACCTAAAGCTCCACTGCTCTGAAATGAGGTTGTGCGTATTGATGATGAGTCTCTCTGAAAACTCATGAACAATCGCCAAGACTAACTTTGTTGTACTTTTGACCCAGACATTAAGCTGAGGGATGACTTTGAGGGACGTGGGATGGCTTACGGAAGCTTTCCGTGTTTATCCATCTTTCTCTGTGGGCCTTCACTCAGAGAGAACAGCTGCATCGACTTCGAGAAAACAAACTTCTCAATTGTGAAATCACTAGACACTGGGTGAGCTGGGCCAATGCTCTATTTAAAGGAGAATTATAAATTCAGGACGCATTGCTCTGGCAGGATTCAAGTTTGCTGTGTATTTTATGGTTTATAATTAAGAACATGAATACATTTATGTCATCAGAGACCATACATTCAATTTTTAGTAAATGTTGTTTTCTTGAGATAAGATGTGCTGGGTAATATGTTATATTAAAGTCGTAACAATATACCAAGTAAAATGTTACACTTTTAAGAATGTAAACTGCTTGAGGAGAGAATCTCAGAAGAATATCAGGTTCCTTTTCCATTTCTGCTTAAAATTTGCTAGACCTGTGTGGTAATTTGCCAAAAAAAATGACCCAATTCTCCATCCTTTCATAGGTATCCTTCCAGGTACCTATGACCTTCACCATAAACTTTGTAGGACAGTCTTACTCTGACTCTGAGTTTAGTCAAGTAACTTGGTTTGGCCAGTGGACTTCAGCAAATGTAACACAAGCAGAGGTTCTCCAAGTGTTTGCGTGGCTGGGCTTTTCTGCTCCTCTAAGATTTCCAGAACTTTCCCACACTGGCTGACTGGATAATGAGAAACCTTGGATCATTTCCGATGAGATTCTCTAGATTTGCAGCAGCCAGTCGACCTCCAGATACATGAGCTCGCCCAGCCAGGATGAGCTGGATGACCCACAGGGGACTCCAGACAAGAGAGCCAACCCAGTCTGGTCAGCTGAATCCCCCAGACTCGTGAGCCAAATAAACATATATTTTGTGTATGTATGTCCCTGAAGTCTTCTGAATGTTACATAAAATTATTGTGGTGACAGATAACTGGTCCAACTTTCTCATTTTTTAAATGAATTTCAGAGTGCCTTAGTACTTTCATTGTACAAGGTTAGTACAACGTGATAAAGACATAGATATTACAGAAGAACCCAAAGATTTTAAGTCAGAATATTCACTTTGTGTGCTAAATCTCCTACTTACTGGCTTGAGACACATGGAAAATTATTTAAATTCATTCACCAGACAACTGGGTAATTGTAAGGATTAAAAGATATGTTCTGTCAAACTTGCTCTGTGACCTTGGGCAAGTTACTTAATCGCCTTCATCTCTGTTTTCATTAGTAAAATGTGATTTAGAATGGTTGTTATCTCTCTAGAGCAGTGATTTTTCCACTGGTATGCCACAAGAATTTTTAAAACAAGCGATGCCTGACTATTTAGTCAGGGGCACTGTCCTCTCTTCCCTTAGATTGTCAAATAAAAAGATGACAACAACCAACACAACAATAGCCATCTGGTGCGAAAAAATCAAAATGATACCTTTTTTGTCAGATTGGCAAAAACATATATTTTTGGTCTGACACAGAATTTTAGTAATTAGTTCATGTGTGCCATGAGATGAACAAGGTTGGAAATCGCTGCTGTAGAGTAATCATGAAGGTTTTTTTTTAAAGGATACAGAAAATTTAACAGAGAGCTTGGCAGTTAAAAAGTTTTCGGTCTATATTAAAATTATTTTTTACTATGAGTGACACTTTTAATTGGACAACAGAAGTGAGGCATTGTGGCTAAAGGATTTTTTGGTGAGATGCATATATTACTTAAGGAGATCTTCAGGGTCCTGGGTGCAAGAATCTATCTCCCCAAGGCTTCATTTTTTTACTAGGACAGATCAGTTCATTGTCAACTTAGAAGGTGAAAAAATCTTCATAATTTGGTGAATTTTAAAATTCAGTAGTGTACATGGGACACAAATGAAGGAAGCAGAGAGAGGGGGGGCATATGAAGTAGCTAGTGGGAAGCCCCCAGGGGTGGTCTATGGCTAAGGTCCCAGTGGACAAGACTGTCCTGAGCATTAGGATGCTAAAGGGGAATGTTTGGTGGGATTACATTAAAATGCTTGTAAATTATTTTAATTGACCCTTTTAAGTTGGTATTTCTGAAATTGCGTGACTTTCTCTTATTCTGCATAAAACTAGCTGAGTTGTACAGTGTGGTAGACTCCCATGAGATGGCTGATTGGTGCTGTAATAGGATTTGGACCCACTAAGTCTACACTAGTGGCAATTCAGGTGACAATGACAAGTGTCCCAAATCAAGCATAACTGAGAAGGAAGAGTGAGAAAGTGTACAGAGCTCACTAGAGGCAGAGAGAGGACCCGAAATCTTTTTGAGCATAAAAGTAGCCAAGCATGACAGCATGCAACAGCTCTAGGAACTGAAGGCAGGCAGAATAGAAACGGCTGGCAATCACAGGACAGCAGCTCACTGAGCTCTGAGAGATCTTTAGAAAGGACTTCTTCATTTTTCAGACTGAAGACAAGGAATATAAATATTTCAGGATTTTTTATTAGTGTATGGCAATATAAGGAATAATGCCATTTGGAAGACATAAATACCCAAGAGAATTTTTATTCCTCAGAAAACCAGCTTGAGGTCTGCACAGCCCTCCAGCAAATCGTGCCCCAGGCACCAAGACCTTCTGAGATGAAAAAAGGAAAAGACATATCTCCAGAGAGTTAGAGGCTGATTCTGAGTTAATGTGCACAAACACAAGTAGCCCAGAGGTGAGGATGAGGAGGGAAATCAACATGGCTAATGAGAAACATTCTGTGAATAAGCAAAAAGCTAATTGTAAAAAATGCCACAGCGAGACAGATGATTTAAGAAAAAGTAGTCCCTCTTTTCATAAGTCCTATTTAGTTTGTGTAATAAAAAATCTCAGTCTGTTGCTGCTGATCAGTGACTTGATGTATCAGAGGAACGTTATCCCCACTCTGTGCCCAGATGCTGACATGCCATTACCCCCTAATCATTTTCCTAAAAATTAATTTTCCATGTCTGCCTTTAGAGTTTCCTGCTAAATGGGTCTCACTTTTCCATACTTTGATGGAGGGAACAGTTATAATCAGCAGAGCTAAAAATAAATAGAAGGGGTCCTGAACTTGGGCATTTAATTCCTCCCCAGTGAAGGCAAGGAGATCCAATTAAACAGATAGTATTTGTTAGCAGGTTTCTACAAGAAACATTGCTCTACGAAAATGTTGCAGGACAAAACTAAAAGCAGCATGGAGATTACATCAAGAGAGCACAGGAGTTTCTTTTTGCAAACATACAGACACTGCAAAAGTTATTCTTTACCTTCAACAGGGAGGCTTTAAAGTTTTGACATGGATGTCCGAGATTGATACTGTCGAACTCATATTTCCTCAAAAGGGCCCAAATATTTAAAGTATTCTTGTTACAGAACACAGTGCCAAGGTGGGGTACAATATACTATTACTGAAAGGACCCCCACCAGGTTCACATTGTCCACTGCCAGAGGATAGACATCTCTCAATGCCAGAGATTTGTGAAAAGGAAAGGCAATGCTTATTTAAAGTTATACAGACTTAAAGTAGTGACCTCATATCTTCATTAAAATATCAAAGTCCCTTAGAATACCTACACACACACACACACACACACACACACACACACACACACACACAGTGCTTCCTTATCCCTCTGTCCTAAACTGGGGTACTGTATCTCAGGAAAAGAAGTAGACCTCTGGAATTCAGGCTCCCATCACCACCAGCTGTGTTGCTGTTCAGGCCTCCAGCTAATCCAAAGCCATGTGGCACCTTCTTATGGCCTACTGGCAAGAGTTCTTTCACCGGTCTTCCAGGCAAAGTCTCTCCTTCTTCCTAGACCATGTGGCCAAAGGAAGTACCCCAAAGCCACGTAGTCCTCTTCTACCAAAGCTATGGGGATCCCCACTCTGTCAAAACCATACGGTTCTCCCTTCAGTGGCTGCCGTGTCTGGGTTTAAATCATCACACCAGTCCTCTTTTGCAGCCCCATTTCTGACTCCTCCTACAATCATTTACACCTGCCAGCATTCCTATCTTATTCCAAATTTCCTGGGCTGCCATCATGAGTCTGGGCAGGTGTGTCCCCATGTCATGGAGCCAATCTTCTCCAAGCTCTCATGCAGGCACTGTAACCAGGGGGAGCTGCCCCCCAGTTACATCTTGAGTGGATGTCACTTCCATACCCTGGCTCAAGGCATGGCCACAGCTATTTAACATATCTATGCAACCAGTTAAAGGTTATAGTTATGTTAAATGACCATGCCAGAGGTTAGCTGCAAAGCTGATGCTGGTCAAAACAGCCCTGCATGTTCCTGCTCCATGTGTCCCTTCCCCCAACTCTTACCTGTGGGGGGAAGGGGTGAGGATATCCTTCATATCTTCTTAATATTTCCTGGACACCCTGAGTTCTGGACCCTATTCCAAATCCTTATTTTGGGTCTTCCTCTTGGTGAACCCTGTATCATTCTTCCCCCAAGATCACGTGTGAACTAATGTTACCACTGAACCCATTAATTCGTTCATTCAATAAAAATATTTTTGAGCAGGTATTTTCTAGGTACTGGGGATAGAGCAGTAAAAACAAACAAATCTACAAAAAATAAAATTCCAAGTCCTCATGAAACTTGCATTCTAATGGGGGAAACTGGACAAATATTAATTAGTTAATTAATGTGAATAAATGTGTGTGTACATATACAAATATTAGCAGGTGTAGTGTTTTGGAGCAAAATAAGGGGAGAAAAAGTCAGGAAGAATATAAAAGGCTCCAAATTGCTCAAAGTGAGTTTCATTGACCTTTGAGTAAAGATCTCCAAGAGGTGAGGCAATGGACGTTCTAGGCTGAAGGTCCTAGAGTCCCTAGTAAGGGACTCTAATGTCCCTGAGCCAGGTGTATGCCTGTGCATTACAGGAAGATCGGGATGCTGGTGTGGCTGAATCAGAGTGGGTGAGGGGGAGAGTGGTAGGAGGCGAGGTCAGGGAGAATATGGGAGGCACAGCCAGTTAAGGCTCTTGGCTCTTGTGACATTTTTAGCTTTTAGTATGAGTTTAGGAAACCATTTCAGGGACTTACAAAGGGGGTTTTATGACATATTTTACATGCATTCTCTGGCTGCTATGATGAGTAAAGATTGTAAGTGCAGGAGGGTTTGGCAAAGGCAGAAGAAGAAGCTTATTGTATAATATAGGCAATATATGAAAGCAGGGTGGACAAAGGTGGAAGCAATGATACTGGGAATAAGTGACTGTTTTCTGGATATGTTCTAAAGGTAGTGCTGGCTACCTTTTTGTAGACTGATTATAGGTCGGACCTGGGATATGTCACCAAGAGAGGACTCAAAGATATTTGACTGAAAAGGTTTTGAATAAAAAAATTAATAGATGGGGTTGTCATTAGCTAAAATGGGGAACATGAGAAGGCAGAATATGCTTGCTTTACAGGGAAGAGAATTGAGATCAAGTTTTTAGTTTTGAATGTGTTAAGACTGGCATGCCTTCCTATATTCAAGACAAAACCCTAAGTAAGGAAGCAGATACAAATCCTGGAGTTTTGGAAATGTCCAGATTATACCAATAAATATAGGAGACTTCAGCATAAGTTGGTGTTTATGGCCATGAGACTGGATGGCATTAACGAATGAATGAAAGCAGAAAAGAAAATCAGTCCATGGAAATGAGCCCTGAACATTCCAACATTAAGCACCTGGGAGAAGAGGCATTACCACCAAGGGGACTGAGGAGGAGTGGTCGGCAAGGCTGAAGGACAACCAGGGGAGTGATGCGTCTGGAAAGTGAAAAAAAGTGTCTCAAGGAGAAAAGAGTTCGCAGGTAAGCCAACCAAGAAGTGACTGTAACTGACTGACAGAGTTAACAAAGTGAAGGAAGTGGAGTGTTAATGGAGTATTCTCTCAGTAAAGAATGGTTATCAGTCGAGAGGGAAACAGGAGAAGATGTGTATGAGGATCGTAGGTGTTTAAATCTGCTGCAGTTGCCTTCGAAAGAAGCAGAAGGAATGGACACAGTGCCTGCAGTTTGATTCTAGATTCCATCTGTGCCAGTGATGAAGAATTTCAGGTCAGGGGAAAAGGGTGAAGAGTTTACAGAAACACTTATAAAGGACACGTGGACCAAACAAGAGGGGGTGGGAACAGGGGAGGGAGGAGGGGATGACTGGGGTGGTGGGGAAGGGTGGGGGGAAAGGCAGGAAACTGTACTCGAACAATAAAATTCAAAAGTATTTAATAAAAAATACAAAAAAATTCAAATGGAATTAGTCAGCCAAGATATGCCCTTTTTTTTCAAACACACTGAGCTAGGTGCTACCACAGAGTAAGTAGAGAGTGGGAATTAACCAGGTTTGGTGCGAGCCTAAGGAACTGAGAGAAGACCAGGAAAGTCAAACATGTGTGCAAGAGAATGACGTGACTGAACATAGTATTTAAGATGGGAAAAGGGGAATGAAAACATGAAGATAGCAAAGACAAGTGAGATTACTATATTTTAAAAAGTCCCATTGAAAAAAAATAGAAAGACTGCTGAAGTAAGGGCACTTGAGGAAGTGAGCCAGAAAAATAGGATGTGATAGTTTGAATGAGGGACATTTAAAATTAGAATCATGGTGTCACATTTGCAGGGAACAACAAAGTCTAGAGTATGAGGATGAGTGTACGAGGTTGAAGGAAGCTGTTGAATGAGATTAGAAGAGAGGAGATCAAAGAACTGAGTGCCCAAAGTATTGGAGGCATAATCTACATGGGTGTTGAAATTGAAATAAATTATGTCAAGAGCAGTGTTAGAGAGCACCAACTACGTTTTGGGCAAGAAAAAACACCAAGTTCATATTCCTGAAATTTATTTTTATGTGTGCCTAAAAATTTGTAAAATGGCTTAAGGGACTAGATCAACAAGAAGTACACATGATATTTGAATTGATTTATGGGAGGAGCTTTAAGTTGTGCTCAAATTACTAAGCACTTGAAGCTTTCTTGCGCTTCCCTTTGTGTGTTCCAGGCAGCATATTTTATTTTATTGATCAAAACCTCATTTACAGTTCAATTAATGCAATGGAGAAAACATGGTACATGCCAAGGCCTTCCGTTCTTCATGGCGTGCACTGTGATTCTGCTCAGGTGAAACCAATTAATTCAAGGGAGCAAAAGAAAAAGATTTCATTTATCCTTATTAAGAGCCAGTAATTCCCTCTGCTCATGCCAAATCTGGGGAAATGTTGATATCAAAGTAACTGTGTCTTATAGTTCAGGACCCTTTTTAAATTTCATCTTTTAACTTATTTTGAGATTTAGTGAAAATGCCAGTAACGACATTTAAACTCACAATTGTTCTCGTAATTCAATAAAATCTCTCACTCACACTCTTTCAACTTGCTAGTATTTCCTTTCAGAGCCCCTGGGCAATTTGCTGCACCATCCTGTTGCTAACAGGTACACACCTAAATCAATCACATGCTTAGAGTGGTGAACATACAAATGCAGAGCAGGGTGTGTGTTATCATTCTGCAATGTAGCATCTTAGGAGTATTGTTTGATTTTATTCATCCTTCACTGGAGATTATAATCTACTATATTCAACATGCTATCAATTTTGGTGCAAAATTTTTTGTCAAGAGTCTTCTTACAAACTGATGCTATGGTGTGACTGATCTATTCTCCCTCAACTAACAACTATACAAAATTATAGGTTGCTCTACTTTTCTTACATATAAAGAAAAAATATATCATTTGGCATAAACAACAGTTATATTTTATTAATGCATATCCACTTAAAATAAAACCAACATAAGCTATGAATAAATAAATATGCTAAGGCTATATGTCCTTGTACTTTAAAAGCTAATTTGACAGGCTATAATAAAGCCTTATTTTCAAATGTTTCTTTGTGATATAGACAGTGTCACGTATTTTTTAAATGGTCTAAAAATAAATGGCATGGTACCAGGTCCAAGTCAACTGGTTGCAATATCTTTTCTTAATTTATTTTTGTCTACAAAAAGAAGGGTAATTTAACATCCAGATATAGTCATTAATATGAAAAGGCTGTGCAATTATTTAAATTTTTGAGTTGGTCAGGAATTAAAATAAAAATAATTAATATTGGATTTTATATACAATCCATAATAATGAAAAGTTGAACAAAATGCAAAGGAAATTAATTTCCTTTAATAGGCAAAACCTTTTATAATACTACATGAGATTTAAATATGACGTCAGAGAGTGATCTGAAATATTATTTTGCAAAATAAGGACAGTGCTCATTTTTTTATGTACTTAGCATTGATTTATATACATCTTTTACTGTCTTCTGACTTAATCCAGACTATAATCTAATTCTTAATTAAATGTAAGATCTTCAGCTACAGCTGTCCCTTTCTGTTTTGCCATTGCTGTTCTATCTTAAAGCACAAAACGACATGCAGGAACACCCTAAATCCTCAGCAATCTCAGACATCCCAGTTTGCACACCACACTCCACATCTCCTGACTGAGAGCTCCATCCAGCCCTGGGCTACTGGATATTTAATTCATGCATCTTTGGCAAACACTATCTCATCTGCAACATGAATAATACATCGTCCCACAATTCAAATTTGTGTTACCACTACCAGCACAATAATAATGTAAGTTCAGCATCTGCCGTATAAAGGTGGAAAGGATCTAACGAAGAACAAATAAAAACCAAAAGTATAAAGTAAAAGATCTCTACTGTTTCCTGAAATCTGTGCCAGGTCTAATGCTGGGTCAAGTGTAGCTGCCAACCTCTCCTGCTTTTGAAGTTCCACGGCATTGTATCTCGTCTCTCTTTTAGTGCTAAACTCTGTTCCATCGTATAGCTCCCATAATGGGAGGAAATCGAAAATGAAGAATCTTTACCACTCTCCAAAACTCACTCTCTCTGAATTTCTCTAGCAAGAACTCCACATGGAGACCAGTTCTGGGTAGGGAACTACTACTTAAACTCACAGCCAACTGAAAATATTGGTCACATTTTTTCAAGCTCGTGCTCATTTCCTGCATGAGCTGTGAATTAGCGGAGATAGTTAAGTGGGCACAAAACCGACACTGATGCTCATTCTCTCAGAGTGCTGCACCATTCTGAGTAAGAGGCTAGAGAAGACTTCCTAGCTCCAAAATATATGTATTCCAAGTGAATTGCTACATTTCTGATGTGGAGCATGGAATCCTGAATTCCTGTCCATACTAAGAATTGCTAAAAATAGGAGGAAATGCTAAATAAAAGAAGCAGACCCTCCATTTGAAGCAGGCATAATGAAGTATCTAAAATGAATAGTTATATGATACCATTTCTCTTCTTTGTTGTAGACTGCTCTGCCTGGTTCTAGGAATTGTATCTCGACCCCTTGTGGCTAAGGGCGAGGGATGACCTTTGGAATGTGAGCTGAAGGAGACAAAGCTTGTCTCTGGTAGCAAAAGCTCCCTCATTTTCCTCTCCCTGCCCCCAAAGCTTGGTCAGAAGTCAATGATGGGTAAGACCCCTCACAAAGGAGAAGCAATCTAAGCCAGACTCAATCACTTGGGAGGCCTTCATGGAAGGACTCAGGGGGCTGCAACAAAGAAGGAGCAATGGACTCTTGCCCCCTGGCTTTGACAAAGCCCGAGTTCCCAAATTCTCTGGGAGAAGTGCTTCCTGGCTCTAATCCTCTTAAGCCTGAATACTTGTTGGGGAGAGGTGCAGCTCCTTGCCTCCCTAGAGTGTGTCCTGGGGAAAAATCTGGCATCACAAAGACTTCCTGATAAACCTGTGAAATCAGCTCTGCTAAGAGTGCTTTCATTCATATATTAAGAGTTTGAGCAGGAAACTCTAAAACTCTGTTCCTGACAGACTCTGACTCATACTATGCCCTCAGATCTCTTAGAAATGTTATCTACTGTTTGATCCTTGCCACCCTGTATTCCTGAGTATTACAACCCAATAAAAGGCCCTGGAAGAAGCAGCTCAACGCCTTTTTGCCCTAAGAAACTGGCCACTGCTCACTGCCTTTTTCCTCTGGGAAAATGGCCACTTCTCCTCCCCAAGCAGATCACATCATGTCTCAGTCATGATTACTCTCATCCGAGGCGGCTTGGGGGACTTGTGAGGAGAATCACTCCCACACTTCTTGTTATTCAGAAATGGACCTTTCAAATGCTAATTAAACTCAAGGGAAACCACTATAAAGACCATATAGGCCAGACTTCATTGTGGAAATATATCTAAGTTCTGGCCAAGACAAGATATCCAGAAGTGGCGGTGAAAATTTTAGGGAGTGCCCTGCTGTTCATATGCAGATGAAATGGCTTAAACTGGAACAGGCACCTTGGATCACAAAACAGAAGTCAAACGTTGAAGGTGGTGAAGAAGTTAGGTAGAAAAAAACCTAGTCCTTGAGGAGCACGGAAGCCCTGTACATATCCATACTTTTACATGAGATAAAAATAATTATCTCTTATTTGAAGCCATTGTCATATTATTCTTTTGCCTGTCACATGCAGATGAAACTTATCATAACTAATGCATTAGAGGAGGCTAATTGTCTCATTTTATTGGAAGCATTCAGAAGCAATTATGAAGCACTCCCTTTCACAGGTGTTCCTATGAGATGATTTTAATATTATGTGCATTTCAGGGGGCCTAATAGCATTGAATAATGTAATTAATACAACCCATTTTGATCCCTCATCCATCTCCTTTGAAGCCTATAGTTCCCTTCAAAGATTTTAATGCAGTGTAATCACTACAAATGGTCACAACATTTTTGGTTCTCCTTCCAGACACTTTGTCAGGTTGTCCTTCCCGGACCACCTGAAGTCAGGTACCTATGTAGACTAACTCAGTCCATGAGATGTGAGGAGGAGCCACACACAAGGTCTTTCCAGAAAGTATCCATCTATGTAATATGAAAAATCAAGACATTTATTGAAAAAGAAACAAGATACTAGAAACATTGTACGTAGGACAATGACACCTCAGTCCCCTTCAAAGCAAGCACCTTGGGACCTCACACAGTTCTCCCAATTGCCATCTACTGCCCTATTGTATTTTCCTGAATTTCATCAATGGTCTGAAAGCTCTTCCCTTTCAAAGGTGATTGTAGTTTTGGGAAAAGCCAGAAATTGCAGGGTGCCAAATCTGTTCTGTGGCTGGGAGGAGGGGCAGAATAAGTGGATGTTTTGCCAAAAAAAAACTCTGTATAGGACATGATGCATGAGTGGGCACACTGTCATGATAAAGCTGCCAACCACCAGTTGCCCCATAGCTGGGCTTTCTGAATCATTTGAATATTTTATTTGGAGGAATGTTCAAGCTTAAAGCAAAATTTGATACAGATTTGTTGCTGTAGTGGCTCAGTTATTTTGAATGTGACAGCCACACAGTACACATGCTCACTCAACAGTGCCTACCACCCTCACTGCCTAATATAGTGAAGCTGTCATTGCTCATGCATGCACATTCCAGTCCACTCTCCTTTAGGGTCAGGTTATGTCAATGTCACTCAAACTGTTCATGTTATATTAGCAATGGTTGGACTTTTTCTGGACAATCCTTGTGTAACACTTTGGTGAGAAAGTTGTATGAACCCATGAAACTTACGATGCCCCTTCTCTCCACAGTGATGATTATAAGAGTACTTGTTAAGACAGTGACTTTGTGATTCTGGGGCCTGAATAAAGGATATAAATGACTCCATCAAAACTCACAAAAAATAAAGCATAACAAGACATGACATAAACTTCATTTTATTCAAATGCTAATTTATGGAACAGGAGAGTCCATACAGGTAGCTCTCTAAACAGTTATTATGACCCAAATCATCCTGTGCATGACTTTATAATGAGAGAAACAATTTCTTAAAGATTAAAGTGAAATGTCAAAGATTTCTTTTGACATCAATCAAAAGAAATTATTCTTCTTTTCACTTTAATCTGTCTGCAGATTTTCTCTCTCCACTGGACTCCTTAGTGTACTCTTCAAATACTCTAAGGTCTCCCTTCCTGAACCATCTTTCTCTCAACTATGACTTTTCTATGGTTTTGGCACTTACATATGCTCGTTTCATTTTTAAGGTACAACGGACCTACAATACTCTATTAGTTTCAACTAAACAACACTATTTACATGTATTTCAAAGTGATCATAATAAATCCAGTTATCATTCATTAACAATACAGAATTTTTTGTGATGAAAAATGGCCTACTTTCTTAGTAACTTTCACATATGTAAAGCAATATTATTGATAGCAGCCACCAAGCTGCTCATTGCTTCCCGTGTCTTATTTATTCTATAAATGGAAGTTCATATCTCTTGACTTCTTTTTTACCCATTATGCCAACTTTCAGTCCCTAGCCTCTGGCAACCACCAATCTGTTCTCTTTACTTCTGAGCTTTCAACTTGTGCCTTTTCATGATACTACCTCATGTATCTCCTTGATTCTGTTTCCAAACATCTATGAAATTGGGTTTATACTAACCCCCTTCACCTCGTATCTCTCATCATTTATGTCCACAATCACTCCTAAATCCCTTCCGTTCTATTGAAAATGCTGTCTGTAAGAATACAAGTCACCCCATAGTGACCAAAACTAATGGCTTCATCGTCCTCAACCACTTCACCTCTCGAGCCTCTGATGACATTTCTCTGTAGCTATAATGATAAACTCCCCCAGGGAAGCTTTCTTGGCCCTCTTATTTCTCTAACTTCTGCCACCACCAAGATTCCTCAGTCAACCTCATCTTCACTTACTCTTTTTAAGATTTCTCCAGATGAGCTCATCAATCCCATAATTTATAAGCTAACGTCTCAAAATCTGTGCCTATAGCTCCCAAACTCACTCAGCAATTTCTCACAAACCTCGGAGAGCACTAGTTCTCATAACCAACAGAAATCATGATCTTCTGTCTCAATTTCAGGCCACTGCTTCTATTCTCTGCTATAGCTCATCCCCGTATGCTAAATACTCTCAGTCATTGACCCCTCTTTCTCCCTAACACATACTCAATCAAATTCTTAGTCAAATTATTTTTCTGCCTATTGCTGGCCATCCCTTTATTCATATTGTATCCTCTGTACTTGCTCTGTGAAATAGTTTCTTTATTGACCTACCTGCCTTCATCGTCTACTCATGCCAACTTTTTCTTCATGAGATCTCCTAAATTATCTCTCTTAATTCTTGATTTGGTCACTTTATCTTTGCAAAAGGAAAGGAAAATTATAATTGCATTACAAAGCCCTCTAAATCTGACTTCATAAGATTTTAGTTTTATGTACAATACTACTTAACTAGCTCCATAATTCAAATCCTCAGATGACCCTGTGTGCCTCAAATATTTTCCTTTCTCAGGTTTCTTCTTCCCTATTACATTACTTCCTTTGTTTCTATCTTTCTTTGAAATCTAATGTAGCTTTTATTAAGTAGAGGAAAGGAGAACTCAGCTGAGTGATACAAAGGATTTAGTTTGAGCAGATTCCACAAGATCCCTTCCATTCTCTGTGATCTATCAAGGCAAACTCGGGATATCTCCCTGATCCACAGAGGCATTAGGACAGTGACCACTTCAAGGAGCTGGCTCCTCCTATGGAGCACGTGACAACCCTCCATCTATCTCAGGAAACAATGGCAGAGGGCACAACAGTTCTTACAGAAGTAAGTAAGCATGGGGTGACTTTTCAGGAGTCTCTTATCACACTGTTTTAAAAGATCTGAGCAGACAGTAGGGAAAAGGGCCATGTAAGCAGTGTCGTGTGGCAAATGAAATGTCTCTGTCTATGGCATTGTGGTGGGTGACCCAAGTCTCTGTCTAATTAGGCATTGTATGAAGACAGTGACACACTGCCCCCCCTGGCCCATCTGGTCAGTGTAAACAAACTTTCCTGGTTTGGCTAAGAGTTCATAGGTATGAGCCCCAGAGTAATCCTGCTGAGCTTGGGTCAGGTTGGCTGGCAGCATTTCACACCTGTAGCCATCACAGAAAGAGAGAGCAATGGTGAAGCAGGGCATGGTGATGCCTTTCTGGACCCCTGGGCTGACTGCTCACTGCCAGGAGTCCTGGCAGTTTTGATAGCTGACTTAAAGAAAGTATCTAGCAGTAGGTTCCAAAGTTCCGGGTTTTGGTCAAATGCATAGTTTATCATTCCTAAAGATATGCTTCTGATGATGCAGCCCACCCCCCTCTGCATGAAGGCAATGCCACCCTATTGAGGGTCAGCCAAATTCAGTGGCTGCCTGTCTTAGCAGCATAAAGCCTTGAGCATAAGAGATGATCTTGAAAGCATAAAGGGCCTATCATGTGTCCTCCAGGAATGATTTCTTATTGCCTTTAAGCTGGATCTTTTGAGGCCCCTTCAGCTTTTTGCTAGCTTGAATCCTCTCATCCTTTAGTGATGACAAGGGTCAGGCAGAGACTGCTTCTCTGATGAGGATGACAGCACACTGCACTCCAGGGCTGAGATGGCAGTCCACTTCCCCATGCCCTTCTGCCCTGCACTGTCCCCAATCTGAAGCAGAGTGCCATCACTGTCTTGGAACTTGAGAATATTGGCTGTGATTTCAGTCAGGAATGAGTTTTATTCCAGTCCTCAAATGTCTGTGCCATCTTATTGTGCTCCACATCCAGGACATTCTTCATCAGGTGGCAAGACTCACAGATCAGCTGCATGTCCCCATACTCAATCCCATTGTGTACCATCTTCACAAAGTGTCCTGTTTCCTCCTGCCCCACCCAGTCACAGCAGGGTCCTCAGGTTCCTACTTTTACAGTGAGTAATGTCCTGGAAGATCATCTTGATGTGGCACCACGCTTCTTCATTCCCTCTAGGCATAAGCACTAAGCTGTACTGGGCCCCTTTCTCTCCACCACAAACTTGGCTCACCACCAACAAGATTCCCTTGGCCTTGAGATCTTGATATCATCTTGTGATATCCCTGTATTCAGAATTCCCTCCATCAATGATGATGTCACCAGTGTCCAACAATGGTACCAATTTTTCAATGAAATCATCAACAGCTTGACTAGCCTTCACAAGCAAATGATCTGCTGAGGCTTCTTCAGCTTGGAGGCCATCTCCTCCAAGAAGTGAACACCAATCACTTTGGTTCCCTTTTCTTCATTAGCCAAGAAATCATCAGCTTTGAAGACTGTCCTATTAAAAGCACAAGCCACAAAGCCATGGTCATTCATGTTCAAAATTAAGTTCTGGTCTGTGACAGCCAATCTAATCAGTGCAACATCAGCCTGGGTCACGACAGCAGCAGACTGGGCAGGAGCAGAGAGGTGAAGGGCACAGAAAGCACAGCACCTGTGACTAAGGCTGAATTCCACTGTCCCTGTTACATGTCTTTACCACACTTTGTCTTTTGATCTCCCCAGTGCACCATAAACAATTCTCTGTATTATACTCTTGGTATCTGCAGCACCTAATGAATGGATAGATGGACAGATAAATATATAGATAAGAAAGTATATGCATCTTCTCATATTCTGAGGATATATATATATACACACACACACATATATGCAATAAAAAATCTAAGCTTGTATCATTTTTGGTACAAATCACTGGACCTGCTATAGTTTCTTTTATTTTTACTACTGTTTTCCTTTCAATCAAGCTCAGTATAAAAACTAGTTTTCACACTTTGTAAAAGTTCATGTCATCAAAAAGCAAATCTTTCATTTAGGCAAAAAGTATCTTATGGTCTTTTATAGAAGAGGAAAGTCAGTACTACATTACTTAGAAACAGTTTCAGAATGCTGTAAAGTAAAAGCTGTAATGAATAACTTGCCCATACTTTGTATGCCGAGACATTTTTGAGCAAATCTTAAAAGCAATGCACAGGGATTTAGTCATGAGAATTTCAGCAAGATTAATGGAAGCTGTGTTCCTTAAATCCCCTGGCACATCTGAAAATTCCCCATGTGTTATCAGTGATGTTTCTGTGACTTAAAATTCTGGCTTTGGTTTTAGGTTGCAGATTTAAGGAAGCAATGAATGTGTTTCATAACGAAAACCTTGTAGCCTCAATTCTATGATAACAGGATATCAGGTTTTGATGAAAACCTAGAGATGATCTATTTTATCTGATACTCAAATTCTCTCTGCTGCACTGGTCAAAGTAGCCATGCCACCTCCATTTAAGCAGGGAAATGATTGCCTGCCAAATGTCAATTTCATTAGACAAAGATTAAGATAATTTAATTTATGATGGTAAGAGATATGCATTTTAAAACTTTAGGAAGAGAAAAGTTAATCATGGTATAGCTTCCAAAATACCGCAGTGAAGCTGGAAGCTCCTAATGATCATTGAAGGAAGTTCATGAAAAAGAGGCTTCATGTCTATTTACTATGGGCTTTACTGATGTAAGAACATTCTCAAAAGTGGTCTGTCTGTGGTTAGCTGGCGTGGGATAGCTCTTGTTTACAAATATCCTTAGGATGTGACATTTGTCCAAATCTCTCCCCAGATGGAAAATTTTCATCCTTTCAAGGTAGACACAAGAATATTCAGGAGGTCTAAGAATAAACTTAACCAACCAACAAACAAGATAGTTATTTCGAAGAGTTGAAATGTTCTGGAGGTTTCTAAATTGCATTATTTCTTTCAAGGGTCTTCCATATCACCAATAACCCACTTAGATTTGATGGGGTGTTCTGCAGATTCTGTATCAGTCCCATCCTGATTTAAATCTGCAGCGAGGCCAAGCTATTGTTAGAGACCTAACAACTAGCATGCTAAAAACCCACATTCTCCTACCTCTAGTTATGAGCTAAAATACATTCATCTTTAAAAACCTATTTTTTGTTATAATCTTTATGGCACCATTTTCCCCTGTCAAAATTATTTTAAGCAACTTCTGGAACATACTAAACTTCCACTAAATGTGGCATCACTTTAAGCCAAAAGAATGTCAACAACAAACATATTTTAACATGAAATATAATCTATATCTCCATATAGATCACTGTTTCTAATGCAGAATTTTGCCAGAGTGCCAACCTAAGAGAAGGAAAACCAAATCTGTTTCAAATGAAAAAGCCAAGAGTTCAAAGAACAGGAAGCCACAGTCTAGGCATTTTACACTTTGATTCATAAAATTACGAAATGGTATGCTTTTGCGGTACTATTCTTTCCATTAGCACTGGGTAGACTCTTCCTATCTTGAAAGCAACTTTTAATTTAGCCTGAATAAAGATCATAATCACTTAAATATTGAGGAATGAAGCAGGAAACTCTTTGATTGGAAGTCTATATGCTCTTGTGGAGAAAGTAGATTAAGAGTGTGTATTAAAAATATACCGTTCTTTTGATTTAAAAGGACAGTAAATACATCTGAGAAGAACAACCTCTGAGTTGTACTGATAGTTCATGCAGAATCTCAAAGAACATCACTGGGAAAATGGAGATAGGAAGGTGAATAGAGGATGCTTTCTGGAATTTGTGGAGTATTTAGAGTATGAGAGACATGGAAGAGGGATGAAGGACAGGACAGAATGACCTCTCCAAGACATTCCTTCTAAAGAGTGGATGAAGAAAAGGAACATATGTGATTATAAAATGTCAAAAGAGACCTACTCTGAATGTTGAATGCCTGTGAGAAAAAAGTGGCATCTAATATTGAGAGACTAAATACTTTGAGACACCAAGAATATCACATTTTTTAAAAGTTTTATTCATTTATCTTTAGAGGGGAAGGGAAGGAGAGAGGGAGAGAAACATTAATGTATGGCTGCCTCTCGTGTGTCCCCTGCTGGGAACTGGCCTGCAACCCAGGCATGTGCCCTGACTGGGAATTGAACTGTGATCCTTTGGTTCGCAGGCCTGCACTCAATCCACTGAGCTATACCAGCCAGGGGAGAGAATATCACATCTTTAGGGAATCAAAGTCATGGAGAGTTGGCACATTTTTAGCCACATTCTCCTAAATCAGATTTGATCCAGAGTCACAGGAACCAAAACATATTATGAAAGCTTTAACCAAAAGAGCTTTTGCTCTGATAGCAACAGTGTAGACAGGCATTGCTGGAGAGAAGGGCATAAAGGTTGGAGGATGAAAAGAAAAGAAATGAAAGTAACATTAAAATTTTATGTGATTAATTCTGTTAATATAGGTCTACCTTTGTGTGTGTGTGACAAAGAGAAAACTTCTATTTGTTCCTCTTTGACATCCACATGTGGCTTGTCATTGTTATTGTTAGAGGTGTTGTCCCGTGTTTCAATGTTCAGGAGGTAAAGAGCTGCATAAGCATGGAGAAAGTGTTTCAGGCAGACCCGCCTAAGACAGTAAATGGAGTGTCATTATTTCAATATTGGTGACTTGAATAGAAGCCGGACATTTGTCCCCTAGATTTATGTGGCAAACAACTGGCTTTCTTTGGGACATAATTCCATCCTTTACTCTAGGCAGATGATTAATCTTCAGTGTTGGAAGATCGTGTCTTTGTCATTATGTGCTCTTAGACGTGGGTGTCTCTTCTGCCAACTGACCACACTCTAGAGGAAAAATGTAGATTAAAGCATAAGAAAGTTCTTATTTGTCTGTATCCTCAATACTCTTGAGTGGCTTTTACATGCTACCCAGTTTTAGCAAAAACCAAAGTACAGAAGTTCAAAGAAAACTTCTAACATGTATAATTATCTTTCTCTGAGATTATGCTCATAATTATGTAATTGAGATCAAAATGCTCTATGTGGTTATGGTGGGCAGCCATTCCTTCTAAAACTGATCCAAAATCACTTTTCTGTGTAAAAACTTTCTCTAACCACTCTCCATAATCAAACAAGAAAGTTGTCTAATTTAGTCTAGATTATAGCATCTCTGAGTAAAAATAATCTTCTTCAAATCATATTTCTGGAAGAGAACATGCTTCCTAGATTTACTTACACAAAGGGCATGAGCATCTTGGACTTTGAAGTCAGTCTGATTCAGTTTGTTTAGATGCGGCTATGTAGTAGTACCTGGAGTAGTACTGTTTGTTCTTTAAATTGTGACATTATGAATATAGTAAAATAAAGTCTCAGGAAGAGTTTCACACACAATTTTTTGGGAACCATGTACATTTTTATGCCTGCTATACAAGGTAAACTATGAAGAATACCCTAAAGGTTTTTGTAACAAATTCCATTTCCTCTTGCCAAAAGTAGAGAGTAAAATGGTCAAGTTTGTGGCTAATTTCTGATTTGGTGGATATTCTTCTGTGTTTATAGATACCGGTCTTCTCCCATGCAGCCCAGTCTTCTCTGAAAAGTGCACTTTGCTTATCACAGACCGTAGGCATGATAGAAGTTTTTCATGAGTGCAGGATAAATATGTGCAGCTTGCATCTTCCTGTCATCTAATATGTGTTTCTTTGGTTGCTGTGTTCTGCAACTTCTCTCCATGGTTAGTCACTGTATTCAGTGAAATGTGAACATTTTTTCCAGAGAAATAGGCACTTTACACTTGAAGAAAATGAAAAGTAATTCCTACATAAAGCTATTATATTCTTTATAGCTTATCCATGACTGAGACAGCTATTATGTTTCTAGGGGAAAAAATAAGGTGACTCATCTTTACCTAAAGAATATGGTAAGGTGGCAAGATAAAATGGATGCCAATTGTATGGTCTCTCCTTCACACTCACCTCTTATAATTCCATTCAAACAGCTACATATGCATTTTATAATTCTTGCAGTAACTTGTCTACCTTTTTGACCTCATGCTCATTGATGCAGAGATGGGCACTTGAACCTAGTATGGCCATTATGAGAACTTGGCTAGAAAGGTTACAACTTGGACTGAAGAATTCAATGCCTACTTGGATCCTCAGTTTTTGTGATGAAAAGCAAGAAAATTACCAGATGCTGGTGCCACTGACTAAAGAAGTAGATGAAAGGGGGCTGTGATGAAAGCAAAGAATTTATCAACATCATAGCAAGGCAACAATATTAGAATAATGTTTGCTTGCTTCAAATATCTAGTCCCATTCCTCTCCTCAGGCTTGAGACCCTCCAATATTCTTATCTTTTCAGTATGAATTGGTCTCATATTACCAGCAAACAAAGGCACCTAAATAAAACACTAGCTCATAAAGCCTTAAAAGATAGGATGTCTTGCTTTCAAGCAAATGAGCCCCAGTAGATTCCAGACTTTAACCATACTGGACGTTCTTTTCCCTAACTCAGGAGATGCACTTGACTTCCAATGAGCAGGGTGCTGGACAAGCTGTCAGCCTTGGGTCAAGTATTATCCCCATAGGCTTAATTATCCACCAAGAGGCTGTGAAGGCATTTAATGATCCCATTAGGTTCATTGCTTCACTCTTAGGTTGACAGTACTTAAAATATACTAATTTATATTTGCTACCAAGGCAGCCTGAGCCAAACGAATTATCAAAACAGCTTCCAGGCAATCAAAGCTAAGACCTGATGGAAGAAAATCTGACATAATAAATTTTATACAAAGATGTGTGTGAGAGAATGCAAGTATCACAAGCAAGGTTCACTGACAAACACAGAGTAATACTTTATCTTATTAAAACACTAATTTGTGTTTAGATAATACCTTCTTGACCTTTTCTACAATATTCTTTTTTATAGTTGCTTCTGGTTGCCTAGCTACTAGTTATTCAATACTTGGTTCTCTACAGTGCTACCCTTTAAATTTTCCCACTCTGAGACATTTAAGGTGAATCTTTGTCTCACAAGGTGAAGCCCACAGCAAAATCCCCTCAATGCCAAGAAGCAATTGAATGTGAACTTAGAACACATGCTTTGAGTGGTATTATTGACTTACACAAAGAAGAAAGTGCTAACATTATGTGATTTCAGGCAGTGAATACAATCCAAGGACTCTATTTTCTTTATCCCCTGATTTCTATAAAGATGCCACCATTCTCTTAAAGACATTAATTAAAAATGAAAATCCCAAGAATAGGGCTTGTTTGATACTCTTTTCTATAATGCATAACTTGATGTAAATGAACAATTTGAGCAAGTCTGCTGAGGAGTAAAGTGAGGAGGGTGGACCACATACATATACAGTGTGTGGGGGACAATAAAGTAGTACCAGACAGGAAGACGGAGCTTGCCAAAAGCAAACTCTTTCACTTGATTATTTTTGGCCAGCTAAAAAAGCTTAAATAACATTTTTTATCATTTTCAATACACGAGTGGAGATTCTGAGTAAGATTATTTTTGTCTTACATACAATATCAAAAGTTTTAGCAAGTTGATAGCTAGGTGGCAATAATATAGAAATACTGTACCATTGTCCAGGTGACTATGTTTGTATAGGTATAATTAAATGAGTGCACATTATAATAAATGTTATAAATGATGCTTCTCTTAATCATTTTAATAACAAAATATAACATCATGGCTGACTTATTACAGTGTAAAATCCTTCATGAGATAAACCACATAGTAATTGATCTCTGCATCCCTTGTAGTACCTAAAAGAGAACCTAGGAAACATCATAAACTTCTAAAAATTATTTCAAATAAGATATAAACACATCTAAAAATCTAGTGGACTTATTTTTAGTCTTAATTATTCTTAACCATAATCTCAGATCTTCTTTTCCTTAAGTCATTTACAAAAAGCAGGAGTTATGAAAATTTGTTTTACTCATTAGAAATAGTCTTTTTTGAAGGTTATATTTTTAAATGTCAAAAAGACACTATGGGCCTTCACCTTGTAGCTAATATAAAACTCAGAGTACCATTTCTCTTTTTTATTCTTTATTTTATTTTTTTATTGTTGTTCAAGTACAGTTGCCTACATTTCTTCCCCAACATCCTCCCACAGCCCCATCCATCCCCACCTCCCAACCTCAATCCCACTCGCCTTTGGCCTTGTCCACGTGTCCTTTATACATGTTCCTTGACAACCATTCCTTTTCTTCCCATGATCCCCTCCCTGCTCCCCTCTGATTACTGTCAGTTTGTTCTTTTTTTCAATGTCTCTGGTTATATTTTGCTTGCTTATTTATTTTGTTGATTAGGTTCTCCTTATAGGTGAAATCATATGGTATTTGTCTTTCACCACCTGGCTTATTTCACTTAGCATAATAATAAAAAACTATGGCACATTTACACAATGAAATACTATTCAGAAAAAAGGAAGAAAGAGCTTCTACCCTTCACAACAGCATGGATGGATCTGGAGAGCATTATGCTAAGAGCACCATTTCTCAAACTTAGATACAACTATAAACCTTTCGAACACTACACATGATTAATCACGCACAAGATGCTCATGTTCTAAGGAACATAGTTTGAGAAATATTGATTGAAATTTTCTATCCTTTTTACTGGGATATTTACCCAGGTATCTCAGCACTTTCTTCCTTAATTTCCAAGGCTTTTGTTCTTTCTTAACTGGAAAAAATGATCATCACCATTATTATGGCATCTCACTCAGTGACTCCCCATGGTTGTGCTTAACTAGCATGGAGATAGATTTCCTTGTAGCTTTCTGCTCAGAAACCATTCCCCTAAAAAAAGACTTTATGTAAAGCTTAATTTAAGGAAATGTTTTCACACTTTAACATTAAAACAGATGTATATATTAAGGGTTATAATGTATAAACCTGCTTTTAATTTTTAATGTTACACAGTCATTTTTAGCCAAATATTTGTAAGCATATTATGGAAATTACAAATCTGAATAGCTAAAATCTCACAAGGACTCCAGCATCAGTACCATCTATATCCTTCTACTCTCACACTTTCAGGAAGCTCATTTCCAAACCTTTATTGGAAGTCTTTAATGAGTCCAGCAATATCCTCTGTACTGAAGTTATACACATGAAGGAGGAAGGCAACTCTCTGTCTTCAAGTAGCTTATAATACAATAGTGGGAAACTGGCAAGGAAATAAACCTCTTGTCCTAAATTTTCCATCCCAAAATCTATTTCCAGGGAACACTGCTTGCTTCTAATGGTTATGTGCTGTCACTTGGCTTCTGTGATTTTGAGATCTTATAATTCTCTTCAGTGTCATGAGCCCAGTTCTGTAAGATCCTCTCCTACTTTCAGGTCTGTTTCTAAAAGACAGCTGCCACTTAGCTTCTCAGTAGTGCAGGTGCCCCTTGTACTCATGCATTTCTTAAGATGCTGCCAGGCAGAGTACTCTCTATTTGAACATGGCCATCAGAAGAGATTTCAGCCTTGCTTATATGAGTTCTTTGACTTTTCTTCTACCATCTTCTGCAGCAGTTCTGGCTTTCCTAACTTGGGGGGATGGACAGGGCATTACTTTTTCCAAGATTTCTAGAGCCAAAACTGTCAATATGTTAGCTCCTGGTCCTTGTCACATAATTAAATATTAAGTATTAGAAAGTGCTTCTATAACCACAAACTTTTCTTTACCCAATCTTCTATAATGATCCTCTTGATCTACTCTTCTCAGGATGAAATATTATAGATATCTTCAGACTCCTGCCAGTATAGCATGGCTAGGTATTTCAGCTCTTTATTGGTACAACAATTTTGCTTGCTTTACTGGTTCATTATTTTACCTTTCAGTTCAGTACATGGTATACTTTCATTCTAGTTTCTGGGACATCTTTTGCAAGGTGAAGACCTTTCATCATCTTTAAGCTAGTGGGAATACAACCCTCTTGTGAAAAAGGTATAAACTACTACTGCAAGTCCAGATAGTTCAAAAATATCTTGCATTTCAATTTATTCAAGGACATCAATCCAGAGGTCTGTACTGAAAATCTCAATTTTCAACTAGGGCCTCAACATTAACATAAGATTTGTTAAATAATCTTGGAATGGTAATTTTAAAAAAAGAATAGTTATACCATCATTAGGTAATATGCCATGTTGGATGTGGGAGAAAAAAAACAGCTGAAAAGCTGTAGAAGAATTCAATGTCCTATTTGCATCCATCTTGTATGGGACTTTTTGTGCTTCCTGGACTTGCATGTCTATTTCCTTCACCAAATTAGGGAAGTTTTCTTTCATTATTTTTTCAAAAAGATTTCCAATTTCTTGCTCTTT
The DNA here is from genome assembly GCF_021234435.1 of Artibeus jamaicensis. Taxonomy (NCBI): domain Eukaryota; kingdom Metazoa; phylum Chordata; class Mammalia; order Chiroptera; family Phyllostomidae; genus Artibeus; species Artibeus jamaicensis. The sequence continues at coordinate 13,662,630 of NW_026521803.1, read as the reverse complement.
CTCTTCTTCTGGCATCCCTGTGATAAGAATGTTGGAATGCTTGAAGTTGTTCCAGAAGGTGCTTACACTATCTTCATTTTTCAGATTCTTTTTTATCTTGTTGTTCTGATTCATTGTTTTGTTGTTATTGTTATTGTGTTGTTTTGTTTGGGGGGATTGTTTTTGTTTATTTGTTTATTTTCTTCATTATGTTCCAAATCATTGATTTGATTCTCAGCTTCATCCTGTCTACTCTTGTTTCCAGGTAAATAGTTCTTTATTACAACTATTGCATTCTTCTTCTTTGACTGATATTTTTATGCTGTTGAGTTTCTCACTAAGTTTCTTGAGCATCTTTATCACCAGTGTTTTGAACTCTGCATAGGATAGATTGCTTATCTCTATTTTGTTTAGTTGTTTTCCTGGAGTTTTGATCTGTTCTTTCATTTGGGTTATGGTTTTTTTTCGTCTCCTCATTTTGGCAGCATCCCTGTATTTGTTTCTATGTATTAAGTACAACTTCCATAATTCCCTGTCTGAGTAGCATGGCTTAATGTAGTAGGTGTCCTGTAAGGTCCAGTGACACTTAAAGACACATCATAATCAAAATGAAAAGGTTAGAGTTAAAGAGAAAATCTTAAAAGCAGCAAGAGAAAAGCAGTTAGTTACCTATAAGGGTAGCCCAATAAGACTGTCAACTGATTTCTCAAAAGAAACTTTGCAAGCTAAAAGGGATTGGCAAGAAATATTCAAAGTCATGAAAAGCAGGGACATATAGCTAAGATTGCCAGGTAGATTGCTCTACCTGGCAAAGATACCATTTAGAATCAAAGGGCAGATAAAGAGCTTCCCAGATAAGAAAAAACTAAAGGATTTCATCATCACTAAACTATTATTATATGAAATGTTAAAGGGACTTATTTAAGAAAAATGATAAAAAACTATGAACAAGAAAATGGCAGTACGGAAGTTAAGGGGAAAAAGGGGGAGGGATTTGGAGGAACAAATAGGAAGGACACAGGGATGAGAACTAAGGGGGGTGGAAATGGGAGGGAGGTGGGGAGCAAGGGGTGGGGGAGGCTGGGATGGGAAAAATAGACAAAAAACTGTACTTGAAAAATAACTAAATAAAATTAATTTAAAAATAAATAAATAAATAAATTTAAAAAGAAAAAATAGTAGGGACATGTGTTTGAGCCATACCTTGATGAATAAATTTACTCTTGAACATCCAAAAAAAAAGAAAATGGCAATAAATACATGTCTATCAACAACTGAATCTAAAAAACAAACTAAGCAAACAAGAACAGAGACAGAATCATGAACACAGAGAGTGTTTTGATGGTCTCCAGATGAGAGGGAGGTAAGGAGGAACGGGTGAAGAGGGGAGGGAATGAAGAAGTACAAATAGGTAGTTACAGAATAGCCAAGGAGATGTAAGTATAGGAAATGGGCCAGCCAAAGAACCTGCATGCATGAGCTATGGAAATGACATAAACAATGGAGTTGGGATCGAGTGAGGGAGTGTGGATAGCTGATGGAGGAGAGCAAAGGGAGAAACATTGGAACAATTGTAATGTAATAATCAATAAAATGCAATTTTAAAAAATTTAAGAAAGAATTCAATGTCCTCAAATGATGCTCAGGTTTTAATAAAACCAGGAGGAGAGAGGAAATTTTAGAGACATTAAAGATGATTAATGATGATATACAATTTTTACTGAGAACAGAACCTGAGTTCCAGAGAGCATAGTGTATATATATATAGACAGTGGGGGGTTAAAGGTTAGTAATCAGGGGGATGTGTGAAATTACATCAGATTATAGGGTGTCCAGACCAAAAGGAGGTGCATAAAGTCGATCATGTACATCTTGAAGGGTTTGGACTTCTGGTGAAGCCTGGGATTGGGGATGTGCACAGCAGGAAAGAAAGCATCCTCATAGACTAATAGGAAAAAGTGAATATTCAGTTTAATTGCAATCTTCTTGAAACTGTTGCTTGACTTTTTGTCATTGTGAAGTCTCTGGCTTGGAGAATGGGGTGGCACAGTCTCAAAATCCCAGTAATCTCCTTTTGTCTTTTTCAATCTTGATATAGACAAAGTCATGATTTAGTGAACAGCCCATGACCCAGGGAAGCCAGTTTTTTTCTCTAAATTTTACTTCAGGGAAGCCAATTTAATACTTAAACTGCTGGTTACACTGATTGCTTCTGGACTCAAGTTGTGCAAATCAAAACCTTTTCCAGGGTTCCTAAGCACAGCTGGCTGGAAGGACTTCTTTTCTCTTTGGTGACTGAACTATCAGTTTCTGGATTCATGTCCCCTGTCCTGTGGAAGAAATCTATCTGCTTGAGAGAGAATGAGCAACCCGCAGAAAGAGCAGAGAAAAAGGAGGAAAAGGAGACTTTACTGCTCTTTGAATCCAGCTGTCTCTAATGTCAACACTGACCGTACGTTTTATAACCAGGCCAATACCTTGTGCTCTTTTTATTACTTTGATTCAAGTTGGATATATGTCACTCATTGCCTCAGACCCTGTCCAGCAGAGTCTGCCCGCTGTGGTTGACTTGCCAGGCCAAGACAAACCGGTCCCTACAACTCATAACCAAAACTATTTGACCTGTAGGTATATTTTAAATGCATATATTTCTTCCCTGGCTAGTGCAGCTCAGTGGATTGAGAGCCGACCTGTGAACCAAAGGGTCTCGGTTCAATTCCCAGTCAGGGCACATGCCTGGGGTGCAGGCCAGTTCTCAGCAGGGGACACAAAAGAGGCAACCACACATTGATATTTCTCTCCCTCTCTCCTTCCCTTCTCCTCTGAAGATAAAGAAATAAAATCTTTAAAAAAAAGAAAAAAGATAACTATAAAAAAATAAAAATAAAATAAATAAAATGCACACATTTTAAATAGTGGGACATTCTAAATCATATTCTTGAAATTTATAAGTAAAGTGACCTTGAAAGGTCACTTAATCCATTTCTTTGCCTTCAAGCAGAATGACACTTAAGCCATTCAAGAATGCATGTGGATTTTTAATAAATACCATCTGTCAGTGACATATGCCTGTGGGAATTGTATGTGTAAATTACAATTATGAGATACTCAAAAAATAAAAATCAATTATACATTTATATCTCCTTGTCAGGAAAATGATGAATCATATTAAAGAGTACATACTTTGTTTCTCTTTTTGAAAGGGCATTACCAATTACTTTTAAAAATAATTTTTAAAAAGCTGTAACAGCTTTAATGAGACTTTTAAACATTTCTGCATTTTAAAATTAAAATCGATTACCATAAAATTTTTAGTTTTAAAAAGTCTTGCCTTTGACTAATACGTGTTTTCTGCCATTATTGGTGGTAAAAGCAACATACATTCATGGAAAGCACACTCTTCCCAGAACAGTGATGACATCATCTCTGACATTCTCAAAGGTGCTTCCAGCAAACACACTCCACGGGTCAGGGCAATGTTGACGTTTCTTCCATGAGAGCCAGAAACAGTGATCAATGCTTGACAAATAATACAGGATTTTCTCAAAGGTAAAGAGAGAGAGGTGTTTAGGATTCTAAAAAAGAGCCACCAGTAGAATAGAGGAAAAAGAATGAAATGTACATCAAATCATAGCACATTAAGTAACTTAACATTCCATTATTATCTACCCTATGAAATTGTAAGCAATATTTGAAATCAGCCAGAGTTTACTAAGGATTACATATCCAGCCTTGGAAAAGAGTTTATGTCAGGAGCAAGTCAGAAGAGGGTACGTACGGTGACTGTTCACTCTGTAGGCCCAAACAGCGACCCAGAAAATAGTCAGAGTCCACCCCATTCAGGCACTTTTCCGAATAAGCAATGTCACCTGACAGAGCTCTTTAACTAGGAGTTTGTAAAGTCAAAATATAGGAGATGTTAAATAAAATTTAATGTCTCCAATCTCTATAAAGTACACTTTATTTAGCAAATTTATAAATCTGTGTGTTTTAAAACAAGGGTGTATTTGTATGTGCATGTGTATATGTGTGTGCATTGTGTGCATGTCTATCTCCCTGAGGAGGAGAACTCCTTCTGCGAAACAGCGCACTGGGAACAGGGTCACAGTTTTCTCAGGATTCCCCAGACCAGAAAGGCACTGTGGCACTTCACCTGTGGCAGACGCCAGTCCCTGGAATGACCTCGCAGGAATAAAATGTGATATTGAACTCAAATAAGAACACCTGTTTCTTTGTACGGTTTAAGGTGCAATTTATATATCTATATATAATGAAAGGAATCATATTTTCTTCAAACACTTTTCTTAACTCAATTAACAACTCTCTCCTGCTTCTGGCTGAAAGTGAAGCCAAGTTATTTCACAGTCAATAGTTCCAAGAAATAAAAATAACATTTCATATTTTCTTTTTCGTTTTTATTTTTTATAAATATGGCATTTGTTAAAGAATTAAATATTTTGTATATTTTGAATTGTCCTCTATTACCTGTACTATATTAAGATATGAACAGTTTACTAGGAACTTTTAATTTAAATATTTATTTTCCTCTGTATTTTCCAAAGTGAGTTCCACTGAACTCTAGCCAATTTGAACTCTAGTCAAATATGTGGTACAGTTTTTATTAAAAAATACATTTGTAAAAGGCTCCCATGAATGTATTTAAATCCCTAAAACAAATACTCACATGCAGACCTGGCTGATGTGGCTCAGTGCCGGCCTGTGAACCAAAGGGTCACCAGGTCAATTCCCAGTCTACAGCACATGCTTGGGTGCAGCCCAGGTAGAGGGTGCAAGAGAGGCGACCACACACTGATGTTTTTCTTCCTCTCTTTCTCCCTCTCTTCTCCTCTTTAAAAATAAATAAACAAGATATTTTTTAAAAAAACACTTACATGCAAATTTATATAATTTTATTTAATCCAACAGGCCCAAAATTTTCATTACTATAGAACTCTTGAAGAAAAACAACATAGCTCATAGAATACCCTGATAAAAATGCCATAGAAAACCCCAAGTAAAAACACCATCTCTACTAAATTAACATTAAATTGATCATTTTTATTGAGTTAACATTAAAGAAACAAGTCAATTATTATTCACATAAATGAATTACATGTAAAAATAATAAAAAATGCCCTTACCTATTAACATATGATTGTACAAACACTTGTTCTCACCAGATAATTGGAGAAACCCTTGGCCAAGAATGGCTCAGGAGGGTGATTCTCCTCCCCCTTTTGTTATTCTTTTTTTTTTAACTTTTACGGAATTTATTCAGGTGACCTTGGTTAATAACATTATGTAGGTTTTAAGGGTACAATTCTATAATATATCACCTGTATAGTGTTTTTGTTTACCACACGAAGTCAAATCCCCTTTTATCACCTGTTAGCCCTCCATCTACCTACCTGCCCACACCACCTTCCCTCTGGTAATCACCATACTGCTGTCTGTGTCTACGAGGCTCTTTTAAATCCCATTCACCTTTTTCACACAGCCCTGCAGTCCAGTCTCCTTAGACAGCTGTCCGTCTTTCTCTGTATCTATGTGTCTGCTTTTATTTTGTTAGTTTATTTTGTCCAGCAGTGTCCACATACGAGCACTGAAATCAGTCATTCTCTTTCTCTAACTGGCTCTGACTCTCCTAATTGTTCATTCCCCTCCTCACATCTCCAGCTCCATGCGTCCTGTCACTGTTGTTTGGGAATGCTGTGCATCGCACCTGATACACTCACTGCAAAGAATTCTCAGATTTAACTTCTTTAGTTGTCCTAAATTCGGTGTCCTTGAGGTATGTTTCAACTAATTTAACTGAATACCAGTAGGACAAGGACAAAAGGGAGTCCTTGAGAATCCCAGGTCGGGTTTCAGGTGGGAAGGTTAATGTCAGAGCCACTGTGGCAACCACAACCAGCTTTGGAAACCAAGGCCTTCCTGACCAAGAAGACAAAATACGAGTTGGGCTCTTTTTCCCATTCTAAACAGACTTTAAATGTATCTCTTTTTCTTACCATTTTTCTAAAGTGTTTCCCAGGTCCGTCTGGACTTTCTGATAGTCTGAGTATATTACAGATATATGCCATACTTTATTTTTCATCCTTGCATTCTTCCTACCAGTTTTTAAACATAAAGTGTCCCAGTATCTAGTCATCAGAGAGCAAACCGTACAACCAAAAACCTCATCAAACACTGCACCTTGACTTCTCATCTTTCCTCTGTGACTGCATGCCTTCACTACTTCTAAGTTAATCATTGCATCTTCACTAACTTTTCCAATTTTTAATGCTCACCCATCAAACTACTTTACTTAAACCTTGAGATTATCAACAGTATAAAATTTGACTCCATGAGAAAATAAGTAATAAACATCTCAAGGGAAGGGGAGATCTCTCACAACAGAATCCAAAAGCTTCAAAGTTAATTTTCAGGTTCTGTATCACTTCACTGTTTCATCTTCTTAGATAAGCTCTCTCAAAAGAAAGAAAACTAAAGAGAGATAAAGGAATGGGTCAATAAATAATAATCATAGAATTTACTCCCCTACATTCTAATAGGTAAATAAATTATATCCTGAATATAGTTCTGTTTGATTGGCTTCAACATTTAATGTTTTGCTAAGAAAATGATATTTTAGGCTCAAGTCTCATAAAGGGCTAGGTAACTATGGACGCTTTTCTAATCAGAAACAGCATCCATAATTCAAGCCAGCCTTCTCATAACTGTCCACTTTGATCAGCTGATTTCCTGGTTGAGAGAATATGAATGGATCCTCACAATTTTTTAAAAAAATCTACTGTACTAAACAACTCACTGAGTTAATAATATCATTTCTGTACATATTTGTACAGATTGTATTTGTTCAAATAAAACACTTCCAAGTGTTTGCACTGCCTCCAAACCAATGGAATTTGTATATGTAAATTTCTTTTCTTGGTAAGTAATTTCTCCTTCTCGAAGAAAAGTCAAGTGTAGCCTCTCCTTCAAAAACATATTCATGCCCCACTCCCTGCCTTCAGTAAGAGTTAGAACTCCTTAGGAGGCCTTCACAGGGGCCCCCCTCACTCTTCTTATCCAGCTCTGGAAAATGAGCTTCTGTGTACCCTACACTTAATTTCTGCAATGGCATCTAACTATAGTGTCATCATGACTCAGTGACATATGGATCTGTAAGTCTTGCCCAGAATGAAGAGCTTTCTGGATGGCAAGACCAGGTATGTGTTTTCCTTCTGTGTTTTTAGGTATGTGTATTCTACAGGAAGGTTTCTCCAAATAGTTGGGGAACAAGATAAATGTTACACTGGTACATAAGGCTTAAAATTATCATAAGTAGAAATGAATGTATCTTTTTCATTTTCAATGTTAGATCAATCAACTCTGAGCCTCCACACACATATACGACTGACTAAATATAAGCTATTAGTAATTTTTATAGGGAAGGGCACTTCTCCACCTCTCCACCTCTCCAGTATAATGCAAGAGTCTGAGTGATTTTAGATGAAACAAACATTCAGGTACATTCTGGTTTCCAGTATACTTCAGACAGTGTTGACACTATATGAGCCTACAGGGCAGTTTTCTGTTCCCATGCATGTCCTGGGTATAAAAATTTCTCGCCAACAGTCTCAAGGCCTGAGCTATTATCAGGCCGCTGGCATCCCTGTGAAATATCAGAGGTCCATCAGCCCCTTAAGAGGCTGCATGGGAGCACATCCCAGGTACCCAGCACACCTCTAGCATCGTGACCAGGGTCCAGGGCAGGGGACTCTCAGAACTCCTCCTCTCTAAGAACTAACCTCAGTCACCCATTTCCTTCTTGCAGGGTCCTTGCTTAACTCTCCTCAAAGTGAATTTTCCCCTGGGTAGAAAAAGTAGAATAAGGACAACTTACCTCTAGTTCTATGATACTTGCCTGTCTTTGCTGAAGTCCAACTAGGAAAGAAGATGCTAACACATATTTTCTTTTTTGTTTTCAATTAGCTCAGTTGTGAAGCATCCTTCAGAGGAAAAGGTTAGTCAGCCATCTCAGCAACAACAAGGAATCACCGAAGGGAACATTTTAAGCACTGATTCCAGAACACATCTGGGAAGGAGCAGTCTTAGCTCATGGTTTTCTAGTGTTACAGCCCCCGTGCAGTGCTGACACCATTGTGAAGATGGATGCATCAGGGTACCTTCACTGCATTAGGTCAACGCTCAAATAACCTACTTCCTGCGATTCAAGTTCCACATTCACCTGAAGATCTTTCTAACTGTAGCTTGGCTTTCTATGTAGTTCTGCCAATAAGGGTAAAATTAACAGGCTTCCCTGCTTGCTCATTTCAGCCTGCGTGTCACTTGTTTTTTTTCCTTATTATAAAGTAAGAAATTGGCATTCAGATTTTTTAAAATTAGTCTCAGGGGTGCTGATGATGTGTATCTTTGGCTAGAGAAATTGATTTCCTGTGCATGAACGGACATGGTATGGAAGGTGAAAGGCCACACTGGGGACATGCTACCAGGGACAGCCTTGGGAGTCCACCGGGAACCTGTGCCACGTCCTCTCCTGGTGCCATCAGATGCTTCCCCTTTCTCCCTTCAGCATTCCGAACCCACAAACCCACCAGGCTCACTACGAAAGCTTGTTCATTTTGTGGGTGGAAAAGGAGAGCCAAAGGGTTTCGGTGAGTTGTTTGAGGTCACAATGCTAATAACCCACCAAGGCACAACGCACTCAGAAAAGTGAGTTTCACTATTTATTACCAAAACATATGCCATTCAAAACACATGTAAATTATAGTAGCTTACAGTTAGGTAACTCACATGCAAGGTACTGTTCTAGGAAATTTACATAATTAACTTGTTAACTCCTTGTAAAGTTAGTACAATGATTTTCCTCATTTTACCATTGAATACAATACGTAAACATCAGAGAAATGATACAGGCTGCCCAAGGTCACACAGGCAGGAAGTGGCAGAACTGGGAATCAAACCCAGCACTCTGTCTCGCCAAACCTGTGCTCTTACCTTAGGTTGTACTGCAAATACATGAAAATACTTTGCTTGGTTGGATACCGTATATTTTTAGGTAAAGTGAACAAATACATAGTGAAAGAGTTTTTAAATTCTCATAATTCATTTTGTGTGCCTTGGAACAATTTCTCACATGTCTATGCCCCTTTGTGACAGAAAAGAGGACTAGACAACATGTTCCACGAATAGTGGAGCGCTGAGGGGATGCTTACCAGGCTGCAGCTGCACCCACTTCGGTGACTGCCCCGGTCTTTCTCGCAGATGCATCACACTGATCCTTCACGCTAATTTCCTATTTAGATAAAACCTGTAAGACTATTTCACGTATACTACCACTGCCAGGCCTCCTGAATCCTGTCTTCATACAATTATTTTATTCCCTAAATATAAAACTGTACATCATCTCTGCTAATTTAATCTTATTAATTTCAATTTTTCCTTATAGAGATCTTTCTAAAAATACTAATTTTAATATAACATATTCACTATGAATCACCTGAAAATTTGATAAGCATTAAACATCACTAAAAATATCTAACTGGGTTAGAACAAAAAGAGAGTTCTGAGTTATATGAGTATACCTTTTTATGTCACCTTTAGTTTATTAATCCATTAATCAGCATTATTAGGCTATGATAATTCAACCAGCTAGGTTTTTCTTAATATTCCTATGGACTTCTTGCTCAAATGACTATCTCTGAACACTGGATGAAACACTCTGTCCAGATGGCATATTATTTATCTGGCTCATTATCTGAAATAAGGTAAATGGTCTAGTTCCTACAATTTTTTTGTCTGTAAACACATGTTGGTTTTGCATGATCACTGTTTTCTTATTTAAACACTCCCCAAATATTTGCTTAACATCCACACTTTTGTCCAGGTTCCCAATGTGCGTGCAGAAGGTTGGCTCTCCAGGAAAGATCTGGCCAAACGTCCACACAGGAGGTGTCCAGGGAAGTCACTGTAGATTTTGGAACTTACACATTGGCTGTGGGATAGTACGAAGACGGAGCAGAAAAGAGCAAATCTTCGAACTACACTTATTTAATATATCATGAACTGTGTTTAATTATAAAGGCCTTGACAAAGCATAATAAGTAGCTTAAGTCTTCTATGTTAAACTATTTTAAGGCACATTTTAATACATTTTGCAAGTGAAAGAGCATATTCTAAAGCCTTACATTTACTTTTATATGTGAATCTATCATGTACGCAAAGGAAGAATACACCAATTAGTTTTGTTTCCCAAAGTCATTTCGCTCAAAACAACAATTGGAAATTTCATTACTCCAAATAAGCATTAGCAATTAACAGTATAAAAATAGCAAGAATGAGAAGATTCTATGCTGTCCAGCAATCAAAAGGAGGTGTTCTATCAAAAGGAACTGAAAGGGACTTTCTTTGACCCTGACCACCAGTTTCATTGGTACTTCATTGTTCCACATCTCTTGTTCTGAAAAGCTTTCATAGAGCAAACACCTTAGCAGTTTGTTCTGTCACCTCTCTTGCACCTTGTCCAATAAATCGGGTCAATATACTTCCTATTCTCAGCCTTTTCTCCTAACGCAACAGGATGCTGGCATCATTCCAAACCTGCTGGGTCCCAATTCTGATTTCATATAATTTTTTTTTAAAAAAATCAATGAGAGTAAAAATGTTTCTGAATAGCTCAGTTCACATAGCCATAGGCAGGAGCTGGCTGGTGCTTTTCAGTATTATCCACATGACCAGCCAGACACAGACTGTTATTTCACAGCTCGCCTTGCCAACCAAGTCACTCAATTGTTGCAATCAGTGCTAGTGCTGCAGGGTAAAAATAAATAAATAACATGTGGACTAGAACTTACTAGGCTGGCGCTGTGAATACACAGAGAACAGCGGTAGAGGTAGATTCAGCCTGCCAGGGTTTAAATTGTCTAATCAATTCCTGATTTTTTTTTGCTTTTTTTGTTTTTTTTAATGCTTTGTCAGTCAACAGATGGTAGCCCATGAAATTACTTTTTTGAAACAGAGCTTGCCTCAGGTGATACTTTTCTTTCTCAAAGAAAATTACTGACTGTTGGATGAAGACACCTAGCACAAGCTACCACAAGTCAAGAGGCTAAAGGGAAGGGTTATGTAGTAACTAAAAAGGAGCGATTCCTTTCTTTGAAGTATATGAACTCCTTAAAAGCCTTAGAAACAATTTCCCCATGCAGTAGCCCAAAGATGGTATAATTCATCTTAAAAGCTTCATTCAGAATGGGAAAAATAGAAATATAAACCTATCCAACTTGGCATGAAAAACAAATGGTGTTGAATAACTATAAGCAAGCAGACTTTACCATATTGCAGCCAAAATTCAAACAGCACGCTGGCTCCTACTACACCAAAAAGCAATCTAAGGCATTATCTCATGTGTCATTCTTTCTACTTTTCTTTAAGAAAACTATAGCAAAAAGACTGGTGTTTTAAAGATGAATGTCAGATATGAGCACCATGAAGAATGAGTTGGCATATGTTTAAAATGTTGGAGACGCAGATACTTAGAAAAAAATAAACCTAGTCATAATTTGAAATTGTCTTTTTTCTGTTTGGGCCAAGTACAGGCTTTGTCACCCATTACAGGAGCAGGAGAGAGTTCAATGCTGAAAAGATGAGAGAAAAGGGCTGTTGCAATAGGCATTTCCATTTCTATCTATATTAAAAACAATGGCGAGATTTTTTAATCCTCACTGGCAGATACATTTTTTCTTGATTTTAGAGAGACAGGAGAGGGAGGGAAGAGAGAGAGGGACAGAGACATGGAGGGAGGGAGAGAGAGAAACATCAACATGAGAGGAAAACATTGATTGGTTGCCTCCCATGATGCCCCAACCAGAGTCAAACCCACAACCCTGACTGGAATCAAACCTGAAGTCTTGGGACAGTGCTCCAACCAACTGAGCCACCCAGCCAGAGCAAAAAGAGCATCATTTAAATAAAGGGAGAAAATACCTGTTTTCAACAGAGACACTAGAATTTCAGTTTTGCTTCACTATTTTAATCTTTCCAGAATTAGCTCTCATTGCTTATCATTACTCTGCAACATGACCTAGACTTTGCACAAAATATACAGATATTCCCCTTGTGCATAATGCCCCAATTATAGTCACCGTTTTATAACAGTTCAAATCGTGCAACAAAGTAGGATTTCATTTATGAACAGAAATTCTTGTTAGCTTCAGAAGATAGGAAGGAAATATATAAACAACTGGCAAAGAAATAAAAAGAACTGATGGATTCTCACTGGGACACAAACTATTTGGAGTAAAAGGTTAATTTCATCAGCAGAAAAATTATAATCAGAGCAGAGATAACAGTAATCAAACAAAAGTGGGTAATGAGAACAAAGTATATTTAAAGCAATGGAAATCTGTATTGAACTTGGGAGAATTAGCAGATATAAAGACCTGGTGTTATATTGAAGGAGGCCAGGTGAGAGAATGCATGACCAACAAATTACAATTTGACTAAGGTTCTAAGTATCTGGGGGAGAGAAAGAAAATGATGCTCTACTGATTGTGGAAAAAGAAATTCCTGAATACCATAGTCTTCCAGTGCTCTGGGCTTAACAAACACTCTGCTGCACTTCCTTTCTTTCTCTTAAATGTCACTATTCTTCCCAGTCCCACTTTCCATGGGTGCTTCCTATATAAAAGTGATGCGGCTCATTTCAGAAAGGTAAACAGAAACCTTAATACAGGAAAGTCCATTTCGAGTGGTAAAAGAAGCCAGGTTTTCTTTTTTTATAAAACACTTGCCTCGATTATTTCCTGCAATGAAATCACGATAATTACACTACTTCTGGAGTTGGAGGGTGAGTCTCATCCACCTGGGCCTCACACCAGTGGCAATGCCACTTTGATCGCTCCCTACAGTGGGTAGGTCACTGTTTGTGTCCCAGGGCGGGGAGGGGTCCCATTGTGTATCCACATTACTGATGAGGTTTCTCAAAATTCACTAGCCTGCACACAATTGCACCCTAAGAATATGGTTGCTCTATAGGTTGATAATCTCATCTAGGATTACAACTAGCTTTATCATTTCTAATTAACTTATTTTGCCCTGTATAAGATGCTCCTATGTATAATGTGCACCCATGTTTTGGGCCAAAATTTCAAGAAAATAACCTTTTATCTTAATGCTTTAATTCAATGTTTTTATTTAGATTTAGAAACAAAACCGATGATCGTATTCTGGGGTGATATTTTGCTTTTGCATATTGTTATTGCTCTCTAGAGTTACACTTTTAACACATAAGCATAAGTAAAGGAATTAAAAACATTTATATAGATACAGAATTAGCACTACCTATGTATAATATGCATCCTTAATTTTCTCTCAAAAATTTGGTCAAAAAAGTACACATTATACGTAGCAAAATATGGGTAGATTCATCCCATTCAATGTACACCTTCACTCCAAAATGAGAAGCCATCTGAAGACTGAGGTTCAAAAAAGGGGAAAGATCATAAAGAAATTCATAGTTACTAGGGCTTATTTTCATACTTTTAAAACGCTGAATTTATAAAATTAATGAATTCTAATAAATTTTTCTTTGTAGCTTATGTGTTAGTTTTCTTATATAAGCAATGCCAAGTAAAACAAGTGTGGAAAATATTTACTATTAATTTAAAGATGTTTTTCTTATCCAATATATCAAAAAATCACACTATAACTAAGAACTATACTATAGTTCTTATATAGAACTATACTATAGTTCTTATACTAAGAACTATACTATACTATAGTTCTTAGTTATAGTCACTGTAATTTCTTTATCATCAACAAATTTTACTGAGAATTTGTAAGATGGTCTATTATATGGGGTCATAATACTTTAGATAGGATGGTTTTTATAAGATAAGATTTGGAAAAATGTATTGAAATAAATAAATTAATTACTGGTCACTGCATGACACCTTGGGTTTTCTGCCATACACATTTTCCCATGCACACATCTTTCTTATTCTAAAGCTTATGCCCTTTCAAATCCACCTTCAAGTAGCTGAAATATCTCCTATCACTGAACTGCAGCAATAGTATTTAACCAGGTGGGTGAATTGACATTTCTTGATTTTGTACTAATATTTTCATCAAAGTAGTGTATTCGCCTCAGGGGTGATTTAGACACAGATGTTATATTTCTACACTGTTTTCCCTCTGTGATTATTTGATGTGAACTGCAAACCAGATAACAATGAATCTAAGTCGAATAACTAATTTATGTATCAAATATACATTGTTATAGATTTCTGTTGATCTACCCAGGCCCTTGAAGAGAAAAGAATGTTAGTGAGCATTCTGTGTTAGTGCAGATGTGCTGAGAAGATAGGATGAAACATGTAAGAGATTTATCTGGGGAGAGAGCATAATGCAGGTTTGACAACTGTGGAAGGAGAAAGAAAAGAAATGAAAAGAAGAAGCCCTGGCTGGTGTCACTCAGTGGATTGAGTGTGGGCCTGTGAACCAAAAGGTCAACAGTTTGATTCCCAGTCAGGGCCCATGCCTAGGTTGTAGGCCAAGTCCCCAGTAGGGGGCATGCAAAAGGCAACCACACATTGATGTTTCTCTCCCTCTCTTTCTCCCTCCCTTCCCCTCTCTCTACAAATAAATAAATAAAATCTTTTTAAAAAGGAAAAGAAGAATGATTGGGTTGAAAGAGTTTCCAACTGCAGCAGAGTTTGAGGACGGTTTCAGCCAGGTAGACTGGGACCCCTCAAATCAAAGTCATCCATTAGAGAAGTACTACATCGCACAGGAAGTGACGCCTTAGTGCCCACACTGTGCTGAGTGGTTGGCTGTGAGCAGCCCACCAAGGCAGTGTAGATTCAGGGCAAGCATTCTGTGGGACCTTAGGGGTGCCAGTAAATTGTGTTTCTCCAGAAGGAAGTATGATAGGTATATTTTCATGGCCACCAAAAAAAAGTATATTTCTAAAACATTTCAATCTGGCTCAAATAAAGAGATTGACCCAATCACTGATTTCAGTGCATTTAAAACATAGGTGGTACAAAAATGTCTAGTGAAAATTAAGTTTTTTCACAAGCTTTTACTAAGTGTATACCAAATTTCAGGAACCACACCACCTACTATAGTACCTGAAATATTGTGATTAAAACACAATACCACTCTCAAGAAAATTGCAAATGCAATGTCCTTTTAAAAAAATCACTACATAAACAAAAGTTTAAGCTTCTTGCAAATAAACCAACAACTAACGATCTGATGATGGCAGAAGTATTTTTAAAATACTCCCCAATGTCGCTCAGTTGGTTGGAGCATAGTTCCACACAGTGAAGTGTTGCCAGTTTGATTCCTGGACAGGGCACATACCTAGGTTGCTACCTAGGTTGCTACCTAGGTTGCAGGTTTGCTCTTGTTTGGGGCACACATGGGAGGCAACCAATTGATGTTTTCTCTCACATCAGTGTTTCTCTCTCTTTCTCCCCTTCCTCTCCCTCTAAAATTAATAGAAACACTTCTTCCAGTAAAGATTAAAAAAGAAACCAGATCCATAAAGAAATGCTTAACAAATAAATACTCCCAAAATTGTTTGAAATAATAAATCATAAGTGACAAAGGGGACAAACAAAACAAAAACTATGAACAACGTACTGAAAAACATTAGGAACAAGAAATACCATGAATTTCAGCACAGGCATAAATGTGGCCAAACACCAACAGCTGCGTGCTTTGCACAGCATAACTATGTGCATGGAATACGGAGGAGTGAAGGAGTGAAACACACTTATCCTAAAAGCCACGAAGACCAGACTTTACTCTAAAATAATTACAGCCCAAATGAAACCACCCTCATTTGGGAGCCAAGAGTACAGGACCTGGGAAGAGCCTAACTGTCCTTTTGATACACAGGTTTCAGAGCAAACATGGCTTATGAACGTGAGAAGATCACCCAGAGTTTTGCCAGGGTAAGCCCTTGAAGAATACAGAGCAAGCATTTTCAAAAATTCAAAGCCTCCTTCTCAAGGAACACTACTTGTAAGAGATGCTAAAGTCAGTGGAACAGGAGCACTGAGTTAAAAAGGAAGAGCAGCTTCAGATATAGGGTGGAAGCACCCAAAGGAAGGAAATCCTGGAAAGGAGTACCCAGGCAAAATTACAAGATCAAGTCTGAGAGCACTACCTTCTAAAGCAATACATAACTGAGGGCTAAAGCACACAGCTGAAGAAGAAAATACTTCTGATTTGTACATATAAAAGACGGAAAAGCAACCACACAGAAGCCTTATTTTGAGTATTTTACATAACAACAGGAAGGGAATTCTCAATTCAAGGAGCTCTTCACAAGAACATCTTTGTAATAACCTAAGAAAACCCATGGTATTGAAATATTGGGATGTGAGGGGTGTATGATGTAAACCATAAACAGTCACCAATAAGAAAAATAATGAAAATGAACACAATGACATTCCAATAGACAAACAGAATACACTAGAAAAATGTGTCAACAAAGCAAATGAAAATGAGCTAATAAATGTTAAGAAAATTAAGAAAACAATTGCAGTTTTAGAATAAAAGCACACATCTTAATTGAAAAAAATCAAAAATTATACGATGCCATCAAGAAACTATAAAACCAATAGAACACAAGAAAAATTAAAATAAAAACTGAAATACAAAAATATCATTATATACCAAAGAGTATACAAAAGTCAATGCAAAATGAAAAGAAAATCTGTACGATATTTAACAGAAAAGAAAAGAACAAATTAAAAGAATTTTCAAGACAACTACTGAGCACAGCTATCAATCCACCTCATCAGGAAGCCTGGCCAGAGAAACTGGGCAGCCATGCAGGTCACCCCAGGACTCCACTCAGTCAGAGAGAGAAGCCAGCAGCCTCACCAACTGCTGAGCACACCCCATCCCTTCATCTCCCCAAAGAGTAACCCCCCACTGGAAGAGTCCAGCCTAAAGTACCTATTGTAGCCTATGGCCCTATTCTTCACCCGGGCAGGAGAACAAGCCATGACCCCATGCTAACATGCAGACAGCATGTGGCCAGGTTCATGGAACCAGGAGGAAAGCATCACCTAAAAGTGGAGTAGAGCCAGCAGGCACTGAACCACGGAGCCCTGCCTGAGGTCTGATCAGGTCGTTGAGGCCATGCCCAGCCAACAAGCCCTGGCTCTGCCCAAACACGTAGCCCAGGCAGCAGACGTCTGGCTCTGCTATTCTGTCACTTTTGCCATATTTTATTCATGAAAAGTCAAACCATTAAGTCCAGCCCACACTCAAAAGAAGAATTAGGTTCCACTTTTTGAAAGGAGTACTACCAAAATTTTGAGGACACATTTCTAACACACTATAAATATCAACAGTTGTTTTTTCTGGAAACGGACTATTTGATTTTAAAATTAATATGGAAACATAAATAAGCAAGAACATCTAGAACATAATACTTAAAATATTATAGTACAAAGGATATTTTCTTACCATATGCTGTCATATTACTGTTTCTATAATTAAAAAATGTAATAACACATAAACCAGTGGAAAAAACAAAAGTCCAAAATATATCCAAGTATATGTGGAAATGTACTAAATAATAACCTATCACATTAGAAAGAAAAAAGTGGACTTTTAATAAATGGTGATCATAAAATTGGGGGTGGGGAAAGTCACTGGAAGGAGAAACAAACAACTAATTTTTAAAACTCGATACATAAAGATAAGGGACCTAGTAGAGAAGGCACAGAGAGAAACAAGATTTCCATGAAAGGTGTTGATATATAGCATTAAGCTTGAGAGCTCATGTTTCATGTATTTAATAATAAAACAAATAAATTAGATGAAGAAAAACCTACCTTAGAAGCTACAAATATATTTAAACAAATGAGTTTAAGTTTGTGGCTTTCCCATGGAGAAAAATCTAAAATGGGGGATATTGCTCAGTATAACTAACCTGGTTTTCATCAATGATAGGAAGGAAAAAATACACAGCAGGTATAAATTCTACTAAAAAATATTTGTGACCAAATGACAATCGAATACAATCTATGGATTTTATTTGAATTTTGAATTGAGCAAAACCATTTTAAAAGTGAAAACAAACAAAACTTTTATCAAAACAATGAGAAATATTCACCTCTAGACAGGATAATACATGAAACCAATTGTGTCTGTCAAAATCCTTGTAAGGGGAAATGATAGCACAGAAATTCATTGAGATATAATAGGAAAGAGAGATTGAAAAAGTGTGAGCTGGGTTGAGAAGTAAAAACAAGAAATGGTGATGCACCCCAGGGCTTACAGCTGTGGGCAATGAGCATCATCATTAGGTTAAAAAGGACACAGGGAGAGGGAGTGAACCCCGGAATCCAAGACGATTACTGTAAGGCAAAAGCCCCACTTTAAGAGTCCATCACTGCAGGTAAAGAGGCACAGCCGGACAGGGAGCCCAGCAGGAGGGACCAGGGGAATACATACCTGAGTCTTGCAAACATACAGTCCTCTACAAATGAGGGCCAGAGGAGTAGAAAGCTAGCTTAACGATGCCATTTCTGGAGGTAAAATTTCCCACAAGGCAGAGCAAGGTGGAGAAAGACTGAGAACAAACGTGAGGCATGAAGAATATCCAGTACCTCAAAGAAATATTGTTAAATGTATTATTAGGTGAGCTAACAGCATTAAGGTTATACAAGAAAAGGCTACGAATTTCAGGGAAATTCAAATGATTTCAAACAAATGTTAAAAACGAAAAATCTATAGAAGATAATGCAAATTAAAGATATTCTTGTTGCTACTTTTGTTTGTCTCATAATTAAGAATGAAATGAGCACTGTGTTACGGTGCTGATGAAATGGAAAATTGTCACAGTCTTGCTGGAAAGCTATTTGGTAATATGTACCAAGGTATAAAAATGTTTATAGGCTACACTTCTCCAATCTAAAAAATAAATAGCTAAAAAACAAACACACCCACAAAAACAACCCTTCACGGCTGAAGTATTTTAAAAGATAAATTGTAAAAAAAAAAAAAAACCTCTTAAAATTAAATGACAGGAACACATCACCTAATATTAGATGGTAATTTCAAATTAAATATAGAAAGACTTTTAATGACTTGGGAAAATGCTCCGCAGCCCTCAGGCTCTTTCAAGTCATAGTGAGACAGCTCTAAAATTTTTGTTGCTGTGCTAACCAATTTAGTTTAATCAATATAGAATATTCCACAGCTACCTGTTTCATAACCAAATACCCATCGGGTTATCCCTGTGATGATTTCTGTGTGCTCTTGGAATACAAATCACCTCTATTCATTCTTTTGTGAAGTTCTATTTTTATTTCTGTAAGCAATACACTGTATTTCTCCTTTTAAAAAAATCAGAAAAATACCCGCTACACCAAGCATAAAAGGAAAGTCTCATTTACCACCCCTTCCAGTTCCCACTCCTTTTCTCAGAGGAAACACAATGTGCATCCTTCCATTCCACTTTCCATCAAGTCGTTACAAGAGACCTAAACTCTAGACACGTGCAATTATGAATACATGCACAGACACAACCCAATAATATCTTCATGTAAATCACTTCCAATTTTCAAGGGCTTCACCAATTTTTATGCTATAGAAAGTATTTGCTCAGAACCTGACCAAAATGGTTCTCAGCAACTACTTCAAATTTTATTAATGTTACAGAAGAAAAAGTGCCTTTATGTTTCAGTTTGCATTTACAAGTGTAATAATGTTTATCAATGATTTTATATCTATGATAATAAATAGCCTGTTTGTATCCAATATCTATTTTATCTATTTGTTTATTTTTTTCTTTTTAATACATAGTAGCTCTTTATATTTATACAATGTATCCATTATCTGTTGATGCATGGCCAACATTTTGTCTTCATATTTTTTAATTTATTTTATTGATGTCATCTATTTTTTGTAGTAAAAGTTTTTAAAATATTTTATGTCCTTTTATTTATTTTTTAGAGTGAGGGGAAGGGAAGGAGAGGGAGAAAAACATCAATGTGTGGTTGCCTCTCACATGGTCCCCACTGGGGACCTGGCCAGCAACCCAGGCATGTGCCCTGACTGGGAATCAAACCGCAACGCTTTGGTTCATGGCCTGCGCTTAATCCACTGAGCTACGCCAGCCAGGGCTAGAAGTTTTAAAATTTTTATAAGGTTAAACTCACTAGTCATTTGTTAAGGCACTAGGGATTTGTATTTTTATATGAAGTTTAATCCCTGTCATTTAAAAAAATGGTTGCATTATTTTCTCCTCGTACTTTTATCGTTGACTTACACATTATATTTTTCAAGCGTTTGTATATAGCTCCTAGAAAAAAATATCCATTTTTTAAAATTTTCTATATCTTGCCAGACAATTTGTACATTATTTTGTAGAGTTTTAATCACTTCAAAAGTAATAAATAAAACTTCTCCAATTTCTTATTTTCAGTAGCTGTGTTTTACATTTAGCTAGAGTGGACTTGCCAGTGAATTTATTTTATTGTCCTTGTCAAAGAATCAGCTTTTATTTTAATGACTCGGGATTACTTCATTAATCCTTTCCTTTATTTGTATTAATTCCTCCATTCCATCATTTTTCATTATTTTCCTAGAACCTGGTTTATTAACTTAATCTGTTATTAATTTAATCAAACCGTACTCAGCATCCTGGCTTAAGCACCCCAGGGGTGGGGCACAGTACTTCCTGTGGGTGTACACATTATGGGATCTAAGATGGTTAAGAAGTAAGAGGATGCTACACTAACTTCCTCCCAGGACCCATCTGGTACAACTAAATTGAGGTTACAGAGCACTTGTCTCTGAATAATAATTCAGAGAGGAACTGGTAATTATCATTCAGAGAGGAGTGCTCTGCCTGACACTACTGGTGCCTGTAGTATGAGGAATGACTCAGCACAGGGATCGGTGGCTGTTCCTTCAATTCTCTCCTCAAAGCCACCAACCCCTGACTCTCCTCAAGCATCTCTAGCCCACTCTGTCCTCCCTTTGCTGGTGCCCAGGTTAAGTGGCTGCAAACAAAATTTTGTGCTTCAGCCCTTTAAGATGCTCTGTGTGCCCCAGTTCGCTCTCCTGGCAGAGGGAAACCCTGCTGCTTCTCACAGCTGAATGTTACCCGGGTTCCTTTCTGCGTCTGGTACTAGAGGCTGGGGAGCCCAGCTTGGGGTTTAGACCCCATACTTCTCAGGGGGAACCCCTGACCACTGAAATATCCCTCTGGACCCTCTGCCGCTACCCTTGGGAGCCAAGACAGCCCTTGTGCATCTATCTCCTCCTCACTCCCTACCAGTCACGTTGTGCTGACGTGTTTTCTTCTGTCGTCGTGGGTGTCCGGCTTCTCTCCAGCTAGTGTTTAGCTGGTTATTTTGGATTTCTCTACAACTTAGTTGTACCAGATTGGTCCTGGGAGGAAATTAGCGTAGCATCCTCCTGCTCTCCACTGTCTTGGATCCTGTATATCAACATCTGTGTTTTGATATTTTCCTACAGTCTGACAGTTGATTATTAATAGAAAAGTTTCAAGTATTTAAATTTATTAATACATCTGGTCTTCTCTAATTAAGTCTTATGCTTTCTATTTATTGTTTTCTTTACATTGTATTTGAATTTTTCTTTTGTAATTATAAAGGCAAATGTCGTTTTTAAATATGTTGTTTGTATTTTAAAAATAATAAACTTCAATGCCCCTAATTATGAGTATCAATAATATAAGTTTAAATATTTTTTTATTTTAAAGGCACTCAAGATTTGTATTTTATATGAAGTTTTATCCCTGTCATTTAAAAAAATGGTTATATTATTGTCTCCTAGTACTTTTATTGTTGACTTACACATTATATTTTTCATAATGAAAGTCAATATTGTTGACTTCTATGTAGAATGAGAAAATTACCAAACTTTTTAAAAATTCTAGTTCTACCTTTTCATGTTGTCACTTTTGTTATTATCTGTATTTAAACCTTGATTATCACTCTAAACTATCTTGTAATGTTTTTTGTATTTTTTGTATTTTTTATTTTTTTATTTTCCACCAGTTTTTTCTTAGAACCACTGACAAAATTCTTTGTTAAAGTATTTATTGACTTGTACCTCACTCACTTGAGTATGATTTTAATATGTTCATTAGTTATCATCAGAAAAGAATAAATGCTAGCTTTTTTGTTTTTCCCATTTCTTTTCACGATATAAATGGGAACTTGAATAGATAAAGAATTCTTAAATCATAACCTTTTTCCTTAAAATCCCTTATAACAGACTTTTCAAAACCTGGTGTATCAAGAAAGGATTTTAGGGATAACAATTAGGGTGGGAATCCCCTCAGCCTGAGGTAATGGAGCAAACAAACACCTGGGCAGCTGGAACTCCATACTAATCACCTGGCTGCAAACAGCCCTGAGGACTCAACGTGCAACATTTTATTTCCTGTTTGTGCCACGTTGGGAATATGTTGGGAACTCCCACTATAGA
The DNA here is from genome assembly GCF_021234435.1 of Artibeus jamaicensis. Taxonomy (NCBI): domain Eukaryota; kingdom Metazoa; phylum Chordata; class Mammalia; order Chiroptera; family Phyllostomidae; genus Artibeus; species Artibeus jamaicensis. The sequence goes on along the minus strand of NW_026521803.1, from coordinate 13,640,154 downwards.
TGTTGCCCTATTGTTTTCTTTTAAAAGTCTGAGAAAAGTTTGAAACCCAAGTATTTTTTCTTTTATTGTACTTATTTTTCCTACATTCTAGAGCTTGTACATTTCTTTTTCACCATTAAATGCCCAGACTTGTATCAGAATGTATTTATGTTCTGCTCCTTTTAGTTAAATTTGACAAATTCTGAGCTATTTGAGTTTGCAGAATAAGTTTATTCTTCAGTTTGAACATTTTGTCCTATAAAATTTTACGTCTGTCTTCTAGGTCATTTGTTCTGATTCTTCTTCAAAAATACGAAGTTTCTGTATTTTGCTGTTAGTCTTTTATATTTATCATCTTTTCATTAATTATTTTCAGCTCTTTTTCCTTTCCTCTGAATTCTAGGCTACATCTTTTTTTCACATTAATCATTTTTTATTGTTAGTCTATTACAGTTGTTCTAATTCTCCCCTTCGTCCTCCTCCACCCATCCCACCCACCTCTCCCACAGTCAGTTCCTACACTGTTGTCCATGTCTGTGGGTCATTCACATATGTTCCTTGACTAGTCCCTTCCCCTTCTTTCCACCATTATCTCCCTCCCTTCTCCCCTCTGGCCACTGTCAGTCTGTTCCATGTTTCCATGTCTCTGGTTCTATTTTGTCCATTAGTTTATTTTGTGCATTATATTCCTCTTAAAGGTGGGATCATATGGTATTTGTCTTTCACCAGCTGACTTATTTCACTTAGTATAATATTCTCCAGTTCTATCCATGCTTTTCAAGGGGCAGAAGATTTTTAATTTGATATAGTCCCATTTGTTTATTCTCTCCTTTATTTCTCTTGCCCTAGGAGATACATCATCAAAAATATTGTTATGTGGGATATCTGAAGGTTTTTTAACCTATTTTTTTCTCTAGAATTTTTATGGCGCCATGACTTTTTTTAAAGTCTTTTATCCATTTGGATTTATTCTGGTGTATGGTGTAAGTTGGTGGTCTGTTTTTTTCTTTTCTTTCTTTCTTTTTTTTTTTTTTTGGCATGTACCAAGTCCTGTTCTCCCAGTACAATTTATTGAAGAGGCTATTTTTACTCTATTGTATGCTTGTGCCCCCTTTGTCAAGTGTTAGTGGATCTCTGAGACTTGGCTTTATTTCTGGGTTTTCTATTCTGTTTCATTGACCTATGTCTGTTCCTGTGCCAGTACCAGACTGTTTTCATTACAGTGGCCTTGCAATACAGTTTGATATTAGGTATTGTGATCCCTCCAACTTTGCTCTTCTTTCTCAAGATGCTGAGGCTATTTGGGGTGTTTTTTGTTTCCAAATAAATTTTTGAAATATTTGTTCTTGGTCTGTGAAATATGTCATTGGTATTTTAATAGGAATTGCATTGAACATATAAATTGTTTTGAGTAGTAGGGACATTTTAGTGATGTTAATCCTCCCAATCCATGAACACTATATGCGTTTCCATTTATTTGTATCTTCTTTAACTTCTTTCCCCAGTGTTCTGTAATTTTCCTAGTACAGGTCTTTTACCTCCTTGATTAAATTTATTCTTAGGTACTTTATTTTTTCTTGTTGCTATAATAAATGGGATTTTCCCTAGTTTCTCTTTCTGATATTTTATTGTTGATGTACAAAAATGCCATCAATTTCTGAACATGGACTTTGCATCCCACTATTTTGCCAAATTCACTTATTACGTTGAGTTTTGTTTTTGTTTTTTTGTAGAGACTAAACAGTTTTCTATGTACACTATCATGTTTGCTGCAAACAATGACAATTTTACCTTCTCCTTTCCAACTTGGATGTTTTTGTTTTTTTTTCTTGCTGATCACTGTGGCTAGAACCTGCAGTACATGTTGAATAAGAGAGGTGAAAGAAGACACCATTGTCTTGTTCCTGATCTTAAGAGGAAAGCTTTTCATTTCTGCCCATTGAGTATGAGGTTGGCTGTAGGTTTCTCATATATGATTTCTAGTTTGTTGAGGTATGCTCCCTCTATTCCCACTTTGCTGAGTGTTTTTTATCATAAATGGTGCTGGATATTTTCAAATGTTTTTTAGCATCTATTGATATGATTATGTGATTTTTGTCTGTTATGTTTATGTGATATATTATGTTTATTGATTTGCAAATATTTTACCATCCTTACATCCCTGGGATGAATCCCACTTCGTCATGGTGCATGATCTTTTTAATGTATTGCTGAATCTGGATTGCCAATATTTTGTTGAGGATTTTAGCATCTCTATTCATCAGGGATATTGCCCTGTAGTTTTCTTTCTTTGTTGTGTCCTTACCTGGTTTTGGAATTAGAATAATATTGGCCTCATAAAATGAGTTTGGAAGGTTTCCCTCTTCTTGAACTTTCTGGAATAGTTTGAGAAGGAAAGAAATTAGTTCTTCCTTAAATATTTGGTAAAATTCACCTGTAAAGCCTTCCAGTCCAGAGCTTTTGTGTGCCAGGGGTTTTTTGGTTACTGCTTCAATTTCATTAGTTATTATTTATCTATTCAGGCTTTCTGCTTCTTCCTGGTTCAGTTTTGGAATACTGTATATTTCTAGAAATTTGTCAATTTTGTACATATTGTCTAATTTCTTGGCATATAGTTGTTCATAATAATTTTTTACCATCCTTTGTATTTCTATGGTATCAGTTGAAGTTTTTTTTAATTTCCAATTTTATTTATTTGGGTCCTCTCTCTTTTTTCTTGATGAGTCTAGATAAAGGTTTGTCAATTTTGTTTATCTTTTCAAAGTACCAGTTTCTAGATTTATTGATCCTTTGAGTTGTTCTGTTATAGCATGTAATTCTGCTCTGATCTTAACTATTTCCTTACTTCTTGCTCTGGGCTTTGTTTGTTGTTGTTCCTCCAGTTCTTGTAGATGTAGGTTATGTTGTTCATTAGGCAACATCTTCAGTTAATCTTGTATGTAATTCTTGACCTTCTGCCATGTCAGTTCTATTCTTTATTTTGTCTTCAATGAATACAAAATGTATTTACATTTTAATAAATTTTATAATAATTATATTTATTATACTTAACAATCTTTATATTACTTTACATCTCTTGATCCACACATTTTATCTATATTATTTTATGACATCTCTTTTCTGTATTGTCATATATATAACATCCTATAAAGTTTGATTGGGTTCAAAAGTTTATACTGACTAACACTACAACAAAATTGGCATGTTTATTATGTAAGTATTATTTATCATTTCTTTTTGTTACCAAATGTCTTCATTAGCTCCACATTGTTTTGAGTTTTCTTCATATTTGCCAAATGGTGGTAATTCTATACAGGTATCTATTTTTTCAACGAAACAGAAATATATGATTTCAGAAGTCTCTTAATTCTCCAATTGAATGCCATTGATTGCCTCTTATTTGGCCCAAAGTTGGAAAGTTAGTTAATTGCTTGTTTTCTCAATCATTTAGAAGCCTAAGAAATATGGACAAAGAATTATGGTCAGTGGTAAAACTGTCTTTCAGTGTTTCTATAAATAGAAATATATAAATGTATCTTTTACTACACAGTAGATCCAGCATCTTGGTGCTGTAACCAACTGCCTCAAGAAAGAAGTTCCGTGTTTGTCAAATAAAAAAAACCTACTGTCATTCACCCTTTACCTCTACCTTCCACCTAAGCTCAGGCTTTCTGTCATATATACCATCAATTTACACCTGGTCCCCTTCAAGTGCTTGCCATCAACCACACCAGAGAGGAGTCCTAAAGCTTTAGGCAAACGCTCTTTTCTTCCCAAAGAAACAGCATTAGACCACACATTTAACTTTATGTGTAATCCAGTCCCATGTTTTTTTTCTCACTACAGGTAACTGCTTCTCAGACTCTTATGGACGCATTTGGAATAAAGACCAAGTCTTGTCTTTTATTTCCACTGTGCCCATATATTGCTACACATAATCATTGTTCAGTAATGATGGTATGCATTAGCTTGCTTCCTTGCCTTCATGACTGATAGATTTATTACAGGAGCCCCTATTACTACAAGCAGTCTAGTGTTTGGGACCCCAATTTCAAATAAACATTCTTACTGCTGATCACAGATATTCCTAAAATTTTGAGCAGAGGTACCATATTTTGCCATGTATAATGAGCACCCATGTTTTTGTGCACGTTATACTCGGAATTATTGCACTCATTATTATACCCATGGCATGTGATCATTACACCCATGTATAATGTGTATACTCTTTTCCCTCAGAAATTTGGGCAAATAAATGTACATTATACATGACAAAATATGGTAATCATATTACAGTACACCAGTAAAAGAAAGATCTCTACTGTACTCTGCCTCATTCAAGGTAATAAAAAGGTAAGTGATGAATGAGGAATCTGTTATAAGTTGTAACATTATCTTAAAAAGAGAAGAAAGTATGGGCAGCAGGTAGGATTTGAAGCCTATTCAGGGTGCAAAAAGACCTTTCATTATGGGTCATTTGGTCCATAAAATCTAGTCCAGCATTGGCCAATAGAACTTTCTGCAGTGATAGACATATTCTATATCTGTACATTTGATAAAGTAGCCATTAGCCACATGTGGCTATCAAGCACTTGAAATATGACAGAATGACTGAGAAACTATATTTTTAAATCTTAATTTCAATTCTTTTTAACTTAGTCACATGTATTATACACCACACACCTAGTAAAAACATTAACTTGTCTTTTAAACCTCCTCCCCTAAAGCCATTCCTCTAGCTTGCCCAGGAACCACTGGGTTATTTCAAGGAGATGTTGTAACAAATATTGCCTTTCTTACATTTTCCTCAATATATCACTTTAGATTTTAAAGGATCTTGTGTGCTAGGTCTAGAAGGTTAAAGAAAGAATCAAACCCTTCCCTCCAGGAACAGTGAGCCTCACGCAAGAGCTAAGCTACAACTTACTGTCAAATAAGCTGGAAAAATCAGGAACCTTGATAAGCTTGACAAGAACTTAGGAAGGAATAGGGTTCTTTGACCTTGACAGTCATTTCTTCTAGAGTCACTTCATGGAAGAGTTCTAAGGAGTCTATCATCACTGATCCTGGCAGTCCTCACCTCCCTCCCCAAGACTAGCAAGATCTCATAAAAACAAACTCTTCAACCTCATGCAGGTATTTCAAGTGTGAGGTGTTTTGCTATAGCAGTCAACTTCTAAGCTCACTTGACCTGTAAAATAGTGCATTTATACTGCATCTTACCATATTTTTCTTATGAGATTTAAAAAAATAACTTTTGCCTAATGACCTATTTTATGCACAGCATGTGGTTAAAATTAAAGTAATACTGTTCATTCTACATACAAGCTATTTTTCATCTTGGGAAAAACATTGATTACTCCCAGAGAACACTGCTGCACAATCATTATTACTTCACCATTTTACAGATGAAGAGTGGGAGGAAGAGCTGAAAAAGACTAAATGAAGAATATTTGTGAAGTGCCCTAGCCAGAATCAAAGTCAAATTGTTAAGGTTGGTAATTTTTCATTTCAACCTCAGGCTGTCCTCTCTCTAAAGTTATAACCATAAATTCCCCTCAATTAACTGTGAGAGTATTTTATATAATAAATCTAAATTTGTACCAGCAAACAGTCTTCCCAGGAAGAAAGAGACAAAGAAACTTAAGACTTTGTTTTTAGCCAGATAACTGTTTGTTATTATGCTGTTAATATCATCAAATATTTTATTGACTGGTTCCATGGGAAGAACTCAGATATTTGTGAAACAAGGGAATTGCTACTCCTTCCTCCACCCTAGTTTAATAACCTGGAAAATAGGAACCATACAATACATGATTTAGAAGTCACCAACACACAAAAATGGCTGTCCCTGCTCCTATATCTCCATTACCTCCATAACCTGCCTTATCGCTGCAAAGATAACTGTACTTGAGGGTGTGCGATTGAGTGGGTGGGCGTGTTTCTTTTGAGAAACATCTTTGAAGATTTTACTACAGAGTAAAATCTCAGTTAAAAATATCTTTCTCCATGTGGTTCCAACCTACCCCAAATTCCTTTCTTCCAAAATATACTTATATCAGAAATTCCTTCTCTTTGTCATAATGCCTAAAATTCTGCCAGAATTGCATTTTAGTTCAGAATAATCCTCTTTCAAAATCCAAATATCTTTGAAAATGTTATAGTTCTGTTTCTCATCAAGCTATTAGAGAAATTAGACTTTTAATTTGGGGCGGGTGCATCAAAATAATTATGTTTTGATGTGTAGCAAAGCAGACCTATACAGCATGCTGGATGAAGGCTAGTGGTCCTTATACCTTAGTGTATGTAATATCGACTTCTAGAATTTGGAAGAAGGGCAATGTGTTTGGTCTCCCACAGAGATTCTAAATCAGTAATTTGAGAAAGGTACAGAAATTTGCATTCAAACAAGTTTTACCAGGCAATTCTGATGCATATTGCTCAATTCCCGGAAATGTTGTCCCAGTAGAGGCATGCAGAGAACAATCTGCCTCCTACACGGGACCCTGTGCATCACCCATTTTGATAAGGGTTTAGGTCATTTGAATACATGGAACATTGGGGATCATGGGAAAAAGGCTAAAATGGGATGACAGATGAATATTTGAAAATGACTCAGTGCCAAAGGCATACTTTGTCAGTTCAAAATTTCATCAAAGTTTGGCTCCGCACCCAGGAGAGCAGCAACCTTACATTTTCTGCTTTTTTTCTCCTCCTCCTGCTAGTCTTCTACAAAAGCCTCTTCTCTCAGGGCCTGCAATCTATTTTACATAGTCCAACATCACATGGACAAAATCACTTTTATATGCAGCCCTGGGAATCCATCTATCTTTAACGTAACTTCAATGAGAAAACCTATAATGTACAAACAATGCAGCACACTCCACCCCTGAGACAGAAATTAAATGCATACTGACAAGGAAACCAGACCAGGTTCCAAGACAACAACAAAACAACTCCATGTTGTCAAGGAAAAAAACATTAATGAATTGTATGGCCTCAAAAAAAATCGCAGTTATCAGGGAGATCGTAGCAGGAAATGTTTGCCATTTTCAAGGGTCTCCCCAACCTTTGTATTATAGTTGTTCCTTACAATGTTTTAATTCAAGTGTACTGGTTGTTTAAGTATAATATAAACTCATAATAAGAGAAGTACAAAAGAATATTCTAAAACCAGTTTTGAATGAATTTTGGATTAATCATCTGCTTCTCTCCATCAGGACGAACTGCTATGCCCTTTTTCCTTCAGTATGTAACGTGGAACTTGGACTTACAGCCTCCACACCACTCGGGAACTCATGGGGAGTGAAGAATCACAGGCCCCACCCCAGACCAAATGAGTCCAAGTCTACATTTCAGCAAGGTTTCTGCTGACTCCCAATGCGCATCGACGGTTGAGAAACGATACGATTTCACATCAGGACTCACCTTGGAGGGAACTCAGAGCCCATCTGTTGTGGATATGCTCCAACATTGGTGATAGGAAGTATCTAGAGTCTGGGTATGAAACATTCATAGAGATTATGAGTTTAGAATCAATTTTCAGAAACAAATCCATTTTTAAAAATAAGTTTCTATAAAAAGTATATCATCAACATTTTGATTTCTACTAATGATTCTATAAAACAGAGCTAAAGTCCTCAATTTTGTAGATAATGGTAGGGTCTCAATAGAGAATAGGTTCAAGAATCATACTAGTTAGAATTTTTTAAATATGTGTTCAAAACCATATAATACAATAAAATAAATGCTTGTTCCACCACTATTTGGCTAGTAACCTTAATTAGACTATTTGATGTTTAGCCACTTTGAGTAAAAGTGCAGAAGAGAAAACCTATATTGAGCATCCATAAAGCCCTCTAAATTTCTTTGGTCATGAAATCCAAATGCAAATTTTAATTCTTTACTTCATAACTCTTCAACTCAGACAATGCTAACCCTGAATAAGAGACAGCAACAAAATTATGAAAACACAATAAAATGGGGGGAAAGGAAGAAATGGATAAGAGGGTTCATTTGTTAATTTCTCTTTTTAATTTAAACTACTTATTTTGTTTAGTCGAGGTCCTAGAATTTAGGCTCCAGACCCTTAAAACTGGGTCTTGACTTCTGGTAACAATCCTGTGATAAATAAAGTTATTAGTTTACCATGGCTCAAAGACGGAGTTCTGTCCTTTGATGAAATTTCCCTCATTTTAACTCTTCACTGTACCTGCAGTCTACACCAAAGCCAATCATCATAAAAACATATGCAGAATATTTTAAAGCAACATGCAAAAGAGTAGATAGATGAACACAAAGCCATCAGCATAATCAAACTATTTAAAGCACATTCCTTTAATGAATTCATGAGGTATATGATGAAAAAGCTTATTTTTATTCACCTTATAAAACATTACACAATTTTGATGACCCAATTTTTGCTCATTTAAATTACTTTATCTTTCATTTACCCTGATTTACTGATTTCTTATTGCTAACTTTGCATTACTCCAATTTATGACAATCTCTGAATTTTCCTCATGTCCTTTTGGTACAATTTCATTTATTGCAAAGGTCTCTTTTCTAACATTTTTGATATGCCCCAATTGACTGCAAAGGTGAAGGTAATCAGCTTCTCAGGAACAGGGCTTTGTGCTGCCATTAGTATTAAAATGCCATACATTCAGCCAGTAAAAGGTCGCTGCTGAATGAAGAATACATACCCTCACTTTTATGAATAAAAGGAGATAGATATTTGTGATATGGTTCATATATAATTGTATATATTTAGTTTGGCTGATAAATGGAGGATAAGTGAAACCAGACATAACATGTAAACAGAAAAATATATAGCTTGATTTTATAGGACTATGCTTTTGTTAGCAGTTGGGAACTTAGCTACCTCTCTACAGACACAGATATATACAATCATATGCAGTGTGTGTGTAGAATTTTCAATGTCCATCAAGCACCTTAATGCTATCAAAGTATTCCAGTGATAATGAAACTCAGGGCTCAAAGGGCAGTGAGAATATCATTCCATATAATGTATTATGCATCAATAGTTTCGGGCAGGCGGATTCTACCAGCCTCTCAGGCCACCACAGCAGAGTCAGTGAAAAGAATATTAACTGATTCAAGAAATGGAAAAATAGAAGGAAGAAAGGGGAAGCAGAGGAGGTAAAATATACAGACTACTTTTCAGGGTTTTTTTTTTTAATCTCTGACCATCTCTTTCCCCACCTTGGGGCCCACAGATTTCCTCTGTGGACCCTGCTCCTATTCTCCATTCTCCAAATCTTCATCTGACCCTTCCTTTGCCTTTCCTTGTCGAATGAGAGCTTTTAATTCAAATAAATCCATTATTATGACCACACTCTAATTCCAACCTAATTAATATGCCTATCCCACCAGCTTGACGTTAATTCCACTAGAGCAATTTTTTTCTGCACAGGAAAACTACTCCGTCCCAGCAGCAAGTTTTAAAGGAGAAAATTTGCTGAAGTCCCTTTGCTCAGTAATAGCCTCTACTTGTCATTTTAAAAAAGATTAACTGGGTTCATTATTAGGAAATAGTTGCTATCGCCAATCTTTTTAACACCAAACCTCAGCCTGATCTTTAAAATCCCTTTTTATTGATTACTCTCATTCCATATTATATTGGAAAGGCATATTTTAGATAGCATAAAGCCCTTTCTCATCATTGCACAAGAAATAAAAGAATTTCAGTTGGTGTTTACTAGGAGATATGCACTTCAATACTTGTGTACCATACAAAAATTAATGTCCTCCTAGCATCAGGCAGTTTGCACAAATTTGCACGGGGATTTTGAAAAGGTGATACCAAAAAAGGCTGAGGCACCACAGAGAGGGTTTTCTTCAGCTTCACTGTTTTCCAAAGCAGTACAGATTACCAACTTTGCCAAACTTTTCCTGTTGAGTTAAACATACCACATGCTCATGTTTTAACATGTGGATTTTTAAATACAAAGGAAGACTTGTCCCTGAATATCAGGAGTGTGCCTATTTAATTGAACTATCCCAATAGTTTTGTAAAGGTACTTCGGTAATTTTCTTCTGACTCTACTACCCACTTCCATCCAAGTCTTACATTCTGACTGCCTCTTTCTATTTGCACCCTGCCTCTGACTTAGTCTATTCAGAAGTGGCAATGCAGGCACATATCACAGCTGGGATGTGCCTATGTCTGCTCATCTTTTTTTATTGTTGTGGTTTACATAATGACATGAGTTATATTTATTAAAAATGGTTGTAGGGGGATATCGGTCAAAATCTGAGGAACATCAAACTTCAAATAAATTGTGCAACAGGAATGTTATGGATATTTTGTAAAATAAATGGTGGGGATAGCATGGCAAGTTGCTGTCAGGTTGTGCTTTATTTATTTTTTTAAATTTTATCTAGTTATTTTTCAAGTACAGTTTTCTATTTCTCCCATTCCAGCCCACCCCACCCCGTGCTCCCCACCTCCCTCCCATTTCCACCCCTCTTCGTTCTCGTCTTTGTGTCCTTCATACTTGTTCCTCCAAATCCCTCCTCTTTTTTCCCCTTAAATTTCCTCCCCTCTCCCCTCTGGTCACTGTCCCCTTGTTCTCTATTTCAGTGTCTTTGTTTTTATTCTGCTTGCTTGTTTGTTTTGTTGGTTAGCTTCCTGTTAAAGGTGAGGTCATATGGTATTTGTCTTTCAATGCCTGGCCTATTTCACTCAGCATAATGCTTTCCAGTTCCATCCATGCTGTTGCAAAGGGTAGGAGCTCCTTCTTTCTTTCTGCTACATAGAATTCCATTCTGTATATGTACCACAATTTTTTGATCCATTCATTTACTGACGGGCACCTAGGTTGCTTCCACCTCTTGGCTATTGTAAATTGTGCTGCTATGAACATTGTGGTGCACAGGTTCTTTGAAATTGATGTTTTAGGATTCTTAGGATATAATCCTAGCAGTGGAATTGCTGGGTCAAAAGGCAGGTCCATTTTCATTTTTCTGAGAAAATTCCATACTGTTTTCCATAATGGTTGTACCATTCTACAATCCCACCAACAGTGAACTAGGGTCCCCTTTTCCCCACAACCCCTCCAACATTTGTTATTTGTTGCTTTGTTTATGATAGCCATCCTGACCTGTGTAAAGTGGATCTCATTGTGGTTTTAATTTGCATTTCTCTGATGGCTAGTGATATTAAGCATCTCTTCATGTGTCTATGGATCCTCTGTATGTCCTCCTTGGAGAAGTGTGTGCTTAACTGTTTTAAAAAGCTTTAACATTTTAAGTGAAGTGACCCTAAATGAAATGAAACAATACCACATGAGGTATATACATACATATATGTGTACATATTTCTATATATATGCATATATGTATAAAACCATTTGATATGTATACATTATTTAAATGTGAATGGAAAAGAAATTTAGATGGAAGGCTTTTGATGAAAGGAGCTATTGCTCCTTTGGCTCCAGGTAAGACCAGCTCACCTCACTGCAACCCTTGTATCCCAATAGCAGCTCATGCCCACTCCATTCTGTCCCCTCCTCTCTGTCCCTTCCTTAAGGTAAGCCCCAAAATTTAATGTTGCAACCCAATAACATGCCTCAAGCAGTCCCAGTCCCACAAGTAAGGTCACCAGTAAGTGACCTTTTCCTTTTTTGCCATAGGAAAAAATTATCAAAAATATAATGAATTCTCTCCCTTTTGTCAATGCAACATGATGGCATTGTTCAAAAGGAGACAAAGGCTTCAACCTTTGAAGGAGGATTGAAGCCTATACCTATACTATCAGAGGATTCAACCTATTCCTACTTTTTTGGAAGGAGCACAATTCAACAGTCAAGCTTTAAGAAACTTGCAAGCTAGACCTCAAATTATGCACCAAACCTAAATTAGGTTTGAAATAGATTTCTCTATAGTTTAGAACAAATGATTTCCAGATGAGAGTTAAAACTCAAAAATAGAGCCTAGAATTCAGAACTGTTTGGTTGGATTAAGAAATCTGTAGGCTACGACAAAATGAAGGTTCAAAATCTGCTAAAAGCATGTATTTTTGGTTTATTTGCTCCTTGGAGAATATTCATCGCAAATGCTATGGGATTTCTATCAATTCCAAAAAGAACCAAATATTCTACTTTTGGAAACCTAAAATAAATAAGAAGAAATGCAGCATTTTTATGAAATACATCATAAAATTTAAAATGGAAGCTCGGAGATAAACTCATTTACTGGCACAGTTAAGATCAGATCTAGGAAAATCAAGGGCATTTCTTCTGTATTACTATATCTTTCCATTCCTTAGGGATTTTCCCCCCTGTATTACCATATACATAGTTTTTTGCCTGGGGAAAGGGAATTCTGAAAGGAATACATGTGCTTCCTTCTTTCGCAGAATGCTCTTTTTTGAAACCAGAAAATACAGAATCATGAAATAATTTCAGATTCACATTTTTGTGCCAACTCTATCTTTATGTCAGCACAGTGAATGTATGCCGAAGCTTTCTGACATAGATACAATGTAATATTGAAGCAAAAGACCAGAGTTTTCATCTGGAAGAATCAGGGTTGAATTCCAACTTTAATGCCTACTAACAAGTAAAGATCTCTCTAAGCTTCATTTTTCTCCTCTGAAAATGTGAATAATACCTAGATTTAATGGGTATTTGAAGGGTCAGAAAAGATGTATATAAAGTTAGAAACACAGTCTTTGAGTTGTATTGAGCAGTCAGTGTGAGACCTATTACATTGCTGGTATAATAGAGACAGATAGGATTAGCATGCCAACACACAAATTTATCCAGCACTACCCTCCTGGATCTGGAGATATCTAAAACCATCAAAGGGATATGTTGTAATTGCTAGTTTTCTCTATTCCCCCTCAAGGAAGAAGCCTGCTCTCACTGTGGTATGAGGTATGCATTGGACCTTCACGGTCACGAGGATGAAATAATGAAAACTAACAACTGGCACATCAACCAACAGAGCCACAGAGGCCCTCTCCCAGTGTTTCCAATAGGTTTTTTCTTTTATATTTTACTTATTTTTTGTTGCTCTGTTACAGTTGTCCCAATTTTCCCCATTGCTCTCCCCTGCCCTGCCCACCCCCTGCTCCCACAGTCAACCCCGACCCTGTCGTCCATGAATACGAGTTTAATATGCAGTGTTTCTTTGATAAACCTTATCATAAGTTATATTTAAAGAGTACCAACAAAGTATAGATGAATATGTACATATGGTGCAAAGTAGGTTTGAATAAAGGAACACGGAACTGACTAGGAAATAAATATTTGATAAAACCTGTCTCCCCTTTCCTTTTATTTCTCTTGCCTTCTTCCTTGCTCTTCTCTTGTCACTGGAAGTCCCAACTCTGTCCACTCTCCAAGTCCCAGCTCTAAGGTCACCTCTTCCATAAAGCCCAAAGAGGCAATTCCTGTCTCCTTTATCACTGTTGGTGATAATGGTGCTTGCACTGTTGGTGCAATGTGCTTGAATGTTTTTTTTTACAGTAATCATGATTAACAAACTAGTACAAATCTGGTATCCCTGCAATTACACATGCCAAAAAGTTAAGAATAGCTTTCATCTTTACTTCTAGCCACGGCTCAGCCCAGCAGTGACCTGGGCTGCCATGCACGGTCTATTCCCTCTGCCAGTCCTTACTTCCTGACCTTTCATGCCCTGGCCCTCCTCACCTAGCCATCAAAACACCTCTCAGTTGGCCTTCCTGCCTCCAGGCCTGCAACTGCACTACTTTTCCCTCAACCGTTAACAGAATATTCTTTTCAAAGCAAAAATTTCATCGTAGCACCAAATTTGTAAGTCATTTCTCTTTTATCTATTTAACAAAATCCAAGTCTAGGGCCTGATTGCATGTTCTTGTCAGAGAAGGTAGGTTTGGGCAGGGGCTGAGACCCTGGGTCTTAGAATGGCACCCTCGGGGCCCGCAGCCTCCACCACTCACTCACCACCTGTGTGACTGAGGCACTTACTCAAACCCTTTGGCTTCCACCTGCCTCTTTAAAGTGAGAATGGTTGGGGGCATTAAATGCAATAATGAACTTACGGTGACTAGCAGAGGGCCTCCCACACAGAGGCGGGTAGTCGTTATTCGTAATGTGATCCCCTAAATGCAGCTCTGCCCTCATCGAACTCTTCCCCATTCAACTCCACGCCCCAGTCCCAGACTTCTTCTCCTGAGAACATGCTGCGGCCTCTGCCTAGGACTGTGCACCTACGCACTTCATCATCCATAATACTAACAACATGTAGCAAATGTGACTCAGTGCCCATGCTCTTGGGCATGCAGGAAAACTTAGTTTATCATAACTAAAATTAATTTTCTATTTTGAGCTTCATTTTTCTGGGAAGTGGAAACTTACTATCAATCAATTCTTGAGTACGCCTCCCTTTTACCTTGTCCTTAGGGCTGTGTCTGAGTCCCGAATCACTCACAGAACACCGAGGTGCTGGAAGGGAGGCCGTTCAGTGACAGTTACCATGCTTGCATTCTTGATAATTGTGCCATCTTCACCCAGCTCTGGCCATCGATCACGCAGTCCTGGGGACTCTTGCTTTTTCCATGCCCATCTTGGCCATTGAAGGATTCATGCTGCTACTTCTCACTCATTTGAAAACAGTGAGACAGTCTCTGACATGTTTGGGGTCCTGTCATCTTGCTGAACCTCACCCTGTCTGCCCACGGAGGCCACAAGTTCTCTGTAGAGGCAGGCCTTGCCCGCCCTCTCCTACCAAGACTTACCCTGCCTGGTGCTGAGAGGTGGGGAAAAGTGCAATGCCCCTTCTGAAGGACGCTCCAGCTGAAACCCCATGTGTCCTCCTTCTTAACTTTATCTAGTCTGACTCATGAGAGCATATTCTAAGTCTTAGGTCCTTTGGAGTCTATTTCAGTTTTTTCTCTGCTAATGGCTGTAGGAAACCTTTTGATGAGGCAGTGGAATCAGCAGCATACCTGCTTTAATTGGGAACAATAAAGTGATGCTATGCATACTGGAAAAAATATTTACATGTAAAAATATTGTCACAATGCAATATTAAAAATAGCTAACATTCATTGAGTGAGTCAGCCAGATACGGCCTCACACGATGGTAACCAAAAGAAATAATGCAGTTCCCTGGGGAGAGGGATGGGCTGGGAGGGTTACCACCCCTAGACCCAAATAGAAAGGGACAACAGTAGAAGCCAGAAGGAGAGATTGGTGAGGACCTGCCACCTCGAGGAGAGGAGTAAGCCTTTAATTAAGAGCCAGGCGTCCAGAGGAAAGCCTGTGAAATAAATACCACAACTGCACTCTTGGATCTCCCTCATATCTCTATCCAGGGCTCAGCAACAGGAAGTTAGAACACAAGGGAGACCTGCAGAACTAGCCCGTGCAGGTTTGCTTTTTGGACTAGGAAGCAAGACAGAAAAGAGTGGAGGTCAGATCCACCGGGTCAAATGGAAGATACCCAGTGCATAGTCCAGGAGAAAACTCCTCTGTACTAATCAAGTACAACTCTACCCCAGTTCCGGCTGCTACAGCAAATTTCATACACTGGGTTGCTTATGCAACAGACATTTCTTTTCTCTCAGTTCTGAAGGCAGGCTGTCCGATATCAGGGTGCTGGCATAGCCAGATTCTGCTGAAGGCTCTCTTCCTGTCTTATAGATAGATGGCCACATCCTCACTATGTCTTCATGTAGCCTTTCCTTGGCAAGTGCACATGGAGACCAGATCTGGCTTTCTTAAGGCCACTGACACCATGAGGGTTTCACCCACGTGACATAATATGACCCTAATTCCCTTCCAAGGGCCCCACCTCCAAATACCATTACATTGGAAGTTAGGGCGTCAACATATGAATTTGATGGGGGTACAATAGTCCATGACAAACTCAGACAGCGTTTTCCTAGTGAAGTCACACTCAAGTAGCAGAATCAACCCTTCCTGTATTTTTTCCATGCTTCAATGCTTTGTATATCCCTCTGTGAAAGACATGCACATGTTGTATTGTATTTCAGTGATTGTGTCTTTCTCCCTCACTGTACTGAGTGCCTTAAGGAGAGAGAAACATTTTGCTTGTTTTTTTCTGACACCAATGACGGTACCGAAAATATAAAACACAGAATGCTGGCGGAACAAACAGATAAATGAGCGATCACCTTTACTCCACTGCTCAGCAGCAAACTTCTTAAATAAACAATCCTTTCACAGATAAACTAATTCATGATATCTTCCTTCTTTTCCCGATAAAATATGTGTTGTTTAATCATGGCATTCCATAGGTAATACTTCAGCATTTGTCAAATACCAACTGATTTGCTCTGATATTGTGAAATTTAGGCGCAGCGAGAGAAAAGAGAAAGAGGAGTTTATGGCAGGATGATAAAATATATACTGTGCCTGTCTGGAGGAAGGAATATCTGTGGCGTTCCCTAGCTTGTCAAGTAGAGCTTACTCGACTTGAATACAAAAGTTAGCATGAATTCAGCAGGAAACACACACGATTCCGTCTATAATTATAGTACAACTTTGTTTTTTGCCAGAACGAAGTTTTCTGGTTTGAAAGAAAGAAACGTACATCAGTACATTGGGTTAGCTATCACTGGATGGCCATGCAGAGGTGCAAGCGTGGCTGAGCCGCCGCTGTGCTCCACAGAGAAACCTGATCAAGCCTGGGAATCGGGATCCTTCTACCTAAATGAGAGCCTTGGTGTGAGCTTGTATGAATCTGAAGAAAGGGTGTTTTTTCTTCTCCCAAAGGTGTAGTTCATGGACCCAGAAGGGGTTGACACAGAGGGGAAACCTTTCTCAGTTTACTAAGAGGCTGACAGCAGCCCCGACCTCAAACTCTCCTCAAATTCAGTACAGTTGGCCCTAGAACCACAGGGTCAGAGGTGCTGACTCCTCATGGTTGAAAGTCCATGTATAACCTTCACTCCCCCTAAAACTCAGTGGCCCCTCTGAGTCCACAGGGTTTGCTATTCTAATCTACAGCAAAATCAACAAATGCTGAAGTCCCTTATTTTTAAAAATGGCATATATCAATGCATACCATGTGTCCTCCACATTTGCAGATTCCCATGGATGAAAAATACTGTTTTCGATCTGTGGAAGGTTGAATCTGCAGGTGTGAAACCTGGGGATTTGAGGACCCGAGAAATAACTGTATATTTACTGGGGAAAAATCCACATGTAAGTGGACCCACACAGTTCAAACCTGTGTTGTTCAATGGTTAACTGAATAGCCAGATAAGCTCTCTGTCCCACACCTCCATTTCTAACAAATGACAATCGTCATCATCAATTTGTTCAAGATGAAGCTATTCATTTTGACTCAATGGGTTTGACTAAATAAAGATAGGCTGTATACTACATATAGGATGCTACTGCGTCTCTGTGCCACAGGTTATACTATAGGACTGAATCTTTGTGTCAGAGAGTATATAGATGTTTAGAAAAAGTGAAAAAAAATTATTAAAAAGCAAAGTATTCAGTTGAAAAGATAAAAATACAAAGTCACGGACTGACAAACGAGTGAAAAGGACAGTGAACTGAAATTGTCCCAGGGATGCACACAGACAGTCGTCACCATCCCTGTGTGTCCTGACTGGAGTGCCCCTCCTTTTTCTGCCACCCTCATGCCTTTCCATCTCCCAGAGGGAGACTGAGGCAGATTTAGTAAACCCCCCCCCCCGCCGTTAGCCCCATTCCTCTGTTCCCACCCAGTTCAGTAATGTTGCCTAGATCTTGTGCAAAAAGTGATCATGGGCAGTTTTAGGAAATTCATTATTTTTAATAATGAAAAACATACAGTTTAAGGAACAGCAATGTGTATGATACACAAATGTATTTTTAGGACAAACGCCTTCAAGTATTTTGCTCACTTACTTCCAAAAATAGTTCTTAAAAGGTATACAGCATTCTCACATTTTTACATTGATATCTAAATCTTTTCAATATATTTTTCAGTAGGTGCAAAGGATGTAATTTTTGACATATTGTAAATGTTGACTTGTTTAAGGAAAACTGTTACTTAGCTCATTTAAATATACTTAATGGAAAATAAACTTAGTTTGATACCTTCTGACATCCATCTAAAAATACACAAACAAACTGTTTTGTATATCATTTCTTTTTCTTTTTGAGTGAATATTTTCATTTCATTTTACTGCAGAATTTTATCTTTATGTACTAATAGTCAACCTAATTTTGTATTTCATCTTGTATTAGTAATCAATCCATATATTCCTATTATTCAGGACCACAAAACTCTAAATATTTAAATTAAATTAATATCACCATAATTAGTATCTAATTAGCCATTATGTAATATACATAACATATGCATCATATAAATACAACATAAATTCATTTGATATTTTAATAAATAACATACAATGAAAAATATTATAAAAAATATCTTAGTGAGAGATGAAGCTTCAGATTAGTTCACGTGCCTGTGAATTCCTACTAATTACTGCTAGAACATGATGCAGTTCTGCATTAATTCTATTATTTATACTTGTACACAAAAGTAAGCATTTCAGCAGCTTCGTTCATATAAAGTAGTAGAGAATTAAAAGTCTGTTTTCCCCCTGTAGTAACGTTACTCAATTATTCAAACTGCCTCCCAGTTTTATGTAAACAAATCACACCTTGTCAAAATCAAAATTAATAATCAATCAAGTGTCAACCTGGTTAGATAGATTCTTTCTTACATTTCCTTGAAAGAAATGTGTTGGAAACTACCGTTTTTGTTAAGAATTTTTTGCCAGGCCTTCATCTGGAGCTCTCTCTTTCTTAACATCAACAACATTTTGAAGGGCCTTCCTAACCTGTCCACCCACCATGGTTTCCTTTCTGGGAATCTAGTCACATCCTCCTCATTTTGTGTACGTATTTTACTCACTTTCCCAGAGTGCCTTTGACCACACAACTTTCTTAGCTTGCAATGCCTCATCCTCTATTCTCTCCTATCCAACTGTGGTAATCCTCTTAGTTCCCTTTGCCCAGGAAAATTTTCCTTCCCACTGAAGACCCAACTGATCTCTGAAGTCTTATGAACTTACATACAAGACATGGAAATAAGTACTGGGACTACTTTTTTCTTTGAGGGGAGACAGATTCCTAAAAATCAGTTGCATTGCCTGAACGTATGATCTTTTATTGTTTGTTACACATGGTTATTATTTTTTCATCTCCAGTCAGGCAGGAATGGGAGAGTGTCACACAACAGTGTTATACAGTTCTGTATCTCTCACTAAAAAACTAGACTGCCAAAACAAGCAGCAGGAAAGTAGTGCCGATTTGACCCTGACTCGATCATCATACATAAAATGACCATCTCTTTTTCATTGGTTTGGATATTGCACCTTTTTTTCCAAAAGTCCTTAGGGTATCAAATAACCAATTAAGTCTTCTAAGACAACTGTTGCTAGTGAGCCAGTTAAGTACTTATTTACTACAAGTTTTACTGAATGTGGATAAAACTCCTTCAATAGCATAAGTTTTTATTTGCTGATTCCCCACTGGGTAGTAGAAGTACATGAATACTAGTCAGTTGATAAGGTAGAATTATTCTACCGGCAGGGAAAAAAACCTCAACTAAGTAAGTGTATAAGTGGGCTGTGAAACAAACTTTCCCCTACAAAACAAGACTTCACTTGCCACAATAACACCTTGGTCACTAGTTCTGCTGAAGAATATCATGTTTTACAATTTCCTACACGCTGTTGCCAGACTGGGAAATGACAACCCAGAAATTAAATTTAAACATTTGAAACCTAATTAAAACCTCAATACCAACATTGTTAACCTTGGGTTTGTTTTATTTGCCACAGTCATCTAATGCCCATGTCTAAGGTAAACAGACTGTCTAAGAAAAGGCCATGTGCAGTTTATTTGAAAGGCACAAGTAAATTTTTGGCACTAACTTCTAATTAATTTTGGGTACTTCCCCTATTTTAGAAGCCTGGAATCATTTATTGCTATTTGGAATTCTAATTACACTCATTATACGCACTACTAATTTGATGATTTGTTCTGTATTATTTTGAGATTCAGGCATTCCAATTGTATATTTTTCACTCCAGTAAAATTATTTATATTATATAAATTTTATTTCACCAAAGGTTAGCACAGTGTATCACATAATTTTTTTTTTTATTTCCAAAGGAATCACAAGTAAGTTTCAGCACACTACCAAGTATTCTAACCATACTTATATATAGCCCTGGCTGGTGTGTCTCAGTGGACTGAGTGCCAGCCTGTGAACTAAAGGGTCATCACTTTGATTCCCAGTCAGGACACAAGCCTGGATTGCACGCCAGATCCCTAGTAGGGGGCACACAAGAAACATCAAACACACATTGATGTTTCTCTCTCTCTTTTTATCCATCCCTTCCCCTCTCTCTATAAATAAAAGAAAATATTTAAAAGAATAAATAAAATATCAACATCTTTAAAAATATATTATTATATACATATGTATATATGGCTTAAATTTTTTAAACTAGAAGTTTTAAAAGATGTTTCTATAAAATTATTTGAGCATTTGTGCATTTTGGGTCCAAATATGTGAATTCATAACAAAAGGCAGAACACACAGTAAGCTTGTAGAAAAACTTAGACCCTAAGTATTATTTTGTTGCTGCGGTTAGATGCCCATATACCCACAGATGTTCTATAATGTTCAAAAGGAGACAAAGGCTAAAAGGGATTGAGAGCCCGGAGCATGAGCTCAGATTTAGTGTTTATGAATCATAGTTCATAAGTGAAGTAGAAAACAAAATTTACTAAGAGAGATGGGTTAATTTGTTTTCTGATGCCCAATTAGATCAAAAAATATTGATGGTTGACAAGTGACAGCTAATTAGTGTCATGAGGCCAAATCTATGAAAAAGGAATTTGTGACAAATAAAAAAGTCATTCATTGGGTGGTTAGATGACTAAGTTTCTGGAGAAGGATTTTAGTTCTAGCAGTGGGAATTATTCAGCATAAAATGCAGCTTTTATACATGGTTCAATTGGCATTAGAGGGGAACATTAACCTAGAAGATTATAATGAAGTGGTATACATGAAGAAGTTATGAGGATAAGCACAAAGCAATTCTCCTTCCACCATATCCTCATCAGCATAAGAAGTCAAAGGAATCAGCATTATAGAGATTGTGCTAACTAAGAAGAGAAAGGACTGTTAAAAGATGCATAATGACTCTCATTTTACTTGATTTTTCCTGAGATGTTGTTCTGTTGGTATTTCCAACCTTCCTGAAACTCCCTTCCCTTTGCTTCTGTAATACCATTTGCTGACTCTCCCAAGGGTCACTCCTTCTCATTTTCACTTGAAGGCTGCTATTTTTTTGTCTTTGTATATTAATGTTGGGTTTCTTCCATTGTCTTCCTTGGCCTCCTTTTTTTACTCTGTATAACCTCCCAAGGTAATGTTACCCATGACTTCAACTAGGAGGTGCTCACTCTTAACCCAGAAATCTGTATCTTCATTCCCAGATCCAGATAGCCTGCTATAAAGTAAACATGTCCAATGGATGATCCCAGACCTATGCACTGCGCCATATATAAAGTTGAATCTTCTCTTCCCAGACTTCCTCCTTCCTCATCTGAAGAAATAACCCAACATCCACTCAATTGTCCCAGATAAAACTCCAGAAGTAATCATCCACACAGCTGTAGTGGACACCATGTGCCTGCTCAAATCCCTTTACCCACAATGTGTCCATCCCCAAGCTGCTGGGACTAGTGCCCACTGTAGTTCACAGCTGCTACCTTTTTCTGGAAAGGTGTCCTTAGTTGAGGAGAGCCACCACCCAGTGAACTTTGTCATTCCAGGGTAGCTCATTGTCAAATACTGACTGCTTCAGAAAAAAAAAAAAAAAAAAAAACCACTGTCCCTACCTCAACGCTGTGGTGCAGTTTATGCACAAGAGGCTAAGTCTCAATGTCATGAGACCAAGTCTTTCTTGGGTCCTCTCCCTTCTCCATCCAGCTGCGAGAGCACTTTCTTGAAGCAGAGGCACCCAACTCCTTGTCTCTGCTCCAAGAGAGGCCAACCTTCAACACTCCCCAAACCTGTATGTCAGAGTCCCAGTCATTCCACCTCCTTAGGAGTTTCCAAATCTATGCCCTTCCATCAACACTGCCACTGCCTCATTTGGGGTTTTCATTTGTTTATTTGTTTATTTATTTTCATCTTGTCTATTTTCTTGCCTCTTCACAAGCTAGAAAATTCCCAATTAACCTTCCAAAGTGGGTACCAGAACCTCCAGAAAGACTGCCTTGTATTTACACCTCTCCCCTGTAGTTGGTCCTTAGCTCAGCCTATGTCTGAGTGCTCCCCTCTGCATACCTGTCTACAAATACTTCTTATAATCCTCTGATTACTTACATTGTGTTTTCTTTACTACTCCATAAACCCCTGCAATGCAGGAGCCTTTTTAATCCCCTGTGTTTAGCCTAGGGATGTATATTTAGCAGACAATCAAAAGATTAATGTAAAAGGTAGTGATCTTAGAAGAAACAATAGAAGTTTCTGGCCACTGGATAGGTAGGGAAGGGAGTCGGCTCCTCTAACAACACACTGGGACGGTGCGCACAAAAAAAGGAATCACAACCCACTCAGGGAAGACAGAGAGGGTTTACTAAAAGTACAATACAGTCAGGTCAAGTACAAGAATAAAAAAGAGGTAATTATACATGTTTTACTATTTTCTAATGGGTCAGAATTGGGGGCTCTAATGAAAACACATGTGAGGCATTCGAGGCCAGTTTCATAAGTGTGTGACTAGTGCAATTACACAAGGCTTTCCCTCTAAAGCAGCCTGTGCTTTGTTTAATGCTTTGCTATAATCATCTTAGAATTTTTAATAATTCTTGTAAAGGGGTCCCACATTTTCCTTTTTCACTGGCTTCACAAAAATTATGTAGCCAGTCCTACGTATATTATATTCAGAATTAGTTACAAGTTAACCCATTAGTGAAACTGTAAAAAAAATTACTGATCACGTAAGTTTATCTTACTTTGTAAAGTCAGTTGTTCCTCCTCCACTCTCATTTCTCTTTACTTGTCTCAGCCTAGATTTCCCTGATCTCCCAGCAGGAGACAAAGGCTTAGTGCGCATGCTTTATGTGAGGGCCTGGCAGCCACAGCCAGGAGCGGCAGTAGACACATACAAGGATGTTCTGTCAAGTTACCTATGGCACAGATGCGCATGCTCATCCCATTGGACCTCCTGAAAGTCTTATGAACTGTCTCCTAGAAAAAGCACAACATGTATCCATTGTCTCTTATCCCACATTGGTCAGGGACAGCCCCACAAGATTTACTACCCTTCTTTCTATGGAGCATGCCCACAAGGGTCCTGAAAGCGTCAGAGAAACCAGGATGGGTGCACACTGTGGTCCCCATGGGGCACTGCCACGTTGCCCCTGTGCAAAGCTGGTCAAAGCCTCTCAGAGCTGGTTGATGCAGGAGTGGTGGAGGTAAGAAGTGGAACCAAGAAGATATGATATGGTCCTGAAGAAATGCCCTATATGGCGCAATTCAGCTCTTTCTAATTTACATTCCCATTATTGTTTAGATGTATGACTCAACAACGTCAAATGCACACTCTTAAAAAGCAGGCACTGAGGCTTATTCAACTCATGTCTCCAACATGGTGCTTACGCTACAGAATAAAAAACAGCAGGTTGTCCAAATGCTATACACCCTATTTCAGATTTGTTTGAGAACTTGATACTTACACCAAAACAGCACATGACAAGAGCGGCAATGTTCCTGTGCACAGCGACAGGTCTCATGAAATCCACACTTTGGGATCTGATCACAGCTCTCATATGCAGCTCCTCAATGTGTTGGAAACCTCCAGCCTCCTCCAGAAGAGAATAGGCTCCTTGGAGTAAGCTGTTAAATGGCCGTGAGGGAGGGACGGGGGTGTTTCATATTCACTTCAACAAAAAAGAGGTGGAGAAAGGCGCAAGGGGGATAAATGGGGATGGAAGGAGACTTGACTTAGGGTGGTGAATGCACCATACAGTGTACAGCTGATGCGTTGTGGAATTGTGCACCTCAAACATGTATAATTTTGTTAGCCAGTGTCACCCCAACACATTAAGTAATAAGGTGGAAAAAGATGCTTTAAAAAACCATGTGATACATTGTCATTGTCATCCATCTGGCCAAACAGTAGAGCATCAGTGGGCTGCACTGGGAGCAAACTGCACTTTCCCAGATGGCAGGACAAGGGGACATATGCACTTTTATTCCAAGATGTAAGTGGAATCTTACACATCCCAGTGGGGACATCCCAATAAAAAACATCTGTGTGCGGTAAACTGAAGTAGGATGTCATAAGCAGTAAACCAGAGGAGGGATAAAAGCCACATTTTGGAAACTTTACAATGGACTTGCTTATCACAGAAATCTTGGGGGGTAACCCAAAAACAAAGAAGCCTGTATGCAGGAATATGCCCTTCCTTTGTCTCCCTTACCCCAATTTAACTTCGGACGTACTAGGAACCACTGTAAACAAGCATTACAGGTTTCCATACCTTAAAAGTAGTAAGATGAGGCAAGAGAAAAAATCAAATTAGTTAAGAATTCAGTTTTAAATAACAACACTGAACCAAAAACATTGATTACTAGAAGGATGCTGTTTTTGGTTCAGAAGATAAATGGAGGCTTTTAATTCCAATATCAGCATGACTAGAAAAATCTATGCAACCTCCTGACATTTCAGCCAATGGGGTAGAAAATCTCTAGTTTACAAATGGGGTTGGAATGGGCCATGGGAAAAAATGTCAACTACTTTACTATGTATTGAGTCCCACAAATTCAATGTATTTGTTAGAACTCTTCCATACCTGTTTAATGACTGACAGCATGCATGAATAAATTAAGTCCCAGTTAAAGACTGGGGTATTGTCGATGTGGAAATCATTGAAGTCAGATTCTAATAAAATTCATTCAGAGATTCCTACAAAATTGGAATGGTTATAAACCTGGTAGCCAAAAATATATCATGTCTTCATAGAGCCACAATTAAATGAGAAAACTTCATTAACTAAGAGGGGGTGTATCTCACAGTGTGAGATGTAGGAAACAGGCAAATTATGCAACCCTTCTGCCTTTTCTTACAAAATATTTAATAAAAAATATCTCATTGAGAACTGATATAGGCAATGGGAAAATGGGAACAGAAGGATTTATGAAATATAATTCTTTTTTCTTTTTAGTGAGAAAGATTTACATGTTGAGTAAAGTTAGGTTAATCAGAAAACAAAGTTAGAAATACTGAGTGGCTGAAATTACAGGTAAAATTAAGAAAAAAGAAAAAATAAATTTGAGTGGAAAGTAGTACATAAATAATTCTATGCTTTTTTATCCCATAATTTTATCCTTGTCTTCAGTGACCCTTACCTGTGCCTCATGATACACCTCTTGAATTCATTCCAAAAGTGTTAATCATTTATTTCTCATTTTATTCTCTGTGCAGACTAATTAATATTCAACATCTGTTGCCGAATTTATCATGTGAGTGTTACAAAATTATTCATATATAAGTATTCCTTTATTTTCTGCTTCCTTTCTCTCTTGTTCTTCTCCTTTTCTAAAGAAAAAGGATTCTTTCTGACTACTTCTTGGACCATCCTTTGAGGTGCAGAATTGATGGAATAGGTTGAATTTCTTGGAGAAGGCTGTCAGAGTTGATTCTCTTGCTCAGGGATTCCTGCACAGTTAAGAATATCAAATGAGGCAGCAAAAAGAGAAGGAGGCAATAGACAGAATTATTTGGTAGAAGAAACAACGTGAATAGGAGACAGCAGTATAGTAAAGCAGGTGAATGAGAGGAAGAGAATGTGGGCAATCGCCAAGGGAGCAGAACTGTGTTTCAGCATTTCAGCAAAGAGAAAAGTGGGTTTTAGTAGGAAAATGAGGGTGAAGAATAAAAAGAAAGAGCTTGGGACAAATATGTGAGCCTCAAGGTTGAGGAACAGAATGAATTAAGAAAGGGGGTATGAAGAAACGTTGCCATGGGTTACAAAACTACTTCTACTAATATTCTTTGAGAGATGAAAGCTGTGGTGTACAGTCATTACTTTTGTAAAAGCTATTACTATCCCTTTTTTCCTCTGACTAAAAAAAAGTTCAGATAACAGTGAAGTGAGGTCTTGATCAAAGAGAGTAGTTCCACCAACCCCAAGTCACAAATCATGACCATCAGTCCCTGCACTAGCAGTGCTCTTGGCTTGTGATTGCTTTAAACTTGAACTTGTATCTTGGGACTGACAGATATAAAGGAAAGCCTAACCAAGAGAGGAAAAGGGCCCTAATTTCTGAACAAAAATGCAAAGTTATTAAAGAAACAACTCCTTCTTCTCCCACTTCTTTCACTTTTTTCTGCCAAGATAGTCTTAGAGATCTAAGCACTGACTAATCATTAACTATTTATTGAGTCACTGAGCTAATGCCAGTGACCACTACTTTAAGATTTTCTCTAGTGTGGGAAAAATAAACTGCTATCTACTTAAACCACAATAGTTGGGTTTTCTGTTACCTACCACTGAATGCATTCTTAGTTAATCAAGTAAAGATCCCATTTTTGATTTATAAGAGTATCTCACAGAATGAAGAGAATATCACTTCAAGTCAGGCTGCAGCAACCCTGAAATGTATTAACATATTCTCACAATACATCATAATTATTTGCACATGTATACTTCTCACATTCTGAGAGCTTCAATAAGAATTGCATTCTGTTAGTCTGCCTGTCTCCAATATTGTCACAAGTACAAGGTGTACTATGGCAGCTTGTTAAATGCTGACTGAGTGAATGCATAGAACTGAAAACACTAAATGAGGAAATATAAACAGTTCAGGTATAAACAGGTTCTTTAAAGCCAACTCAGAAAAGCTTTCACTTAATCAATGCCTTTTGTCCTACCTTCAGATATTTGAGCCATATACACTTTGAAATAGATTAACTTTAAGTATTCTGAGTTCTAGGTTTCTTATCTTCCCTCTAGATCAGCCCTACCCAACCCAGCAAGCAGTCAGCGTTGCTCTTGTGATGGTAAGTCAACCACAGGATAAATAAATCAACCCACAGGATAAATAAATCCAGCTTACATCATACTTTTTACATTCAATATTTTTTCCTATGTGACAGGATGCTTAAATCAAAATATCAATTTGCACATTCTGCATACATTTACATATTATGCTCAAGCATCCTTAACTCAAACCTTGTAAGATAAAACCCAATTAATTAATTACTGCAACCTACTGCAATTGTATTTAAACCCAGTATTCACAGTATGACACACAATGTATTTTTAAAGCAATTAATTTAATCACATTCCAGTTGTGAGAGAGCCAACGCATAAAGACAAAGAGCTAGAGACAGACATAGAAAAAGGTAGAACCAAGGGGGTCTGCAGCCCCCAAACAAATTTAATTTTAACATCAATAGTAGAAATCTAAAAATCAGGCATGTGAATTATTGCAGAATGTTAAAGATCCTAATGTCCTCAATATCTGTTCTAGTGTGATAACAAGAAATCTATTCTTGATATAAGAAGGGTCAATTTACTCTTAGTTCAGTTCTACATAATTTACATTGCCAGGTATTATGTAAGAACTGGGCTCTCTCTTCAGATTACTAGAGCAATTACTGCTGTTACTGCAGTCCACACCAGTGCCTCTTCTCCCAAAGCTGTTGTCCTTCCAGTTACTATCACACAACTTACCATCTAATTATTTTACAATTATTTTATATATGCTGCTTTCTCTTATTGACTTGATCAATCTCTGCAAAAGCCAGGATCGTGGACTATATTTATGTAGTTACATAAGTTCCTGACAGTGTCTTAAAGGATAAGTATACAATAATTTGATCTGGAAAGCACTGAATTGAGTTGTGAAGAAGAAAACATTTAAAAGCCAGTGTAGCTTCATAGAGGTCATTTAGTCTTGTTTTTCAGTGACACAGAGCACTCATGTTCTGAGGGATAACACCAGAGGACCTTTGAGAAAAATCATATTACAGAGGCATACCCACACACTGGCTAATATTGAAACAAGTTGAAAAGAATAAATCCAAAATTCAAGAAAGTAGAAAATTATGGATGAATCATGAAAGATGAAGAATCAAAAATTACAATAAAAAATTAGCAATGGTCATTCCATAGCTAAAAACAGTTTATTTAAAATTAAGAGCTCAACATGTAGATTCAATAGCAGTTTGGCCATGGCAGAACACAAGATTGTAAACTCAAATATATGTGTGTGTGTGTGTGTGTGTGTGTGTGTGTGTGTGTGTATATATTCTCAAAAATGAAGCAAAGAATAAATGATATTAATGGAAGAGAGCCTATAGGACATGATAGACCAAGTGAAAAGATATAATATTTATAAAATTAGAGTACAAGAAAGAGATGAAAGAGGAATTGGGTAGAACAATCATTGTAAAAATAATATCCATTACTTTTTAAAAATATCAAATATAAGCTATAAATCTACAAAATTATGAAGCTCAGAAAATTCCAAGTAGGATAAATAAGTACAGAGAAAACACACCTAGGCTCATCTTCATAAACATGCTAAGCACTTAAGTAAAAAAAAAAAAAAAACCTTTAATGTGGGCGGCAACCTTTGAAGGACAGTAATTAAACTTACTGATTACTTTCAGAAGTAATCCACTCTCAACAATAATGTTTTTAAATAAAAGACAATGGAATGGCAGCTATGTATTAAAATAATGTAAGTACTAATCTACAACTTTATGCCCACTAAAATATTCTTTAAAAAGCTGAAAGAAATATGCCCCAGAACTTTTTTAAATGCGAAACTTAATTACCAAAAGACAATTAAAAAGGTCTTCAAAATAAAGGGAATTTTTTAAACAAAAGAAAAAATGCAGAAAAATGCACAGACATGAATGAAATGATCCAGAAAGCACAGATCTGTGACAAAAGATAGAGATAGACTGGTTTCTAAAAATAGTATTTGCATTGACTTCTAGAGTTAGAAATACATTAATGTAACATTATGTGACAGAATAATGCAAATGATACGAGACTTAAACAGAATTATGTTTTAGATCTTGAGGCAGTTAAAAATTCTATTAATCTCAATATATTAAAGATGCACACTGAAATCTCCATGTAACCAAAAAAAAGAAATAGAAAAAGAGGGAAATAATTTAAAATATTCATCTAGCAAGTTAATAGAAGAAAAATATAACCATATTTTGTGTGTTTTGGTTAAACAAAACGAAGCCAAGAATGAAGGGGAATAGAATCATAAAAGAGATCGACTTAAGAGAACAACAGGTGGTATATTCTACCTTTTTTTGGCACTAAGTGCCTATGAGCTTAATACTCTATTAAACTTAATATTTAATTAAAGGTTAAGTGCCAAGATGAATAAAAAGGAACTACATGCTACTTATCAAGAGGAACACTTTAAACATAGCAACACAGAAAGACTGATGTAAAAGACTGAAAGATAAAATATCATACAAAACCTCACAACAATGAAAAGCATTGGTATAGCTGATTCAGATAAACTAACATCAAAGTAGGCTTTTAGGAAGAAGTATTGTTAGATGTTAAAAATAAAAAGATAGTCTGGTAAGCGTTTAATACCCAAAATTTATAAATAAATTATACAACTCAATACCAAAAAATAAAAAACCCAATTCAAAAATGGGCAAAAGACCTAAATAGACATTTCTCAAAAAAAAAACAAACAGATGGCCAGTAACATGTGAAAAATGTTCAACATTCTTAATCATCAGAGAATGGCCACTGTCAATAAATCGACAAACAAGTGTTGAAAAGCAAACGCTCCTGCACTGTTGGTGGGAATACAGATTGGTGAAACCACTGTGGATCACAGGATGGAGTCCCCGCAAAATTAAAAATGAAACTGCCTAATGAACCAGCAATTCCATTTCAGGGTATATACACCTGAAGAAACCCAAAACACTAATTCAAAAGAATATGCACACCTTTGAGTTCATTGCAGTATTATTTACAGTCCCAAACTATCAAAGCAACCCGAGCGCCCATCAGCAGACAAGTGTATAAAAATGTGATGGTACACACACACACTGGAATATTACTCAGCTGTAAAAAGAATAAAATCTCACCATTTGCAACAGACTGGATGGACCTAGAGGGTATTGGGCTAGGTGAAATAAATCAGTTAGAGAAAGAAAAATACCATATAATTTCATTTATGTGTGGAATCTCAGGAAGAATATAAATGAACAAACAAAATGGAAACAGAATTATAGATATAAAGAAGAGACTGATGATTGCCAGAGAAAAAGAGGTTTGGAAGACTGAGTAGAAAAGGTAAAGGGATTGAGAATTATAGATCGGTAGTTACAAAATAGTCATGGGAATGTAAAATGAAGCATAGAAAATATACTCAGTGATACTGTAAAACTTAAATCAATCAATCAATTTCAGTTGCTTAATAGTCAGTCCCACAAAAAATATCAGAATCGCAAATCCATATCCTCCCAATTAGCACAGTTTCAAAACATGCAAAGTAAACATTAATAGAATTTTTAAAAATGGAAAGATCCATACATCACTTGGATATGTGTATTTAAGTGCCTTGGCCCCTGGTTAACATGGGATCAATTCCACAGGCATTACACATCTCAGTATAAAAGGTAAAATGTTGAAGTTTTAAAAAGAAATATAGAAAAACAGTTGATGAAATTAGCATAAGCAAAGATTTCTTAGGTGAAACATAAAAACATAAAAGCCTTTATGTCTAGACTTTAAACTGCACTGTATTAAGACTCAGAATCTATATTCAACAAAAGATACCATTAAGGAAGAAATAAAGCAAACCTTAAAGTGAAAGATGTTCCTAACTTATATATTACAGAGAGGACATATCTCAAATGTGTAATGACTTCTAAAAACATTGAGGAAAAAATGCTCTGGCTAGTGTAGTACAGTGGATTGAACATGGGCCTGTGAACCAAAGGGTCACTGGTTCCATTCCCAGTCAGGTTACATGCTTGGGTTGCGGGTCAGGTCCCCAGTAGGGGGCATGTAAGAGTCAACCATGCATTGATGTTTCTCCCCCTCTCTTTCTCATTCCTTTCTCCCCTCTAAAAAAGCAACAAACCTGACCAAATAATGAACAAAAGAATTGAATAAAGACTTTATAAAATAGGATATAAATGTTATTAAGTATATTAAAGTTGCTTAACTCCATTAGTGTTTAGGGAATACGAGTTAAAACCACAATATGACACCAGTAATGGATAATAAAATGACAATAACTTAGAACAGCTAAATTAAAAATCAAATGCTATTCAGTGTTGACCAGAATGCAGAGCAAGCAGAATTCCCATATCTTGTATGTACAATTACAAATTGACACAGTGACGTTAGAAAACTGTTTGGTCCTATTTACTAGGCATATACATACAATCCAGCAGTTTCACTGCTAGAGCATACCCCAGAGAAATGCATATGAAATTTTAGATCTAATTTATGTTGCAATACGTTGTAATAACAATAATTCAATGCTGTCACAGATTGTGTTCTCTAGAAGATCACAACCTGTGGGAAAAAAGGGGGGCAGGATTTGACAGGGCAAAATGAACTGCAAGCCCTGTAAAGCCTCGGCCAAGCTGTTAGAGAGCCCATCACTGTGTCCCTTCCTGAACTGCAGTGAATGAGCTTTTTTTACCACTCAGCTGCTGGATTCTTCTCAGGCTGCTTTGGGAAGAATGCGACATTGGGCAAATCAACTCTCTAGCTGAAAGCAACTCTGAAAGACCAGAGAGCTCAGATTTGCCTTCTGAACACTCTCCCTGCATTGGGCAGCAAGTTCTTTCTTGAAAGAGGAACTGGGTGGAGCATCTGCAGATCAGCCACAAGGGTTTCAATGACCTGGTTCTCATTTACCCCTACACTAATTGTACAGGGAGGCCATACATGTGCTCTGCTCTGGGCCCTTGCACAAGCTGGTAGCTGTGTCAGGAACCCTCTTCCACCAGTGATTTGTCTGGGTAACTCTCTTACCTTCTTCAGGTCTTTGCTCAACTATCGTCTTCTCAGAGAGGACCAAACTGAAGAACATGTATTAACTTCCCACCAACTCCCATCTCCTACTCCACATTTTCTCTACCTCATTCAATGTCTGCTCATTCCTTTGCATATATCATCTCCTAGCATATTACACAATTTTCTTATTTTTCACTATATTGCCTATTATTGGGTACCTGTCCCATCTAGAATATAAACTCCACAAAGACAGGAATCATTTGCTTTGTTCACTGATATGTTCCTAGAATAGTACTTGGCACATAATAGGTCTTAAAATTTGTCAAATGAAATTGAATGAAAGTTTGTCTTTACCCCTGAACATGTACCCACTAGCAAAATATCAATATCAAAAGAAAATAATATTATACCATCCAGTCTAGGGATGGTATAATAGGGGAGTCTAGGGGAGGAGGATGCCTGCCTGTTAGAAAAAGGAGCGGAAATGCTAAATAATGGTATCATTAATTAGTGTCATCTTCTCTATTTTTTTTCCTGAGGGAATCTTCACACTGTGTGTCACTGACTAGAGAAGTAGGCAGAACATAAAAGACTGTCATAGCATTAGGCATAAATGTACCCGTTGCTCAAAATCTATTCCTGGACACTATTTTAGCTTATTAAGTAATTCGCACCTACAATCAGAGATCAGTAATAAAAGGACAGAAATATTGACATCATAGAAAAAGGTTAAAAGTACAATTATCTATTCTAATAAAAATTAAAGTAGCTAATATGTGTTGACTGTATATTATGCATCAGTTACAGCATTAAGTCCTTTTCATGAATTGCCTCATTTAGTATTCACATTTCTATGAACTCTGTATTACTATTATCCCATTGTGATTTAATTTATACTTTTCTCACATTATAATGAAAACTTACTACTTTTACAGGATAGATACTCAAAGCATAGCAGGATTAATCGAGGACGCAGAATTAGTCTATGGTGAAATAGAATTTGACCCCAGATGTGGAGTAGAATTTGACCCCAGAAAATTGCAGAGTCCGCAAGCACCCTGTTTCGTCTGTTCCTCAACCCTCCCCACTGTCCATGCCTCCTCCAACAGGACTTCACACAAATGCAGAAGTAACTTGCTTTGTGATGAACCTCTGACGTGTGGAGTGTATGTGTCTGCATGCAGTGTTACCCTGACTAACACAGAGGGAAGTTAGAAGCATTTTCAATTATATATTTCTGTAATCGTGGTGTGGCTCGTCCACACAAGTGTGAACCCTGCTTGGTGTTGCAGTTGTCAGCTCCCAGTAGGCCTCGTCCGCCCCACCTCACCCCTCACCCCTCAGCAGCTCACCCCTCAGAGGTGTTAGGACCCAGAAAACAAAACCACAGAGCAAGAGCCCAGATTACGTGGGAGCCCAGGCTTTACAGGACATAAGAGGCCTCTGCTTCCCTGCTTTTCTCAGCTCTGGTTTTTTATTCTTAGGTTTTCCTCCAAGCACTAATACTGATAAATTTAACAAGTAAAGCCACATTATTTTTGTTTTTTTATTTTAAAATTAATTTGAGAGAAACATCAATTTTTTGGTTCCTGTTATTTATACATTCTTTGGTTGATTCTTTTTTTTAAGATTTTTTATTTATTTATTGTTAGAGGGGAAGGGAAGGAGAGAGAGTGAGAAATATCAATGCATGGTTGCCTCTCATGAGTCCCCTGATGGGAACTGGCCTGTAATCCAGGCATGTGCCCTGACTGGGAATCAAACCATAATCCTTTGGTTCATAGGCCTGCGCTCAATCCACTGAGCTACACCAGCCAGGGCCATTGGTTGATTCTTGTGTGAGCTCTGATTGGGGATTAAACCCAGAACCTTAGTTTATTGGGATGACACTCTAACCAACTGAGCTACTCAACCAGGGCTACACTGTTTTTTATCTTCCCAATCCTGCCAAGACCTGCAGGACCCAGAAGTTCCCCCAACCTGCAAACTCAAGATTAAAATTTTATATGCTTAAGGCAAAACTTCCATTCCTTGACCTCAACTCTTTGTGGCACAAACTCCTCCCAGACTGTCCTGAAAGGTAAAACCAATTAGACCTAAGGAGACCCAACTTCTCATTTGCATATGTGTGTTCTCATTCTCGGACCATTCTAGTCCGGCAGGGCTGTGTTACTGTATGTGAAGCAGGATCACTCAGCTAGGTGAGATCTCTACTATGATGCAGACTTTTCTCATTCTGGATGTCAAACAAAACCAACCATTCCACAGTTCTAGCTTTCCCCTCTTGCTTTGGTATCAATCTTTCTATGAGAATTAACTCCTTCTCTTCAAGGTCTAGCTGATACATCTTTGTATTAAATAATAAGAATTGTATCTTTATTTGCCTCGACTGCTCTTTTGATCAAGATTTCACATGCTCAATTCCATGTGCATCCCACTGGCTCACACTCGGTATCAATGCCACAACCAATGAAACACAGGTGAGTAAATGTTGCCTTTGGCTGAGAATCCACAGGCCTAACTATTACCCGGGGGAGCTCTCATTAAAGCAGAGTCTCTGCCCAGGCTGGAGTGGCTCTGTTGGAATGTCGTCCTATAACCCAAAGACTGGGGGTTTGATTCCCAGTCAGGGTACATACCTAGGTTGTGAGTTTGATCTCCTATCTGAACAGATAAGGGAGGCATCCAATGGATGTTTCTCTCTTTTCTCTCCTCTCTCACTTCCTCTCTCACTAAAATCAATTTAAAAAAATTGATTCCTGTCCTTAAGTGAGGATTAAAAACATTTAAAAAGTAGAGGCCTGTACAGACTTGTGCAAGTTATGCTCTGACACGAAGGGTAATGGGAAGAGTGGGCTCTGGGAGTCCCTGTCATCCATGTGTTCACCTTTGAGAAACTGTCTATTTGTACAAAAAGGTGGCAACTTCTTTTCCTTACCTTCACCACTACCACTGCCTGAAGATTCTCTTGAGCAGTAGGTAGTCTAGTTCATTTTGCTCAGTTTCCTTTTTCTGCATGCAGTTGAGCTGACATGATTTTGAAACATATTTGGGCGGTGGGGAGAGAGGCTGAAATAAATTTAACTGGAGAAACTGAAGAACTGGGAGAGCAGAGGGAAACAGAATGGGGAAGCTTTCCTAGGTAGAAAAAAGCTGGAGAAAGCAGGGTGGTTAGGGGCTATTGTTTTGAGTTTTTGCTGTTGTTTTTGAAATTATACTTTGCAGGCTGTTTTATGATACTTTTCTTCATCTTCCTCTGAAAACATAAGTAACATATCAATTGTCCTTTTTGGATTTTTAAATGCTCTTTCGTGTCGAGGGAGAATTTTATGAAGTGAAAAGTGGGCTTTAGGGAAAATGTGGAACAAAAGGAGTTAAGTCACCTCAGTTATGTAGGATAAATATACAAATATGCAAACATATTTAAGTCAAAGCATCTCCTATACCAGCCTTTTGAGGGTTGTAACACCTATTTTTATACTTTTAACTAACAAAAAGACAGGTACTCTTTTCTGTATTGTACATTATTATAATATAGTACTTATTACTCCAGCAACACTATGAGGCTAATATTATTCTAACTTATTTTATGGATTAAAAAACTAAAGCTTCAAGATGAACTAAGAAGCTTAATATTTCACAGCCAATAAATAGCAGAGCAAGAATTTTAACCTAAGAGGTGTCTAATTCCAAAGCCCATTATGCCTTTAACTTTCCCATTACACTCCTCTTATGCAAGGTCATTAACCTAATTAACTGACACCATTTCAATGGGCTTTATTTCCACTCACACTAAATTTATGAAAGGCTAACATATATGTCTATATATTGCTGATATATTTCAGCACAAAATATTGAGTAACTACTGTATGCCAGAGACTGTGCTGGGGTCAGGGCAAAGATGAATTAAGACACCATTTAAGATCTCGAGAGGCTCACAATTTAGCAGGAATAAACAATCATATCGTGCTGTTTCTTATAACAAAATGTTATTTTTCAAAAAGCCTATTTGGAAATATAAATAATACTAAAAATATACACATAAATAATGATTGTTATCATAAGTAATAACTTTTCCCAAAATTCAGAATCAAATGTGACTAAAAATCATCAGCCTGACTGTTTTTTCCCCCCTCAGGTGTATAACACCAATATTGTGTTGGGTTAGAAATTTGGACCTGCAAATTATGTTTTATTCTATTACCTCTAAAAGGCAATGCCTTTAACAAATAGACACACTGCAGAGTATGCACATGTTGCTTTCATCAATAATCTTCCAGAAACTATTTAATCGGGAGTTAATGCGTCTATAAACTAAAATACGTAAGTGATATAGTACCTGGAATGCTAACCAGCTCTGAGCAGCATGAGCCCACATGTCACACAGATGAAAATTCAAAGTGTCCCAAAGTACCAGAGAAAGCGTAAGTGAGAAGTACTTAGCTGGCTCTATTAGACTGTCTTTTTAGATTAGCTACGTCCAAGTTCCCGGGCCAAGTTTAATCATATGCTTCTCTTTGACTGTACTTCTCTTAGCTTGCAGGACTTCACCTGGACATAATATTCCCTCTCAAATCACTTTGTCAAAGTCACTTTTGTAATGTTTTCCAAACACATGACCACAGAGAACTATAGTAGCTATTATTCTTACTACAATGGCAAACAGCGCCTGCAGCATGAGGAGCAGCACCCACAGTAAATGTCTCCTTGCAGCTTAGCCATGTTCTTTCCTTATTGCTCAATTCTGCTCCATCTTAAGGATTTCATTTGGCATTGTGTGTTGAAAGTGAGCTTTGGAAATTACACAAATTCTACTCGGGAAGCTTTCTTTTGCTGTTTAATACGATATATATTTTTTTTACTTTGAAATGTCAGTTGTTCTCTTCCAAGCTAGGCCCATGGTTTTCAAACTGCGTGTAGTGAAATCCATGCTCTTTTCAAATACAATTGTTAAAGGCACCCAGCATGCCATATATGACAACATAAACTGTTTTCTCAAGAAGTTGAATTGTCTGTTGGAAGATTCATTGTTGAAATCATAGGCATCTATATAGCCGTTTGAACATCACTCCCTTAGATATTCTTGTGTAACTGGTGAAAAGCATCACATATTTGTATTGCAACTGTCCCTTAGATGCTAATAGTCTTCAATTTATGGATCTTTTATAACTCGTAAATTTGGGATAGCCAAAGTCAGATGGAACTGGGCTCAAACTCTGACTCACTGATTCTTTATTGTGGCTTTGAGCATTTGACTCAAAGTCTGCATCAAGGCTTTCTTAGCACTGGAGTGAAAGAATCAATCCCTGTGATACAGGGCGGGTTTCAGGTGAAGGAGGCCAAGTTCAGTAGATCTTTGTCATTCAGCAAAGCTCCCTAGAGAAAGCTGATCTTCTCTCTGCTTACATCACAATACACACTTATAGAGCATTCAGACCACAAGTCAACTGCCTCTTCAACTTTCACAAAGATTTCATGTCACTTGACAAGAAATGTTTCAACTCAGTTGGTGAGAATGTAAATTAGTATGGCCACTATGAAAAACAAATTCCTCAAAAAATTAAAAATAGAACTACCATGTGATCCAATAATATCTCTTCTGGGTACATATTCAAAGGAAATGAAAACAAGATATTGAAGAGAGATTTGCATTCTCAAGTTTTTTGTAGCATTATTCACAATATCCAAGGTATGGAAATAATCTAAGTGTCTATAAATGGGTGAACAGATAGAGATGGGATACACACACACACACACACACACACATATATATTTGAACTTGGGGGTCAGGGCAAAGACCTGAATATATATATTTTCATCCATGAGAAAGAAGGAAAGCCAGCCATTCACAGTGACACAATAGACCTTGAGGGCATGATGATAAGTAAAAAGGTCAGACAGAGAAAGACGAATACTGAGTGACATGTAGAATCTATAAAATCCACAGTCAGAGAAACAAGGAGGACTAGTCTCCATTTCCCCAATCCAGTGCTGGGGAAATGGAGACTAGCTGGTCAAAGATAATAAACTTCCAGTTAGAATATGATTGAGTCCTGGAGATCCAATGCACAGCACCACGATTATGATCAACAATACTGCATTACATTCCTGGAAGTTGCTAAGAGCATATCTTCAATGTCCTCAGCAATGGTAATCATGAGATGTGATGGAGATGTTAGCTAATGCTACAGAGATGCTCATATTGCATTATATTAGTGTATCATATCAACATGCTGTAAATGTTAAACCAGTGATTTTCAACTGCTGTGCCACAGCAGGCACACTGGTGTGCTGCAAGAATTCTTAAAACATGTAACACCTGACTAGTCAGGAGCACTGACCTCTTTTCCCTTAGACTGTCAAGTAAAAAAATGACAGCAGCCAACATAACAATAGCCATCCAGTGAGAATGAACCAAAATTACACCTATTTTTGCCAAATCACCAAATATATATTTTTGGTGTGCTACGTAATTTTACTAGTTTATGTGTGCCAAGAGAGGAAAAAGGTTGAAAATCCCTGCCTTAAACTTACACATTGTTATATGTCAATTATCTTAATTCAGCTGGAAAAAATAATCTAAAGACAAAGTTTAAAAAAAATGTTTGTACTGTTTGGACCAATTCCTGAAACAATTTCAAAATAAGTTTTACAAAACCCATATACAGAAACTGATTTTCTCATCACATGTAAGCCACCACTTTTTCTCTCTCGCCTCTAAATATAAAGCTTCTATATTATAACACCATATACCTTCATTATTGCTTTTTTCTTTCCCTGTGCTTTTATCAAATACCCACTGTGCCTTTTCTTTAATTACACAGTGTAAGTATAAATGGTAATTTGGATGTATCTTTTATGAAGGCATTTATATCATTTTGCCATTTTTGAAGTCAAGTGCATACTGGTTCAACAGTTTCCAAAAATAAATGCAAAATCTTCACCTAAACTCAAGTTCCTTCACACATTAAAATACTTAAATGGCAACATAGTTTTTTAAGAACTAAGATAAAATACAGACCAATATACATCAGGGTATTTTTGCTTGTTTTTTTCTATACTATTTTTATTGCAGAATATCTCTGCAAGACTATTCACACTAATGCTTTTCAAAATAGCATATTCTTGGTTTTTTTTTAATAAACTTTATTTTGTAGAGCTGTTTTAGTCTCACAGCAAAACTAATGAGAAGGTACAGAGTTCTCCTAAAACTCCTGTCTCCACACACAACCTACCCTTGCCAAAGTGAAACATTTGCTACAATCAATAAACTTACATTACTATCATTAGCACTCAATGTCTACAGTCAATTTTAGGGGTCACCGTTGGTATGCATCCACCATTGCAGTGTTATACATAATAATTTCACTCCCTTAAAAAACCTCTGTTCTCTGTCTACTCTTCCTTCCCCATCCCTCAAATCCTGACAACCTTTGTACTGTCTTTGTACTGTCTCCATTGCTTTGCCTTTTCCAGAATGTTATATATCTGAACCATATTTTATATAGCCTTTTCAGATTGGCTTTTTTCACTTAGTAGCATGCATTTGAGAATCTCCCAAGTCTTTCATGGCTTTATAACTTTTTTAGTGCTGAATAATATCCCATTGGCAGAATGTACCAAAGTTTATCCATTCACCTACTGAAAGACATCTTGATTTCTTCAAAGTTTTGACAATTATGAATAAGGCTGCTATAAACATTAATGCACAGGTTTTTATGGACACCTAAGTTTTCAATTCATTTGGCGAAATAACAGTGGGAGTGACTGCTAGATTGCCTGATTATAGTATATTCAGTTTTGTAAGAAACTACCAAACTATTTTCCAAAGTAGCTGCACCATTTTTGCTTTTCCACCAGCGATGAACACGAGTCCTTGTTGTGCTACATCCTCACCAGCATTTAGCACTGTCCATGTTTGGGGTTTTCACCATCATAATAGGTGGGTGGTGGTGTCCTGCTGTTTTAATTTGCAATTCTTTAATTATACTATGAAGCTGAGCATCCTTTTATGTTATTCCTATATATTATCATTTCATCTATCTTACGCTATTTGCCATCTATATATCTTATTGTATAAAATGTCTGTTCAGGTCTTTGGCGAGCTTTTCAATCAAGATATTTGTTTTCTTATCATTGAGTTTCAAGAGTTCTTTTTGTGTACTGGAAAACAGTCCTTTACAGATGTGCCTGCAAATTTTCCCCCTTGAATGGGGCTCCTTGGTAATTCTCTAGATATTCTTTTTTACATATCAGAAGCTTTTAATGTATGAAGTCCAGCTTATCAGTTATTTCTTTCATGCACTCAGCATTTGTGTTGTAGGTAAAATGTCATTACCAAACTCAACGTGGTCTAGAGTTTTTCCTATGCTTTCTGCAAGGAGTTTTATAGTTGTTGTTTTTTATTTTACATTTAGGTCTGTAATTCATATTGAGTTAATTTTTGTCAAAAGTATAATGACTGTTTCTGAGCTTTGTTTTTGCATGTGGATGTCCAGTCATCCCAATGCCATTTGTTGAAAAGACTGTCTTTCTGCCATTGCATTGCGTTTTGTCACTTTGTCAGAGATTGGTTGACCATTCTTATGTGATTTTATTTCTGAGCTCTTTACTTCATTCCATTGATATATTCACCTATTATTTTTTCAGTACCACAGTGTCTTGATTGTTGTAACTTTACAGTAAGTCTTACAGTTCAGTAGCATCAGTCCTCCAACTCTGCTCTTGTCCGATCTGGGGTTGACTATTCTAGGTCTTTTGCTTCTCCATAGAAACTTCAGAATTATTTTATCACTCTCCACAAATTACCTTGCTGGGGTTTTCATTGGGATTGCACTGAATCTATAGATCAAGTTTTGGAAAGAACTAATATTAAGTCTTCTTATCCATGAAGTGTAATATCTCTCCATTTACTGAGTTTTTTCATTTCTTTCATCAGAGTTTTCTACTTGTCCTCACAGAGAACTTATATGCATTTTGTTAGATTTGGTTTTGTTTCTATAGACAAAAACCACTGCAAATTTTAAATTTATAAGCAACCACATGAGGTGTTTACAAGGTCCACAGAGCTAGGAAATCTCCCCAAGAATATATGTACAATCCAACCACAATAGAGGTGTATGAGATAGGCACAGAATTTAATACCAAAAAGAACTAAATTTAACTTCTAACAATTTCTCTTCTTAGTCATATGATCTAGCTCAAACTATTAAATGAACCAGAGTCTCAGGGTTTTTTTTCCTGTAATATGGGAATAGTTTTCGCAACTCTATCTGGTGCACAACCTGAATTTTCTGTTGAAAAGAAATGCATTTTGTAAAAACAAGACTGAAATGTGGTTTTCAATGAGTGACTGAGGACTAGAACTCAAATGGTCAAGTAGTGGAGTTTAGGAGGAAAGGAACAGAGAGTAGAGGAAACAAAAACACAAAAACATTGGGGTTTTTACCCCATTTCCCAGTTCAAAGATTCAAAGCAATAAGTGGTCAAAATCCCAGCCACGATCTGTTTAACAATTTTAGAGCAACTGCAATAACAATTGATTCTGAGCCAAAGAGTGAGATACAATGCCCCAAACACTTTTTAATTGAGACCTAAACTATTTAGCAAATTGGTTATATTTGAAAACAGATTCCATATTCAATTAGTTCAGTGGGTTTTTCTATTTTATTCACTACTGTACATGTAGAAAATTACCCAAAACATATTATGTAGCCAATGAATATTTAATGGATGAATAAGGTAAAGAGACCAAGTTTATTTTAGAATCTGGAAATAGTTATCTCTAATTTGTGTAAATGAAATCCTGCACTTAGCACAGCACAAATAGGATGATATTTTATCACACTGGGAATCTTGACCTACTTTGTCAAAACAGTGGTTGATTGATTGATTGCTTATATCTATCTAAGTATTATCTAAGTACAATAGTACATCGAATTACTTTTGTGCTAAGTACAATATTTCAAAAGTATCAAGTGAAAATATAACGCAACTGGTGAGAATGATCCTGTTTTTCTCCTTGTGTTTCTTTCAGGTCCCAATGTATTACCTGCCTTTTGGCTTTTGTTTCTTCCCATTATAAACACAACGGTTTCTTTGACTGCAGGCTAATGTCTGATTACTTCTTGCCTTTGAATTGCACTGAGAGTATTAACTCCAACCAAGGATAATGATCTTTCTTATGTTTTTTTAATTCTTTTAACTTTCTTTATTAAGTTTAGAAAAAGAAGACATAGTTTTAGAATAAAAAACAGCAAGATGTTAAATAAAAAGATATTGTAAATCTTTCACAGAATAGCAAAATGAAGAATGATATTTCTTACAAATAACATGACAAAAATTAGCATTTTGTTAAAGACACTAGAATACAGTGGCTTATTATAGGTTTTTAAAAAACTCTTTCTGAAAAATAAATCTAACATTTGAAATAACACTAACACTTTATAAATACTCATTGAATACACTATAATATATTTTTTAATTTTGTGCTATATTTTTATTTCATAGCCAATTTCTATTTCCTTAAAAAGGGATAATCTAATAGATTTGAGCTAAACCTAGGAACTGGAGGTTGAGGGGAGGAGATACTGTATATTGAACACTGTAAGACCTTGTATTATAGTACTACAAAGGAATGGTTTCCATTAAAGCTTTCTCATATGAAACCAAATAACTAAAGACACCTTCCTGTATGCATGCATAGAACTAAAAATCCACACACAAAACTACAACCTCAGAACTAAAATTTTAAATGCACAAGCTGGACCAGGTGTTTACAGTGTGTACCACACTTGGTAATGGCCTATCCACCTCATGGTTAGGTCAGATTCTGATGACTATGTACCAGTGATCTATCACTGGGGGTATTACCAACTGTGGTGGAATTTATGGTGGCAGGGAGGAGTTCTTTTCAAAAAGTTACCTTTGGCTTTAAGAAAGAAATTTCCAAGGAAGTTGATTCATTCAGATTGATTAGAGTATCCTACAATATTCCATATTCATTGCAAGCCTCAAGTTACTGGCTCTTTCTCAGCACATCCAGTTCCACATTTTCTCTTCTTTCTGTCACATTATGAAAAAGTCATTGTCTCTACTAGAGTCTACTCTCAATCTTGCCACCCCAGTTTTGAGTCGTTCATTTATGATAGAACATGATTCATGCAATATTCAAAACTAAGAAAGACAAAAATTATTACATAAAGAGAAAATGAGCAATGAAGTATGTCTTCCAGTAGTGCTACAAGAGTATGAGGTTATTGGTATGCGAAGACCCACCAACCAGGTGTTGCAGTCCTAATCCAGTACTTGGTCTCATTCAAATTTGAGGATATTGAAAATATTGTCAAAATTCTCTTTAATTACTTAACATAAGTCTTCTCTTTGCTGTCGGAAAAGAGAGTTGTATGTTGGCTCCAGTTGTAATTAGTCTAGTCCTTATATATTTTGCTGGGTAGAAGTTTCTGAGATGTGTTCAGTACTATACCATTCTTTTTTAAATCTACATGTGCACATGCGCACACACACAGCTTTACTCTTTATTTCTTTGGGTTTTTCTTTTTTCATTGATCTTTGTTTAATTTTAGTCACCTTCTCTTAATTTTTACATAACAAAAGCACAGCTCACAGTAGTTTAAACAGTTAAAATGCATTTGTTGATTTACAAATGCAGACAGAACAATTATGACAAGATTAAGGGGTTTAACTATTTTACCATTAACCAACTATTTATCTCACAGTTCTGTTTTGATTGTGTTGTTTTACTTTATGAACATTCTCTATGTGGCCAGTCACAGTCATTTCAAGCTTATAAATTCTCTGTAGTTGAGGAAAGATTATCTCTTTCCTAATGGTTGCTGACTCTGTTCAGAAATCATTAATTGTAGAATCTTTTGCCATTTTAAGAGGCTCATTTTTAAAAAATTTATCTAGTCCTGGTGCCTTTTTGCTTAACAATTCTCTTTTCAATTCATCTCTCATTCCTCATATCTTATAAGCAGCAAGAGCAGTCAGTACCTTTAATACTTTGTTTGAATATATCCTTATTTAAATGACCAATTTTATTATTTACGTGTTTTCTTTCCACATAACTACAGGTAAAATTAATGAAGCTTCCCTGACCCTTGTGGCTCAGTTGCTTGGGCATCTCCCCAGAAGGGAAAGCTCATGGGTTTGATTCCCACAACCCATGGGAATCGATGTTTTCTCACGTTGTTGTTTCTCTCCCTTTCTTTCTCCCTCCTTTCCCTTCTCTCTAAAAATAAATAAATAAAAATATTTTAATCATACTAACCTTTCTTCTACTACATAACATGGATTTCCCCTTCCATTAGTTTCTGAAAATATGTTCCTTCTTTCTTTGAAGCCCTCACTAGAAGCGTCCTCAAAGTCAAGATCTCTACTAAGTGTTGAAGACAATTTACAATGTCTTTATTATACTCCTCAAAATCCTTCTAATTTTCTCACTACTTTGATCCAAAGCCAACTTCACATTTTTAGAGAGCAACTACTGTTACAAGTTGACTCATTTCTTTCAAAGAAGACACTGAAATCCTCAACCCCGGGGACCTGTGAATGTGACTGTAATTGGAA
Source organism: Artibeus jamaicensis (assembly GCF_021234435.1). Lineage (NCBI taxonomy): Eukaryota > Metazoa > Chordata > Mammalia > Chiroptera > Phyllostomidae > Artibeus > Artibeus jamaicensis. The sequence goes on along the minus strand of NW_026521803.1, from coordinate 13,595,533 downwards.
ATAAGACATTCACAGATGATCAAGTTAAGATGAGGTCATTAGGGTGGGCTCTAATTCATATGACTGTCCCTATAGAAAAGTAAAATTTGGACATGAAGACAGACATACCCAAAGAGAACACCATATGAAGATGAAAGTGGAGACCAGGGTGATGCCTCTGTAGGACAAGGATTGCCAATTAGCCACTAGAGGTTAGAAGAGAATCAAGGCACAAATTCTGCCTCACTGTCCTCAAGAGGAACCATGCTGCCAATAAACTGTCATAACTATGAAATGATAAATTTCTATGGTTTAATCCACTCATCTTAGTATACCTTGCAAATGCGGCCCTTGCAAACTCAGACTCACTTACATACGTCAAAACCTAAATTACTTGTCTCTTACTGTGTAATATTCCTATCACAAATTCAGCAGCTTAAAACAGCTCATATTGATCACCTCACACCTTATGTCTGGTGGGTGTCTAGGCATAGCTTAGCTAGATCTTCTACAAGTCTTCTATGAGGCGTCCACAAAGTCTGGGTTCTCATCCCAAGCCCCACTGGGAAAATATATCATTCTAAGGTCATGTGATTTGGGGCAGAATCCATATGCTTTCCAGATGTAGGACTGAGGGTCTCAGTTTCTTGATGGCTATGGGCCAGAAGTTGCCCTAAATTATGCACTATAGTACCCTGTCCTCATGGATGCTTATGATGTGGCAGCAGGCTTCATCAAAGCCAGCAAGGGACAGTCTCCTAATAAGATGGACATTCCAATTCTACAGAGGGTGACAATGTACATCCCAAAATCTAGTCAGTTTTGCCACATTCCACTGGTGTGAAACAGATCACAGGCCCTGTCCACACCTAAGGGGAGGAGGTTATACAAGGGCATGAATAGCTGGAGTCAGGAACCATGGCGGCACCTTTGGGTCTGCCTGCCCGCCACACTGATTTTACGCTTTAAATAGAAGATTGATAGATATTTTTAGATTTTGATCTTTCTAGCAATTCTGACAACTTCTGCCTTTAATTGGAATGTTTAAACCATTAATACTTAATGCAATTATTTACATGGTTGAACATGTGTATATAATTCTATTCTTTTCTACTTGTCTCTTCTGTATTTTTGTTTCTGTTTTCTTTTAATGCCTTTTTACATACTTAAATAATTTTTAAAATTCCATTCTAATTTCCCTATTAGACATTTAAGCTATACTTTTTAAAATCATCTTTTAGTAATTGTCCTAATGATTGCAACATATTATTCTCAATTCTTCATAGTACATTTAGAGTTAATATTGCCCCAATTCATGTTAGACATAAAAGTCTTACAACTCTGTAGTGAATATGGCCCCACTATTACTTTATAGCTGTTACAAATGCATTACAACCATATACATAACTTTGGAAAACAATGTAATAATTTTAGCTTTAAACAATTATATGGTTTATAAATAAAAAAGAAAAAAAACAAAAATAAACCAACCATCTTCAGGCCTCCCCACTTTCTAATAATAATTTAACCATTAATTGGATCATCGTCCCCTAGTATGTAATGTCTCATTACTCTTGCTATTTTTAGTAAAACAAGGTTCCTACCATCACATGAGAAAAAAGGAAAAAAGTAAATTCAACAAAATATATAAAGTAATAAGATAACCAGCAGGGATTTTTGTTGTTCCATTAATTTTGAAGAAAAATTATTTGCATCATCATGATTAGGAAAAAATACTTTTTATATTGCTATTTCCTGCACACTGAAAACAAACATAACCACTGTTAAAGAACAGTAGTTCTCACTCGTATAACACATGGAGGTCCCAGCCCTTGTCCCTTACAGAAAAAACAATGTAACAACCTTCCATTGATGAAAATTCTTTATGAGAGCTCCTGAATCCAAGGGAGAGGTTATAGTACCAAGGTGAAGAACAGAAACAAAAAAGATGCAGAAGAATAGTTTTGCTTTACTCAAATTGCCACTCCCTCAATTCAGAACGGCACAGTGATAAGAGAGGTGCCCTTGGTTGCAAATTGTCCCTTGCCTGGGAGTCCTCCCCTGGGCGGGAGAATAGCCCCACCCACACACCCGGCAGCAAGCTGTACAAGAAATGCTAAAGGGTAATCCTTCAAGATGAAATGCAAGAATGTTGAAAAGTAGCATGAAAGCATATGAAAGGATCTAACTGGTAAAGATAATTATATAGGCAAATACAGAATAATGTAATATTGTAATGGTGGTATATGAAAGACGTTTAAACTTATTGTAAAAGTTAAAAAATTAAGAATAACTATAAACACAAGAGCTAGTTAAAGAATACACAGTATATAAAGAAGTCAATGAAGACATCAATACCATAAAGAAAAGTAAAGTGGGGAGTAAGGTACAGAGTTTTTATATGGTATTGAAATTGTTACCATCTTTTTAAAAAGGCCATTATAAATATAAGAAGTTTCCACAAGCCTTATGTGCTTGTGTGCTTAAAAACCTACAGTAGATACATAGAAGATATAGGTAAAAGAATCAAAATGTTTCACTATAAAAAAATCACGAAGTAAGACAAGAAAAAGAGGGGAACAAAAAATTCAAAACAGAAAACATTTATCTCATGAATCAAAAAATGTAGAGAAACTAAATGGATTTTTATTTTTTTGAGGTAGTAAAAATTTTTTTAAATGATTTTATTGTTGCTCAAATACTGTTGTCTGCATTAACGCCCACCACTCCCCTTACCCCAGCCCTCCCCACCTCCCTCTCTTGATTCCACCCCCACTGTTTTTGTCCACGTGTCCTTTATAGTTGTTCTTGGAAACCCTCCCCCTTTTTCTCCTCATTATCCCCTGAAAGGACTTTTAAAAAGATCCAGCCATATGCTGTATATCAGAGACTCACTTTAGATTTAAGAACATACATAAGTTGGAAGTGAAAGTATGAAAAAAATTCTATGAAGTGGTAACCAGTGAGAGCAGGGATAGCTATACTTATATTAGACAGGACAGACTTTAAGTCAAAAATGGTCACAAGAGACAAAGAAAGTCATTACAGAAGGATGAAAAGGTCAATTCAACAGGAAAATATATCAATTATAAATACATATGCAATGCACCCAACATAAGAGCACCTGAATATATAAAGCGAATATTGACAGATCAGAAAGGAGTAATAGCAATACAATAATAGATGGATACTTCAATACTCCACTTTAAATAATGAATAGATCATCCAGACAGGAAATCAGTAAGGAAACAGCGGGTTTGAACAACACGTAGACCAAGTGCACCTGACAGAAATATATAGCACATCCATCCAACAGCAGCAAGATACACATTTTTTTCAAACACACCTGGAACATTCTCCAGAATGGATGGCATGATAGGGCACAAAACGCATTTTAACAAATTTAAGATTAAAATAATTCCCCCTATGTTTCCAATGACAATGGAATGAAATAGTGGAGTGATATGACCAAGATAGTAGAGTAGGAGACATCAGCTTCCACCCTGCCCTAGCCCCCACCAACCTCCCCACACACAGACATCAACAATCACAGTTTCCATGAATGAAAATACTTCTGGGAAAGCTAGGAAGTCCACATAAAACACTTCAGGCCCTGCTGGTGTGGCTCAGTCGATTGGAGTGTCATCCCGCACACCCAAACTTCATGAGTTTGATATCAGGACACATACCAAGGTTGCGGATTAGGTCCCCCGTTGGGACGTGTGCAGGAGGCATCTGAGCAGTGTTTCTCTCTCATGTCAGTGTTTCTTTCTCTCTCTCTCTCTCTCCCTGCTTTCTCTCTTGGTCTCTTTAGAATATAAAACTGCTTCAGCAACACAGTTAAAAAAACCTAAGAATGAACTGCACAAAAAGGGTAGAAATAACAGATTTATTTTGCTGCATCATCCTCTCTTTCGGGCTAATACTCCTTAGCACTAAGAGGGAACTCCTAGTACAAATAGAGTTCCCTTTGCCAGGAAGGGCAGAACAGGGTAAGTCCTCGCCCCACCCCCCTCCAGCCTTCAGGGCACTATGCGAAGAACCAACTTTGCTTTCACCTCACTCAAAGACAGGCAAAACTGAGACATCTAGAGACATGTTGGATGGAGGGAGAAGATCATGGGCTCCTAGTATCAGCCACACTATGGGAGAAACCACATTTCCCAGTGTCCTGCCCCACCAAGAAGCCCGGCAGCTTCTCACACGGAAGAAGTCAATAGCCACCACAATTACTATAGACTTTCTGCAGAAGGAGTCATTTGAGTTCCTCCATGTTCCCTTACCTACCATCCCCTTGAGTCTCCGAATCCACACTGGCAGCCAGCCCTGACCTCTGAGGCTGTACATGTGTGAGACCGCAGCCTGGACTTGAGCAGGCCACAACAGGCCATGACTCCTGTCACTGACCTGTACCACTGGGCTCACTTGCCATTATCCCTGAAGCTCTGTACCTAATCTATACCCACCAGTCTAATCCCTGTCACCAGCCTCTACAGACACGAACATACCTGTGACAAGACACTGCCACCAAAGGAGTACACATCAAAATCAAGAGTCCAGCAGCGAATGGCGTGCTCACAGTTTGTCCTGGCTTCTGCTTCTGGCCCTGGCTTTTACCTCCGTGTGTTTATCTAAAGCTAGTACACACGCACCTAGCCAGCTCTCACAGCCAAATGCATGAACGCCACCAGATCCACCCACCACCACCACCCGTCCTGGTCCTTAGCTTCTGGAAGGAGGCACTGCTGAGGACCCCCAACAGCTCTAGCAGCAACTATGGACAACTGCGTCTCTCACCAAGGATCATCTAGTTGTTGTTGATGTCATGAACTCCAATGACCATGGCCAACACAACATCAGGACACCCAGGCCACAGGCTTTCACAGGTTCCCACGTGGCCTCCTGCACCACTAGACTGGGGTAATAGCATGCTCCAGCATGCCCTCAGGTAAAAGTCCTTACTGAATTCACTATATAAAGTCTGGAAGATGTGACTGCTTCTTCAAGTACTCAGGCATCTATGATCGAGGAATCATAAAAATCAGAGACAAAGAATCAGTCTGATAAATTAATTTATCAGACTAAAACAACACCATCAAAGAAACACAGTGAACTTCCAGTAATTTACCTGAAATAGATACACACACATTGCCAACAAAGAATTCAAAATAATTTTTCTTTTTTTTTAAAGATTGTATTTATTGTTAGAGAGAAGGTAAAGGAGGGAGATAAAGAGGGAGAGAAACATCAGCATGTGTTTGCCTGCTACTGTGGACCTGGCCCACAACCCAGACATGTGTCCCGAGTGGGAGTCAAACCAGTGACCCTTTGTTTCACAGACCAGCATTCAATCCACTGAGCCACACCAGCCAGGCCAGAATAATTTTTCTGAAGATAATCAGAGAGTTAGAAAAGATCATATAGGGGCAATTAAACAATACCAGGAAACTAATACAAGAACAATGAGAAGTTCAACATAGAGAAAACGAAAACAATAAACACAAATTTTGGAGCTAAACAATATATAGACTGAACTGAGGAATTTGATGGAGAATCCAACAGCTGACTGGACCAAGCAAAATTTTAAAAAATCGGTGAATTCAAAGACATAGCATTTGAAAAATGCCCAATCAAAAAAAGCAGAAAACAATAATAATAATAATAACAAGAGGAATGAAGAAAGTTCATGAGATACTGTGAAAAGAAACAATCTATGCATTATTATATTTCCAGGAAACAAGGGAGAAAGGAGCAGAGAGCTTATTTTAAAGATAACCAATGTGCCCTAAAAGGGAGGCTCAGTTAACTGGAGTGTCACCCCTTGCACCAAAATGTTACAGGTTCAATTCCCAGTCAGGTCACATGCCTAAGTTATGGGTTTGATCCCCAGTCGGGGCACCTAGGGGAGGCAACTGATCCATGTTTCTCTCAATAAACATATCCTCGGGGGAGAATTTTAAAAAATAATTTTAAAAAGTAAAAGTAATAGCTCAGAAATTCTGAAATATGGAGAGAGACTTGAACATCCATATTCATGAAGCTTCTATGTCCTCAACCAAATCCAATTCAAAGATACCTTCTCCAAGATACATTGTAATAAAACTGTCAAAAAAATCAAAAAGAGAATCTTAAGAGCAGCAAGAGCAAAGCTTATCCTTTACAAGGAAACCCCGAAAGGTCTACAAACAGACATGTCAATAGAAACTTTATAGGGCAGAAGAGTGTGGATATATTTAAACAGCTCTATAAAAAAATCCAGGTAAGAATACCTTACCTAACAAAGTTTTCTTTTCCAGAAATAAAGATAATATAAAGATTTTCCCAGACAAAAGCGGGGGAAGTTCATCACCACTAAACCTGCCTTAAAAGAATAATGAAAGGAATTCTTTTAGCCGAAAGGACACTGAATTGTAACAGCAAAATATATTGAAAATATAAAACCCATTGGTAAATGCAAAAATATAGTCAAATTCAGAATACTTCCATACTGTAATATGGTGATTTATTCATCACTTAACTCTAGTATAAAGGCACACAGGATAAAACACAGCTATAGCTACAATAATTTGTTAGTGGATGCAAAATGTGAAAAGAGATAAATGGTTAGATCAAAAACATAAAATGTAGGGTATAAGTGAAAGGGGTGACTTTTGTATGTAATCTAAATTGATTTATCAGGCTAAAACAGACAGCTATATCTAGAAAATGTTTATGTGGTATCACCATAAAACAAAGACCTATAATAGACTCACACTAGATACAAAGAAAGGCATCAAGGCATACCCCCATGACAATCATTAACTCACAAAGGGACACAGCATGAAAGGCCGGAAGAACTACAAAAGAGTCAGAAAATAATACAATGGCATTATTAAATCCCTGCTTAGAAAAAAATCACTTGATTATTTACTTATTTATTTATTTATCCAAAAGAAAAAATAGTTTACAGAGTGGTTGGTTTTTGAAATACATCAAAACCTGTGATGTTATTCTTTCCTATTCTCCCTGTTTGTCGTGTATCAGTGATTGGAGAGGCCCCCAAATAATTTCCTTTACATTTAAAATAGCGGTACAGATTTTACTTATTAGATTTAAGTTATAATTGGAAACCAGCTTTACAGAACTATTATTCCTATTTTTATCTTAGGGCTATGCAAAATAATTTACTACATTGCTTTTATTTGGGTCTTTGTATTAAACATGTAAATACACTGTTTACAGTGGAAGTGCTTTCTGACAGAAAGTGAACACAGAAGTAAGTACCCTGGGCCTTCATTCGATTCCACCATTACACATTCATTTTCAAAGATGATATGATATATCGTCTTCACTCAAATTTTAAGATTTGTTACATGCATAATTCAAACAATTATTTTACCTGAATAATGAATGCTTCAGTCTGTGTTTAAATTTCCTTTCATAAAGATCCCTTGATTCAATAATAGGGAACTTTGATTTTTTCAAATATGACAAAACATTTCTGTATAATTGTATGCAATTTTCTTCTGGCTATACTATAAATACTTAGTCATTTAATCTTCACTGTTCCCACCTTAGAGCTATTCCCGGGCTATCTCACCTGATGTAAGTACCATCTCTGTGGTACTTCATGGGCTCCATTTGTTTTGTCATAGCTGGGACATCATGATACCCAGAATTTAGGCCAAACACATGTTGAAACTACAGTTATCTTTTTTCTCATCATCCTGGATTTCCATGCCAATTCCATTTCTTAGTCAAAATGGAAGTTTCCAAATATGCCCATTATGGATCCTTCCCCATTTTTTTATTAGTGCTTTACCTTTTGGAAATTCTTGGACACATCCAATAACAGACCAGCTTTAGGCTACGAAGAGAGCCGCACACCAGGAGAGCAGTGAACATGTCCTGTCTGGAGAAGAGGTAGTGAGCACGGCATCCTTCATCCTTTATGCTAACATCTTACCCTCTTCCTCTAAGAGAGGACAGAAAGGTACCCTAATTGGATATTCTCTTGAAGGAACATTTCTTTATAACTTCATGGGTGATGTGCAGCACAGCCCCCAATCAATCCCTAGATTTATTAAGAAATCACTAAAACAAATTCTTGAGAAGAATGGTTCTAGGCAGATCTTTTACTTCTTGTGTTTGGATCTGCTTTTTACCTTTGAGCAGTTACTCTATGGTGTATTGACCAATAGTCTGGGTCTGACCTCAGATTTATAGGTTCTTTGACTGCTCTGCTTTGGTCCTGGGGCTTTTTGTGGCTTTACTATGTAGATGGAAAGCAACACAGATTTCTTCCCATGGGTATGGCCAAATGGAAATTCTCTTTGGATTTATTAATACACTTTCTTAAAATGGTAATAGTGTTTTTGTGTATTTCAGGAGCCAGTGGCTAGATTAACTGATTAGAATCAACTCTGGAATTAGACACACACTAACACCAGTCTCACCTGGGGGACTGACAGTAAACCTTATTAGCATCTATGCCTTTAGCCACGCCCATCACCATGCCCATGGAGCTTCTCACCCATCTGGCAAGAAGGAAGCTGTCACCCATCTGATCACAGCCATGCACACCACATTCATGGCACAGATACCATGGACACAGCCATGGCCACGGATCTTCAAATGATTACTTTAAATGTAAAAGGATGAAAGTGAAACCTTATTTTTCAAAGAGACATTAACTCAAAATGGATTAAAGACTCAAGCATAAGACCTGAAACCATAAAACTCCTATTAGAAAACGAGAAAAGCTTTTGTGCACAGGTATTGGCGGTGATTTCTTAGCAACAACACCAGAAGCGCAGGTAACTGAAGCCAACATTACCCAGTGGGACCACATCAAGCTAAAAGCTTCTGCACACAAGGGAAACAATAAAACGAAAAGTCAGCTAACAGAAGGGGAGAAGATATTTGCAAACCATATATCTGATGAAGGGCTGATATCCAAAATATCTAAGGAACTCTCCTAACTTAAAAGTTAAGAAAAAGATTTATTTTTTAATGGCAAAGGAAGTAAATTGACATTTATCCAAAGAAAATACACAAATGGCCAACAGGTACATGACAAGGTGCTCAGCATCACTATTCACTAGGGAAACACAAGTCAAAACTACAATGCAATATTACCTCATACCTGTTCAGATGGTTAATGTGAACAAACAAATGAGTATTGGCCAGGATGTGTAGAAAAGGGAACACTTTTACATTGTTAATGGGAACATAAATTGGTGCAGCCACTAAGGAAAGTAATATTGAGATTCCTCAAAAAAAATTAACAAAAGAGCTGTCATAAGACCCAATAATCCCACTTCTGGGTATGCATCCAAAGGAATTGGAATCAAATTCTTGAACAGATACCTGCTCTCCCATGTTCATTGCAGTATTATTCATGGTAGCTAATACAGGGAAGCAATCCAAATGCCTATTGATGAATGAAAATGTGATATATATTAATCAGTATTCAAAGAGAAGAAAATCCTACCCTTTTGAACAGCTCAGATGAACCCATAAGATATTATGCAAAGTGAAATGAGCCAGGCATAGAAGGACAAATACCACATATCACTTATATGAGGAATCAAAAATAGCCAAGCCTATAGAAGCAGAGAGTAAATGGTGGTTGCCTGAGGCTTTGAGAAAGGGGAAATAGGAAGCCACTGCCAAAGGGTACAAAGCCTTGGTTATACAAGTCCTAGGGATCTACCACACAGCATAGTTCCTCTACTTAAGACAAGTTGAATATTTAAAAATTTTCTAAGAGGGTGGATTATATTGTGTTCTTATTATGTAAATAATAGTAGTGATAATAATAAAATAAAGGTTAGGAGGAAACTTTTGGTGCTGATGATTATGTTTATGGCATAGTCTTATGATAGTTTCATGGAGGTATACCTTTTCCACACTCATTGAATCATATCATTAAATATGCACAGCTTTTCATATGTTAATCATACCATAATTAAGTGATTTAAAAAATAACTGTCATTAAATAACATATTGAAAAGTAATTCTCCTAAATGATACATATATGTATATATCTCTGTGCTTGTCTGTGTATGTATAAAAATATATATTTGAGGAATACATTATGCACTTAGTATCTTTTTTCCTAAAAAATATTTTTCAAAATTGCAAAATAATCATATTGTCAAAAGTGTTCAAATTGAGGTGATCCAGGATTTAGACAAATATCACTAGGCTGAGCCATTATTTTATCAACTATACTACAATCTACTTAGACAATGAGGAACAGCGCCAAGTGCCATAGTTTGTTGACTTGTCCAAGCAATAAATGCTACAGTCAGTGTTTTATATCCTACTGCTCTCAAACATGTCAAAATGAATTTTGTCCAAAGCCTGTATATAAGATGGGAATAAACTAAATAAAAATAACTGTCAAAAAGACTGTCTTCAGTCACCTTCTCACCTCCTTCCAAAATAATTATGCTCTTAAAATATTATATTATCTTAGTTATATTTTTCTGAGTGTTTCTCTTTCTATATAATTTCCTGTATTATAAGCCTGTCCTTGCCTTATTCTCAATGTAAACCCTGTGTAGGTATAGGAGGCTGAGAAAGACATGCCAGGTTTGGCGCTTCCCACAGGTATGTTTTATCTAAAAGTCTTGATGGCCACCCTAAAGGAGTTATCAATTTTCCTATTAGCTTATATTTAGTGGTTTAATTACAATACATCCAATGGATCTGTTTGCTTCCAAAGTTCTAACTAGAATAGGAATCTTAATGAGATATAGAGACTAGCTGATTCGAGAACCTTCCATAGTTGCCATGACTTCACTTTTCCACCTAATCTATCTAGCTGCTTTTTTTTATTAAGCCTCAAAAATGTAATATCTATTATGTTAAGAATAGCATGTTAATGACGTCATACCAATTTTTCTTATACATCAGGTTACCAGCTATTATTGATATAATTTCAAACATTCCAAATTATGCTTAGGAGGACCACTGTGATCTGAAATTAGCTTTTTAAAAATGTTCAGGCAAACAAAACACTTCCAGAGCATGAAAACTTCAGACTGGATTATGTTTCCTCCTGCCTGAACTAATGTTTTTATAATACAAATGCTTGAATACTTTCATGTAAAGAAATAATTTTCTTAGCACTTTGCTAACCTTTCCACACCAACATTTTTCAGCCTTATTATGAACTGGAGTCAGGGGCAAAGACTTAGCTTACTTAGTTCAAGTTCCTAGAAAAGATTCATGAGCAAAAAACAATGGCTGCACTACGTTATGAGCTCTAACAGCAATAGATGGATGGTCATAAGGGTAAACACCTGAAGAGACAGGCAGTAGGATGAGTCCACATGTTGACAGTACCAGAAGCCAAAGCAAACAGAAGTTCAAAGTCAAACAGGCTGAACCAGAGTCCAACTGGTAACCTCTTGTTGGCTGTAAGCTGGAATTCACACCCAGGTCTGTCTAATTGCTACACCACTGCCATTTCCTTTCCACCACACTGCCTGATGGACTGAGCAGATGGCAAGGACAAGCATACCTTCCAACAGTCTTCATTTTAAAAAATCTTAGTATTCCAAAATATACTACAATAAAACACTAACTCTAAACTATGGGCATGATTATCAACAGTAACAAATACAGTCTAGCCCTTGCTGGTGTGGCTCAGTGGTTGAGTGCCAGCCTACAAGTCAAAGGGTCACCAGTTTGATTCTCAGTCAGGGCACATACCTGAGTTGCAGGCGGGTCCCCAGTGAGGGGCACACGAGAGGCAACTACACATTGATGTTTCTCTCCCTCTCTTTCTCCCTTCCCCTCTCTAAAAATAAATAAATATAAATAAAATCTTAAAAAAATACATTCTAAGTTAATTTAAACAGCCGGTAAAAGTTTTTGAGGTTTGCTAAATAGGTATAATCTTCTCAAACTTCTAAACAATATAAGCTAAATGTCACAGTGGCTAATAGTTACGCCAGTCATTTTTCAATGTGTGAACTAAGAAAGTCACATAGTAATTGGCTATTTCCCAGAACAACACATTAAAAGTAAAAATAAAATGCAACACATTCTATAGTTTTATTATCTACAGAGAAACAAGAAGCTCAAGAACTTTACTCATTATTTGACTAAAATTAGTTGGCTAGATTTTTATGTTGTACTAACACAACAGGGCCATTTTTATTTCTAAAATATAAGGCTACCAGTGTTGTAAATCAATTACAGAACTCAGCTAACAAAATGAGCTAAAACTTAGAACACTTTCTGTTGACCCTTATGGTTCTGAAGGTCATTCCACATTAGTTTTCTCTGAACCCAAATTTTTATCTTCACAGAAACAGGGGGAATTTCACAAATGTTTAGCTTCTTTATGGTGTTAAATATTTATAAAATTACTTAAAATTTTAAGAAATCAATATATAATAGGGACCTACTATGTGCTCAGTGTTTTTCCAGGTGCCAGCAGAAATAAAGAGTAACTCCCACACTATTCTGGAACTTACATGCTATGTGAGCCAACAATGCCTGACGATTCTGGCTTATTTAGTACTAAACTGCTTGTTTCTTGAGTGTAAAGCTTCAATGATCTGCATGTGCTTCAAAGGTAGAAGGCATCTTTATACCAGTGATACACAGGAATGTAACCTCAGATATGACTGGGATTTCAACTAGGTGAAAATGAAGAAAGGTTACTTTTCAAGCAAAAGAAATAATAGGTAAATAACATAAAATATTATGAACTCATTAAAATGGTGGCGAAAGGGCCCCAGTGCTTCTGGCAGAGAGTCATGTAGCAATGACATGCCTCTCCACCTGCTGGAGAGCTCTGTCTTCCTCTGATAAGCCACGTTTTCATACTGAAAGGGCAAGGAATGAAAGAACCCAGTAGAAGACTCGGATTAGGGGCAGTACCGCTCAGCCTGTTTCCATTCATAATGTCGCCTGTCTCCATCTGATTCACCCTGAATCATAACTTTCCTAAAATATACAAAGGAAACCCACAAAATAGTAAGCACAACTCTGTATCGACTCAGAACAGTGGTGTTAACTTAAAAGATAGTATGTACCCCCCTTTTAGTGAAAATATACCCACTAGAGATATGTGAAATATATATATAAAATAGGCTTGCAGAGTTCTGGCCACCACACTGGCCAATCCTTGGCACAAGCATCTCAAAAAACATGTTTTCCAGCCTATCATGTACTTATATAGCAGTACACATTGAAAAGTATTAGCCTGAAAATATGAAAAGAAACTATATCCAAAACCCAAGGAAATGAATGAACTACAATTATATCAAATAATAATATTAAATCTGACATAGAGTGCATAGACAGCATCTAGAGTTCTTTTGAATAATCAAAGCAGGCACACTGCACAATTATACATTAGAAATAAGTGTTAATGTGTGTGGATAATTCTATCCCATACACATTAATTCAATCTAAATCTATACATATATAGAGTTGGGGGGATGATTGACTGACATCCCCCAACTCTATAAATGGACATACCCCCAATTATGAATATGTAAATATGCCAGGCTGTAATGTGACTCAAGTGGTGAGAAACACCAAAATAAATAAATAAAATGGTATTAATTTAAAAATAATGAAGTTAAAGGACTAAAATATACTAAAAAATTCCCAGGAGGGGCTGTGACTAACACTCCTCCTCTTTGCTTTCTGAAAGACAAAATTTATAATTACACAAGACAACCTCTACAGAAAATGAATTCAGCGCTGACTCGATAGAAAAAATGGCATTTTACCAAAGCAGCACTGTCTTTTCCCTCCTGATGATCGCAGAATTCCTTGGAGATATATACACAAACAAAAACAAAGTTTAGTTTGAATTTAAAGAGTGTTACATGGTCATTTTGTTTAGAGTAACCATCCTGTTTTGAACAAAAATTTATTTCGAAGAATAATATATAGGCATATATTAAATGCCTATAATAGAAAAACTCAATCTTTGCCATAGATTAAGAACATGACCATAAGTGAGAAACAGTTTTATTCCTTTAATAGAAATGTAGAACATAAATACATGCTCACATATTTGATAATGTATCTTAAAATAATTTTAAGTTATTTAAGACTACATTAATGCTTTCCAAGAATTACACAAGCCATAATACAACATGTAACCACTATGAGGTTATCACACTTATTTAGCAACTGAGGTACAGCAATAATATGGTGTATGTCATTTTAAAAACAGTAACATATTTTGTTCCTTCACGTTTGCATCACATAGGGTTTTAAACATGGACTTTTCAGGTTTTCATGACAAAAATCCAATCCAAACTTTCTTAAACAAAAGGAGAATGTGTTAGTTCACGTAACTGAATGGTCTGGTTGTAGATCTTTCTAAGCCTGGCTGTTTCCAGGGCTCAAGCTGGGTTTTCAGGATTTACTTTTGCTCTCCCTCTCGACTCCATTTAAACTCTGTGGCCTGCATTGCAAGCAGCAGCTCTCTCGGCAAGATACCCTCTGCCAACATTCCCAAGACTACCTCCTCTGTGAGGAGATTTTTAAATATACAAACTGATGAACATGTAAAAATATATATTAAGACCTAAAAAACAGCATATTGAGTGAAAAAATAACATCTACAGGACAACATAAGTATAAATTAATTACAAAAACATAGAGTTTACAAGAATAAATTAGATAGATAGATAGATAGATAGATAGATAGATAGATAGATAGATAGATGATAGATAGATAGATAGATAGAGTATATCAGTGTATCTATGGAAAGGAGGAAACAAAAGTGAGCAAACGAATGAATGGGGAAAAGGAAAGTAAAATAATATAAAGAAAAGCTATGCCAAAAAATTCAATTGTGCAATGAACAGAAGAAAGGAAGGGAGGAAGGGAGGGGGGAGAGAGGTAGGGAGGTGGTGGGAAGGGGAGGGTAGACAGGAGAGGAGAGGACAAGAGAGGAGAGGAGAGGGGAGGAGAACAAAAGGAGGAAAATGGAAGTTAGCTTATGGGAGAACAGTGCCAGTAGTCACCCTCAACAGCATTCCACTCATGTCTAACCCCACGCAAAACACAAGCATCTGTCACTTAAATCCAGGGTATAAAAAGAGAGGATGATCTCAAACACAATTGAAAAGGTTTGAAAAAGCTGGTGTAAATACGGATGCTCTAGACCAGAGCTCTTCACATTCAGCTAATCTTAGTTGCAAAAGCAAGAGGGCTGGCTCACAGCATCCTTACTCCTAAGGCACAGGGAGTCCGTCCCACTCCACACAGAATTCCCCTTCAGAATTCTCATTTAAGAGACAGATCTTGAAGAGGCCTTTTAAGAAGTGTTAGAAAAGGCAAGTCCATATTAAATGAAACCCACATTAGCAACCCATGTCTTTCAAAAGTGTAAAAACCAACCACTCCCAGATATATGAGGAGACCTAACAACACAAAAGAAAAATATCAAATTGGCCTCTATAAAAGAGAGATAATTAAGGGTACTGAGAGAACTTGAAGACAATTCCAATATTCTCAGAGTGATTACAGAAGAACCACATCCTTAAAACAAAGCAAGAATGATGTGAA
Source organism: Artibeus jamaicensis (assembly GCF_021234435.1). Lineage (NCBI taxonomy): Eukaryota > Metazoa > Chordata > Mammalia > Chiroptera > Phyllostomidae > Artibeus > Artibeus jamaicensis. Next base: position 13,580,016 of record NW_026521803.1, on the reverse strand, counting down.
AAGGGAAAAAATACAGAAAAGGAGGAGCTCTTCAAAATGTAAGAAAGCAACTTGTTAAGAAAAAATAAACTACACAAAAACTGAAAAATAATGTCTAATAAAACTCCCAGAGCCCTTACTAGTGTGGTCTACTTGTTTGGGCAACATTCTGCAAAGCAAAAGGTCACTGGTTCGATTCCCAGTCAGGGCACTTGCCCAGGTTGCAGGTCTGGTCCCTGGTCAGGAAGCGTAAGAGAGGCAACTAATTGATGTTTATCCCCCATTGACATCTCTCTCCCTCTCTTTCTCTTCTCTCTAAAAATAAATAAATAAATCTTATTTTTTACATGCCCAGAATAAAAAGCAAAAATACAAAGTATATTAATTTCTCATTGCTGTGTAACAAAGTCTATGAACTTGTGGCTTAAAGCAATACCAATTTATTTTCTTATGGCTCCTTTATATCAGAAATCCAGGCATTCATTGTGTATTGAGTTTCTCTACTCAGGACTTCACAAGTCTACAGTCAAGGTCTCGTCCAGACCAGAATCTCATCTGACCTTCGGTTCCTCTCCCAAGCTCATTCCAGTTGTTGGCAGAATTCGGCTCTTTGTAGTTGTAAGACTAAGGTTCCAATTTTCTTATTGGCTATTGGACAAGGTTCACTCTAAGCTACTAGAGCTCTCTCTGAAGATCTACCATGGAAGCTCACTTCTTAAAGTTAGAATGCCCATTATTATCCTAATAGGAATTCAAAAGAGTAATGGAGAAAAACAAAATAATAAGTAGAATTTTCTGAGAACTGAAAGACACAAATTTTCGGAATGAAAAACCTCACTTAACACCAAGTGCAAAAAAAATAATGTCATCAAGGAGAAAAAGGAAATCATAAAGCTTCCAAAGAGAAACCAAACAAATCAACCAACTAGCATCTGACTTTGTAGAGAATTGTGTAATGCACCCAAGTGCCAATCAACTGTAAAGTCAGAATAAAATCAGTTTATGACATGTTCAAAAAGTGTATATTTTATGCACAATATTGTAGAGAACTACTTAATCTACTGTAACAAATAAGAAAGTTAATTGTGTGTGTGTATGTGTGTATGAGAAAGGTGAGGGGAGAAAGGGAGAGAGAACAAGAGATCCACCCAATAAAATTTTAAAAATTTCCAAGATAATTTCTGTGCTATGGGATTCAAGCAGGAAAATGGAAGGATGGACATAGTCTGTAAGAGTCATCACTGGTTGGGGGGAAGAAGGCCACTTGAAATAATAAAGTACATAATAAAAATCTAAAAATATTGAGCTTGTGATAAAGGTAAATATGCAAATAACAGAAATGCAACAAAAATATTTAACAGTACATTTATGAAGCTAACTAAAAGGTGGCATGATTTCAAACAAATGGCAGAATATAAGAAAAGAGAATTCATTTGACATCATTAGTGAGAACATTTTTTTAATGGTACTATACTTAGGAAGAAGCAAACGTAAACTCAGCAACCACCTGACTCCACACCAAACAATGTTTTCATGGCCATTCTATGCTGATCAGAGGTATTTGTCAACTATGGACAGAGCCCTCAGTACCTGTTTGTGTTCAGTATATCAGGTAAATATTAAAGACCTTGACTTTTACTAAAATAAAAATGTACTTGACAGAAGGAGGGATTAGGAAGGCAGTGAGAAATGTGGAGGAAAAGATTAAGACTACATTTTTACTTAAAAAGTGTAGACCTAAGAGATGTTATCAAAAATTAATTAAATCTGGAACTAGAGATGTATGTATATTTTTAAATTTATCCAATAGACTAAAAATAATAAAGTAAGACTTGGGAGTAGAAAATTAGCAAACAAAAATACTCATCTTTTATATCACAGAGTTAATAAATATGGTCTAAATTTTATTCAAGCTGTAGGAAAATAAACATATTACCCAGTTATAGAGGAAACAAAAGCAAAATTATGTACAGTTACAGAATTTGCCTTTAGAAAAAAAGCACTTAGGGTTTAGAATGAAAAGGAAGAAGGCGGTGACATTTCATTACACGCAAATTCTTCTACTGTATTGGCTGTGTTATGAAATATATGTATCAATTTCTTTAAAATACAACATTAAAAATGTTCTTAGGAACTATGTTGTCCCTGTTCAGAACATAACAGCACTTAAAAATCATTATTTGTATTTGTTCCAAAATTCAGTGAGCAGTTCTAATAAATTCAAATAAGAGTTAATATATTTATTCATCATTTAATAATGTTAAAAATAGCAAACTTTATATTTATCACTTACTGAGTCTTTATTTGGCCATATTGTCATGTTAAAACCTCATACATCACTGTCAGTACAAATGAGAAAGGCCAGGCTGTGTTGAAACTGCATGATGTAACTTTCAGAAACCGCCCAGGAAGTCGGCCTACAGTGTAGCTCTTCTGTTCCATTGCAATGCCCCTTCCACTGTGTTGTCCTTAAAGAAAATAGTTTACACTGAAAAAGCTTGCTTATTTAAATCCTAGAAGGGGACAAAGGCAAGGGACTTAATTTAAGCTTGTTTTTTTTCCCAAATGTGAAGTATGTACTGCCACCAAATTTATTACCGCCCTGCCATCGCTCCAACTGAAGTCACCTAGGGAATTTTTCCCCTCAAAACAAATTGTAAGAAGTCAGAATTCACCATGGAGTGTGGTCAACAGCAGAGGAAGGTCTACTGGAAAATTTCTGATTATTCTCACTTCAGGAGTAAGGGAAGCACTGTATCAATTGTATAAGTCAATTCACATATGATCTTATTGATTACAAATTAAAGTCAGTCATCACAATATAAAAACAAAGATAACGGACACTTCTTTCAACAAAGACAATATCCCATTTAAAAGCACACACATGCGCACACTCACATCCACCTCTGGTGGCTTGTCTTTCATTGCAGCTGAACACCATCCCCTGGGGGTCTTTGATGGGTTTGAGATTCTGCCTCTCATATGTTCCCAGGCGATGCTTAAGCTGCTGGTACTTTTTGAGTGGGACAGACAGCTTTCAAATATGTGTTTTATTCAATAATAGATGAGCTGAAAACTTAATTGAAAGAATAAAATGATGAGATACCACATCACACCAGTCAGAATGGCTATCATAAACAAATCAACAAACAACAAGAGCTGGAGAAGATGTGGAGAAAAGGGAACCCTAGTGCACTCTTGGTGGGAATGCAGACTAGTGCAGCCACTGTAGAAAACACTATGAAATTTCCTCACAAAACTAAAAATGTAACTGCCTTTTGATCTGGCAATTTCACGGCTGGGATTATACCCAAATAATCTTAAAACACCAGTTCAAAAGAACCTATGCACCCCAATGTTCATAGCAACACAATTTACAATAGCCAATGCTGGAAGCAACCTAGGTTCCCGTCAGTAAATGAATGGATCAAAAATATATGATACATATACACAATGAAATTCTAAGCAGCAGAAAGAAAGAAGGAGCTTTATGACAGCATGGATGGAGCTGGAGAGCATTATGCTTAGTGAAATAAGCCAGGTGGTAAAAGACAAATACTGTATGATCTCACCTATAAGTGGAACCTAGTTAACGAAATAAACAAGCAAGCAAATATAATCAGAGACATTGAGATAAAGAACAAACTGATAGCAACCAGATTTGAGGGGGAAGGGAATAATAGCAGAAAGAAGGGGAAGGGCCATTAAGGAACATGTATAAAGGACCCAGGGACAAAGCCAAAAGGGGGTAGGATTGGGGGGGGTAAAGCAGGGGAAAGTGGGGGCTGAAAAATGGAAACAATTGTACTTGAACAGCAATAAAAAAGAGTAAAAAACCATAGATATAATTTTTAAAAATAAAATAATGACAGCTAATGGTCTACTTATAAAATTCTAAATTTTTTCTTAATATTGTTTAATTGCAGTTATTAAATGAAGCAATAATTCATTCAGAAAAAAGAATAAAATGTAGCATTATTCACAGTAGCCAAGATATGGAAATAATCCAAGTGTCTGACACGTTAACGGATAAAAACAATTGATAGGTGCATTTGCAATGGAATATTATTAAGCCTTAAAAATGTGCATAAACCTGAAGGATGTTAGGCTAATTGAAGTAAGCCAGTCACAGAAATAGAAATATTGTATAATTCTACCCACGTGAAGTATCTAAAATAGTTTAATTCACAGAAGCAGAGAATCAAATGTTGGTTACTAGGATCTGGGGGTAGGAGGAAGTGGGGAGTTGTTTAATGAGTATAAAGTTCCAGTTATGCAAGATGGAACAATTCTGGAGATCTGCTGTACAACATAGTGTCTGTAGTTGACCATACAGCATTGTGCACTTCAAAATTGAAGAGGCTAGATCTCATGTTAAATGTTCCTACCAGCAAATCAAATGAAAAATGGACAGAGGGAGACACAAACTTTGGGCGGTATTGGTTATCCATGACATTGTAGTGGTGGTATCATGAATTTGCATATGCCCAAATTCATCAAATTATACCCATTAAACATATGCAGGTCTCTGTATATCAATTATACCAAAATAAACCTGTTACATTAAAAATTGTTTAGAGATTAGATTAGTAATAAAAGATCTAAGGCTAACACACAGGAGAAAAAAAGAATCAAATAATTTGAAACCAGGAGAAACTTTCTAAGACACCTTATTTTGTACTTATATAGCTACATTTTTCTGTTGCAGTGTCAGAATATCTCCTTGAACAGCTTAAAATATATAAATTATATCAAGCCAAAGTACTTGCAATAAAATGATTAAAAGTGTATTAAAATCAAAAGAATATTCTTATTCTTGAAGCATATCTATCTTCTGCTTGCACATTTTAGGTTCTGCTAAGCTCCAATAAAGTAAAAAAGTGGGTGATTTAGAATCATTAAAATCAGTTGGTTCTAAATGCCATGAATTAAAAATCAGTCATAATAAGGAAATCTTTAAGACTAAATATTATAATATAAATAATGAAGGAGTGGGAGGATGTGGTCTTGTAATTATATCCTGGAAAAAGAAGGGCTTTATTTACCTCCTAAGGAATACAACCTTGAAGGAAATTACAAATCACTAAGGTTTCACAGAGAATAAGGACACTCACCCTGGCCATATGGCTCATTTGGCTGAGTGTGGTCTGGAACACCGAAAGGTTATAGGTTTGATTTTGGTCAGGAAGTGTAGAGAGGTAGCCAATCAATGTTTCTCTCTCTCTCTCCCCCCTTCTTACCCTCTCTCTAAAAATCAATGACCATGTCTTCCGGTGAGGACCAACAAAAAAAAGAACACTTCTATTTTCCATTTTTTCCCACTAAAACATTAATTCTTTTAATTTGTGAATACAATACCAATTATGAACCTTTTTTCCAGACTTTGTTTTTTTCTGAAAAGTTGTATGACCATGGTGTGAAAAAGTTTCAACACCATCCATTACAATATCTGTAGATTTAAGAAAATAAGCATCCACACAATATATATCTACTTAGTCATTTATAAAATCTTATATTTACAACTTAAAAAATATTGTCTTAATGAACCCAAATAAAAACAGTTTCTCAGTGACTGAGTCTATATCGAGTGTAGCACAAATTTAAATAAACCTTAAAGTTTAACCTTGCAAAGCCGAAGGAAAACCAAGCTGTCCAATTCATTTTTACCTGATTTAAAATATTTAAATTAGCAAAAATATTACTTTTGTTTCCAGAAAAACTTTGACGCTTTAAGATTACTAAGATTATTTAAGATTAAGAGGTTGTCAAATATGTGACTACAATGAACCCACAAAAATTTCATTTTTATTTGCCAGGTTAAATCTTCCAGCAAATAGTTGGCAGTGTGACAGTTCATCTCACAGTAATCCTGCCCAAGCAGTCCTGTTTGATTACTCCTTGTTCTGTGCTGCGAGAGGGAAGTCCAATAAGTTCTCACCACTACTTTTTAAACCAGGGAGTTGTCACTACAAACATAAAAGAATAAGACAAAACGAGTACCAGCGCGCACACACCTTTTGTGCTGACTGTTAGATTCTGACAGAAGTGGAATGAACAAAAACAAAGGAGAAGTCTCAAACTATCCATTTTTGAGAGGCTGTGTGTTAGGATTATGTCAGTAAGAAGCCTCACTATTTTACTTCATATGAAAAACACAAAAACAAATATTTTTTCGATCAGTATAAAAGTAAAAACATACTCCATAAGGCAGCTCCTTACAAAACATATCTCCCATATATGGAAGCTCCTCAGTCGATAAGATATTAACCACTGTGCAAAGTAAGCTGTGTGAACAAAGCATCATAACAAGTAATTGATACATTAAAAATGCCTCTTTTGTGCAGTTATCATTTCAGTTATGTTATGGGCTTAACAGCTGTAAATGAGACACAAAATGATAATGTCTTTTAAATGATAAAGTTGATTATCTTACACATAAAATATGAACTGATATCACAGTGACTCTGCAGTCACATGGGGTTGACTGAGGGAGTTGTTGCTCTGAGGGGTTTCCCTTACCCACATGGTACAAGACGACAAATTTGCATCCCAGTCATCAGAGAGAGAGAGAGAGTAGGGAGGGCGGGAGGAGAGGGGAAGGGAGAAAAAGTCATCCCTTCGTGGTAAAGACATGATTAAGAAATTGAACCCATCATGTCTATCTTTTTTCCATTGGCCAGATTTTAGTCACATGACTACGCTTTGCTGTATGGAGGTCTGAAACGTAGTCATTAACTGGGCAGCCACATATCAAGTAACAACAACTCTACTTGAATAGAATAAGGGGAAACTGAACATTGGGAGACAATTAACAGCCTCAGCATCTGTGCTGCTTGGATGTCACAGTAGTGTTGCTGGTTACTGTCAAATCAAGGCACTAATGCATGAAAGTATTACGTACACTGTAAAGCAGTTTATAGATATAAGGTATTGATTATCCTTTATACTGATATCTTACTGAGCAAATGGAAAAAATAAAAGGAGATAGAAGAAGCAGAAGAGAAAGAGAATTATTCTGTGATACTGCTTTCATAGGAGGAACATAAAGAAAAATCTTTTTAGATAAAGTATGAAGTTCAGTTTGGTTATGTACGGTATGTTAGACTCAGGATGAGATTAGAGTGTGAATGTTTTTGCTGTAATTTGAAATGACACCTGTTTGCATCCAAATATTTCAGATGACATTCCAATTCATGATTTTTCCCACACAAACTACTGCCACATCAACTTTTTAAAAATTCAACACTGTGTGCCAGAACGGTGTTCGGCATTGGTGATGAAGGTGAGTATGAGTTATGTAAGAAAGAATACATGTGCAGGTTTAAACAGAAAAATTATAAAGCTATGTCATAAGAGAAATTATAAAGACATTTTTAAAAGTCCTATGGGGGGATCCTACAAAGGAAAAAAATTGGTGCTATCAACCATGGCATGTTGGTATTATGTCAACAATGCTTTAAAATGACCACGTATCAGTGGCATGCTTCTGTAAACTCAAAATATTGAGTAAAAATTCATCGTAGTTTTGGGAAGTAATAGGCATTACTCAAAATATCTTCAGGCCTGCCAAAGTCTCAGAAATCCCAGCAAAACTAAACAACAAAATGTAAAAAAAAAATTTTTCAAATAACCACTTTACTAGGTGAGCCACAGGTAGTTCAGAAGGACTAATACATTCACTTAGTATTAGAACATTTAAGCTAAGCAAATATATATATATATATATATATATACACACACACACATATATATATATATATGAATGTATTAAATATATTGTTTTACCCACACACATAATATAAATGCTGGGCTGTTTCTTATATTTCTATCTTTAATTAAGGCATTTCATTGGAGGAAGTGAGTATATATGGAAAGAGAGACTTTTGGTAATATTTAAATAAATTTTCTGTTTTTCAAAAAACAACACAAAGCAACCCATCAAAACATAAAATGATTTCCAGAGTGAGAAATGTTGGAGTATCACGTTTAACAGATTTATGACTATTTCCTTGTATGTCCCCCAAGGTGGATGCTGAAGGACAGAGATAAACTGGTACTATTGCTAGACAGGAAGTATTCTGGCACTACTGACTCTGTTATTTCATTCCATGCCATCACAAAGTCAAAAAACATCCAGGATGTAATTTTGTTTAGGGATATCCTGCTAGCTATATAGTAAAATTAGTGCTCTGAGGCCAACTGGAAAGTCATCTTGAGGTATTGGTTTATAGTTTAATGATGGATGATTTAAGCATAAAACATTTGTGTGTTCGGGTTAATTTTGTTTGGCGATCATGCATGCAGTCTGAATACATGTAAACTTCTCTGCTTATGTTTATCCCAACTTTTAGAACACTTTCTAGAATTCAATTTCTAGGAGAATATTGTATTTGCCATGCATTTTATATTCTTTAGGTACTTGTTTGTTAGTACATTCTTTTATAATTAAATTCTTATAGATATTTCACTACTTAGTGAAATTTAAGGTATTTTACTTGATTATAATCCTAGTGGCCTTAAATTTATTAAATTATATAGTAAAAAATAGAGTTCTGCTATTCTTCAAGCCATGAATTTTTGTGATATAAATTAAGAGGTCTTAATATATCAGTGTCAAAAATATCTCCCACCCCCTGGAAGACTCTGAAGTCCCAGCTTCAAGACCCATTTGTTCATTGTGTGTTTGTTTTTATTTAATCCTCACCTGAGGTTATGTTTATTGATTTAAAGAGAGAAGAAGGAGAAAGAGAGAGAAAGAGAAGAACATCGATGTGAGAAACATCAATTTGGTTGCCTCCCATTCACACCCCAGCCAGGGATTAAACTGACAATGTAGGTGTGTACCCTGACTAGGAATCAAGCCCACAACCTTTTGGTGCATGGGACAACACTCCCACCAACTAAGTGACCCAGTCAGGGCAAGACCCATTTGTTTTAATTGAATTATAATCTTATATGTTCTTGGGCCCTCTCCCTGAATGCTCACCTTTAAGCTAAATGTTGGTCCTAACAGGGGGCAGCTAACTGAGAACTGGGCTGCAAAGGACCACAGTGGAGTATAATGATGAAGACAGTGGGCACTTACGTCCTACATGATGTTCCTCAATGGGAAGATACACCAAGAAATGGTGTGAGTGTGTGAGTGGGCGACTCCCAACATTCTAAAGCCAGAACAAGAACATATGACATCAAGATACAAGATTATGGAAAGAAAGGAAACAATGCAAGGAGACCATACGAAAAGCAAATACGGCCAATTTCACAAGTTCGCCAAGGTTCCGGATCCTATATAACCTTCACAGAGAAACAACATTTTAAAGAATAAAAAATATTAACGGTTTCCCAAGCAACTAGGGCATGCAAGGGGCAGGTCAGCCTGAAATACTGAAGTGACTGGAAGTTGAATGAGTGGATGCTTAACCCAGCGCTCTCCAAAACCTATTCACTTTGGTGATCTAATGAGATGTTTTATTTTAAAAGATTTCTATAGTCACACAGGTTTGGAGAATTCCCTCTTGGAAACCCAAAACTGGCATTAGCATATTAAAGGTTTTTTTTTTTTTTTAGTTTTATAGTTGAGTAAATAACCCCCTTCCATTTGTGGCAGGATAAATTTGCTCCTAGTTACAAACTATGATAAAAAGAAGACTACTATCATACATTGTACCCAGTAATGACAGCCAGATCATTATGACTGATTAAAATACATATCTTCGTCAGAAATAGCCCTCTTCAATAAAATTTAGCATTGAAGAGTGTCCAGTGGCCATTACTAAATATTTAAATGTTCCTGATATCTCAAAAACATATTTGGAAGCAATAATCAACCAAACATTGGTAACAGTGAGAGTGTATTGACTGATTTAAAATGTGAATGTAGATTTGACTGAACAATTATTCATTGTTGTTAATCATTGGGATTTTGTTTTCTGGTCACCAGAAAATGGACCGACATGACCAACAGTTGACATGAGGCACAGTAACTATCATTGAATTTATTTTATAATCATTATTTCAAGCCAAATTTTAACAAATAGGCTAGAGATAGGAAATATGGTTTCTATATCTAATCTCTTCCAGCCTTCCTTTATGCACATCCACGATTAGGCAGATACGAGCCACGGCACACAGAGAGCGCAGCACAAGAACAGGCCAGATTTACTGTGAGCTCTCGCTGTGCCTGAAGCCATTTCTAAAGTCTGCTCCCAACTTTGGACTTTTCTGCCAACACAAGTCTCTGTTTTAAGCAAAGGAAAATAAGATATCTTCCTAAAAATTAAAATCTAAAGGTAATTTAAAGTTTTCTGTGACAAAAGTTATATTCTCTTAATCTTCGGCTCTGTCTTTACCTTCTCCCTGTCTGAACTAGTGAAATAATTGCTTTAGGTTCCTCAGAAAACGTCATCTGGTTGTTCTACTGATGCACCTGTTTAAATACTTTAGAATGTACCTCTTAAATGATAAGACAGTGAAGTTGTGTTTTAGTAGGGAACTTGGAATTAATATATTACTTACATTTCTAATGTCTGTGTAGATCACACCTGGAACAACGAGACCCTTGGACAATGATGTGGTAAAACAAAACAGAGGAGGCAGGGGAAAAACTGAGAAAGAGATGCAAAAATAAAGGGACACGAAAGATGAACCTTTCATATTTCACAATTTTGTCCCTGCTTTGCTACAAAGTTGTAAAAGAAAGGTTTCCAGAAAGCTTTCAAAGAACTTTAGTGTTTATGGTGCTGAATACCTTTCAAATATCTGTCATTGAATATGTGAATGCAGCATGAAATCACAAAAGAGTGCAGGCTTGGAACGAGACAGATATGGATTCACATCCAACTCTAATCTTCTGGCACCGGTGCTGTAGGCATCCCTCCTATGGCTTAGCCTGACCTGGCCGTCACACACATTGCCCATCACTGGAACATCAAGTTCAGTGCACTCTGTAACCACAACAACCTCTCCTGCTTTGGACTCACCAGCTATTCTAAATACACTGTCCTCTAAGTACTTCAGGATCCAAAACATGATTTTGGACTTTTCCCTTTTTCTTTTTTGTTTGCTGAATTATCACTAATATCTTAAACTTTGTTACCCATTGCTATATCCTCCTAGAAAGGAATTATTTTTCTCTTGGAGGGAAGGAGTTAGGCTTTTCTCACTGACAAAGCAAAGATCAGGAGACATAGCAGCTCTGCCTGATACATAGAAACAAACACAGGGAGGCAGCCAAAATGAGGAGACAGAAACATGTTTCAAGTGAAACAACAAAAGAAAACTCTAAAAAAAAGAGCTAAGCAAAATGAAGTTAAGCAATCTACCAGGACAAGAGTTCAAAACACTGGTTATAAAGAGGCTCCATGAACCTAGAGGAGGAGTAGATGAACTTCATGAGAACTTCAACAAACATATAGGTAACATATAACTGGAGATAGAAAATATAATAAAAGAACCAGTCAGAAATGAAGAATACAATAACTAAAATGAAGAATACATTAAAAGGAACCAAAAGTCGAGTAGATAAGGCAAAAAATCAAATCAGCAATTTGGAAGACAATGAAGCAGAAAACAATCAGAACAGCAAAAAGAAAAAAGAATCCAAAAAATGGAGTATTTTTAAGAAGCGTCTGGGACAACTTCAAGCCTGTTAACACCCACATCATGAAGGGGCAGGAGGAAAAGAGAGAGAGCAAGGAATTGAAAACCTATTTGAAAAAATAATGATTTAAAACTTTCCTAATATGGCAAAAGAAATAGACCTACAAATTCAGGAAGCACAGAAAGTCCCAAACAAGATGAACCCAAAGAAACCCACACCAAGACATATCATAATTGAAATGCCAAAGGTTTAAATACAGAGAATCAGCAAGAGAAAAGACGTTCCTTACCTACAAGGGAGCTACCATAAGACTGTCAGCTGATTTCTCAAGAGAAACTTTGCAGGCCAAAAGGGATTGGCAAGAAATACTCAAAGTGATGAAAAAAAGAGCCTATAACCAAGGTTACCAAGCAAGTCATTTAGAGTCTAAGGTCAGATCAAGAGCTTCCCAGACAAGAAAATCTAAAGGAGTACATCACCACCAAACCAGTATTACAAGAAATGATAAAGGGTTTCTTTACGACAAAGAAAAAAATAAAAAATATGAATAATAAAATGGCAATAAATACATATCTATCGATAATTACTTTAAATGAAAATGAATTAAATGCTCCATATTGGTGGCTGAATGGGTAACAAAACAAGACCCTTACACAAGCTGTCTGCAAGAGACTCACTTCATATCAAAAGACACATACAAGCTGAAAGTAAAGAGGTGAAAAAAAAGTCTAATGAAAATAAAAACAACAGAAAAAGCTATGTTAGCAACACTCATACCAGATAAAATAGACTTCAAACAAAGCCTATAATAAGATGAAGAAGAACCCGGACATTGTACTTCTGGGTATTTATCTGAGGGAACCCAAAACACTAAATCAAAAAGGCGTATGTACTCCTTTGTTCCCTGTAGCATTATTTATAATAGCCATGATGTGGAAGCAACTTAAGTGCCCATTAAGAGATGAATAAATAAAGAAGAAATGGCTAATACACCCACTGGAATAATGACTCAACTAGATAAAAAATGAAATCTTGTCATTTGCAACTACATGGATGGACCTACAGGATACTGTGCTGGGTGAAGTAAGCGAGAGAAAGACAAAAATGCTAGATGATTTCACTTATGTGTGGAATCTATAAAACAAAGTAAATGAACAAAACTAGACTCACGGATACAAAGAACATTGTGACAGCTGTTAGATGGGAGAGATGTGGGTCGCCTGGGTGAAAAAGGTAGAGGGATTAAGAACTGGCAACAACTGGTACAAATTGGCAGTTACAAAAATAGTCATGGGGTTGTAAAGTACTGCACAGGGACTACAGTCAATAATATTGTAATGACCATGTACAGCGCCTGATAATTAATAGATTTATCAGGGCGGTCACTTGTTAAGTTACAGAAATGTCTAACCATTATATTGTGTACCTGAAATGAATATAATATTGTATGTCAATTATAATTTAAAGATAAAAAATTAAATATTAACCCCTTACCAATGCCTTTTACCTAAGATGCAGAGCTATGGGGAAAAAAAGAGAATAGCTTATATTTTTTGCGATGATCAAGTATAAGTTTCTCATAAGGAGGGTTGGAAATCTTAGTGCTTTATGGTCATTATTATAGATATATCGTTTAAAGATTATCTGGAAAAATTATGATGCTTCCAACATACTTCATTACAATTTTCTGTTTTCCATCAACCTAAATCATCTCATTTTAAAAAAATAGATTGTGCCAAATTGTGCATTATGGGTCCCATATATCTGTAAGGGTTGTCCATAAATGTAAACGATTAGACAAAAAAAATGTGCTTGTGTAACTGACACTGCACTACTGAAATTAAACAGTTGTGTTTACAACCTGCAAGGCAGAGAGGGAAAGGGCGTGGTTAAGGGAGTTAACAAGATACAGCAAGATGTCTTCATTCTAACCATGGGGAGACTGTTTTCATCTCAGAATCCCCTCAGAATAGTAATCTTGCAAAATCGTGTGTAATATAAAACCCTTTCCCCTCTGAGCAGTCGAGGGTCCAGAAGCAAAGCCCAGAAGTGCTAAAAGATCATGTCAGTAGAAAAAGAAACCATTTCAATATAATAAGTAATTAGGGCTGGTATTTTATAGTGTAATTGAGAGATGATACCTCCTTAAAAGCACCCATTGATTAAAACTTAGTATTTAAAGTGAACTTAGTGAACTCTCATAAAAAAACTAATAATTTTCTATAAATAGTGAAAGTGGTCCAAAATCAAGAAAGGCAGCTCCTACCACACACCCATGGGGAAAATGAATATTGAGTGACAGAGAAAAGGATGAGCAGAATTTTCCAGAAAAGGGAAAGTAGGGAGAAAAACTGTTCTTGTAACCATATCTGTCTAAGTGTTATAACTGGTTCCTGAATAAGAGGCATTTTAAATTTATGTTAGAAACATATAGTATGTCATTTATATTACATTCTTTAAAAGTATGCTTAGGTTTACTATATAGTAAAGGATCTATGGTATCAGCTCTTGAGCGTCAGTTGATTCTCAAGTAATTTTGTCTTCATTTTAATAACATCCTGAGATTAAAAACTCACTCATGTATCATTATATTTGTACATGGATGAACTGACCATTAAAGTCAATAATTAATAACCTGAGGAGGAAAAATCTGATAAATAATAATACCAATAACTTGAGATGATAAAGTTTACATTTTCCTGGGTATTTTTCTAATTAAATTTGCATGTGAAAGATAGAGAAGGATATAAAAAAAATACGGCTTCCTGACAGCCCTTTCCCGTCCCTTCCTCTAATTATATGCACATCATTGACAGACTCGATGTAATTAAATATATATTTATAGAATTAATATGCGCCAAGCAGTGTACTGGACACTGTGGATATAATAATGAATGACAGATCCTGGCTTCAAATTCTTAGTGTTCATTAGGAAAACACAGAAGGAGCCCTGGCTGATGCAGCTCAGTGGATTGAGCGTGGGCCTGCGAACCAAACAACCGCAGTTGGCTTCCCAGTCAGGGCATATGCCTGGGTTGCAGGCCAGTTCCCAGCAGGGGACACACAAAAGGCAACCATACATTGATGTTTCTCTCCTTCTCTCCTTCCCTTCTCCTCTAAAGATAAATAAATAAAATCTTTAAAAAAACACAGAAGAACACAGGAAATACATTACAATGGGAGAAGCTTAAGATGCCACGGGAAGCTTATAAGAGAGCCCCCTGAAACAGACTATGGGATGCAGAGAAGACTTACCATACGGGGTGAGTTTTTAAGATGTACAACAGTGAACATATACTGAGTGTCCGGGTGAATATGATGAAACGTCCCCGGATGCTCCTGAAAATTTGAGAGATAAAAGGAGATGTTAAGATGGGTCAGGTGTGAAAGACTAGACCTTGACCTTGTAAACCATTTCAGGAGCAGAAGGGCGCCATTACCCTACTCAGCAATACAATAGAACTGTCAAAGTTAAACATTTCAATGAGCCACTTCCTGTTTATCCCTGCCCCTCTTATAATGTTGGGATCTCCTATCCTGAGAAGAGACCCTTGAACTACAGAATGAATTAGCAGAAAGATTTTGGTAAAACCGAGAGCAGGAAGGCCATCGTTGTTGTTGTAGTAATCAAGGCAAGAAATAATGTTGGATTGAACTAAATTACCAGCAAAAAAAAAAAAGAAGCAAAGCAACAGAGACACTGATAAAAGATAAACAGAATCTAGTCATTGATAAGTTGCGGTTTTAGTAAAGAAGGCCGAACAGTCCAATACAATGCAAACAGATTTGTACCTTGAGCAACCAGTTGCATGGCACTTCTATTCCCTTAGTTATGAGGAGTTGGTTTGTATGCAAATAAGAAGATCAAAAATCAAATGTTTTACATGTTCAATTTCACGCGATATTGTGATAATCAAGTATAAGTGTTCCATATAGGTCTACGCAGATATACGTGTAGATATGTGGGAGAGGTAACAAATTTTACAGGTTACAAAGCTTTTTGTAAGCTAAACAATTATCAGAGTTTATAAAACTACATTTTTATTCTTTCTATTTCTATTTATATATCACTTTTGGGCTAGATTCCAATGGCTCACACCTGCTCAGGAATATCATCATATCTCATCCATTACCCCATTATTTTCATCTTCCTCTTTCCTACCGGATCCTCTCCATCATCATTTATACATACTAAAGCTTTTTGCATGTATTTAACAACTAAGCAAACAAGCAAAGCTCTTGTCTCCTAGTCACCATCCTATGTCCCTCCTTATTAACAGAACTGCCTATACGTTCTCTTTTCAGCTCCTTTTAAAGTCTGGCTTCTGCCTTTCATTTCCATCCACCACCATTATCCCATCAATATTACTCTATGCTTGCACTAAAACTGTACTGCTTGCTTTGTTGCGAAATTCAACAACTCATCTCAGCCCTACTCTTGAGGGTCTCTGAGCATCGCTTGATGCTGTTGACCAGTCCCTTTTTCTGGAAGCCCTTTCTAGACTTCGCGTGCAGCTCATCTCCTGGTTACTGCTTCTAGGTCTCCTTTACAGGGCTCTTTCCTGTCTCTCAAAGCTGTTACATTTTTCTTACTCTACACATGTGCCCATGTGATGTCATCTATTCCCGTTGATTATTATTTTGTATCAGTGATTTCCAAATCTATGTCTGGCACAGGACACCCTCTGAGAAGATCACAGAGCAACAAGGGGCAACTCTGTCTCCTCAGCTAGGCACTGTGTTGTCTTGCAGCCCTTTATAGCGCTGTCAGTCAAACATGTGTACATGCTTGTTCTATAACACACCACAAATGAGAACATCTGTGTTCTTTGCTTTTAGCTGTTCTCTAATCTAGAATGCATGATTCCATTATTCTATTAAGTTATATCTTATCATTCTTTTAAGTAAAAGCTCAAAATTTACTGTTCCTGGAGACATGTCATTAATCACTCCTTCCTCTGAATCTCTAAGATACCACACAGTATCACCTCCATAGTACGGAAATAGTTACAAAATTTCATCCTGAGTGACTATGCTGGTTTACTGGTAACACTGACCCAGAGCTCAGTATCAAAGAAGATTCACACTTCCCCATGTCCCTACACAACAGGCGAGTACCAAGACTGATTATTATGTTTACCATGAACACAAAGAGAAGGAGCAGCCTCAAGTCACATAGCTGCCATCCTTGTCACAGCTCTTAAGATCCGCTATCTTTATTGTTGTCTAATTATATCCAATTATTATTTACCTTGATTGTAAATGCCCTGGCCTTACCACGAGATTTTAAATCCCAACAAATTAAAAAGTGGATCTTAATCTTTCTTATATTCTCATGAAAAAATTAATGAGCAATAAATGTTGGATGAGGGGGAGAAGGAAGAGATGCTAGCAGAGTAATTTTTAGAAGTAGAAACAAATGTGGCGTGCAGAAAAAGTAAACTTTCTAAAAAAGAGAAATTGAGGTCTCATCTATCTTCTAAAGGTACACTCCAAAGTTAAATCAGCCTTTCTCTTTAGGTAAAACCCAGATGGGATAATTATGTTTTCAGAAAACATATTTTTCTTTTGAATGCCATGCAATCTCCTTCTAAAAATCTATTGGTTTTAAATACATTCTGTGGTTAAAATGGCTTTTACAAAACTATGCATATGGCCTTTATTAAATCCACACACAGGTTCCAAATTTAAATATTCTTATTTATTTTCCATTCTAGTAAAACAATAACTGGAGATGTGGGGTGCATCCAAATTTCACACATATTTTGAATGATACATGTAGAGAGCATTGTACCAAAACAATGCTACAAAAATGAAAAGTGACAAGGGCAAAATATCTAAGAGGAATATTCTCTTGTACCTCCCTTTCCCTGTTGTCTCCCCCAACTCATTTCATTGTACATATTCTCCAGGATGCTCTCACAGTTACAAGGTATAATATATATGTTTCCCAGTGTATATGAAGAGGTCAAGATATATAGGAAAACTAAATCCATGAAGTAAACATTTAAATATTTTGTATCTTAATTATTTTTCCCAGTAATTCTGCTATTCTCTTTAATGTCTTTTGTATAAGTTATCATGTTAGTGGCTGGTGGACTAAAATTGATTAATTTTCAAACAACAAATCAGCATATGCAGTTTCCAAATTTAGCCTTTGATATTAGTCCTCCTTCATTATATGCTGTATCATTTCTTCTGTGGCTCTGAAGAACCATTGTCTTACAGAGACATAGTTCTGAAGTAATGCTAAGAAAACTGTGTATTAGAAATACTATGCCTGTTTGATTGAATATTGGAGAAGAAATAGTTTTGGGGATTAGAATAGATTTTGAATCCCTCTCCATGAGTTACTCTATTATCTCAGATAAGTTATGTAACCTCCACATGATTTTGGACAAGTGTCTCATTTGCAAAATAGGAATAGTGATACTTATTACATTAAAGTAGGCTATGGTCAAAGGAAATCATGAGTATTGTTTAAAAAGCACAATGCCTTAGGTATAAAAGGTGATTAATAGATGCTAGTTCGTATTATTTTCCTTTCAAATGATACAAAATAAAGCTATAAGCAGAAGTATGGATTTAAACACATATAATTTTTAGAGTATTTATGAAAGTATTTGCTTGACTGAACCAGAGAGGAATAGTGCGAAATTTTATATGTAAAATAATTTTTATAGTAGAAGTACTAATATCTAAGTAGATGATCTACCGAGTTAGATGGATTGATGCATTTTGTTTTCCTTGTCCTTTCTCACTATTTGACAGTGGTGTCTGGGTAAGATGTGAGAATTCCCATGATATCATGAGGGCTTAAAAACAGAAAAACAGGAGACAAATGTTGCCTCCTGAATTTCAGGGAGATGAGGGCTGATACTATGCAGTAAATAAAATAAAATGCAAAGTAAGAATTAGAGTTTTAAAAACTTAAAATTCAATAATCTACACATACAAGGAATTTTGGGGATTCAGAATACATATTTCAGAAGACTCCTATAACCCTTTAGAGGTCTAAAACACTCAGCTGCTACTAGGAGTTTAGAAGCAAATAATTTTGTTTGTTCTTGTCTGTTCCGGAGTTTGTACGGAAAGTGGTATCTTGGACATTATTACTTTACTGTTTTCTAGGCTGTATGTCTAGGAAAAACTACCATGTTCTACTTGGTAGAACAATAGACTGGGAGAATGGTATTTTCAATGAATAACTTATCATCAGTCCAGTAGTAATTGGTCATTTACTGAACATTAATTCTCAAGGAAATCATAAGCATGTGTTCTTTAAGTGATAATAGTGATTGTGGTCTCAAAATACTATTGTAAGAATTAATGTGGCAGCACAAACCCCTCAAGTTCTAAGTTTTATGTAAGACCCAAAAGAGTAAAAATATATTAAAAGTTTGGAAACTGCTGTTGAAGGGGAAAAGACAGGACTTTCTGTATCAAAACATTTTACTATGCTCTTTAAAGTTGCAAACATTTGGGGAGGGTAAAATTTTCTTTTCTCAGCTATTCTGGTGACACATAATTCTATAAAAAAATTAGATCTAGATATGAAATAGAGAACACCTGGAGACAGTTGAATCGAAAAGCTACATTTGAAATGAATTGTTGAACCAATGCATAATGTTACAGGTTTAAATGTTTTACCCATGCCTCCTTTGCTAATTGCGTTTGTGTCCTGCTGCTGCCTTCATTGTCATGGTGTTTTTAATACTAAATCTGCGTGTGTGGAGAATTAGGCTTGTTACCTTTCACGTTTAAAGTTTCTGAAAAACAGTGACCTATATTTAGTTCAATGGTGAGAAGACTTATGAGAATGCTGGATAGTGCTGATTTATTTAAACCACTCCTTTTTATTTTTTAAAAAAGATTTTGTTTATTTATTTTTAGAGAGAGGGGAAGGGAGGGAGAAAGAAAGGGAAACATTAATGTGTGATTGCCTCTCATGCGCCCCCTACTGGGGACCTGGCCTGCACTCCAAGCATGTGTCCAAGACTGGGAATCTAACAGGTGACCCTTTGGTTTGCAGGCCATGACTCAATCCATTTAGTCACAGCAGCCAGGGCTAAACCACTTCTTACCAATTTGAGAAAATATCAATGGACAATGTTGATCTGAGAATCCAGATATTCTTTCCTCTTCACTCCCTAAGCTCTCTTAAAACAGAACAGTGGTGTGACTATCTATAATATATTTGTAATTAAGGTCTGCGTATTCATCATCATCATCAAGTTTCAGTGCTGTTGTATTTCCCATTTTGAGGTTACATGAAAGAAAACAAAACCGCATGGTGCCATTAATAGATATTTGCAAAACTTGTGATTTCACTCTATTTTGCGCAACGGCAAAGTAGAGCTAAATCCTGGAAGCAAAATAATCAGGAAACTGAATGTTTGGGCAATTTAACTCACTTGCTGACTTTTAAACTAATCACACAGCTATTTTTCTTTCCATTTGTATAGTTGAATGTCAAATAATATAGCCAAGTGTAATCAATGTTCATTGAAGCTAATAATCCATAGTGTTTATATGGAGGATTGAACTGCGCTTACAAAGATGTCAAAGATCTACTGGAAATTTTTTTTTAAATTTGGTTTAATTCTCATTTTTACTTCTTTTTCCTCAAAAAAAAAATGTTCAATGTAGGACATAGAAAAAAATGTCATTTGGAGTAAATGTTTGTAAAATTTGATTTTTATTTGACATATTTCTACAATAAATTAGAAAACAAAGGTTTTTAAGTGTATTTATCACTTTTAGTTAGGAGAAATATTATGATGATAAAGTATGCAAAGAATACATTATGTATACCCCAATGACTCCTGCAACTTAACTCAGTGAGGCTGTAATGAGCATGCTATTCTGACGCCCTGAAAGAGGTAAATTCCCCACACAAACGAACCCAACTGTTTCTCAAATACCTTAACAAAGGAAAACTAATGCCCTGTGCTTTCTAAATTGCATAGTTCTTTTTTATTAGCTATTTTTATTTTTGTTTTTTCTCCTTTTATATACACTTCCACACTATATATTCAGTGTTTGTGCAAATAACACCATACTACTACATAGATTGTGAATCCCACATTTTATGAAGTAAAATAAACATAAAATAATCTAAAACTATGAACAGGAAGCTTTAGTAGCTTTTATTTCAAACATGAAAAAACAATGAAATGATGCTTTTAGGAATCATAAGCCCAATATTCTGCATATAGTAAATGTTCTATATTTCCTGTTGTTGATGAAAACACATCAAGTATTAACTGATACCTGCCTTAAAACAATACATTTTATATAGCTGAGAATATGTCAAACCCATGTGATTAATGTTAATTTAATATAATTAGTATATATTATGAATGGTAATGTCAATATTAGTAACATACAGTTTATTATTGATAATATAATGATAACGTAAGTACCAAGGATTCATGAACTGTTTATTTTCCCATCAAATAACATTGCCTAGCATATTTTCCTATCAACTGTTTGTTAACAAATAAAATTGGATTAATTAATTCTTTTTTGCATTTTCATTTTTCGATTATAGTTTACTTTCAATATTATTTTGTATTGGTTTTAGCTGTACAGCATCATGGTTAGATAATCATTTAGTTTACAGTGTTCCCTCCAATATTTCCAGTACCCAGCTGACATGATATGGTCATTCCAACATTATTGACTGTATTCCCTATGCTGTACTTACATCCTCATGACTATTTGGTAAGACCAATTTGTGCTTCAATCCCTTCACTTCTATCCCCCGTCCCCCAACCTTCCTCTCTTCTGACAACCACTCACAATATCTTATTAAACACATTTGAAATATGTTTATAGATTCAGAAGAACACTATAGTTTGGACTCCACTTGCTGTTTTTTATGAATCTGAACTAAAGCTATATTATCTGTCTAAGACTCAGCAGGAAACAGTTGGCACACTCAAATACAGCCATTGAAGCATTTTTTTAAATTCCTTTCAGGGGTACAGTTGCTCCTAACAGCTAACAAGAGATGGCATGGGACCCTGGACTAGCAAGAGTAGAAAGCCTTTACTTTCCAGGCCTAAAGACAAAAGGGAGCAAGTGGTTCCTGGAATCCAAAGAGGATAAAGGTACCCTAAGAGAAGCTGTGGCCTTCAGTACATGTGGCAGGAAGGGAGCTGGGGAATACACTCCCGCAGACCCTGCTCCCACCTTGCAGTGTTCCTGTCGGTACCTCCCATTGGCAAAACTATACCAGAAGCTGGGAGAGTGAGGGTACCTGTTGATGTATGTAGGTCATAAAGACCAGCCTCTTAGGGCATGAAGCAGGCTGCAGGACCCTAGCGGGTGTCTCTGAGGAGCAAACCTCAAACATCCAGCACAGCTAGGAAGAAATTCACTTTGACTCCACATAGTAAGAAAGGTCTGTTTATCCAATGAACAGTAAAAACTAGATACCCGAACAATTATTAACCCTTAAGAAGAATTGATCATTTAAAGCACCTCTTCTTAGGAAAGCATGATTCAGGGGAAAATATTTCAACTATAAATCAATCTTTAAGAATACAGTAATTATCTCAGGAAGCCTAACATATTCATTGGGTAGTTACTGTTGTCATAAATATAGAAAAAAATAAACCTGATTTGTATGTGTGCCACATTCATAAATTCATATTATCTAATTAGTACAGACTCATATCTCCTTCAATTTATTTGAATTAGTGAGGTTTAAAAACATATCAAAAATCAGTGACTCCATTCCTGAGAATATACCCTAAAAAATCCAAAACACCAATTCAAAGGAACTTATGCACCCCTGTGTTCATAGCAGTATTATTTACAATAGCCAGGTGTTGGAAACAGCCTAAATACCCATCAGTAGATGAACTGATTAAAAACTGTGGTATGAAAGAGAGAAGGAGCTCCTACCCTTTACAACAGCATGGTTGGTACTAATGGCTATTATGCCAAGTGAAATAAGCCAGTCAGTGAAAGAGAAATACCATATGATCTCACACATAAGAGGACTTTAATAAACAAAATTAACTAATAAGAAAAAAACAGAGACATGGAAATGTGGGACAGATTGACAGCTGCCAGAGGGGAGGAAGGAGGAGTAAATGGTGGAAAAAAAGGGAAGGGGTTTGTCAAAGAACATGTATGAACAATCCACGGACATGGACCATGGTGTGGGAATTGACTGTGGGAGCAGGGGATGCGCTGGGCAGAGGAAATAAAGGAGGAAAATTGAAACAACTTGTAATACAATAAATAAAAATATTAAAAAAGAAATATATACATAAACACAAAATATTCCTTGTAAAACTTACAGAATTTATTAAAAATACATGAATTTTAATGTCTTAAGAATAGTATGAATGTCAAAATTCTGCAAAATTTCTTATATGTCTTCACTGTGCATTATCTGAGTTTTTGCTATTAATCCTTCAGCACGAACCCTTAGTTCCAAAGATCTTTTTTTAGCTTTTTTTTCTGTTATCCCCTTTTTATACCACACACCTGTTAAGCCACTTACCTAGACTGATATTCCTGGAACTTTCCTCTTTCAAAAAAAACACCACCAAAAAACTAATAATCCAATTCAAAATGGGCAAAAGACCTGAATAGACAGTTCTCCAAGGAGGACATACAGATGGCCAACAGGCATATGAGAAGACACTCAATGTCACTAATCATCAGAGAAATGCAAATTAAAATGACAATGAGATATCACCTCACACCTGTCAGAATGGCTGTCATCAACAAATCAGCAAACAACAAATGCTGGTGAAGATGTGGAAGAAAGAGAAATACATCCATTGTGGGTGCGAATACAGACTGGTGCAGCCACTGTGGAAAGCAGTGTGGAATTTCCTCGAAAAATTAAAAATGGAACTGTCTTATGACCTAATGATTCCACTTCTAGAAATATATCCAAAGAAACCCGAAACACTAATTCGAAAGAATATATGCACTCTTATGTTATCTGTAAAAGATATGCATCCAGCACTATCTGTAGTAGCCAAGATTTAAAAGCAGCCCATCAGTAGATGAGTGGATAAAAAAGCTGTGGTACATTTATACAATGGAATACTACTTGGCTGTGTAAAAGAGGGAAATTTTACCTTTTGTGACAGCATGGATGGACCGGGATAGTATTTTGCTAAGTGAAATAAGCCAGTCAGAGAAAGACAAGTACTATATAATTTGACTTAATGCGTGGAATCTAATCTAATGAACAAAATAAACTAAAAAACAAAACAAAAAAGAAACAGACCCATAGATACAGGAAACAGACTGACAGCTGCTAAAGGGGAGGAGGAGGGTTGGGAGACTAGGTGAAAAAGGTGAAGCAATTAAGAAAAAAAAGAAAAACAAAAAACAACTCATAGGCAATAGTATGGTTATTACCAGTGGGAAAGGGGGTGACAGGAGGTAGAAGAGGGTAAAAGAATAAATGGTGATGGAAGGAGACCTCACTTGGGGTGGTGAACACACAACACAATATGCGTATAATGTGTTATAGAATTGTACACCTACGACCTATGTAATTTTATTATCAATGTACCCCCAATGAATAAAATAACTAACTAACTAACTAACTAAATAAAATAAATAAATAAATAAATAAATAAATAAATAAATAAATAAATAAATAAATAAATACATTAAAAAGCTCCTCATTCTCATTCTCCCTAGTCTAACCTACAAGGATTCTTTTCTCACATGTACTTATGCGAACAACTTCTCACTTCTTAATTCTCATATTATGTTTTAACTGTTATTTTTGTTATGTACACTAAATCTTCAGTAAGACTAGATATGACTTTAAGTGAAAAGAGGTTCACCTACATTTTTCTTACACATTCCATAACACCTTCAGTTAATCAGAAATATCTCGTTTCGAACATTGCATTAATGAACAAGTCAGTCTATTTTATTTATTCTTTTATACTGATATATATAGAGAAAAATATATAGATTATTGTTTTCCAAATGTCTAATTATTTAAAAAAACAGAACATTAAAGCATTTTAGAGCTATCAAATTAATGGTCTAAATAAAGATCTCCAAAAGTACTATCAGAGAGTTACAGGGCTGCCTATAAAATAGTATTCTTTTTTTAATCCTCACCTAAGGATATGTTTATTGATTTTAGAGAACAAGGAAGGGAGGAGAGGGAGACCCACTGATAAGAGAAACCACCATTGGCTGCCTCCCTTACCTGTCTCGACTGGGGATCAAACCCACAACCTAGGTATACGCTCTGATGAGACATCACACTCACAACCCTTTGGTGTACAGGACGATGCTCCAACCAAATGAGCCACCTGGCCAGGGCAAAATTTTAAAAAATTTATCTTGATGTATTGTAGGGATTCTAAGACAAAACAGTTTAGGGCCTCAATCCCCAAATCAAATACAACTCTCCTACTGTCTTAGGTCGTGATACTTTTCTCTAAATTGCACGAGGCATATGAGATTTAATTATTAAGCAACTGATACAACTTATCTACAACAGAGCAATTTGATAAGCACAAATATTACGTTTGAAATGTGAGAACATGATGTATTTTTAAGAGCGGGTTTTAAAAGGTCTTTAGCACCGTTTGTATCTCACCCACTGCAGACAGAATCAGGCTGCACTCAGGCGACCCCCCCAGACAGATTCCACCGGCCATTGTGGTTCCGGCTGCTGCAGAGCTCAGGGGAGAGACCTCCCGGACCAATGGAGGAGGCCCTTGGAAACCAGGTGACCGGCGGAAACGTTCCACCCCACCCCCTTCTCTGCTGTTAGACTGCTATATTTGTCTTTTCCTATAATTTATTTACTGAAAATTTCAAAAACCACTTTTTAAATCAGGTTTTAAACAAATATATTTGTTTAAACATGTGTCTTATGAAATTAAAATATGTTGGGGCATGCTATTCATTCTCTCCCAGATATTTACAGTGCATTTCACTGAGTGAATCCTCTGAGAGCTGTAGTAAGGGAATCTAACTTAGGTAAATCCAGTTTTTTCCCAAATTAATTTGATGTTGAGGTTATTTTTATTTTTTCCCAAAATATCTATCAGCATTTCCTAATATATTCATGTTTCACAGGACACATTCAAGGAACATCACTTAAAACATTTCAAGATTTAAATACTATTTTGTCAGATTGGAAATATAGTCCAATCTGATAACATTGATCAAAGCATGTACCTATATCCCTCTTTCAATGAAATCTTTTAGTTACTTCCCTTTTTATATCCATATCACTTATAATTTTTCTTTATCAAATTGACAAATAATCAATAAGAACTATTCTTGCTAAATAATACTTTTTTAAAGACAAAGTCATAAGCCTCATGCAAATATAAATGAACACATGTCCAATATCCTTTTTAACTCATTAATTAGTGAGAGAACCCATACAATGCTGTATCCAGTTCCAAGAAGAGTTCACAGGATTCACCATTAAAGGCAATCACAAATGCTGAAATGAATTTATTAGTGGCTCGAGTCTCTGATGGGCATAATCATCGGCATGTCTGTGGACAAGAATCATTTTGTGTTATTAAAACTACAATTTACATAGCTACGAAGTCACTCAGGACAGGGAAAAGTGAAGCTAAGCTAGTGCTATCTAAGAGAATGTGCAGAAAGAAATTTTCTTGCCCATTTCTAAGTTTTTCAGAATTGTATGGGCATTTTTAATGCAAAACAATCCTATTTAATTTAGCCACTATCAACAAGTGCTTTTTCTTTTGGTATTTACCCTAGGATTTATGTACTGCTTGCTCTCAGATTACTACTACTTTATGTATTGAGTAGTTACAATATACCTAACATTATGCTAATGGCTCCTTGAAATATTTCATTTAAACCTCACAAATACGGTATTTTATTACCAAAGAAAGATAGTGAGGCTTAAAGTAATTAATCCCTCAAGGTCACAGAAAAAAAGAAGCAAAAAATTTTGTTCTTCAAGTAGTAAAACAAACTCACTGTAGGTTTACTATGGATGTCAGTATTATTGAGATAAAATGTGTCTCCATAAGAACTTGATCCCTTATCCATTTCCAGATAAAACCTTTCCCTTAAAGTCAATACTTACATGTTCAACTACCTCCTTAACATTTCACATGGATTTCTAATGAACATTTCAAAACTACCCTTCCTTATCTCTGTATCCTATCCATCAGCAAACTTTAACATCCTTTCTTCCAACATTTATTCCAACCTTGTCTGCTCATCTCTGTCTTTGTTGCTGCCTCCCTAGTTCATTCTATAATCATTTCTTACCTAAACTGCTTCAATAAGTTCTCTTTGTCAACAGTCAGACCATATTTGGATGATGGAAAGGAATGAACCGAAAAACCACTTTCATTGCTGTCAACTCTCTTAGGTTATTTGTTCACATTGTCAAGGCAACCAGTTAAAAATAAATAATTTAGTCAAATAATCATCTTGTTGGAGATATACAAATCCAAATAATGGATTTTCCCAGTGAATAGCATGATTATCTTTCCATATAGCAAAAATCATCTAGTTATCATCCGAAACAGAAGTCTCCTTAATTTAGGAACAAAGTCTTAGCCTTGTGTCTTTTTATTCCTAGCTCCAAGTTCAATGCAGAGCATATAAAATAGTCAACAAATGGTTTTGAATTAATGAAATGTCCTATCAGATGTAGGTCCAGTCAATGGTTTATATTGTCACATGGTAAATGCAATCAGTTGTAATGTATAAATCAGTAGTCTCTTGTGCCGATGCAAAAGAAAAATCAGAAGCTGATTTAGCTGTTTCTTAAACAGTCACATGTGTTAAGACCTAAATGGTAGGTAACTGTAGATCATTATAAACATTAATTCACTATAGCCAAGAATTTCCAGATCTAATTTCTAACCTTCATGATAGAGTATTTAAGTATAGTGCTTTTATGACATGATGGATGAACTTTAAGGAGAAAGGGAGTTGGCATCCTTTTGGTGAGAGACTGCCTTCTTAAAAACCTGCTTGAGCCCTGGCTGGTATAGCTCAGTGGATTGAGCTCGGGACTGTGAACTAGAAGATCATGGTTTGATTCCCAGTTCAGGACACATGTCTGGGTTGCAGGCCAGTTTCCAGCAGGGGATGCATGAGAGGCAACCATACATTGATATTTTTCTCCCTCTCTCCTTTCTCTCTATAAATAAATAAATAAATATCTTTTAAAAACCTTGCTTGGATTTTTGTAAGAAATTAAATTTCTAGTTTTACAAAATGATTGACTCTGTCATGGAGATTCAAATGGCTATTCAGAGTCATTGAACATATCTTCTCGTGTAATTTCACAAAGGTTCATAAGGTTTCTTCAGAGTATTCTGCCATAGTTTTCAAATCACAAAAGAGACAAACTATTCACAAAATAGATATGAACTTGTTATTATTATAATGGGAAAATTTATAACTATACTTCAAAAATACTTCACAAAAGCAAATGGAATGGAAAAACCGAGACAGAAAGTCAAGTCAAGGCTCAAAACAGAGTATTCAGGATCAAGACCTTGAATTCAGGAGTAAAGTCATAATACAGAGCAATGAGGAAGCCGGGAAAGCTAAGAAGTATCAACACATTGAGCTCATGTTCAAAACCAGAAAGCATAACACACCATATAACAAAAACCTGAGCATAGCTTAAGAGGCACAATGGGACATCGCATTGTAAACTGAGATTGTTCTCTAGAAGATCTAAGTATGTGTCTATTCTAACTATAAAAACAACATGTCGAGATAATAGAACCTAAATTTAAATCAGCAAGAGCCTGCAACCTGTTTATCTCAGGAGAGCTGATACATTTGTTTGCATCTTTCAAATGTCTTACATTCCAAATGAGAAGTAAAAAATCTAGAAATATTATACAAGCCTTATCTCTAACTTATCTATATTTAAAAGATCAGCTTTGGCAGTCAATTACTGAGAGCAATTGAATTTGTAATAACGAGGACTACTAAGTGGTAAAGACACGAAACCAGCAATTTTTAACCTTTTTCATCTCATGGCACACATAAACTAATTACTACAATTCTGCAGCACACCAAAAAAGATATTTTTTTGCCAACCTGATAAAAACAGGTATAATTTTCATTCATTCAAATGGGATGGGTATTGTTTTATTGGTTGTTGTCATTTTTTATTTGACAGTCTAAGGGAAATGAGGTCCATGCCTCTGACTAAATAGCCAGGTATTGCATGTTTTAAGAATTCTTGCAGCACACGGGTTGAAAACCGCTGCACTAAGCAATTGATCCAATAGGAATGTATGACCCTAACAACTAAAATGAAATCTGCACAAAATGTTTCTTTCCTGTATCAAATGATGCTAAATTGTACTAAACTCTAACCACCTGACCCAAAGTAATTAATGATAGGAGTAATGCTTTTATTTATTTGGCTATGGTTAAGGGCCGGGCACTATTCAATTCATTACTCAAAGTACCCCTACATATAATGAGGAAACGAAGGCTCAGAGAGTTTAAATAATTTTTCCAAGGTAACATAATTATTAAGTAATTACTGAAAAAAATGAGTGCTGGTGGAACTAAATCCATGGAAACTAGTAGATGTGGTTTCCGTAGGAAAAAGGCTTCTGTAAACCCAATTTTTATTCTAATGGATCTTATGAGAAATCAAATTATAGCAACTTAGGCCCTTTTACGTTTTACAAGCAACAAGATTTTAAGAGGACAAGAAACTACTAAAGTGGTTACTTTTTTAACTCAATAAAATCATTGTACGTAATTAGTCTAAGTATAACCTTATTTGGCATGGAATGATGAACTGCGTTCTTAACTAAAAGGCCACAGAGCCTTCCGAAATTGCTGTAGTGTCTGTGTCCACCCCATTCTCAAGCACCTGCAGAATCCACAACCTGCAGGGCCCACCCTCCACTCCCCTCCCTCCTCCTGTATAAACCTCCTGCAGGCTTGTGACACGCATTGTCTTTTCTCACCAGCAAGAAAATAAGTACCAAAAATAAGGCTATGGCTTACAGCTCAGATCTCCAGAACTCCGAATCTTAAGTGCTCAATAAATATGTTTAAAAATGTAATAAAGAGGTAAGAAAGGAGAAGTAAGGCAAAAAGAAAGGATTGTGGTGGGGAGGAAGGAAAGAGGAGAAGGGAGGAAGAAGGAAGGAAGGAAGGGAAGAAGAAAGGAGGACACAAGCAAGGGCTACGATTTACATTATTAAAAATCATTTTAATTTGTTAAACAAGTTTTTTAAAAAATAATTTTTCAGTGATTGTTTCTAAGGAGCAAGAAGTAGTAAAAGCAACACAGATTTAAAGTTAATTGGTAATATCAAAATTATTCTGTGACTACAACCTTACCTATTAAAATAATTTAATCTAAACTGTAAAGAAATGTAAAGATTTAATGTAGAGTGACACCAAATCTAATGGAAGAAATGTAATAATACTTGGAAAAGCAAAAAAAAAGTAGGTTTGTTATTTTAAATTGATTTGTGTGACCTTGGCAGCTTTGAATACACTTTCGCCTGATCTAGTAATTATCTCATGATACTTGCAACTCTTTGCTAAGACTTCACAAAGTCTTAGAAGACTTTTTGAAAATGAGTCCTGTGTACATATTTCTAACCTGTCAGCTGGCAAAACATATTATAAAGAATGCAATGGCCAAGCTTTATATCAAGAAGTTACAAAAAAACTATTCTTAATTACAATTCTGTTAAATTTAATACATTATCTTGCATAGGTCTTCTGCTTAGATTATGTATGATAAGAACTTAATAAAGACACCTTTACATTTTTTTAAATTTTTGTTAACAGTTATATTGAGTAATAAAAACTTACAATAATCTACACATATTTAAAGCACCCTTTGATAAGCCTCGCCTTCTGTATACATCCACAAAACCATCACCACGGCCCAAACAATTACTGTATCTATCTGGCACACCCTACAGTTTTCTCAGACCCCTGAGAATCTCACTCTCCCCTCCCACCCCCTCCTCTCGTTTCTCCATCGTCACTCACCTTTGCTCAGCCACCATGGATTTGTTTGCATCTCCTAGAACTTTACATAAATGGGAGAATACAGAATGCACTGTTGTTTGTTTTAGCTTCTTTCACTCACCATAATCAAATTTAGATGTATCCATGTTGTTGCATATCAATAATCACAGGCCCCATAACGATGTTTCAGCCAACAGCGGAACTTGTATACTGCAGTGGTCCCATAAGAGTATACAAGAGAGCTGAAAAATTCCTTTTTTCCAATGACATCCCAGTAGTCCTGAGGTTGTAACATAGTACCACAAGGCATTACTGTTTTGTGCCCATCTCAGTCCATCGATAGCAATGCTATCTGCTAGAAATGCCTGGGCGCCTCACCTGGACCCCGGAAGCTTCCTGCAGGCATCTCTTGCTAAACTAGTGTAACAACTGGATAGCCTTTTATGGTTCTTATTGTGATTGCAAGACACCCTTCAGCAATAACCATTAGGAAACTTGAAGAAAAATAGTTTGTTACAGACACATCAGGGGGCACACAGGCCTGGGATTCTGCTTTTATTGGTGTTGAAGGTGGGGATCTAAGGTTTGGGGGATCATTTTTATTAATGAATTTAAAAAATAAGCATGTAAATTTAAAGCTCGAGGGTTAAAAAACAAGTACCCAAATGGTCAGTTGTCCAAGTTAACAAAGATCTGAAACAAAGTTCTTTAGCATTTGACTACAAGTCAGGTACCAGAGACAAGTTGGTGTTAAAAAGTATGCCTGGCCCGGGACCACCGCAGCTTTCACAGGCTGCTTCCTCACAGAACAGGTTGGGAGGCCTGAGGATTGCCTTAGGGGGTTAGTAAATTGCACCCTAAAGCTTTTATCGCCCAGGCCTGCAGTTCGTATTCCTTGTCAATGCAATCCCCTCAAAAACTTAGAAAAATCTTTCAAAAATACAAATCTGAGAGCCTTGGAAGACAACGGACAAGGCAGCTTCTCACAGTGAGTGGATCCAGGGTTTAAACGAAAAGCTTTCTACATGACCACGGCAAAGTCTTCACGGTTCTGACCTACAGAACTTCACTGTTGTTGTGGGCCAATGCGTGGCTTCTGTGTTTTTCTTTATCTTCCATTCCCCAAATGAAAAATTTTGTTAGGGCTACACTGATCCTACTCCACTATACATTATCGGGTAGGGTATGGAAGGTAGATAAATGATTTTTTAATAGCTTGTAGGTATTTAGGAGCCACTTCTAAGCCTGTTGGAATGCAGGGCTCATCACTCAGAGATGCTGGACTTTGTTGTATGCAGTTTACTGGATGGGACTTTGGCCTTTTGTACTTGGGGCAAGGATGACAGGGTCTCTGGGAAGAACGGTGCGCAAGCGCACTGAGTGGCCGTAGTTGCACATTGGGGCACATAGCATTGTCTTTAAATGTGTTCTTACATTCTTCTTTTTAACAGGAGAAACTGCCTTTGTGTGTTACCTAGGCACGTGGCTGCTAAGCTACATACTGCATTTTCCAGCTTAATTCATATCCATTCCCTTTATTCCTCTAAATGTCAAGTTTATTTATTGTACTGAAATACACATCAAGATACCACTTTCAAAGGACTATCAAAGAAGACTGATTAAAATGTCAGGCTGTCTACAAGGAACAGCAGGGTGAAGAATTTTAAAATTACTGAATTTAAAAATTTGGATAACTGAGGCTGACATAGCTTCAACAGCCACAAGAGACAATTATTTTATCTGAAAATGTTTAACAAGTTCTTTACATAATTCTCCATTTAACTGCTACGTGAAGCATCACGTTAGTGACACTGCACTATCCTTGCAGTTAGGTAACTGATCAT
The DNA here is from genome assembly GCF_021234435.1 of Artibeus jamaicensis. Lineage (NCBI taxonomy): Eukaryota > Metazoa > Chordata > Mammalia > Chiroptera > Phyllostomidae > Artibeus > Artibeus jamaicensis. The sequence continues at coordinate 13,547,604 of NW_026521803.1, read as the reverse complement.
ATTTGTGTAAATAATGGTCATTTGCACATCTGAAAATATGTGGTTTCTTCAACATATCTGGACTTTTTTAAGGTCTGGTTTAGTTTGTATGAATGTATATATGTATGTGTTTACATATTAGGGTTCTATATACAGTACATGTATTAGGTGTGTATACATACATATTAGAGTTATATTTTAGTACATGTGTTAAGTGTGCATATATACATATTAGAGTTGTATTATTTTATGAAAGACAGAAAAATTTTAGCTAGAAAAGTCAGCATTTGCTAAAATAGTGGATACCTCAATTAAAATGAGCAGTTATTAGACAAGAAGGAAAAGACTTTTAAATCAATTCATAAGAACTGACCCAGCAACTGAGATCATATGCTTCCCTGAGAGCCGTCCTTTTTAAAAACATTAAATGAATGTAATGTCACCTCACAACTAAGTACAGAAAATCATGAAACTAATGTTGAATGTTGTCATCAAAACAACATTAAGTAGCTTGGGAAAAGCACGGGAAGCTGAGATGGCGATGCTGGTGAACAGACCTGGAGTGCAAGGACTGGGCGGCCTGGGGCCCGTGTCTACCCCAGGCTGAAGGGGAAACCAGTGTTCGTATGCAGCCTAAGATGAAATAGAGCACTGATGTAAGAACAAGCCACAAAACTGCCACAGACTGTTCTAAAGTGTATAAAACAACTGTTAAAAATTTTTTAAATCATTAGATTGCAGCTAAATAGAATGAACATAATTTTTATAAAGCCATCATTTTTGTGAGACAAATATATTGATACCAATTCCTTTGTATAACATCAAATGAAATGTGGAAGTTCTTTGTGATTTTAATTTTACTAAGCAGTCGCTTCATGAACAAAGAAAATAACTTAGGCTTATAAATATAATAAACTGTTTGAGGAGTTCTGTGTTTTAAAAGTCTGTTTTATTAAATATCACATTATATTTACTCCTTTGTAGAAATCCTGGACAGACCATGAAGGACAACATTTCTAAAACTGATTAGGTATTAAATAATTCAAAACCCAGGAGTTGTGATCAAACAGATCTGTAGGCATATGTAAGTACCACTGAGGTGAAAGTGCCAACCAAAGCAATTAGACTGAAAATTAATGTCTGAAGGTAATCAATGAAAGAGCTGGCTGTGGATCTTCAAGGATGCATCATCTTTGTTTATTGCTGTAGCTGGGTATCACAGAAAAACCAACTCATTTCTCAAAGACAAAGAGGGGATGTTTCCCTCAATGTCGGCACTCCTAAATTAAGCTGGAGTCTATAGGAAGTGATTCTATACTCAGATCTTAAGCTGATCTTTATTAATGTTGCTGGCCAGTAATGAAGATAAATGGTAGGCATAGTCCACTGAAGTCAGGAACTATGAATGCAAGGTTGGGAGTGACTAATCGTATTCTCTCTACAAGGATTCGTGGGGAGCTGGGGTTACCTTTTTCTCTAAGGATGTGCCTCCCCCTGACATTAACAGCAGTGATGTAGGAGATGGGTATTTGATGTTCTTTTCAGGATCCAAATGTGACTTAGAGGCATCATAGTGAACGCTTCAAGGTGAGACCATCTTGGGCATGTTCTTTATATTTCTTAATGTATATTATACCTGTTGGTAGTATTAAAAATCCCAACAGGACCATTTGTAGCAGTCATTTGTATGATTAGAGAACCCCAATTTTTCTGGATATCTGAGGGGTTAAATAGAAAGACCTGTTTTGTTTCAACCTAAGTTGCTGGAAAAAATCTTTTCAAAATGCATTAGTCCACTTCACGGTCTTGCTAAATACAGTATACTGAAGCTAATTGAATATTTCTTTTATGATTGATGACTTTGCAGTGCCCTGGGGTCAGTATGAATTGTTGAGGTAATAAGCTGTAGTATATTGAACTCCTAGTCTGAACTGACCAGATATTGGTTTATTTCATTGTGCTTTGCTTCTTTCTTCCCTAAGTCGAGCACAGAAAAGAAATCCATGGGTTTTATGGTTCTAGTTAGAGCTTTTTACTGTATATGTGTGTCATGCATTGTGGTTCTCAGGACAGGAGTGGCATTTAAATATTGTTTGCAATGATTCTGCCATATAGTCTTAAATGCACCCTCAACTTCCCTGTTCCTGAATGTGGAAGACTGCTACCAGCCCCACTCAATTCATAGGTATCTCAGTGCTTCCACTTCCTCTGAAATTGCCATGATTCTGATCAGTAAGAAATAAGCACAACTGTAATTGGACTGTCAGTATTGCTAATGACTTTATGGTCAAACTGGCAAGCATGACAATTGTGCTCTGAATTCTGATCTTTTAATAAGGCGATAATAATGACAATTTACCATCAAATTACACCATCAATTAAAAATATGCCATCCTGCATAACAGTGCTGCCCCAGTGCAAGCCGGCAGACCTACACAAGCTTTCTCATCTTATTTGGGGGAACTTTATAGACACACAACATTTGGGACTTTTCCTAGAGCTTGTTCTTCAGGAGGTTAGAAGAAGGGTGCATCCCTCTGTTTCCGCTGTTGTTTCAGGATCGTTTCACTTTGTTCAGAGAAAGAAACCATAACTCTAAAAATCCCTTGGGGAACAAATATAGAAACTACCTAATGGACTAGGACTCCTCAGGAACACTATTTATATGAGCTGAAGGGTCAATTCTCCCTGCACCATTGAAAAGCTAAGACTGGAGATGCCCATGGGAAATTACAGAATGCTGCTGGCGAATGGCAATGGGAGATAGTAAAGGTTATTCCAAATGCCCCCATAATTTTTCTAACCTAAAGACACAAAGGCCTTAGGCTTTCATTTTGCTAACTTTTCCATAGTGGCACAACATACTTGAGAGTTAAGGAACTTTTGAAATATCCCTGTTGAAGGAACAAGGAAACTGCTCCTTTGTTATATCAAGGGATAAGATGTGGCGAAGGAGGAAGAGAGGATGAAAACCATTTGTGGAGTACCTAATCCATGAAAAAATGTGATAGGATCTTTACGTATATAACTTAATCCTCTTTGTAATCATAAGAATAATGCAATGTTAGCCCTATTTATATATATGAAGAAATTGGGATTTAGTGGCACTGACTAATATGCTCAAGGTAATATTTTTAAATAACAACAATAAGAATTGTAAATAGTTATTTATGGAAAGTTTGATATATGTCAGGCGTGGTGCTAGGTCTTTACATATATTATATAATTTAATTTCAACCGCAATCACATAGGGTAAATATTACTCACTTTTTACAGAAGCAAATGGAGGCTTAGAGTTCAAAGTCAATGTAAAAGGCAACTGAGATATAAAAGCAGGTTTGTCTGGGTCTGAAATCTGTTTTATTCCCGTTACACCAAGTTTAAATGGGGAAAGCTGCACACTCTGTTTCCCACAGCATTGACTGGGTAAGCCTCACAGATCCAATTAGGATGGCTGCTAAGTGGGAACTTTCGCTCATCAATTTTTTAAAAAATGGGATTTCCAGAATATGTGATGCACAATTTTTGGCAGCAAAAGGAACACAAAAGATGCATACAACGCAGTCTTTGTCTTCTAGGAATTTGTGATCTGTAAAATACACAGGAAAAGGACTAGAGTGGTGGTTATCATTTATACCAAATGGCTTCTAATAATAGCGAATATTTATTGAGCACATATTTAGTGCCAGATATTAGCTCTAAATGGTACATACATTAGCTAATTTATACTATAAACAAGATAGGTAGGTAATAGAATTACCCATTTTACATGAGAGGAAACTGAGAGACTTCTCTACAGCATAAGCTATGAAGACATTCTGAGGATGAAAAGATTCATTCCTCCTAGGAACATTGGTGAAAGATTTGTGGAAGTGGTGAAAGAGCAAAACTGCAAGGAGGCTTTAAAATGTACAGTGGCTTGTGCAAAAATAAAAACATACATATATTATGTATTTCAATAGTTTTTTAGGCCCCTCAGTAATACTGAGAATTTACATAATGTAAAAATTGGATACCCTTATACACAAATGGATGATAACAAGGAAAAAAAGAATAGACAGTTTAAATAATCATCGCTTAACATCCTACATAAGTATATGTAAAGGGCATAGGCCGAAAAAAATCACTTACTTTAGTTTTGTAGGAATTCTGGAAAGAACCCTTAATTAAAAAAAGTAAAGTCTTGGTTAACATGACTAAAAGACAGGTGGAAGAGAATACAATTAAAAATCATAATAAAGTTGCATCTTTTTTCAATGATCTAGGGAAAACTCTGAAGAAGCAGAAATTCCATTGCTAGAACCAGGCCATGGGAGAGAGCAATTACAACAATGGCAATGGGAGGTAAACTCCCCAAACCCACCCCATCTCTGAAAGGAGCCTCCTTTTCCCCAGCTCTGTTTGGGGGAGGGCATGGAGTGGAGTTGTGGGTCAATCAGGATTACCCTGCTTTGTCTAATTTCTCTTCATTGAAGAACTGAGTATCATATCTTACCTAATCTAGAAAATTATCAATTGAAAACATACCATTCATTTAAATGACACTAAGAAAAAAATTAAACTCTCATAATCAAATCATGACAAATACTTCCTCATCATCAGTTATAAGGTAATCCTGATGTCAGAGATGCTAAAATGTCAACAAATGAGCATATTCTGATCAATGAAATATTACATCATCCAGTTCTCATTTAGGCCTTAACCTTAGTCTAGTCTGCAAATCTATTGGGGATTAATGAAAATCTGGCTATATAACCTGGTATAACTTAAAGCTGGAAAAAATTAGTTGATAATCTACTTTGAAAGAAGAAGAAATAGTAAAGTGTTGCAGAAAGCACATGAATTTTTTAATTATATATCTTTGGGTTTTAAGTCTAGCCAGGTGCTATCTACATAAAATGAACACAAAATTTAATCATTTAATCTTCAATTATCTAATCTATTAAATAAGAATAATCCAGGTTCTTGTGAGGGTTGTATAAAGTGATTTTGTGTGTAGTACTTAACACAATTTCTGGCACAGTAACTGTTCACTAAAAAGACCCTTAGTAGCATAAGTGAACATTTATAGATTATCAAACCGTGCAATCGGGTGAGTTATCAAAGTCAGTATTAAAGGCACAAGTTCTCTCCAATCCTATGAATAAATGCTCCCTTCCTTCCTCACTGATATCACCAAATATCTCTCATGGGATAGCATGCCAAAGTATGAAAACAGTAGACATTGGACAAAATAATAAATAATTTTGAAGCTAATTTCTAGAAACAATGGTAAAAATACATTGATATACCATGAATAGAAGAAGGTGATACAGGGTGCAGCCAAGGGGGGGGGGGCAAAAAAAGGATTTAGAATGGTGTCCAGAATTCAAAGTATATAAGAATATTGGAGAGACATATAATATGTCCTCCCCCCTCCCCCCAGGGGGAAGAAACGAATGGAGCCAGGCCATTGAGAACTGTTTTGCATAGCAACAGTTTTGCAGCTAACCTCTAGAATGGTTATTTAACATATGTATAACCTTTAACTGGGTTCATAGATATGTTAAATAGCTGTGGCCAAGTTTGGAGCCAGGGAGAAGGGAGTAGCTGGGACTCAGGATGTAAGGAGGGGCTGCACTCCCG